>NC_024795.2:18380306-18995662 GCF_000309985.2 Brassica rapa | reverse complement strand
ATATAATGAATGTTACACTCTCTATCTAGAAAAGCATAAAATTATTTTTCTTAACTGTATCATTCCATCTACTGCCTTATTCAATAAAAATCCACATATTCTTAGCATTTTTCAATATATAATTCTATTTCTGTTCACTATAGAACTCTTTTTCAGGATGAAAACCGATTTTGGTATTATATATAGCAAATTTAATTTTTCTAGCTAGTGAATATGCAAGACGCAAACAAGTTTATACAACAAGACCAGTTCAATATTTATAGATACTTTTTAGCGACAAGAAGACTGAGTGTATGGGGAACTGAAACGAGAAACACAAACACAAAACAACTTTTTGTATTCATAATGAAATAAAAGTACACACAACATAGGCATAAACTAGGGGCAAAGCAATGATAAGTTTTGCCCTTGATGTTTTATTGGGAAGCAAAAGAATCAATCGGGATCCGATGGAGCTAATTAGACATCCTCAAAGCGAATGTTATGCTTCGTTTGATGTAAACTCAAAACCCGAGGATGATGTACGGCTACCAAACCAGGCAGAATACACAGGCCTTATGCTTGAAGAGTATTTATTTGGTAAATGGATCCTGGACTACAGAATCACAATATAGTGGATACGATTAGGCATGGCTAGATGAAGTGGGAGATAAACAACTCATGGGGTTGAGAAACAAGGAGAGACGATTGTCCCCTTTACACTTGGAACTGAATGCTCTAATTTGGTCAATGGAGAATATAATTCAACATGCACCATGCCAGCATTTCGGGATGCAAGGAGCTAATTTTGATGATCAAGGATCCGACAGCATGGCCAGACTTTTCAACGGAACTATCATTACTAGCATCTCTTCAAGAACGTTTCCAAGACTTCAAGATCATTCACGTTCCAAGGGCACAAAATAGGAAAGCTGACTTCCTACCCAGGACTGCGCCAGCGTTTTACAAGAGTTTAGTTTTTATTGTTTGTTCTATCCAGGTCTGGATTTCCATACCACATCTAGTTTGATTGATAGAACAACCGTTTGATGTCAAAAGAAAAAAAAATATGGAATGTAAAATTCAAAACCTTTGGATTGAAATCATGTTCTTTAAAGAAAAAGGTAATATAAAAAGCAACGTGTATATGTAGAAAAGTGGCTTCTGAGTTTTGAATGAATAATTACTAGAATAATTTTCCTTCATATTTTTTCCTCTTCTGATAAAAAAATCTTTAAACTTTCCAACTTGTGTAAAAGGGATTACACTTTCTTGCCACAGGAAAAGTATTACACTTTCACTGCTTGTGACCTAAATGAAAATCCAAATAGGATTATAAATTTCAACTTGGTAAAATAATGCTACCGTTTAAAAGAACTTTTTCAATTCAATCGCTAAATCAGTGATTAATCTAGAGAGGGAGAGAAATCCACATCGAGATAGAGAGACAAAACGCACAGCGAAACTCTAAAATAGATAAGTCGATACATAATTTGTCTGATATCACTTAGACTATTTCCAACGGTTTACTCAATTTTTTAAAAATAGATAAATAATATAACTGACTTATACTCTAATGATACAATATTTTAAAGAAAAAAATAGAGTGATAAACAAAAATAAATAGTGTATTTATATAGTAAACTCATTTTTTAATATATTACAGAATTAAAAATAAAGTACCACTAAAACATATTTAGTCTATATTCTATTTATGTGTGAATTATAAAGTATACTAGATTTTGACCCGCGCTTTCAAAGCGCGGAATTTGTTTATTTTCAAAATTTCTGTCAAATTTTGTTTAGTACTCCTTCTGTTTCATAAAAAGTGTCATTCTAACATTTTTTTCTTGTTACACAAATAGTGTCATTTTACAATTCCAATACAAATTATTTTTACTTTACGCTGAAAATTAATTATAAACTGAATTGATTTTATAAAAAAAATTATTTATCTCAAATATTATTGGTTTAAAAAAAAGAATGTAACGTTTAAAAAAAAATTATCTTGATATTTTTTTCTGGAACTCTCTCGACGATTCGATTCAAGGGAGAAACCGAGATGCCATGGGTCAAAGAGTCAAAATCTCATATCCTACAAAACAATAACGATTTTGAAGCAAGAGATCGAAATCTGTTAGCCAGCCATTACAATCCGAGGTACAAAGGACAGATATACTAACTGTTGATTTCGATTTGTCTCCTTTTTCTCCCAATATTTTACGTTTTTCAGATAGGTACATGCAGAAGACCAAGAGGACGATCTGGTTGAACAGGAAAATTATTTTGATGCACTATTTTGATTCATGATACTATACTCTGAAACATATAGGAGGTTACCATTATATTATCAATTTTTCAGGCACGATTTTTAATGCCATTACCTGACTTGATGCTTGAATTTCTTGAATGTTTTTAGTGGGGAAGGTCAACAACTTATCCGCTGAACTCCAGTTGGTTGTTGTTTTCCATTGGCATAACCTCATTACCTTGAATCATTGTAAGTGATATATCCCCACTGTACCTGTAATTCAAAAACTACATATTACATTAATTTTTTAACAAAAAAATAGAGACGCTTCGAAAACATAATATATCATTAGAACTCACGTATTTTTAAATTCGTCTACTTCTGGTATTGCCGGATTGATCAACACTTGAGAAGCGTCAAATTCGTTAGAGATTTGAAGTTGTCCTGAAATTATATAACAGGTTCACTTAACATTAGTCAAAATTTGATGAATATAGATAGTATCAAAGACTGTAGATGAAATAGTCACCTCTAAACCTTCCAATTTTAACCCAGCTTAACAACAAACCACCATTCCATCTTCTTCTTTGAAAGAAGAGTAGAGAAGCTCAGCCAAGTTACACCATAGGCAACATTGTAACCGAACATCACTATCAACATATCAATAATAAATGTTAAAATAACAAACTTGTTCACTGAATATAAACAAATTGAATTATGCGAATCCTTACTTGATGTCACGAAGGGTGAACTCAAGTTTCTTTCTTTCCTTGCCACCGGTACATTGAATTGACAATCCAAAACCTGTCCTAGGACATCTGAACAACCGAGCAAATATTATACTAATAAATTAGTATTTTACTTTTCTAAACAAAGTTAAAATGTTAAAAGAATTATGTATTCACCAACTAAGAAACTTTCATCAAGCGATCCAGATAAAAAGAGAGAGTTACATAAAAGGACACAATGTGACTTGTGTTTACGCTGAGAGACACATTGTGTCTTTGGCACACTTTCTCTTGACAGCTGTCTTTTTCTAGACAAAAATAATCTTGTTTTTTGTGTAAGGAGAATCTATTTCTTTTAAAGAGGCAACCGTAAGGTGAATAAGTTGAAAATGAATTTATGTTTAGTTGTAATAAATTATAAAGGTTAAAACGAAAAAATAAGTATATGAAAAAAGTGAATTGTTTAAGGACGTTGAATCTGTTTACATACATAAGATCTAACAACTGATAATATGTGGACACCATACATGTGGACACCATATATGTGCGAATTTGTGGACACCATCTATGTGGACAAAGCAATTGGTGGACACGAGAAGCGTCGATAACATGATTTTGATCGAATGTTGTAAGAGGGACATTCCCTTCCTTGTCTGTCTAAGAAGAAAATGAGAATGGTTTATTAACTTCTCATATACTCGATTTAGGTATCTAGATAGCTGGTTTCGAATTGAATAAAGAGGAAAAGAATTTGTGAACCGATGAATTGTGGACACTATTTAGTGGACGAAGCTTCTGTGGACACAATTTATGTGAACATAGAAAGTGTGAATATAGAAATGTGGATATAAGTTGATAAGATAATTGTTGTTACGAGTTAAAGTACATAACTAAAAAGGTTGGCACGAAAAACAAGAGGATCTACGAGTAAATTAAAGAATGTTGGGGTCAAATTGAAAATATCCAAAAATAGAAGGACCATATGTGTAAAATAGAGTAACTTGACCATTGATGCTTCTAGAACTTTCTCTCTGCAACGGAAGCAACAACGAAGACTTTGGATGGCCGCCACATAATTTCAACTAGACTTCAACTTTCATGTCCACAACGACCACATCCACACACAACTCCTTTTGAAATCATAATCTAACCTTTCATGTCGGTGGCTGTGTGTAAAACCAAGCGGTGGAGAGAACACAGGCGGCGGAAAAGAAAAGGAAATAGAGAAAGAGAGACAGGGATAAGAGTTTGGTCTCGTTTGTGAGAGTTTAATTGGTTTAGGGATTTATAAATGAGAAAAAGACTAGGATAGCACCAAACCAAGTTTTTGTTTCCAAAGTAGCACTCAAGGCTCAAAGTCACAAAAATAGGTTTCATTAAAGAAGTAAATATACACTTATACCCCTTGGGTTAATTAATCCAAAACCTTAGGGTTTAGAGTGAAGGGGTGGGGTTTTGGAATTAGAGTTTAAAATTTTATAAAAAATAAATACTAAAATAAAAAATAAAAATTTTAAAAACAGTTTCAAAAAGTATTTTTAAATTATAAAAAATAAATACTAAAATAAAAAAAATAAATTTTTTATTTTTTAAATTTTATTTTTTAATTTTTATTTTTTAATTTTTTTTTTTTTATTTTCTTTATTTTTTATTTTATTTTTTATTTTTATTTTTTATTTTTTATTTTTTATTTTTATTTTTTATTTTTTATTTTTTATTTTTTATTTTTTATTTTTTATTTAAATAATACTTTATTATATATATAAATAACAAGGACATAAGAGTCTTTTGTCACTTAATGAAGAAGGTATTTTTGAAAATGTCTCATTAGTGATGGTAAAAATGAAAAGTGGTAGCATGAAAGTGGTCAACATGTAATTTTCCCATTAAATAGGGATAACATATAATATATAAGGATAACCAAAAAAAAGGGTCCAACAACCTTTTATAAGTAGATTTTTAAAGATTGCTTCCCTTTTAATAGTATAGATTTTAAAGTGAAAAATAGAATATCATTGGAGATTTTCTTAAAATGCTGGCTACAAATCTTGTTTGGTAAAACTTAGTCTGTGATTTAAACTAGTTAGGAAAGTACGAATAAATCTTTTCGGGTTAAAATAATAAAAACATTTTTTTTGCATCAATCTTCTCTATTAAAAGAGAAGTACTATTTTTATCTACCATAAAAAAGTCATACTAGCCTTATTAGGTCAATTTCATTAATTACATTTATTTAATTATTTACATTAATCTATTAAATATATAAAGATATTAATAATAAATTAATTTTAACTGTAAATTTAAATTTTATCTTTAGTTATAACAAAATGTTGAGAAAAATCTAACAAAATCTTTCTAAAAATTTAAAATATTTTATTTAAATTAATACCATTGAAATTAATAAAATATACTATTATACATTAATTTAAATAAGATTTTATTATAAAACAAAATAAAATAAAAGGGTATGCTATTTTTCAAATTTTATAATTATATTCTATATCTTCTTTATTAAAAGAAATACCATAAAAATTCATACTAGGTCTATTTCATCAATTACATCTATTTGATTATTTAAGTTAATATATTTAATATATAACATTTCTAAAAAATCTTGTAAATTATATAGATATTAATAAATAAATTTTAACTGTAAATTTAAATTTATTTCTACTTATAACAAAATATGTTGGAAAAAATCTAACAAAATCTTAATAAAATTTAAATATTTTTAAATTAATGCAACGATTAATTTCATAATTAATAATATAGTATTATTATAATCTATTTACTTATAAAATCCCACAATATACTAAAATAAAAAACATAGAAATATAAATTATTCTAAGAAAATATCAAGTCTATAGTAACTAAATAAAATTTTAAAATGTGTTGTATTCAGTCTGTAAAAATTAGAAAAAAAATGAAGGAGATTCTCAATTTGTTTATTTGATACTATGATTTTATTTTACCAAACTAGAAAATATATTAATATATAATAACACCGGTCGGGCGGGTGTTTTTTTACGTAATGTAACGAAATATTTTTTATGCCATTATATAATCAATAAAAATTATAATAAAATGGTGAAAAATATACATCACATAATACATATATTGCTGGTACATAATTCCAATAATAGTAAAAGTAAAATGATTTATATAACTCTAAATGTAAATATCAAGTGAATATTTTTATTTATTTAACTGATATCAATTTTATTTACCCGATATCGAGTTGGCTAGTGGTAAAAGAAATGCTAGTAGTCTTTCATTGGTCGCATTTGATAGGCGTTGGAAAGAATTATTTGCAACATTTGGGTTCCCAGTAAAAAAGAGAAACCACTTTTTCATTTGTTAGATATATACTTTTGTTTTATATAAATAATATATATATATATATATATATATATTTCATGTATATTATGAGATTACGCATAATACTTAAAATATATATTTTTAGTTTATTTTTAGTTTATGTGTGTGTTTTCTATAAACTAAATTATATATACGAAAATAATATTTGACATGTTTTGATAGGTTTTGGTCATAAATGATAACTATATTTAAATTTTCAACCTGTTATATAAGTAATCTTAATTTTAAATTTCTCAACCCGATATATAAATATTTTTCATGCATTTTTAGTAAAATATTTATATTATACTTATTGAAATGATTAATTTGTTAGAATGAGTAATTGCATTTCTTGTATTTATGTTATTATCAAGTTAATTTTATTTTAACTTATTGACTTATTTCATTATATGTAGGATTTTTTTATTTTATATGAACCATTTTTTTCTTTTTTAGAACATTGTTATCTTGTCTAAATGTTTTTTTTTACATACAAAACTTGAAGAATATTCTTTTGAAACTTTCCCTATTACAATTTCTCATAAGAAAAATCTTACGTGTTCTTAATTTTTTAATACTAATATTTAAATGGACATGCTATTACCAAATCTAATATTCAAATCCTTACTAAAGAAAAATAATTGAAGGTAAAATTCAATTGAACATATGTAATATCATACATAATTTAAAAATAATTTTCTAATAGCATTTTAGTTTTATATATCTAAAAAAATATCATTAATTAAATAG
This sequence comes from Brassica rapa, assembly GCF_000309985.2. NCBI lineage: Eukaryota > Viridiplantae > Streptophyta > Magnoliopsida > Brassicales > Brassicaceae > Brassica > Brassica rapa. Next base: position 18,988,597 of record NC_024795.2, on the reverse strand, counting down.
ATTAGTCAAATTGGTTATTTGAAAAATTTAATTAGGTACAAATTTAGAATTATCAAGTAAAATGGATATTTTTAAATATGTTCTCATTATTAAGTTTTTATTCCCAAATACGGCATATTCTTTAATTTTTTTAAATATTGTTGATTGATTTCATTAACAACAAAATTTTGAAAAATGTAATAAACATTATTTAATAGAGGATAATACCCACGAATTTATGGAAAGAGGTTTTCTACTTTACATATTAAAGTTTATAGTATTAATGTGCATTAAGTGTAATATTTATCATGAATTTGTTGTGGAATAGATTTAGGAAGAAAAAAAATTTAGGTTTAAGTTTATTAATTACTTCAGTGGTATTGTTTGTAATTAAGTTGTAAGTGTTTGGGTTATTTCTTATTTGTACTTCTATTTTAATAAAGTAGATAAATCGAGAGCAGAAAACCTAATCCACTTTCGTCATTATACAATCGATGTTGCCTATTTGGTTTTAGTGATTTGGTTCATCCTCAAAACTTAACTTTTTTTTGTGCATATGAAGTCTTAAATATAATTAAAATGAGATGTAATATGTTAACTCTTCAACAACGGTGATATATTTAAGAGACCAATATTTGTATTCGTCATTTTGTAATCGATAAAGATCGTAGTGTTGCAAAATGTTAAAACCATTTAATAAATAAACATTATTATAAAAATTCACTTCGCTCATGCGCGCGGGTTATCATCTAGTATATATATATATATATATATAGGTAGTGAATAAAGTTAGGGTTAACGCGACTAAACCAATTAAGATGTTGGTATTTGTGATTTTTTATCATTAATATAGAATATACAGATCGATTTTATTCCAAAAATTGTTTTGATTGTTATGGAGTTACCGTAATCATAGGGTTGTAGGTATTTAATGAGTCGATACTAAACGTGATTCGCAAGATTAAAATAACTTAAAAATATTTTTTTATTTGATTGACATCGCTATTGTTATGGAGAATGCTTAAAAATAAGAATATTTTTGGGCAAGTATATTCATTTAGTATATTATCGACTTCCTTAAGATAACTTTGATTTTTAATTACATGATTTTAATTAATAATGATATAACTTACGATCTACATATTGATATATATTTTCAGGATTAATTGAATCGACAATGACATGGAGTTGCAGCGATCAAAATTGGGTTTTTGATTTAGCATACAAAGCTAAACCGAGGTAACATCTAAACCGAAATTAGATGTTTAAGTGTAATTCTGGAAAGCTAGGTAGGAGTGTCTCTATTGATTCTATAGATTCAGTAGACAAAGATGAACTAAGGTAGTATCACAATTGAGTTTGATGTTGTATGTTTTAGAATTTAGAATGACAATAACGATGACTAAGATGGTTTTGTAGTGTTCTGGTTTACTACTGGTTTTTTAATTATATGTGTTAGTAAATATTTAAAACGATTGGTAGGATAGTGGTATGATGTTAATTATAATTGGATTGTCATTGGATGGTTTACTAATACAAAAAGCGATGGTCTCGGTTTAGAAAATAAATGAAAACGCTGAGTATTAATGCCAGTGGCATAAAGTGGTAATTTTTGTGGAAATGTCAGGGTTAAGTACAAAATGTACTTCAATTTTAATAGTTTAGATGTATAAACAAATCATTATACATTAATAATATCGAATAAGAAACATAACTAATAACATTATAGATTTACACAATATATAACACTAAAATCTAAATTATATATCTTTGAAAGTTTTGTAATGGTATCTATTATGTATTTATACAATGAAAATCTATCCGCACGGATGTGCGGGTGAAAAATCTAGTGTAACATTAAAACAAAACAAAAATAGTATATTTTCATAAAATATCATTACAACCATAATTATCCAAAGATATAACAAGCAAACAGAAGAAAAAAGAAAACCATTTTTCTATATAATCTTAATTTTCCTGACATCAGTATACCAAATTACAATTTTCGACAAAAAATAAAACACACAAATGAATTACAGAGATTATTTTTTGGGATATTTATTTGTAATATTAAAAATGAATTACAGAGGTAAGGTAAGTGGCATTACGAATTACACAATCCAGCTTCAAATTTTTTTTTTTTTTAAAGAAAACCGTCTTTCTCGAAATATCATTTTTCTTCAGAGAAATATGAAACACTCTAATGAAACAAGTGGGTTCTCTAACAACTCTTCAGTGGTATAACCGTGGTTTTGATATGGTTGCTGATCCGAAGTGTTTTTATTCGGATCAAACCTAACCCGACCCGGAGACTGACCATTCTTACGAGTCCTTGCCCCACCCACCCGACTCTGATCCGAATCCATCACGGATCTATTCGTCGCCGGCGATCTCGACCTTCTTCCGGATCTCTCACCCGGGTCTCTCATACCCGACCCGACTCTCGCTCCAGTATTACTATTACACACTCCGTTGTTTCTCTTATGAGGAGACTGATCGGTTCTTCGGGTCGGATAATTATTACCCGTGACTCGGGTCCGAGTTTTAGCCGGGGATCTCTGAGATTTCCTCTGCTTCACTTCTTCCTCACCGTACCCATTCATCACAGCCGTCGAAGAAACACTCTCACTCAAGCTCAAGCTACATATCTCCGAAACCTCTGATCCTTCTTCCGGGTCATTCGAGTCGGGTCGGGTCATACACGAATCCGGAGCAACTTTCAGTTTTTCCTCCTCTCTTCCCCGGATCTTCCTTTTCACCGGATCATCCATGACTGAGTTTTGGACACTAGAGGAAGTAGTGTGAAATGCTGTCTCTGACAAGACTTCTTTGACGACCGTTTCTTCTTCGCCAATGGTCGTGTTCTTGTCGGACACGTTCTCGTTGGTCCGATCAGCGGTGCCGGAGCTAACGCAGCAACCCATGAGAGAGTGAGGGTGAGAGAACACGATGTCGTTTGATCGGAGATGGAGAGTAGTACTACTCTTTTGGTTGTGAGATGACAGCAGAGGGATGATTCATTATTGTGAAGCTAGAGCACGTGAAAGAGTATTTATTGATAAATTTTTTGGGACAGTTGATAAATTGATATGAGTGTAAAAATAATACCAACTACCCTAAAGTAGCTTTACTTTTCATAATAACTCAATAGTAGTGGTGAATAAGCGCCATGCATATTTCAATTTCTTGACTCTCGAATATAATTACGTTAATAAAGTCTTGTTAACTTTACAGATAATTGTTGACAATAAGACCGGTGATTGAACTTGATCTGAGTCCTACTGAGTTATATAAGTGTCGATGATTTCAAGTTATTAGCATCGTGTCATGGGAGACTTTGACTTTCCTCCCAAAAATGCACTAAACGGGAAATAGATCACTTTGTAGAATCAATGGTGATACAACTCAAGAGAATATTGATACTTAGCACAACACAATGTGATGCTATACTTCACAATGATCGAGCCTTCCCGGAGTTTAGAAGATGCGTAAACTGACTCTTTCTCTAACTCTGTTTTTCTCTCTCTTGTTGCGGGTGAGGTTGTTATGCGGGTTAAGAAGACAGTACACGTCATCTCGACTTAATAAATCTGTTAAGCTTCACAATGTGTTGCGGGTAAGGTTGTTATGCAGATCAGATGTCGAGCTTCACCGAGTCTCGGCCCAGATCCTTTCTTCCTTCTATTCGCTCTTTAAACTCATTCCAGAAGTCCACTCGTGTTATGTTGAAGGTCAAGTCAACAATAATAAAATGAATTTTATGTGAGATCCATTCACATCCTTTGAAATTAGATTAGTTAAAAAACTTCTTAAAAGTGTAAACGAAAGTTCAGGATAAAAATAATGCAGATGTCGTAAAAAAAAACATATTTAAAGATCTAAAAGATATATCTATATATTTCTAGTCACATGCATATATAACATGGTTTCAGATCTATACAACTCCAAACATGGGTCATCTCCCTTTTTAATTACCACTGAACGTAACAATTTTATAAACATTATTGAGCTTCCAGACAAAAATTTAGTATAGATGATACGTAAGCTCTAAGAAACATTTTGACAAAAATAAAGCAATGTATGTAAAAGCAGATGATAGTTTAGTTCTGAGATATTATAATTCATGAAATCCAAATATATAATAATAAAGGTGAGAGAGATAAAGGTTTTCTCAGAGATCTCAGATCGTATTATAAGTTATAACATAAGACGAATCTAACAACCAGAAAAGCATGTTACCACTTACCACATCTATATATTTCAAACAAGTTCATGCTTATTAGGTTCGGGATTAAAGATTGAGTAGGCCGACAATAAAATATTACAGCACACTTTTCACACCGACAGTGAAAAAACACATTGATTTTCTCTCCCTTCAAGTAATTTTCTTGTAATAAGCATATGAAAATAAATTTTAAAATCTGGCAAATCTTAAATACTTATATACTTAAGCCAGGCTTTAGCAGCTTGGTTCCTTTAGTTATATCTACGAAAAGATACTCATAACAACCTCCTTTAATCTAAGAGATGAAGCTGCCACAATCACAGAGGAACAAAACACTGAATAATGAAAATCTAGAATTGTTAACATTCTTGAATGGAGTTTGAGCTGGAACTTGGAGTGTTGGACTTTTTGTCTGCAAGTGCGGGTACGGGTACGGGTGCATGGTAAGCAATGAATGTAGGTACATTGTCTCCTGGCATTAACACCGAGACCCCTTTTGAGTACACACCTAACTGGAGATCACAGAAATTAATATCCAAACAGTTTCATTGAGCAAACAAAAACAGATCTAAACCTCTAACCGTGTTGGACAAATGAAATGTATTAAGTTTCTAAGATGACGTTAACAAAAGTAATACAGTTTTCTTTAATTGAATCAGGACTTAAAAGAATCATCCATGTGTTTGAATGATTCACAGTTCTGATCACATGGTTGGTTTCCTATGAAAGTGTAATATGCCAACCCCCAAATAAATGACTATTCCTAACCAAAAGTAGATGAGTTTTTGAGACGAAAGGATAAAGATTTCATAGAGATAATAGTTTAACTCAACAAAAACTCACTGTCTTTGAGTGAGATTTGGCGTTCCAAGAATCAAATCATCTCTCAAGCAAGCCGACCTAGATTCATTAGAGTATTGTTAAGCTGATACTTATTACTAAACTTGAAGTGATAAGAGAGAAAGGGAATCTGTAATCTGTATGGAACTATATTATTCCCAATTAGAAACATGTAAAATAAGAAGAAAAGGCCAGTGGGCCATTTTGTGTTCCAAGGAATGTTAAAGTCAAATATGGTAGAGACCACATCTTTTAGCTCCATACGCATAGAATCCGCTTTTTCTTTCCCACTCATAAATACTTACAAACCAATCAATCACGCCAGAACAAAACTACATTTCTATCTTGCTTTTTTCACTCTCTTTTGTCACTATGGTAAAAAAAAAAAATCAAACATAGATGATGACGAATCATTTCAAATTTTCAGTGAATACATCACCAAAAGTATCCGTGTGTGTATGTGTATGTGTGTGTGTGTGACAAAACTAATGATATAGTATGCAAAACCATCATGTGTGTGGGTCAGTTTATTCCAATGAGTACACAAACGCTATGATGTTTTCTTGTTTTGCTTTTTGGAAAAAAGGGTGTTCAAAGCAGTTAAAGAATTATCTGGATCACATCCCTATCACATAAAACTCTAATAAAGAAGATTTTTATACTGGGAAAACTAAAGAAATGAGGAAAAAAAGAAAACTTGCCTTGGGAGATTCGCAACCAAACTTAGAAAATGCAAGGCCATTGAGCCCCACCCGCGACTCTAGATCCGAAAGGACCTGACCCGGAGAAGAATGTGAGTTAGTGGTGGTGGCTCGAATAAGCATTTCGAAGATGGCCATGACGATGAACATTGAGATGAGAATGGCGGTGGCGATAAAACCAAAAGAAACAGCGTTGACTGGATCGTTGAACTGAGATCTCCATGGCTCCTCTTGTCGGATATTCGTTGGAGCTCCCACTGGTGGCCATTGAAGGTTCTGATATAGTGACGTCATTTTGAAGCTCTCTAGCTCTCTCATGTCGTTGTTTTGATATTTCTTGTTAGCTGCATTCACTGTATTGTGTTCTTGGCTCAGCCATGCCAAAAGAAGGGAGAGAGAGGGAGTAACTAAAATCTAAAATAGAAAGAGTGAGCAATGTGGGGGGGAGGGGGATAAAGTGAGAGAGTGTGAAAGCTTTCAGGTTTTCAAAATATCTTTTACGTGAACTCTAGTAGCTTTTTGGGGATACACATGTTTCCCTTTTCTTGCACATCATTTCTTGAAAATATTTTCAAAGAAAGAACTGAAAACTGTATTTAAGCAAAGATAGAAAATACTTTAGATTTAAGAAAAGATTAAGCATACTTGCAAAAAAACAATCAAAGAATATTTTAAATAAAATTTTAAAGTTTATTCTGGAAAATAATGCGAAAATGTGACATTCATGAATCATGGGTATAACATATTTTCACTTGATATCGTCACCTATTAAAGCATCTGCAACTCTTAGATCTCCATTTTGAGTCTCCTAAATATAAAACAGAATTGTTTGAAGAATGTTTGTTTGTCAATCAGTCATTTTTATGAAGATGGACCATTTAAATGATGCATCCAAATGATTTATTCAAATAGTTCATTTAAATGGATCATACTTGAAAATTGAACTTAAACAAAGATTGAAAATACTTTAAGCTATCTTGTTCCAAATATGAAATGTAAGTTTATTCCGGAAAATAATCAAAATCAGAAAATGTGACACTCATGGGTACCGTACATGTTGGTAAGAGAACTGGTTTGCCTATGTTCCAATCTGATAAAGACGGTGCCTCAATCTTTCGAACTACTGGGCCCCAGTTTCCACCAAACCGACTCATGAACTCCTTTCCTACCACCAATTGACAATTGCTATAGTATGCAACAGTTTATAATACCCTTGATAAACATGATAACTAATCGACGTGGGAACTGGTTTACATTATTTACATAATCGTTTTAGTTAAATCATCTGCTATACCTATTCTTCATCTCTCCTTTGAAACCCTAATTTCAATCTTTTTGGGTAATCTTCTCAATTAACGCTCCATGACTGTCTTTAGTCTTTATGTGCGACAGAATGAAAAGAGAGAAGAAGAAGATGTTGGGCTTCTTGTGGAGTAAACAACAGCGTAAAGAGTTATGTTTTAATGATTTGGTGAGATCATGAGAGATCTACAGATAGCAAGATACAGGATTTCTTAGGGTTTTAAATAATCTAAGACTTCATACTGGACGCCGAAAACTGTCAACAAAAGATCAATGATTCAGAATAATCTCCACAGCATAACACAACAAATGTAAACTTTCTCTTTCATTCCATAAGATTCAAAGCTATCTGTTAGTACCAGAAGAACAGTACCAACCTTATTCCAAGGATCCATATACATGTGAAGAGGAAAAGCCAATCTCTCTTGTTCCTTATAGATCGAAACAAGGAAAGGTCAAATAACTTCATTCAAATCAAATGGGCACACCATGCAATGAGTCATGGGATATGTTGACAATCACAACATTTTGACTAGAGAGTAATTCATTGCCTACAAAACAGCTTTATGTTCCCTTCTACATACATATCCTAAACAAAAGAAGAAAAAGGGAAAGCAGAGAGCATTCGCTAAAACATAATGAATCTTGACTTATTGAGATTGAAACGGGAGAGAAGGGCATCATTGATTGTTCCCTTTAGCAGTTTTTTTCCACTTGCTGAACGAAGTATTATTCTGGCGGGTCTTGGAGCTGGCCAGTAGACAAATCATTGATGTGCGGATACACTGCTTTCTCATCCAGCTGGTTCTGAGCCCAAATCAGCATCTTCAACAAGCTTGGAAGTTTCGGATCTGTTTGTTCACAAACATCAACCATTTACTAGAAACAATCTGAATGTTAATGATGCTAGCTCATTTTATATGGAGAAGATAAAGCTTGTCATACAAAACTTTTTACTTTTAGATCGGATGATCGAGATAAAAAGGCAATTTGTGGCTAGGAAAACAGAACATGGAGAGCTAGTTACCTTTTTCATGACTCTGGCTAGTGAGAATTGCTGCATTCACTTCACTTGCTGTCTTAAGACGGTGGGAGATGTCAAGAAGATCTTTAACAGGAGAGTTAGAGGCATCTTCAAAAACAAGCAGCGCTACAGTTTTTTCCAGTTCTTGAAGAAACGCTTGCTGCAGAAAGAATCAACAAGAAGAGTTATAAAACAGTCAACGAGCAATATATATAAAGAGAGAGAGATTACGTTTTCTTCGCCACGTGGAGCAAGTTCCTCCTGAGCAAACTCCAAGGCTTCTTCAGTCTTCCCTTGTCGAATAAGTTCAATCAGCCTTTGCTGCTGAAGATGAAAGAACAGCTCCGGATTTGTGTCGAGTATCTGCAAGCACATGTTCCAAGACGGATCACACAAGAAGAGAGAGAGAAGGCATTGATTGATTGTTGTTGTATACCTCAGGATTCAAGTCATTAACTTTTTCAATAGCATCCTCGACGTGACCGTTTTGAACAGCCTTTTTAACAGCCATTCGATCAGTGATGGTGGCGAGATCGATCTCTGCTGTTTCTCCATAAGGAAAAAAGAACAAAACTTTCACAAAGAAGACTAAACTCAAAGTCAAAATCACACGAAAGAAAGGATACGTTTGGTGCCAGACTCCCTTTGGAACTTGGCAGCAGCGTCAACGTAACCCTCGGTGACAAGAAAGTTCATGACGAGAGTGTTCATGTCTTGTTTCCTAAGCTTGACAGCGTTTAGCTTCTTCTCCCACTCCTCACGCGTGATCACTTTCTTCGATGTAGCCTTTTACAATCAACTCAATTTGGATCAATGAACAGACTAGTACAAAGGTGAAGAAGAGAGAGAGAGAGAGAGAGAGAGAGAGGAGTCTATTTTACCATATCGTCGTCGTCGTCGTCCTGATTGATGAAGATCCGAAACAGTGACATCAGAAGGCGAGTGCGGGTCTCATATTGAATCTAATCCACTCAATTCAACTTCTTACTTACCTATAGAAAGACGATATTCCAATTCTCTTTAGCGATCAAAAGGAAAAAAGACAATCTTTACAAGTGAAACTCAGGTACTCGAAGGAAGTGTGTGCGACTATTTTCCAGGGGAAGAGTACCTGTATAAGAGGGGGAATCTGGAGAAAGTTGATTGCTTCTTCCTTCTAGATTGCTCCCCTAATTATTCTACAATCTCGTAATGAAAGTTGGGATTTTGTCGATAGAAAAGAGATGGACTTTCTTCAGAGGATAATGATATGTTGGCGAACCGTGTTCGTGAACCGATCCGGTTTCTACTATTAAGGAACTCGGTTTCTTGGTTTGGTTATTTGTAAACCGGAAAGCATTGTTCGAACTTATTGCTTGTTAACTTGTACTCCATTTTCTGATTTTCTTCAACATTACGGGTCTTTTCTAGATGATTGTAAACAGAGCCGGCCCTAGCCGGAAGCCAAACAAGCTGGTGCTTCCGCTCGCAAGAGATTAAGTATTTTAGCGGTCATATTTTGATAGATAATTTTTCGTAGTTGTAGTTGTTTGGGTATATCATACAAAATGCTAAAGGTCAAGTATTCAATTCCCCATTGAAGAAGTTTTGAAAAAAAAAAAAGTTATATGCCACATTTTTATGTTTGCTTGTAGTCAAATAATTACTAGGACCGGCTCTGGTTGCAAATTTACAATTTTTTTTTGATTGTGTATTGTTAGGAGATGTAAGGATGATACAATCTAAAAATTCGTTGAAATCTTGTTGCGAAGATGAGATGATCCCAAGTCTTCTTTCTTTTGAGATGAACTTCGCCCTACCCAAGAGAGATACGTGGAGACCAAAATCTACTTGGTTTTAGGGGACCATTTATCCGACTCTTAAAACTACTTTCCCGGTATCTAAACCTTGAAATGTATTCGAGATTTTTTAACTATGTTTTGTGAAAAATAAATAATGAAAAATTGTGTTTGTTCTTAATAAACAGAAAAACTCCTAAATCCACCAATAGTCAGACACATGATAAATGTTGCAACCTTTTATTCATAGGATATAAGATATTTGTTTTCAGCTTAAACAAAGAGGATCTAGATGTCAGTTCATTGGAGTAATTAAATACTGAATTGACCAATTATACTCCAACTTGGGTAACTCTTTACCATGTGTGAAGTAAATCCCATCTTCTCTGGCATCCCAAAAGTTTTTCTTGCCATAATGAACGATGAATCCACCACCTTTATATGCCCTGAACTTTGCATGAAACCTGAAATCAGGTCCCTGCCATAAGTCACAATCGACCTTTGTTTTCGTAATACTTTCATAAAAGCTAAAATCATAAGTTTGTCCCGGGCTTAAAAAGTGGTCGCCAAAGTCATCTTGGTCCGATATACAATGAACTTTGAGAACCTTGTTTGGATTAAGAGAGTTATTAAAATGTACGGAGTCTTTCTCGTAGAACTTGGCGTAACTCAACCCAAAGCACAATGTAATGACAAGCTGAAAACACAAAAGGCGATTCATCATTTTGATGTGTACTTTTCCTTTCAGAATATTTTATTATTTCAAATACAATAATATTAGATGATTGTTTGAAAGTCCTGCACACTCATGATTAAATAGGAAAACCATATGACCATATCCCCTCTATATTGTTTGCAAATTTATTTCACATAAGTCATCTCTACAATCATTTTTCCTTTAATGTTGGCTTATATTTTTGGTAATTTTTTTAAAAAATATGGTAGTAATTTATTCATCCCTTTAAAGTAAATCTTTTCAAATCTATTCTATTAAAGTAGAAGTCACAACTTCTATTTATGTGTGATTTTTTTTAAAATGAAAATTTCTTAGAAAATCATATCTCATTTATTTCTACTTAACATGTTTACATCATTAACATATCACATCTTATATAATCAATATATATATATATATATATAACAACTTCACATAAAAAACTGTTTTAATTTTATTTTTAATTAAAAAGTCATGTTGAAATAATCTAACAAAAAAATAAATAAGTTTTATATAATAATGCATTTATTAATTTCTTAATTAGGATTATAATTTAATTCAAATCAATTTTCATTAAAATTTTATTATAAAAAATATTTATGATATTTTCATAAACTTTCTAATTATAAGATATATATTATACTAAAATAAAAGTACTTTATGAATTAAATATTAAAAATTAAATTAAATTAATAAATTAAGTTATTTATTTTTTTTAAACAATTCTATTATAAATATGAGTCACCATTAAAAAGGGGTTTAACTTAAACCATGTATAAAATTTATTAAAATAATAAGTATAGATTATCTGAATTTAACAATATATTTATCTTTAAAATCTTCCTACATACTAAAATTATAGATGCTAAATTATATTTTTAAACACAACAAGGAAATATTAATGATCCTTAACAAATATCTGTTCTATTGTATAACTAAATAAATTTTAAATATACTTTGCTTGCAAACTGTAGAAATAAAAATATATATTTTGAAGGAGGCTATCTATTTGATTATTTCAAATTATGAATTTATTGTAACGAATTTGAAATTATATTATAATGTAATAACAATTTATAACAAATTAAAATGTATAAAAATAATCTTTATATATTAACAATGTCAAATAAAAACTTAAGCAATAAAAGTTTAGAATTACATCATACATAGAATTAAAATGGAATAATATATTTAAAATTTTTACGATTATATCAAAGTTATACATTTTTATAACATAAGACGAAAAAAATAATCAATAATAAAAAAGAAGAAGGTTAAAGTCTTTGTTAGATTTAGAAACGTACATATGTTTTTCTCCCAAAAAAAAAAAAACAGTTCTTATACTTTTGAGTTTTGGTAAACAGTTCATAAAAGTAATCAATAATAAAAAAGAAGAAGGTTAAAGTCTTTACCAAACTCTAGTATAATATTAAATAATATATTACACTTAATGCTGATTTATATTTTTGGTAAACTTTTTAGAATATGGTAGTAAATTATTCATCTTCATTAAAATAAATATAATCAAATATAACATTAAATAATATATTACATTTAATGTTGATTTATATTTTTGGTAAACATTTTAGAATATGGTAGTAAATTATTCATTCTCATTAAAGTAAGTATAATCAAATATAACATTAAATAATATATATTACATTTTAATGTTGATTTATATTTTTGGTAAACTTTTTACAATATGGCAGTAAATTATACATCCTCACTAAAATAAATCTATTAAAATATGATATTAAATAATATAATAATAAATATATAATAAAATTTTGCAAATTTTAAAAAATTATTTATGATTATACAGTTTTTATTATTAAAAAATATTTTAAATTGTTTTACAACTTTTTAAAAAGCAAAAACAAGTTAATCGTAATATCATTAGTTTCTTTTATATACTATAATTTTTAGAAATACTCTTTACTTTTACTCTTTAATAATTATATATATTTTATATCAAAACTCATTCTTATACAAGTTAATTTAATATATTTTAAATAAAATAGATTAAAAATCTATCTAAGACTTATGATTTTAAATATATATAAATATCAGTTTTTCAATATAATTTAAAATTTTTTAAAAATATGTTAATTCAATTCAAAATTTATATTAAATATTAGTTAGAAAAATAAATTCTAAAATACTAATAAAATTTTATTTTAAAGTATATTTTAAATATTTTTAACAAATCCTAATATTACTGGGATGCTGCATGTTAAGCAATACGGTCGTGGTTCGAAGTCACCAAAAAATGTAAAGCAGAGTCGTGTGATTAATGCCGTTGAAAACGGTCAAATACACAGTTGAGCACAAGATATACCTTTAACTAAGCATCTAACAATATTTGAAATGTTAAAGTTGTATAGTTTGTTTAATCGCTTTTTAGCTATAATTACAGTTAAATCTAACTAAAAAGCTATATATCTTCGTATATATCATACAAGAATCAAAACAGTCTGAAATTATTTGAAACCCTGGTGGATTTTTATGTATCAAGAGTAGATTTGATCGATATATTAACATGTTTGATGTCCAAGTTACCTATTAGCAGATTACACAATTATTTGAATTGATGGTGCCAGTTTTCATATCAACATCATGGCTTACGTATCGGCACCTCTGCTTTCATTTATCATTGAAATGTCACTTAAGGTGATTTCACAGTGATTCGGAATGTTTCTCTATCAATGATCATGTCTTGAATTATCTTAAAACCTATTACCGCAATATCCAAGCGCTGACTGACGTATCAAACAATTGGTATGATCAATTTCGGCCATGAATAAATATTTGAATTTTTTGGAATATATATTGCATAATATATAATTGAATGTGAAATAAGGTGGAACCTTCAACAGATGTTGCATAAGAATTTAATGGAATAACAAAACCATTCATTATAATAGATCCAGTAATAAAGAATCAGAAAGAGAGGCATTGTTATAAGATGCCTTTTATACTGCAACAATATCATCATAACTCATAAGTCCCTCACCGTTCATGTAAAGCTGCGTTTATATTATTAACTAGAATCTGTTCCATGGTCGGAAAGAAGCCATAAAAATCTATAAAATCTAGCTTACGTTTATACAAGTGGAGGCAGAGAAAAAAAAAGTGGAGGCAGAGAGTTTAATATAAACATAATAACAAGCAACTGTTTGAAACAATCTCTCTAGAGTTTTGTAAAAGACGACTGCATGATATACAAGTTTGCATTTCCACAAAATTCAATGTTAAATCGCAGAAAGTTTTGATAGCTCCAAAATAAAATTGGTATAAATCAAACTGAACCGGATTGTATTTGATGAAGAAGTATTCTGGTTTGGAAAATCATTTTCAATCGAAGGACAAGACAGTGATAAATTTTGGGCCTAGTAAAACCGAAGAAAGATTTAGATCTTTTAGTATCTAACCAGGCCGGGCCTAGCTAAGTTATCCTATAGGCTTAATCATTTCATACAGGCCCAATAGTTAGTCACCTACTTCGCTTGTCTCCCACATCGTTTATCAGAGAAGCAGAAACCGCGTTTATATGGAGACGGAGTGACGAAGGAGATTGTCCCTTCGGGGACATCCGATAAAATTGGAACGATACAGAGAAGATTAGCATGGCCCCTGCGCAAGGATGACACGCACAAATCGAGAAATGGTCCAAATTTTTTTTTCTTTTTTTTTTTTCAAATCGATCCCTTCTTCTTCTTCATCTGTTAATCCCGTTTCTCGTTTTCTCGAGTCGCAGTTCAAGTTTTGGATGAGTATATCTCCGCAAATTAATCGTAATTCGAATTTGAAACGACTCAGTTCTAAAGTTTTGAAACCCTAATTTGACGGTGTTGAATAACCTAATTCCCAAATCTTGGTTCGTCTCGCCAACTAAATTGAATTTTAACTAAACCAATTTCCGGTACAAATCTAAATAAACCGGAATCCTAATATTACTTTTTAAGATACTTTTTCTCTAAAATTATTTCACCAACCATGATTTTTCTACAATAAATTTAAAAATCTAATATAAAAGGTTGTTGTACCCGATATAGACTTAGCGGGTTGTTCAGGTATTTATGATAAAAAAATTTAAAATATTCAAACATCTGAAAATACTTGAAACACAAAAAAATATTTGAAACCCAAAAAATATACAAAAATTTTCAAATATTTAAAAAAAAGTCCAAAATTTTACTCGAAATCTGACCCGATAAACCGAAAATACCCAAACTTTTATTCGAATACCCAAATTTTAAAAATATGAAATTTTACCCAAAACAAACCTATACTTTTAGGTCGGTTTCAGTTTATTTTTTTGGTCGGGACAAAATATCCAGGCCTAAGAGAAAGTTATATAAGAATGTACATATAAAATCTCAAATAAACTAATTCATAGATTATATAATTTTTTAAAAAATTCTCTTCTTTGATATAATATGATTTTATATTATAATATAATCTGAAAAATCCGCGCTTTCGAAGCGCGGATCAAAATCTAATTACAATATTTACATTGCAAAAAACATACATTCTAACTCATTTTAAACTATGTTATTAATCAATGATGATGAAGCTTACACTATAGATCAGCCAAACATCTCTATTCAAGGAGTTGCAAAACATAAGTAATTGAAAATATAAATTTGTTGTGGTGACAAGAAATTATCTCCAACATATTTAAGGTAATAACAAATATAAATTTAAAAGCTTATAATACATACTGATTAATAATTTTTTTTAAAAAAAAAATATTATTTAGCTAAGAAGATTATCATCAAGAAAACGTAACTAAGAATAACTTTAATGCGACATATTCAGAGCTTTCTATGTATTCTAAACTCAATTTTAGTATTTTGGCAAACAAATAAAAAAAAATTACAAAAATGAGAGAAAAAAGTTATATGCAACATTTAAACAACAAAAATCAGAGCATGTCTCTCCTAAAATACTAAATTCTACACACTAGATAGTTTATGAACACAAAAACATTGTACAATATTTGATATTAACACAACAAAATCATTAGTATAACTTAAATAGTTATTATCCGCGTGTAGCGCGGAAAACGACCTAGTATATATAAAAATAGGGTGTTGAATCTTTGTCACAATTGTGGATGGTCTAATAAATAAAGAAGATAATATTGAGACTTGAACTTAAAACCTAAAATTGTTTAAATATTTAGTTGTCTTTTAAATGAAACCTGACAAAACCCCAAAAATCAACATAGATAGTCAAATTTATCCCTTTTGGTTACGCATTGCTAAAAAAAAATTTCCTTTTCTATGAAATAACTTAGTAGATGATTAGCTTAAACTTTATACAAAAGGTATGATATCAGAGCTTATTTGTCCTAGAAAACAAATAGACCACAATGTATTGGTGATTTATACAAAGTTTAGTGTGTTTTCGCTTACTTGCTATCTTTCTCTCTCTAATGTATTTACGAAGTTAATTTTGTGCCTTAGAGAATAAAGAGTCGCTTATAAAATTTGAAAGAACTGAATTCTTGAATAGAGTTGATCTTAGTTTTTTTTGAGTCGAATGATTGGTACTACTCTCGAATCCACCACAACAGTTTCATCAAACTCTGGCCCAATTGAAAAGCTACTAATTATACCACACAAACCCATGATAGGCCTAGTAATTACGCAACCAAAACAATATCACCGCCGGTTATAATATTCCCTGATTAGTATACACAACCACCCACTCCTCCACAAATCAGCCCTCTTTCCCACGTCTCAACTTTGAGATCCTTCTGTGAGATTGACATCCCTAACGACTCTCTTGCACAATGAATACAGGATTACAGATAGTAACTCTCCCACCCCTAGAACCACAATTAAATAGAAGAGTGTAGTGTAACTGCCAATAATAGCTCTAACAATCGTCTTTTACATGAATGGCATTCCAGCATAGGATATGTTTTTAAAGAAATTATCAACAAATAAAACTAAAAAATTATTCCATTTGTTTAGAACTATATTCATTGAGAATTTATGCAATCTTGTTTAGAACTATATTCATTGAGAATTTATGCAATCGCCAATCAGGGCCAGACTAAAAAGATGATGAAAATTAAAGGAAATGAAAATCCCACAACTCGAACTGCTCAACTTCGAAAGCTATACTTCCGGACTATTTGTACACTTTTTGAAATTTGACGGCCAACATATTATTATCTTTTAAATAAAGGCCGAAAGCCTAATTTTTTTTTTGTTTGTTTCTGCTCAAGACCGCCTCTCTATGAAATACATATTCGAACATAAAAATGATTAAAAAATTACCTGTCATAAGGTATTGAAGTATTTAACTAAGCCGATTGGTCGGATGATTTTGAAATCCTTTTGAAGATGTCTTTTGCCTGTTTTGATATAGAGACCTCAAGACTTGCACTTGCCTTGTCTAGCTCGCAAGTAAAATCCTTGTATAACTTTTTAACCAGTCACCATTCAACAAGCCTTTATTAATTATCCCTTGTCTTGATCTGCAAAACTTCCACCATATTACATTTCAACCATGACTATTCTTCTTTTGATAAAGCTAATAGTCTATGCTTTCCAAAATACGAGAAATCAGTAAATGTATAAGCAATTGTAGATTTATCTAATTTCTTCTGAGAATTGAAGATCATTAATCTTTATAAATTTTTTTCAATTCTCTTCTTTGAGTTAAAAATGCCTTTTATAATATGTTTAATAGTTTTGGGATTATACAACCATTAAAAGTAATTATATCTCTATAACTTGAACAATCTTCATTTTTTCACGTCAAACTTCGATTATTTTCCCATAAATTCAAAGTTTTTTTTTTTGATTTGTTATTTTGCTTTAACCCTCTAATGTGAAGAGGAGAAAACCTAATGTGAAGGCTTCTAAAAAACCCTCTAATGTGAAGGAGAAAAACACTTGGGGAAAAAGATGACGGCACATAAAATATTAACCATGCAATATGCATTAATAAAAAAACAAAAATGAAAAAATGTAAAAAAAAAGAAAAGAAAAGACTTGCTGGACCGTTCCTTATTTAAGTGTGAAGAAGTCTCTCAATGCCTTGTTTGTCTACCTTTTCCAATTGAGAGAAAGCCAAAAGAGAAAGCAACCACCACCGTCGCCTCCCGAGAAAAGTCTCGCCCCAACTGCCTTTCCTCGAAAATTCCCGTGACCTTCGAAAAATCCATCTTCACAAGCTTTTAAATCTCTGGATCTACGCGTGTTCCGTGTTTTCTGCGATTGGTTGATTGAGGAGAGGATCATCGCGTCTCGTTCTGGCTTTTCCGATTTAGGGTTTGTTTTTGCTCCGTCTTCGATTTTCTCGGTGGTTAGGGTTTTTATTTGGCTTGTGATGGGTGAGGAGGGTTCCGCGGTTGCCCTGGGCGATGGATTTCCTCCTGATGATCTTGATGTTGCTTTTGAGTTTGAAGACGACGATGAAGATCTCACTATTGACTTCGAAACCATTTACCGTATTCTAGATGAGAAGCCCCCCGATTCTTCTCAGGTTTGAGCACTGACTTCTAATTTCTTCGTCTTGATTTGAATGTGTCCCAATACTCTGTGAATTACTTTTTTTTAGGGTAGCCAAGAAAATTCATCTCCAGCTGGTTCTGGTTCTTCACCTGACGAGCTTAATAACTCACACTTGCAAAATGGTATTTTGCTAACTCTATGTTTACTTCTTAAGCTGTTTGTTTAAGTTACTTTGCAATTAACTTCTCTTGGAATTTATCTTCGTTAGAAACAACTCAGATGGTTGATTCGTTTGCCTCTCGGGATTCGCCTTCTGGGACTGGTTCTTTTGATCACCATGTGAAACTTGCCTCTGGCCTTAGTCCTTCACCTGCTCGTACTTGCTCCGCGAGTCTTAAAGATTGGTTTTCACTGAGCCCGGATGAGAAGCCTGTCGAACCCTATGCCATGTCTGCTTTTTGTTATAACTCCAATGCTCTCCCCAACGGTGCGGATAACCCTCTCTCTTCTGCTCAAAATTGCTACAATACAACAGAACATACCCCCAGTTTCGCATTTCAGTTCTTTCCCAATAAAGAAGAAGCTGTGAATGATGTTGACAGTGGTGTTAGTGAGTGTCTGTCGGATGGTGCCAGCCGGATGGTTTTTGATACACACGGGAGAGTAGACTACGGATCTTCAGACAGGAAGCCTGTTGTTGGTTTCCCTAGTGCAATAGGGATCGGTTTCAATTGTGAAAGTAATTCCTCAGTTCCTCTTCCCTCTGCCAAACCGTACAATCGTTTTGACAGTCACTTTGCTGATAACTGTTCAAGCAGTTTTCAGGGTAATAAAGCTGCCCCTGTGAAGGTTAAGCCGGAGGCTGAGTCGGAGAAACTGGTTTACAGTTCAGTTCCAAAGGAAGAAAGCATTATTGACCCTGTTTATGCACCTGGGGAAACCAGTCATTGGTGGTCTGGTGCATCTGGCTGTTCAGTCTCCTATCAGACAGATTTTCAAGAAGGATTCGCATTTATGGCACAGCAAACTGGTTTCCCTAGTCAAGACAGTGGCAACTCCAATAACTTTTATGATTCAAATGCATGTTTGCAATATGTTGCCGCAGATCCGAGCTCAGCGACACAGATCAATGGGTATGTAGACTCTCTGACACAAGTAAACCAAGAACATATTCAACCAAGGAGCGTTGATTATAATTTCCCAAATGCGAGCTTTGAATCAGTTCAAAGTCTTTCTCCAGAAAGTATATCCGACAGTGATGATGATTCTGATGTCTACATAATAGAAACTAATGGTCAATCTGCAAACCCATATCGACCTCTAGCTATGAAAAACCCGGTGGTTTCTTCACAGTATTCTCCAAGTGGTCATACTTTCAATCAACCTGGTGGCACGAGGCTCCAGTCAAACAAAGAAAATATGATCTTTCAAGCTGCATTGCAGGTTAGCAGCTGTTGATTCTGTTTGACTCTCTCACAGGCACCAACTATATTTATTTCTTTTGAAAATCTGTTTTGCAACTCTGCACATGATTTAGCTGAGAATGTTATATGGAGCTATTATGTAGTGAGGTCCCTGATGATCTTCTGTTATTTGGATGTGTCCCGAGATTGCAATTAACGACAGTTTCATATTTAATCTTAATTCTTTGTTTTACCTCAGACTCATTAGGTCTACTGACATTATCTGGATATGACAGGATCTCTCTCTGCCTGAAGCTGAAGCAAATCTTCCTGATGGTGTCTTGGCAGTTCCGCTTATGAGACATCAGGTATGTACCAAACTATCAAAATTCAAACACTCTCTGAAGATGTCCAAAACACACATTGAGAAATTATAGGCCTCGTGTACTTTATGAACGTACTGTATACTTTAACTATGGAAATTTGGCCCAGCAATGTGGATTGGATTGATATAGTTACTTGACTGTTTCTTTATTCTTACTCCTGGACAGCGAATTGCATTGTCGTGGATGGCACATAAGGAGACAACTGGTTTCCCCTGTTCGGGAGGAATTCTTGCTGATGATCAGGTTATTATTGTCTTCTGTTGTAATCCTTTTCATGTCAGTAGTTAACAGACATGAAGCTTTAATTCTGTCATTTTTCTTAATGTTTTTTTTTTTGAAACCTGGTATAATTATCTTTTGCAGGGACTTGGGAAGACAATTTCCACCATAGCACTCATACTAAAGGAACGGTCTACACCTTCCCGAACATGTGAAGAGAGTATCAAGAAAGAAGTTTTTGACTTAGAAAGCGAGGGTGGAGAATGTGCGTCCTCAAAACCTAATGGACAGAGTGAGCAAGTTGATGGAAATAGTGTGGATAAGGTGAGGGGAAGGCCAGCTGCTGGAACGCTTGTTGTCTGTCCCACAAGTGTTATGCGACAGTGGGGTGATGAAATACGCAAGAAGGTAACTAGTGAAGCGCAACTCTCTGTACTTGTATACCATGGGTCCAGCAGAACGAAGGATCCTCATGAGTTGGCTAAATATGATGTTGTGGTTACTACATATTCTATCGTGAGCTTGGAAGTACCAAAGCAGCCTCTTGTTGATGATGAGGATGAAGAGAAGGATGATTTACATAATGGTGAAGGTGCAGCTGCTGGCCTGTGCCCAAACAAGAAAAGGAAATATCCTCCCGATTCTCAAAAGAAGGGCTCAAAGAAGAAGAAACGTCTTGACCGCGCATCGGCTGAGGCTCAGTCGGGCCCTCTTGCGAAAGTTTCCTGGTTCAGAGTTGTTCTGGATGAGGCACAGAGCATCAAGAATCACAAGACCCAAGTTGCAAGAGCATGCTGGGGCCTTCGTGCTAAACGGAGGTGGTGTTTGTCTGGTACTCCAATCCAGAATTCAATCGATGACCTCTATAGCTACTTCCGGTTCCTCAAATATGATCCTTATTCTTCCTACGTTTGGTTCTGTAATTCAATTAAGAACCCTGTAGCTAAGACCCCGGTGAAAGGATATCAGAAGCTGCAGGCTATCCTTAAAACAGTGATGCTTCGCCGGACTAAAGGTCAGTCTACTGATACTGAAGCCAAATTGCTTTCAATGTTCATCTTAGGTTGTCTTTGTTGGTTTTTAACTTGTTAATACGTTAGGTTCACTTATTGACGGGAAGCCCATAATCTCTTTACCTCCGAAGTCAATAGAGCTGAGAAAAGTGGAGTTCACTGAGGAGGAACGTGATTTCTACTCCAACTTAGAAAAAGAATCTCGTAGTCAATTCCAGGTATGTCTGTGGACTATGTTTTTGTTTATTTATGAATTTTCGTAAAATACCATGAGTTTATGTGTTCTTATGCACTTGAAAATGAATTTATGCATATTGATGTTTGAAGTTTTATATTATTTTATCAGGAATATAAAGAAGCCGGGACAGTAAAGCAAAATTACGTAAATATTTTGTTGATGCTCTTGCGTCTTCGCCAAGCTTGTGATCACCCACTTCTCGTTAAAGGAGAATACAGTTTTACTTGGGAATCCTCTCTCGGATTAGCCAAGAAGGAGAGTTTCTCAGAAGCTTCATTGCAAATTTGTGGTATCTGCAATGTAAGATTCTTTCATCAAACTACTTGATTTTTCTTTTGTGTTTCGATGAATGTGAAAGTGAAGTCCTGAAGCTCGAGTGAATGTTAAAAATCATAATGCAGATCTTTGAGTTGTTATCTTATCTCTTGCTGTCAAACCATAATGTAGATATCTCGACTAGGTCTAAATCTATCTCTCTACTTTACTTTCAGGATTCACCTGAGGATGCTGTTGTGTCAGTCTGTGGTCACGTATTCTGCAAGCAGTGCTTTTATGAATGCTTTACGGGAGATGATAATCTATGCCCGATTGCAAACTGCAATGGCAGTCTCTCTGCTATGCCTTCCATGCATGATAGTGCCACTTCAGTTCATGTTGAGACTGTTGACTCTTGTTCTGAAGGTCTTCCATATGAGTCATCAAAAATCAAGGCTGCTCTAGAGATCTTACAATCACTTGCCAGACCGCAAGATTTGACAGATATGAAGCAACTCACTCAAAAGGGAGCGGACTCCAGTCTTTCTGCAACTCCACGCAAGGTTGTTGGAGAAAAAGCCATTGTTTTCTCTCAATGGACGAAAATGCTGGACCTGCTTGAAGCTTCTCTTATAAGTTCGCGTATTCAGTATAGAAGGCTCGATGGAACAATGTCAGTTGCTGCTCGAGATAAAGCAGTGCAGGATTTCAACACTCTCCCTGAGGTACATAGCAATTAATGAAATCTTGAAGAATTGGGTTTGGCTCGCTTTTTATGATATGTCAAGACATGATGATAGTTGATTGATTGACTTTATTTTTTGTTTGGGTAGGTTACTGTAATGATCATGTCACTCAAGGCTGCTAGTCTCGGACTGAACATGGTAGCAGCGTGTCATGTTCTAATGCTAGACTTGTGGTGGAACCCAACGACCGAGGATCAGGCTATCGATAGAGCACATCGCATAGGACAAACAAGGCCAGTAACAGTGGTTCGATTCACAGTGAAAGAAACAGTCGAAGATCGCATATTAGCCCTTCAGGTATGTGTAATTGGTTGACTTGATTCTCTTTCATCTTTAATATTTCTCGCATTTGATCTCTGAACAAGTTTTGTCAATGCAGCAAAAGAAGAGAATGATGGTAGCGTCTGCCTTTGGTGAAGATGAAAAGGGAAGCCGACAGTCTCACCTCACAGTGGAGGACTTGAACTATCTGTTTATGGCAGATTAATGAGAGCTCTTTTTGACCAGTGCATGGGTGGGTACATATATGGTAGGATTTTTCTTTGTGCAGTTTATGGAGGGTGGAAGAAACTATTGGTATAACTGACTACAGGTATGGGGGAATATGAAAATAGGAAAAAAAACTGAATTTGATTGGTTACTATTCTATTTGGACTTTTTTAGGTATTGCAATGAAGACATAGTCCTTTGCTTTTGAATCACTCATTGTAAGAATACATTTTGATTGGTCCGTCAGGTTATTAGAGCTTTTACTTCTTCAAGATCTTCTCTTTACTCGTTACATTGCTATAAGTAGTTTTCACAAATTGTTTTTAATTATTTTTCTGTTTTAGGTTAGATCGAAGTTTGGTATAGATGGATTTTTAGCGAATTTGATAAAACATGGTCAAGCATCTTAAACAGAGCATGTCTTAGTTGCTATTTTACAAAAACTACTAATCAAATTAGGATTTGAATATTGGTTTCCATATATCATCTCTTTAGGTTACACTGAAAAATTACTAAAAAGCAATGCACTCAATTTGATTAGTAGTTTTTGTCTTTGAAAGTCTAGATTACCCATCAACAACCATATATCATATCTTTAGTTATAGTAGTTTTTTCCATATACCTTTTTGGTATGGGTTGACAATAATTTTGTCATTCGATCTTCAATGTCTTTCTGCTCTTCTTAATTCGTTTTGGGAACACTTCACCATATATCATCTCTTTAGGTTACACTGAAAACATATGAACGACGTTGCTTCATAATTTTTGTATTTGGGTTTTCAGTCACTTGAACCCCAAAATCTTCTAACTTCTTTGTTTTACTTGTAACAATAAGCTCTCTTGGTTAAAGCTCATCATGTCTATTGTTCCTAGACAAAATCATAGAGCTTAAAGATTACAGCTAACTATGAAGGAGAATAGCATTTTTCCTGCCTCATTTAACTTAATAAAGATTCCATGCTTGGGTTCGTAAAACAAAAAGCCTTCACCTCTCTCAAGACAACAAGTGTACAACAATAACAATGGAATCAGAAGAACAAAATCTAAACCAGGTAAGACATTACAAAAAAAAAAAAAGTATTTGTAGGCTACACAGTAGTAACCTTTCCAACAACTAAGGATGTTATAATGAGTTTTGTTAGTGGGTTTTTAATGGGTTTTAAAAATAAATAAAGAGAAAAAGACTAGAATAGCACTAAACCAAGTTTTTGTTCCCAAAGTAGCACTCAAGGTTCAAAGTCACAAAAATAAGTTTTATTAAAGAGGTAAATATACACTTATACCCTTTGGGTTAATTAATTCAAACCTTAGGGTTTAGAGTTAAGGGGTGGGGTTTTGGAATTAGGGTTTAAAATTTTATAAAAAATAAATACTAAAATAAAAAATAAAAATTTTAAAAACAGTTTCAAAAATTATTTTTAAATTATAAAAAAAATTTGAAAAAATATTTCAAAAAAAATTTATAAAAATTTCGAATCTGAAAACATATAATCTGAAACTATAAAAAAAATTTCTTTTTTTTTTATTTTTTTTATTTTTATTTTTATTTTATTTATTTTTATTTATTTATTTAATTTTAAACCAATGGTATTAGGGATACTTTACCCTTTAATGAATGTCATTTTTGTGATTTTCTCCTTCTAGTGCTATTTTTAAGACATAAACTTCAAAAGGTGCTATTATTGACAATTGCCCATAAATAAATGCTCATTTAGATCTATTTAGTTAAATGGGTTTTAAATGGATATTTTTGTTAAGATCCATTTATTAAATGGGTTCTATTTAAAATTAGTGGGGATCCTCTTAACCCATTTCACTTACTATAATTATTTTTTGTAGGAAAATGTGATTGTATAGTTTTGGAAAAAAAATCGATTTCACGATTTATGCGAAAAAATCTGATTTTGCAGTTTTGGCAAAAAAAATTGGATTTTATAGTTTTGACGGAAAACACATTTCATGGTTTTGGCGGAAAAATCTGATTACGCGGTTTTGGCGAGAAAACTCATTTTTACGGTTTTGGCATAAAAATTCAATTTTACGATTTTGATGGGAAAACTCAATTTTTACGGTTTTGGCGGAAAAATTCGATTTTACGTTTTTAACGGGAAAATTCAATTTTTACAGTTTTGGCTGGAAAACTCAATTTTACGATTTTGGCGAAAAAAACTCAATTTTTACAATTTTGGCGAGAAAACTTGATTTTTACGGTTTGGGGGGGGGGACTCGATTTTACGATTTTGGCGGAAAAACTTGATTTTTACGGTTTTGGCTGGAAACTCTTTTTTTACGGTTTTAGCGGGAAAAATCGATTTTGTATTTTGCTAGGAAAACTCAATTTTACGGTTTTGGTGGGGAAATTTGATTTTGCATTTTGGCGAGAAAACTCGATTTTACGGTTTTGGCGAGAAAACTCGGTTTTACGGTTTTGGTGGGAAAACTCGTTTTTACGGTTCTCGCGAGAAACTCAGTTTTACTGTTTTGGCGGGAGAACTCGGTTTTACGGTTTTACCAAAACAATTTGATTTGCGTTTATATAATAAAAAATTAAAAATGAGTTAAATTTTTTTTTGTTTCATTTAATTTTTATTAAAAACCATAAAATTGAAACAATTAAAAATTAAATCAACAATAGTTTAAATAGATCTAAATGAGTTAGTACTTGTGGATCTAAATGGGTAACCCTAATAGACCTATTTAAAATAGGTCTAAACGGGTATGTGTTTTAAATGGGGTGGATCTTAAACAGAGTGGATTTAAATGGGGTGGGTTTAACCATTTTAACATCCCTAACTTTAACTTCGTTAACAACTATTTATGAATCCTTTTTCGGATTACACCCAGACCCAGAATCTCAAGTTTTGGATCGAACTAATCCATTGATTGAAATGTATTAACGGAGTTGAAGTTAATCCAAACCCATCAAAATCAACCAAACACAAACTGAATGTCTGTTTTCTGAATATTTATTGATCACTGCTATAAAATAATTCAGAACTCGCATTCAAAAACATAATAATGTTGATATAAACGTATTAAAAAACAGACATTTAATTAACAAAAAGTTATACACAATATAAATCTTAAAAATCAATAAATAAAGCTAAGCTTCAAAAGCATATATGATTTATAGACACGAAGGTACATTCTTCTACAACAATGAGACAAATTGAAATAGTTGAAATGAAATTTGGTAGTCTATACATAAAAGTGCTAATTTATAATATGAACAATCAAATATTATGACAAATACTAAACTTTATGTTACACAATATTCCGCACGAAGCGCATACACACGACTAAGTATAAAAATTTCAAAACATATTATGTGCAAAAAATCTGTGTTTTTAATATGTAATGAAAAGGTAAATAATTGTGTTAAAAAAAACTAAAAGTAATTAAATTAAAAGGCCAGCTATAAAGAAAAAAAACAGAAATTAACAATACAAATATCTACATATACGGGTGATTTAGCAATTATTATATAATATATAGGATATATTCTAACCATTAAGTTGCTATGTGTATTTGGTTAATTATAGTTTTTTTTTGTTATACAATAAAATTTCCTTAAATAAAAAGGTAAGAAGAGTAAATATTAATAATGATATTAATTATATATAATAAATTTAATTTATCAAAAGTATATATGTAGTTGATTTTGGTGAAAAATAAACAAAAGTGCAACACAAACAAAAAAAACTAAATTTGATTTTTAATACTATTATATAATTATTATTTTTGCAATATATAACATGTCAGTTCTTAAAATTTTCCGTTTCCATATTCTATCTTTGACTAATAAGATGGCATAAAATCTCTTTTTCTTGGTCAAGGTCATTAAATCTATTAACTTCCACGAAAGAAAATAATTCGTATTCACCTAAAACTAATTATTTCCATATACAAAAAAATACAAAAAGTAAAAAATCGAATCACAATCTTTCCATATTAAATAGATTAAAAATCCAAGCCTTACCTCTTTTTGCAACAAAATCTCACTTCGTTGCGTTACGTATCAACCACCCATCACATCTTCCGGTCTTTTCTCAAAGTCTCACTTCCTAATGATTCATCAAACTATTTACAATGTGTCAATTGCATTGTATCTTTGCACTCTTTTCGCGTTTGTTTTTTCTGATAGCCCAGAAGCAATGAGAGATCTCGTTACGGATTTGCCTGGTCAATCTGGTGTGAGCTTCAGACATTACGCCGGCTATGTCCCGGTTGATAAAAAACATGGAAGGGCTATGTTTTATTGGTTTTTCGAGGCTATGAGTCTTCCAAACCAGAAGCCTTTAGTACTGTGGCTTAATGGAGGTAGTTAAACTCAATTTTAGCATCCAAGGCAACATGTTCATGTTAATGTCTTAGATTTAGCGGGACGCGTGGTTTGATTCGTCTTTTCAATTAATTATATAGGGCCTGGATGTTCTTCTGTGGGATACGGAGCAACACAAGAGATTGGTCCATTTCTTGTGGATAACAAAGGAAACAGTCTTCAATTTAATCCCTATGCATGGAATCATGGTATACCAAATTTTTTATATATTAAAAGTTCATTATCAATTCATATCATTACTATGTATATACCGTACATATATATAGTTTCATCTCTAGGTGCATGGTCTTTTGGCAATGGATGAAACTTGTCTTTATATATTACTGTAATTCCATTTCCTTTACCAGTGTGAAAATTGTTAATTATATAAATAAATGTTAGTAAATACGTTAAATTTGGTAATGCGTGCAGAGGCCAACATTCTGTTTCTAGAATCCCCTGTTGGTGTCGGGTTTTCGTATTCAAACACAAGTAGTGACTATAAAAAGATCGGCGATGAATTTACAGGTATGTATGGATGTATTTATTTATTTTGTTTAATCAGTATGTTCATTCACTTAGATTAAGGATGACCATGTACCATGTAATAGATGTCCGTTTTTTTTTGTGATCCATTTTGTTATTTCGAAACTCGTATGAATGGTGGAATATATATGTGCAATCCGTATATATATTCTTCCAAACCTAGTCGGGACTCGTAGCTGTCATGAATACCCAGCGCGTCCGTAAATGTTATTTGAACTCTAAGTTTATATATTTATTTAGATTTCACATTTTATGAAAATAAATTGCAGTATATGATTATATATCAAAAAGATTTTAAATATTTTCTTCCTTAGATTTCAAGTTTTAAAATGAAATTTATATATTTCTGTTTATCCATATGTATATAGTTAACAAATATGTTATACGAATCATATCGTGTATAGGGGGGGATCTAGAAACAAATATAATTGGGGGCACATAAATTTTCTTCACAGCATTTTAGTTTTTGGGTTGGAGGCATTTCTATAGACCTTATGGTATTTGTTAAAGAAAGTTAGAAATTAGACGGGGGCACCTGACCCCGTACGCTACTCTCTCCGTTTGTGTATCTGTGTCGTCAAATTTGAGTACTAGTGACCGGTTTTCTTTAAACGAGTTTTTGTAATCGATATTTTCTTTGTTTTTGTAAATTTACGGTTATTTATTTTCAAAATTTGTTTTGATAACGTATCAAAGCGATGTTTACTATATTTTTCAATTGCTATCTTAGACGTCAAATATATCACTATAAAATTTATTACACGAACCTGACGACTGCGTAAGTGCGTATGACATGACCTACAGCGAGAGACGCATACTCCTTTATTCAAAATTGGTTGGAGAGGTTCCCAGCTTACAGAGAAAACAATTTCTATATAGCTGGCGAGAGCTATGCAGGTTTGAATTTAGTACTAAAAAGACTTTATATCGTAGTTTTGGGCCAACATCATTGTCTATGGTTTTTATTCATGTTCTTATTGACAAACAAATGCATGCAGGAAAGTATATACCCGAGCTTGCAGAGGTCGTTTATGACAAGAACAATGAAAATTCCTCACTTCATATCAAGCTTAAAGGCATTCTGGTATGTTTGATCTTTATACTACATACAAAACATCATCTTGCTTGATTGATATCTACTACGTTTAGTTGTAATAATATTGGACAAACTTACATCATCCATTATTCAGTTTTCATTTTGAAGTTAACGCTAATTTGATACTTATCATTCTCATAAGGCGTACAAAAGTATTGAACACACTGTTGGAAATCTTGTTCATCTATTCATTCCTCTTGACATAATGCTATTGTAAAATTAATTTCAGAGGATCTTTAACTTTAAAACCAGTTTGTAATAAATATAATAATCTATGTCCCTTGTATAAGATTTAAAATGATCTCTTCAACTGTGGGATTTTAACAATATTTAATACGTGGTAACTGAACGTTTTAGTATTTTAATACTTTTGGTTTTATCATGCTAAACAAATTTAATTGTTCCATATATGATTCTGTAAAATTGATGATATTTAAATTCTTATCTTCTCTTGGTGGTTAGCTTGGAAATCCTGAAACATCGGAAGCCGAAGATTGGGATGGATGGGTGGATTATGCATGGAGCCATGCAGTAATATCAGACGAGATGTATGGAGTCATAAAAAGAAATTGCAATTTCAGTAGTAACACTACTTGGGATGTTAAAGAATGCAAAGACAACGTAGACGAAGTAGTCAAACAATATCACAAAATTGATCAATACAGTCTCTATACTCCTACCTGTAATGGAAATTCAACGCCTAGTTCATCCCTTGATTCGACGAGATTCAGGACTAATCTTCGCAATTCCAAAATGGTAACCAACTAACTAAGACTATGTCGTATTGAATGTTGCAACTAAGATTTAATTACCTGTAACTCTCAATAGATGCCGAGGATGATGGGCGGATACGACCCGTGTTTGGATGATTATACGAAAGTATTCTACAACAGAGCAGATGTCCAGAAAGCTCTTCATGCAAGTGATGGTATTCATCTAAAGAATTGGAGCATTTGCAAGTACTACTACTCTTGTTTATTTATTTTATTAAACTTTTTTGCACATATATATATATATATATATATATAGCTTATCTAAAATATATTCTTTTGCTTTTTCTGAGAAACAGCGATGATATTTTTGATAATTGGACGGATTCAAAGCCCTCAGTTTTGCCAATATATAAGAAATTAATCGCGGGAGGATTTAGAATATGGGTTTACAGGTAAACTTCGAATATTTAACTAATAAATAAATATGCTGAATATTATAAACTTTGTCTTACTTTGGCATGGGATATTTGATTATCATTATTTTGGTATTTTCTAATACATATACGATCATTTGCTTGTTTCTTTCCTTCTCGTTGTTGTTGGCTCAGCGGCGACACAGATGGAAGAGTTCCCGTACTCGGGACAAGGTACTGCATAAACAAGTTGGTATTACCCATTAAGACGTCGTGGAGGCCATGGTACCACGAGAAACAGGTCACTATGATAGCATTCAGAAAATTACTTATCGGTATCTTAATAAAATAAGAGTTGTTTTTGATCGTAACCAGAATTGCTTTTTTTTTTAAAAATAATTATTAGGTTAGTGGATGGCTTCAAGAATACGAAGGTTTAACTTTTGGAACGTTCAAAGGAGCAGGACATGATGTGCCTTCCTTCAAACCCGGCGAGTCGCTTGCGTTTTTCTCCGCCTTTCTCAAAGGAGTTCTTCCTGCTTTATCGCCGTAATAGAGAGAAAACATTTGTATTGAAGATTTCAATAATAAGATAATTAATAATATTTTTTTAATATTTTGACACATACTATTATATGTGTTTTTGAATAGTGGAATTTCCAGTTCCACCTGAACCACTACAAGAAAACAAGAGGATTCACAACTAGAAACCAATAAAAAATAATCCATAAAAATTCATTGAATTCATCGACAGATTGTATTCCATCCAGAATTCGTTGGGAATTTATGCCGAATTCCTGACAAAACACGTCCATTGGGAATTTGAAGATAAATTACAATATATATGTTAACTAATCAATACTATTAAAACAGGAGCAATTTTTATCGACTATGTTTTGGACTACAAAAAAAAGTTATAACAGTCCAACTAAATTCAATTCTTTTCCCTATAAAAGTGGTTACACTAGATTAAATAATATATTTCATAATATCTAACCATGTCGAACGCTTATTAATCAATTGTACTATATATATATACATTACACAGTTCCCTATAACTTATATACTCTTATTAAATTCACAGTCAATATCAAATCGATGATATCGTCATGTTTCTTTTACACAAATCCATATTGTATGTTTCCACCAGGTATTGAATGTTCCCACCATGACTTTGTATCATACACCCATCGCTCATAATTATTTTAACATTGGATAGATGATAATATGCCATCAAACCAAAGTTTAATATATTCCTAATTGTAGAATTGCGCTTTGAAGTCATCCAATATCAATTAGATACCTGGAACCATCATAAATGTAAAGCTCAGAAAAGTTTCATCAAAACAATGTCAATTTTTGTGAATAAACGAGTTTAAATAAAATTCTAACAATATATGTATCATTTAGAACATGAAATAGATTTAATATAGTTATAACCGATTTAACATCCAGATTTTACATTTAGTTTACTTGATGAAACTATAATCAGTATCGATTTTGATAAAGTGTAGATGTTGAATCACAACAGTTATAACAAATGATAATGTACTGCAAAATCCATATATTAAATCCCAACGATATGTTAATTTAAAAATATAATTCTAACAACTTCAGTTTACGAAAACGGTTTTAGAATATTTTCTGTATCTATATCCCTAGAATATTCTTGATATCAAATTAATTATCTTAGAAGATCGTAAAACTTATAACCTGTCCACACTCCTTATATATATCAACTCTAACATCGCACTTAAACCAGTCTAAACCTCTTAAAGTGTATACTAGTATCAAAAGTCATGGGTTCCATAATCAAAATTAGCAATCTAACAGATGTTAAGCCTTTCAAGACTTCATGGAGCGTCCAGGTTAAAGTGCTCCATACTTGGAAGTCATTCAATCCCCAGTTTGGTTCATCACTTGAGATGGTGGTATCTGATGAAAATGTATGCCATATTAGATTGCTATATTGCTCGAATAATATTTTTTATATATCTTATCTGCTGAAATTTTGATTTTTATAAATGTTATAGGGTGTCAAAATACACGCCAGTTGCAAGAACCCTTTCATTGAACGTGTTGAGAGTCTGTGTCGTGTTGGAGAATGGATAGTTATTAATAACTTTTCCTTAAGTCATGCGACTGGATTTGACAGGGTCACCAGCCATGTTTACAAAATATCATTTGTGTGTCAAACTTCTATAACTGAATCATTGCTACAGTGCAACAACATGTTCCTCGACATCCATGCCTTTGATAATGTTCTAAGTGGTTCACTTAACACAAGTTTCCGTATCGGTACTTCACTATTTTAATTTGAATATTATTTTTTCTTGCCTGATACATAAAACCAAATATCGATAATTTATTTGTGTTGGGTTATTAACGATAACAGTTTATTAGTTGGACCCAATTGTTTAACTTTTTGTATGTATCATTCCTTTCACTATATGGGCTTTTAACTAATCAGTTTAATTTTAAAATTAAATGATTTAAACTATAACACAAAGTAATTTATATTAACGGTAACACACTATCATTTACAATATAATACATAAAATTACATATACAACATTTTTTTACATGTTAATTGATAGCTATTGTTAATTTAAATTACCGCAAGTATTTTTATAAAGTAAAAAATATTACAAATCATTTTAGAATTTCAATATTTAGAGGCAAAACGTATTATATAGCGTAACTATTTGTTGTTTTATGAAATTGATGAAATAAACAAGTCGATTCCACAGTCTAAATGTATAGAAAACATGATTATATAAAATTTACATCAAACATAAACCCGCGCTTTGAAAGCGCGGGTCAAAATCTAGTCTAATCTATTAATTTAGAGTCATATTTTTTATCTACTTAAAAAGTTGTCATTTAAGTTTTGGACCTATTCATTTTTCATTAGAAACAAATATAACAATCCTTATAATTTGTTTATACAATATAATACAATATATAACATGTTTGAGCATTATTCTTTTCTAATACACTAACCATAATTAACCAATATGTTATACTCATCAATTATCTAAACAATTTGCATGCCAAATACTCATCAAATTTACAGCAATTACTCCTCTTTACAAAATATGCAACCATATAGTTTTGTTATTGTTAAAAACTAATACCCGATCTTACTCATGTTCTAACCTTGGTGACTATGACAAGAAACTTTTCACTTCTTACAAAATATACGACCATATGACAACAAACTCTTCACGTCTAACCTTAAGTGACCTATGCACTTTCAAATATTCTCCTTCATTATTATTTTGTTCTTTAATCCTTTCCTCTTTAGTAATAAATTCATTTTATAAAAAGTTAATAATATAGCAAAAAAACTTTATATATGCTCTTTCATTTTACCAATGCTAAACAATATATACATTTCATTTGCCATGTTACTAAGACTGGGTGTTTGTTTTAGTAAAAAAAACAGACTGGGTGTTTGTATATATCTCGCATGGCTGCTTGTGTTCGGGTTAAAGTGACAATGTCAATGACAATTTATATTATCTTTTATTATAATTAAAATAAATATAAAAATGGATATTTCCATGTTTGTTTGAACTTCCTAGATTACTGCAAAATATTTGAAAATTTTAACTGCATTGTTTGAGTACAAATCGCAACAACAAATGCCAAATATTTGAAAATTTGTTATGTTAAAATTGTTGTAAAGAAACCATTAAGATTTGTAAATAAAATGTTTAGATTTTTCCAATTTAAAGTATATTCCAATATCTTTTAATTATAGTCTATTGTTTTTTTTAATAAAAAATAATCAAACTAATATAATATTATAATATATGAAGAAGGCTTGAGGATTCAACTAATACAAATATGAATAAGAGTATGACAGAGAAGAGATGGCTCACATTGTGGTTATGCTATGTCGTGTTCGCCGCCATCCCCCTCGCCACAGACCTCACATGAGCCAAATTATAACATACTTCATCCTTTCTCTTCTCCTAGGAGTCAGCCATTAATCTTTTTTTTTAACGTTGCAAAATATAGTCTGAAGGATATATGTTAATAATTTTGTTTGAAAAACAAGCAGATTCTGCATGCTTTAGAAGGAAACGTATCACTATCAGAACTTCACTAATGGATGAAACCGGGTCAAAGCAATGTATACAGCTCATATGGAGGGAGCATTGACTTAAACTCGAGCCAATACAATACAATGATGAAATTAAGAAGTTTAGGAAAATGGCACTTGGAACTCAAGAGTACAACCTGTGAGTATGGACTGTACCCGTCGAGTTCTAGCAACGAGGTCCAAACCACACGTTAAATGGAGATGGGGAAGTTTAAAACAGCCAGTTAAGGTTATAGTTAACCGTCTCTTTAAATCAAGGAGTTTGCAAGTTTTTTGGATTCTTATTTTTTAATTAACTGTAAAGATTTGAAAAAATTATCTATGAAACCACTATGGTATAAGCATGATGCGTTAAAATATTTTTCTTTTGTTTCTTTCTATAGAAGTTGTGTGATATTATTTTGAATGTTATTTTTTCATCTACTCTATTAAAAAAGTATCGTGACCTATTGATAAATGTTATGTTCAACTATGTATTTTATTTATTTAAAGAATTATTTTATTATATTAAATTAATATTAAACACAAATATAATTTAAAAACAAATATAAAATTTAAATTTTCAGAAAAAATTAAAACAAAAAAATTTATCCGCCCTTTACAAGGGCGGGTAATAATCTAGTTGTTGTTATTTCCGACGACCGACAAAAAAAACTGTTGGTAATTTCTGACAAATTTCCTACAAATTTTTAAAACTAATACGTAGTCCTTTGAAATATTCAAATTCCTGACAAAATGTCCTTTTCCATCAGAAGTTTGCCTACATACAACTATAAATACCACTTCATCTTATTTACAAAGAAGCACAAAATTCATTCTCTTAATTATTTTTGTTATTGGATGGATAAATATTTGAACCTAAATATTTTACAGATCTGAAGAAAAATTTACTTATACATATGGTATAACCAAATTCATGGCGGTTCCTCATAGACAACCATAAGTTTTAAAAATTCTTAAGTTGAAATGTCCATACTCTACTTGTTAGAATAATAGGAATATTGAGGTTGGTGGAGATTGGAAACGTTCATATATAAATGGGTTTATGTCATGTTATGAGATTTGATATCATCATGAAGAACAAATGGGTTATGGTAGTACTAGCGAACCTCATACTGTAGATAAGTTAGATGAACCTAGCGCGGACGTAGATTATGATTTAGACACATTTTCACCTTCGATGGTTGAGGAAGGAGATAGATGAGAAAAACCCAATTTAAAATATATGTTAGATACAACTAAGAAGGTATTGTACAAAGGCTGTAAATATGACAATTCACCTTTATTATATGCAAGTAGATTAATGGCGATAAAGACGGATTACATTTTGGCTGAAAAATGTATGGATGTGATTGCTGGTTTTGTGAGAGATATTATACCTGAGGAAAATCTTGCACCTACGAGGTACATAAAATTTTAGCTGGTCTTGGTTTATTAACTGATCGATGTACACATGATAATTGCATGATTTACTGGAAAGAGGATGAAAACCAAAAGAGATGTCACTTTTTCTCGAAAACCTCACTATCATGAGTCAAGCAAAATATTTTCAGTTCTATATAAATGTATGTGGTATTTTCGATTGACAGAAAGGTTTAACAGACTATATGAGTCAGAATTCACAAATGACCAATGAGATGACATGCAGAGCACTCAACAAATGGTGAGATTACACGTCCTTCTGATGCAGATGAGTAGAATAATTTTCAATCAGTATATCCGTAATTTACGTATGAGATAAGAAATTTTTACTTTAGACTATGTAATGATGGTTTCAACCCATTTAGAAAGCATGGAAGATAATATTCATTGTGGCTAGTAATTATGACACCTTACAACTTACCTCAAGATTTGCACAACAACCATGAGTTTTTTCCTCTCCATTCTCCCCCAGGCTAGAGCATCCTAGGAGATCACTTGTTGTGTTTCTTCAACCACTAATATATAAGTTCGAACTACTATGGAAGCACTGAGTTCTTAAATGCAATGTTTCATTTGAAGAAATTTTTTAGAGGTGGATAGTATTATGTGGACAATAAGTGATTTTATGTATGCTTTTTAACTGAAACATGGATGTAAAACGCGTTGGGTTGAGTGTCATAGAAGATTTCTACCAGAGGATAATTGTTTAAGAAGAAGAATTAGGTGTTTGTCAGTCTCTCTCCAGAATTACTTGGGAGTAATTTATTGGACCAGTAAAAAGGCTGAAAGGACGCCACAATGAGGTGGAAAAGGATATTATCCTGTAGCGGTGTTGGAGAACACCACAATTTGCATAAAGGAGTATTTTTTTTTGAGATTTGCCATATTAGAAAGATCATTTGTTGAGACATAATCTATATTTCAAGCATGTTGAGAAACTTTTTCACAGTCTGCTGAACATTGTTCTAAATGTCCAAGGGAAAACATAAGATAATGTGAAGCCTAGACTGGATTTTATTCATATTTGTTTTTGTAGCTAACTTCATGGACATTCACAAGGTTAAGGTCATGTTCCCATTATCGATTGAATTCATCTTCGAAAGAGGATTTTTTGATTGGATTATACACGAAAATAAATTATCCAAAGAGTATGCATCTAACTTGCATAAATGTGTCAACAAAATTGAATTTTTTTATTGGTATAAAGAGCCATAGTTGTGATATTATGATGTAGTTAGTCTTTCCGTTTGCCTTTTATAGACTATTACCTCGAAACTTTCGTGAAAGAATTACAAGTATATTATACATTAATATTGAATTAAATGTCATTTTAAATTGATTATGAATTATATATATACTTATCAAATTTGTTTTTCCTAATTGTAGATTTAAGAACGAGATTACTAATTGTAGACGACTTCCTGATTTTAGAGGATTACATACCTATTATCCTTTGTAACCTTGAAAAGATGTGTCCTCTATATTTTCTTACATTATGAAACATCTTCTTGTTCATCTTTTGAGAAAAGCGGCTATTAGTGGTCTTGTACAATATAGATGGATGTATCCCTTCAAACAGTATACGTCCATCTCAAGACTTAGGTCAATATTTTAAGCGAGGTGAAGGGATCTAAAGTCGCAAAAAGCATCAAGGAAGAAACTTTAAACTTTGCTGAATACTGCTTTCCATATAAAGTTTATACATAAAGGTAAAGAACTGCTCGCCATGATGACGACATAGTAGAAAATCATAGCACCAAAGACTTATCAGGATGAGCATACTCATTTGCAAACAGATTTTGTTCACCAAGTGCGATGGTATTCTTTAATATGAGAAGTACTTACAAATGTATTTTTTAAAACTGTAACTAATTAAGTTATATTTACCAGTTGTGCAACATATTTATTGTTGTAGACGATTTACATGACATACGCACTTTACTTACAGAAAATCGTCTTGAACTTGTCAAGTAAAAAGAAATTCCGGGATGTCTTTGTGATTATGTAGGGTGAGTAAAATATTTATAAAACTAATATTCTACATTGTCTTTAACTATAAAACACTTATTGTTTATAGGCAACACCATGTTCAGTTAGAGGTGGAATATTTCCAAATTGGTTACATGAGGTTTTGTGTGAACCAAACGATGTAGTGAAGTCAAATCCGAGATTTTACACTCGAGGATATGTTTAAAGAAAGCCGTCCAAGGAAAACTTCTGATTTTGGTGTTTTGCCTATATCTGGTGACAATGTGTACTACGGTGATCTAAGTGAAAATTTTGAAATCCAATACCCATGAATGAATTGAGGTGAATTGTCTTTTATTGTGATTGGTACGACAATGTTGTTGATCGTGGAATGAAAACATATACACATGGTGTTACATTTGTATATTCGCAACGGAGACTATATTTTTACGATCCATATATCTATCATTACTTTAGAAGCTGATCAGTTATGATACAGCCAAAAATCAGGACTATACAATCGGTCGACAGAGGTTCAAATTTGGTTCGACAAGAGCTATGGTCAAACGGCTATGGGTGAGAGAATGATCGCTTTGTACCTGAAACAAAGAAACAAAACTATATGAGATTATGCTGATGAAAACAGATAATAAATTAACGTAAATAGAGAAGGATGATGAAGGATCATCTGATGAAATTGGAGATGGATCGGTTGTCGGAATATGGATCGTGGTAGATAGCAATGGAGAATGGAAACTGAAGGATAGATTGATGAAGATGGGATCAAGTTGTTGGACGTGTAGCTCTCTCAAATGGATTAGTGGATGGAATGATGAACGAGATGGAATCAAGCTTGATGGATGTGTATCTCTCTCAAGCTAGATAGATGGGTTAAAGATGGAAACATGGTTGCCATAAGTTCTATAGAATGGAACTTGATAAGACAAGAAATGCTCTCATGGCTGCTTAACACACACACGAGAAAGGGTTAGGTTTTTCTCTGCTCTGCAAGAAAAGTTTATTCTTTATTCATCGTAGGGTAAAAATACAAAACCTCTTATAAGGGACTTATATAGTTCTGTCTAGTGAGGTATGTATTTCTTGGGGACATTAACATAATAAGTTTCCATTTCACCTTCGTCATCATGGCGAGCAAGTTATTTATTTATTTTTTGATGAAATTTTAAATTTATTTCTCATCTGAAAAAAGAATAGTTATTTACAAAATTTTTATCAGTATCAAAAGACAAAAAAAATTCTATCAATGTCCAATATGAGCACCAAACCACCTTTGAAGAAGACCTGATATCTTGAGTTTCTCATAATACCGAGTAGACAGAATCCTAATTAAGCTTTATTTTTTTCATAATCAACTTCGCTAGTTAGCCCGCTGGCCTGCTTCTCTGTGAATGTCTCCTTTCGTTTCTTTCCCGCCAAATGTAATAAATGGCTACATGTAAAGCTAGCCTCAATAGAATAGAGGTTTGCCTATCATGGGAACTTCCAAGAATTCGAGCCAGAATCTCATTCCAATCGAGGGTGGAGGCTGGTTGAAGCAATGAGCCAATGACCTGCAACCAAAGTCTGTATGTGTAGGGGCATGCAAAGAATAAATGCTCTCTTGTTTCCTCCGGTTCACCACAAAATGGACAGCCTTGTACTCTCCCCCAGGCGCGCATTCTAACCCATGTCGAGAGCATGTCCTTTATGGCTAACCATGTTATGAATGCATACCTAGGCACACCTTGTGCAAACCAAACGAGTTGAGATCAAGAAACTGTGGCGCGTCGATGCCTAATCATATCCCAAGTTGCGCGAACAGGTATTTACCTTTGTGTATAAACTTTATAATATATATATATATATATATATATATCTTCCCATCCTTCACTTTCATCAATCTGGTTTAATAAGAAAGATAATTTAAATATATTTCTTGTGTCAAAATGTAAGATTCATCCAGTTATAGGAAGTCATCCGTCTGTTTCTAAACTTCTGACGCATATGTACTAGGTTTTTCATCTTCCTATTTCATCAAATTTGATCTAAACCTAAAATAAACACAAAATAACACCAAAACACTCCAACATACTCTAAAACATTATTTTACTTGATGCAATACTCAAAACAATGTTTGACTCTAGTAAAAAATACCGATATATCACCACACAAAGAATGTTTTTCCAACGAAAAGACCATACCATCAAAAAGTGTTCTTGTTATTGTTATTGTTATTGTCTAACACATATGTGGAAGAAGAATGTGCAGGTGATTTTGAGAGCAATCCTTCCGTGAGATCCTCTCTTACTAATACTCTCTCCATTGTTGGTCTCTTTTAACTGTTCGTCTATAGATCCAGGGCCGGCTAAGTATGGGGAGCGGTCAGTGCGACCGCCCCACGGCCCATATCAAATATTTTTTTAAAAAAATTATGTTTAAATTACATATATAATATTACATTCAGATTAATATAGTGTGTAATAAAATATAATTATGTAAAATAATTTAACTTCTTTCAAAGTTCAACCAAAAAATAAATGTAAATTTTTATTTTTTTAATATTTAATAGTTAAAGGGTTCAAAAAAAATTTTGTTCTAAAAAATTTCGTGGTAGAGCCCAAATTTGTTTTTTCCACTAGGCTCATCGTAGTATTGAGTTGGTCCTATATAATCCTACATAGAATCCAATCATCTAGCTGCAATATTTTGATGAGTTGTACATTAACCAGTACACCAATTATATACATATACTGTATATATGATGATACAATGTGTAGCCTAATAACATTTAATCTAACCTATACTAAAAGGGTTATATGAGCATCAGAGAGTGTGTCCACGTAGGACAATTAAATCATCCAATAGGAGATCAGATTTTCGCCA
Organism: Brassica rapa; assembly: GCF_000309985.2. Classification (NCBI taxonomy): domain Eukaryota; kingdom Viridiplantae; phylum Streptophyta; class Magnoliopsida; order Brassicales; family Brassicaceae; genus Brassica; species Brassica rapa. Next base: position 18,948,336 of record NC_024795.2, on the reverse strand, counting down.
CGTCAGATACTCGCCTACGAGATGTTTTGATTTTAGGGTTGAACCCGTCTTCCATCTCTGCCATTCGATAGCGTTGTTTCATCTCCTTCCCAACAATCGAAAAAGCTCCCGTTACATATTCATCGTTTTTTTGCATCTGTATTTGACGATTCAAAATCAGAATCCTATTTCAATTCATGGATCTGAAAATTAATGAAGCGCTGGCAATGAAAATTTGTCTTGATCAGAAGTCGAAGTCTTGGTGACATTTACGGCTGCAGGTTAGCTTTTATTATGATTCCTCATATGTTTTTATTGTTCGTTAATTTGGATTGGGTTGGTGATTTACATGTGAAGTTGTGGCTGATGCTAAGAACCAGTAGAAGCGGACAAAGTCTCCTTTCACTGGTCAACATTTGATTTCTTAAGAAATTACCAAAAATTGGATGAGATCTGCGCTGGAGCAATGTTCGTTAGATGCAGGCCAGCGCCCCTGCTGATGTTTCAGAAACATATCTTTCTTCTCTTCTTGACGACAAGTTTCTAAGAAGCTTATCCGACGTTAGAGATGTGGATGAAGCTCTCAAGATAGTTACTATCGATTTGGATCCAACTGCTGCGGTTTATCAATTATCATGAAGATCAACCATTATTGATTCACTGGTGGTGGATGCATACCTTGAGATTGATTACGATTATGATGAGATTGATGAAGAAGATGAAGAAGGCGAGGGCTAAGGAAGAAGATAAGGGAAGAGCAGAAAAGGTACTGTGTCGTTTATATTCTAAACTAAAACCTTGGAATCTAACATTGGTGGTTAATTTTTTTTTTTGTTGCAGTCATCAGCTGTGCACAAGGTTTAACAAACACTTAGTTGAGACTTGAAACCGTAGGATCTCTTTCGTGTTGATCCAATGATCATGCAAGGTCTGTTGCTAACCTGAGCTTTTTGCGCATAAATGGCGTTGGAAAAGAAATAACCAACCCCTAACACATATAATCGACTCCACTATCGTTATAAAACCCCTTACGTATTATACTAGCTATTGTTTGATCAACTCTTTCACTGAGTGTTAAGGAGTTAGAACTAACCCTCTTTAGTCTGGAAACAGAACTAACCCTTTCGTCATTTTTAACCTCTTTACATATTATATTCTATTTCAATAGCTGTGTTAAGAGATATTTTGTTTCCATGTTTTCATGTCCATATCCCTCTGAAATTCATCATTAAAAACCTCTCAATCTTTAGCTTTTAAGAGAAATTTCAGAGGAGAAGAGACCAGAGAAGAGGCGAGAATAAACAGAGGTGAAGAAAAAACATAGGTCACAAAGTTGTGGTTAAGAAGAGTTTTGGGAATCGATTTATGAACATAACAGAAGTATTTAGATCTCGGATAATATGCCTATGGAACAATCAAGCTGCAAGGAATCCATAGAAACAAACCGTGTTCAAATCAGAGGTAAACTCCATTCAGAAATCTATTAGAAAGTTGATGAAAAGTTTATGTTTCTCTGATCTGGAAACCTGCAGTTCTACCTTCTGAGTTCAGTGTGAATAATGAATCCCTGAGTTTGGTCCGAGCTCTGTATTTCTCTCCTCACGTTTTTAAGTTTTCTTCTTTAACAGGAGCACTTGAGTATGAGATGGGTGATGCTCATATGGCTATCCAAGCCAGATTGAACCAAGCTTTGCATAAACTGAGCCACTCTTTGTATAACACTTATCATCTTTATAAATCAGGTATCAAACTTCTGTAGGTTATATTCAAAGAACTATGTTAGTTTCAAGAGCTTGACATATTTCATGGTCGCTCTCCCATTGTGATATCATGTAGTCTGATGCGTCTTCTGCTAATAGCATCAAACATTCTTACATTTTCAAAAAAAAATTTTGTCTAAAGCCTTGAGTCTTTGTTTTCAGACAAAGATATTCTCTGTTCTGCAGACGCTACATGTTGTTGTCTTCGTTGCGGCCAGGTGTGAGGGACCAGTTTATCGGAGGGTAAGCTTAAGACGCAATGTGAGGTTGACTCAGTTATGGCAATCTAGGAGGCTGAGGTTCTGATATTAAGGCACATATTTTACGTTTCGTTACACCAGATGTTTTTTTAAATGCTGAACTTATGGATTTGACGCTATGTTGAAACAATGACGCTATGTTGTCCTCTACATTTGAAATTAAGGTATTACTTTATTATTATAGAACTATCTGGATTTTGTTGTTTCAGTCTCTCAGATTAGTCTCTTTTCAAGGTGGGTGTAATCAAATGGTCAGAGGATCAACAATACGATTAAGACTTTTCTTACTCTGCTGATCAAGTGCCTGAAGCAATATCTAAGAGAGTTTATTCATGTTTGATTTGTAATGTTGTCTTAAGGAGGGTGTGCTCCTTATTGATGTACGAAATCCTACTACCTTTTTGTTTGTTTCTCAATTATATTGGGTAGGTTAGTTAGTGTTAGTCTACTCTCCGCATTTGTTGCAGGGTGATGCATGGTTATGCTTACCCTACTGAAGATCCAGAATGCTACAAGATTTTTGAAAAGAATGAGTCTGAGCAGCTTGCTTTTGGTGCCAGTACTATTATATGTTTTTATTCTTTCATTTGCAAGGCTATGTGTGTCGGAAAGGACTTACTTTAAGTGACTATCAATTATATGATATTGGTTGCTTCCTTGACGATTTTTGAGGGGGTTGGCGATGCTTTTGTTTCATAGTATATATTCTAAATCAGGGTAAGTAAACTTTCCAAGTCTGAGGGACTATTGCTGTAGAATTTATTAATAACATTCAAGGTTAATCTAAAGTTATAGTAAAGAATTATTCTAACATGATATATATGTATAAGATAAATTATATTTTCAAAAAATGATAGTCTAATAAATCAGAAAAATAATTAATAAAAATACAGTAACTTTATCTAAACATACAATAAATTAATTATATATAAAGAAGCCATTATTTAAAACTATTCTAAAATTTAATGAGTGAATTTTATTTTAGAAAACCTAATAAGTTATTGGGATAATATTGCTTATTTAATCTTCAAATATAAAATATTCAGTCATATATTTATTTAAATATTGATAATTAATATTATGTTTTGATTCTTTTTTTAACAAATAATTTCCTATTATAGTGAATTATATATTCATGTTCAATTATTAAATTAATAAGTTTACAATATAATATGTAAAATAAGTAAAAAATACAAGTACATTCAATATGTACAAAATAAAAAATAAAAAATGTTTTGAGTATTAAACTAACCACAACAATAAGAACTCAAATCTACTTACTATATATAAAAAAGTTGAGCAAAGATTTAAGAAAATGTATACCATTTCAATCATGAAAATCATGTCATGATAATACAAACTTATAAACTCTAACAAGACTAATAAAAAGTAAAAAATAAAAAATCAAGAATTTTAATTATGTGTAGATGTTTATGCAAAACATCTATCTTAAAATGTAAAATATATAATATAAGTAAATACACAATTAAAAAAAATGGAAAAAGTACATTAAGATTTAAATATATATTTTAAAATATAAAATATAGATATTACGTAAATAAAAAATGTAAGAAATGGAAATAAACATTTTAAAAAATGGAAAAAATACATTAAAATTTTAACATCTATCTTAAAATGGTAGTAAATTATATAAAAATAGAAATACCATATTAAACAAAAAAAATAAAAATGTATAGTTTTACATCAAGAAAGTCCCTATAAAACTCTTTATTCCATCAACATCAACCTCACACTATCAAGGAAAACTTCAAAGCACTCGAGCAAAAAAATGGTTTCACCATCAACTTTTGCCGTCCGAAAAACCTTTAATAACCTTGAAGGAGATTTTTTTATAACAACGAACTTTTTGTTAGGTGGATTCATTGTTGGAAAACCCGCAACTTCCAAAAGCCAAACTTATTCATGGGAATTGAATTGCTTTTCATAGACTCAAAGGTATTCTTACAAATTAAAATTAATCTAATCCATAATTTTATTGTTAATATTCATACTAACTCTTTCATGATCAAACCATTACAGTTAATAACCATTCAAGCGTTTATCCCGAAACACTTCATTCCTCGCCGAATCAAGTATTTGTTCATGTTGGTTTAGAATTATTTTTAATTTATTAACCGATTTTGGATGGTCCTATTGTAAATATAATTTAAGTTGGTTTAGCAAATATTATGCTTAAAATAACTTAAATTAAATAATAGTAATATTATGCTTAAAATATAATTTTAGAGAGTTTTTAAATATAGTTTACTGAACATTATAGGTGATGAATTTAATTTATTAAATTCGTTTATTACTTAAAACTAAGTTTTTTTTAAAACATACTAAGTTATAAATATCAATGATGGATTGGTGAGTATAACATGAAGAAAAAAATATAAATATTTGATTTTCAAGATAAGAAATTCAGCTTTTATTCAGTTACTCAATATATAATATCTTAAATTATTTTTTTGTAAATACATAATTTATATTTATAGATTAATCTTCCAAACTTAAACTATTATATTATATATGAATAATGTTTTTAAATAAAAATAATTTCTGATTTAAAAATAAAAATAAAAGCAACAAATGGTTATTTTCAAATAATGGATGTAATTTACATTATACTATTATTTAACAAGTATTAGATACGTTTTGATATATTATTATTTTCTATTTCCAGAAAATAATAAATTGTTAAACATCAATATCATCTAGGTTAAGTATACGAACAACACAAATTCAAACATCACAAAAAATATTTACATAAACATTATAATACAATAATTTAATCAAAAATACAATTCAAAAAAACAATATTCAAAAGAATAGTTATATACTTAATATTTGAAAATCAAAGATATTTTTGCTAAAATTGTACTTACTTGGCCAAGGAAATCGACCATCTTTTTACGGATCGATCGATTGTTGAGCATGTGGTCGATCCGAAAATACTCTGCTGTTTAATTAAATATCTAAAATATTTATTCCAACACTCAACATATAGTTTTGCTAAATATGATAACTAGATAACCAACAATATTATAAAAAATATTTAAATAGTAAAAAATATGTTAATTTAACGTGTTAAAATTTAAAAATAAATTTTAATTATGACATGCATCTTAACATTTATATAAATATATATCATAACCTAAATATAAATAATTTAACAACTTAAATTAGAAAAAAAATAAAAATCCTGGGCGTAGCCCGGGTTAATCCCTCGTAATAATAATAGCAAGTCAAATCCAGTTGTTTGATCGAGAAGAATAGATTTAATGAACTCATGTTTGAATGCCAGTCGATTCTTGATACAGCTCCAATAGATGAGGACATCATGATGATATTTTCCACACTTTATATGAGGTTTGGAGAAATAAAAAAGCTCAAGGCCAGCTTATGTCCATAGAAGATCAAGCACCTGAATAACTAGCATTTCTCCTCAGTCCTGACTTAAAGGCTAGACTTGGTCTATGAACATTTCTAAGTTTATGTTGTCAATCTCCAAAATAGCACATTTCTAAGTTTATATCATAAAAATAGCTCTCAAAAACTAAAATGATCAAAATAACATTTTATCTTTTGAAAAATTTAAATTTTTTTTATTTTTCAAAATTTGAAATCTTATCCTCAAAACCCACTTCCCAACTCTATACCCTAAAACCTAAATTCTAAACCCTAAACTCTAAACCCTAAACCCTAAACCCCACCCCTTAACTCTAAACCCTAATGTCTAAATTAATTTACCATTGAGGTATAAGTGTATATTTATCTCTTTTGATAAAACATTAAGTGCTATTTTGGTCATTTTTATTCTTAGAGACTATATTTGTGACAAAAACGTTGTTAATGCTATCCTAGTCATTTTCTTTAACTAATTGCGTAAATTTAATTTAATTGCATACACTATAATGGAAGAGTCACTAAATGGGCTTTTTATCATGTTGACTCACTTTCTGGAGTTCGTACGTCGCCAAACTGAGCCTGCCTAATCCGAGGATGACTCCTCCCGTTCCCCCCCTCCCCCCCCCCCTTAACTCTAAACTCTAATGTCTAAATTAATTTACCATTGGGGTATAAGTGTATATTTATCTCTTTTGATAAAACATTAAGTGTTATTTTGGTCATTTTTATTCTTAAAGACTATATTTGTGACAAAAACTTTTTTAATGCTATCCTAATCATTTTCTCTAACTAATTAAGTTAATTTAATTTAATTGCATGCACTATAACGGAAGAGTCACTAAATGGGCTTTTTATCATGTTGACTCACTTTCTGGAGTTCGTACGTCGCCAAACTGAGCCTGCCTAATCCGAGGATGACTCATATACACTATTAAGTTAATATAAATATATATCACATAATAAAAAATAAACTAAATTTAATTTCAAATATATTTTACAGATAATATAGGATCTAAAGTTTCAGATCCTTTATGGCTTTATCCCGCATCCTTAGATTCATTTAGTTGTCATTGAACTGTTTTTTCGAGGAGTTGATTCTTCTCTTGTTCTTGCTTCAACATCTTCCACATCTTTTTAATCTTTTGCTCCAATCTTTGATTTTGCTTTTATTTAACAACCAAATCACTGAGAAGTTTATTACTGGTTTCTTAACATTCACTTCTGCAATCTTTTTGTTTGGTTTTACCTCTTGCGCAACATGGTCTATTTTAGGCATGGGCGTTCGGTGGTTCGTTCGGTTTTGGTCCGGGTGATTCGGATTTTCGGATTTTTGGTGTTATACTCATAAGTACCATTCGGTTTTTACTAATTATCGGATCGGGTTCGGTTCGGTTCCTTCCGGGTTCAGTTCGGTTCCTTCCGGATTCGGTTCGGACCGGATTTAACCAATGTTTAAAATCGTACAAAAATATATTTTTAAAAACTTCGAAAATCAACAAAAAAAATTTAAAATATATAAATTATTTACAAATCTAATTAAAAATTATTTAAACTATCTAAATTAACTAAAAAGTATTCAAAATAACAAATGAAACAAACTACTTAAATATTTTGAATAATTTAAAATATCTAAATCACCTTAATATATATAAAAACATTAACATATTTAACTAATTTCGGATATCTTCGGATCTTAATTCGGATTTCGGTTCGGTTCCGGTTATAACAAAAGGCCAAAGTAGTAAGCTCATAAGTCCCATTCGGATATTTTTTGTAAAACAGTTCGGATTCGGTTTTGGTTTTTCCGGTTCAGGTTAAGGTCGGTACTTCGGGTTGAGTTAAAAACGTCCAGGCCTAGTCTATTTCAAATATGTTTACTTGGGCCTTCAACATCGCATGGCACTTTGTCTGTTTGGGTAGCCAATTGTTATTTGCATAGCTTCCAGCGCCACTGAAAGATCCTCATCGTGATAGGAGTTGTTGAACTTGTGCCAACAACGTAAAGAAGTATGACCAAACCTTCCACATATTTGACGAGATGGTCTGTCACCAGATGACACAAATGAAGCGGATGATCCAGAGGATGATAGTTGTTGATGGAACCCGTGGCGTCTTGTGGAGAAGGAACAACAGCCATAGCTTCTACCAAACCTTTGATTAGACTGTTCCCTTTAACCAGTGTTCTAGTTGGCCTGATTGATACTTTTTTGTTCCACATTAAATTCAAGATGTGGAGTGACATTAGTCGAGAAGTTGTACCTTTGAATCTGACCATTGTGGCCGTGAAGACGAGGGATGAGATCTTCAAGGGTTGGGTTCAGGGGCGAAGCCAGACTTTATTTTTACTAGGTGCGTATAATTAATTAATATAATACAAGTTAAAATAGGGGCATCGAACTCGGGTTCTCAAGAAATTGTGGATGTACCTTAACCAAATAAGCCAATTCGCCCTCAGTTTCCAATGTAAAAGTTTTAAAAATCAAAGTAACTAGTGGGTGCACGTGCACCTATATTCTACAGCCTAGCTTCGCCCCTGGTCTAGGCTTGGTAAGAGATCTACAGCACTTTCAATACTGGTCAGACTTGTAGTCTTTTCTCAAACCTTGCAGAACTACCAATAGAGGTTAACTGGTTACAGATGAGCTTGTCTTAGACTTCTCTTGTTTGGTGATGGTTTGGAGATTACGTTGACGCTCAAACAGCCTGGAGGACGTAGAAGGTTGTAGTATCTTGTGAGTGTAAGCCAGGTCTCAGGAGATGTTGTGCAGGAAACAACAAGACTTTGAATATCTTCGAAACATGACCCCATCAGCCATGGTTTGATGATTTGATCAGTCTGAAACCAGATCTGGTGGTCTGGGTTCGTCACTGTGGTTCTTGGAACGTTGATGGGTGCAGCTGATCGAGGTGTAGATTCATTGACGAATTTATGTAACCTCTACCCGTTGAGAAACGCTTCAAACAGATTCTTTCAAAGAAAAGAAAGTAGTTTATTTTGGTGAGTTTTACTGTAACTGAGTTCACTATACTGAGCAAAGGAGGTGAATAGAGTTCCACAACATCAGTGGCTCTGATACTATGAAAGTTGGAGATTGAAGATGATGAAAAAGCAATTTTTTTTTTCACACTTTAGGTTTAACATAAAACGATTATAAAAAAGATTAAACCCCTAGTTACATCTCCACATAGCATCATCCTGTAGTCAGTAATGAATCAAGGGCTAAGAAGGAGTTGTACAGTTTGAGATCATTGTCCTCTACCATACCGCAAGCGACCACACTCTAATTCCTTTGTTCTTATCTTCACTTCCTCTGCATTTGTCTTGACATGAGAAAACCGATGAAGGTAGTTAAATTGATTTGAGCTCAGCTGTACTGGACTTGTCGTTTTGGCCAACTTTGCTCATTTTTGAACCTGAGAGTGTGTTGTTTTGTACCTCAGTCTTTGAAGCTGAGTTTGAACTAACGTAAAAACTCTATAAATTAATAACGTTGGAACTATAATATTTAATTAATTTATGAAGCTATTAATTTTTAAAAAATAATCTTTTAAATTTGTTTCTTCTATTTTAATATTTTATTGATAAAATTAAAAAAAAATATTTGATATTACGATATATATATATTAACTAAATTTTTTAAAAATGACTTTCATATTGTTTTTTATATTATTTTCTGTATACTATTATGTTTCATATAATCTAAATGGAAAAAATAATTTAACTAAATATTATCAAAATAAAGATAATTTCATTGTGAATATAAAATCATTAATAAATTATTTAGTTTGTACTATATAAAATGTATATATAGATAGATTATTAATTTATAATTTTAGTGGAACAATATATTTATATAGGACATTATAAAAATAATTATCTTATTATTTTATCGATTTGTATCATATTTTAAACCGGCCGAATTTTGGGATCGAGAAAATTTATTAATTTTTAGTATTCATTAATTTATCGAATGTGAATTTATAGAATTTCTAATATAAAACTTGCATCTGCGACTTATTTTCAGTTTAGCTTAGTTATGATTGTGTTTTACACATGCTATCAGCTTTTAAAAAAAAAATTGTGCCTTACGTAGCATTCAGGGAGCAACTGCTTAAGGATTTTGCTTTTAGAGTGGTGACCGTTTCAAAGGACGTTTTAGCTCTCCCTTTCTCTGATGGTTTAAAACAAAAGAAAATTAATTAGAATAAGTATATACGTCTTTGAAGGTTTTTTTCGTCAAACTATATGAGAGAAGACAAAAGAATACTTGCAAGTCAAAGAGAAAAATTGTTTCAAAGATATACGATTACCAATTCTTTTCTCGAAGTGCAAATGTAAGGAAATGAACGTTGAATTATTCCTTGAATACCAGCGTGAGAACAACAAATATTCTGCAATATATATTATTAACAAACCATAGCGAAAACCATTATAAATAAAGACACCCACATGTATCTATTTCTTGCTCTTTTTGCGATCTAGTACTATTTTTCAAAGGAACTAAAAGAGAACAAATTCTTCATCTCTAAATCAGTCTTTCCATTGATCCAATTAATTTTATTTGTTTCTCGTCGGTTCAAAATTGCTAGATGCAACGTTTGGTAGCATCTTGTTCAAAACTCGCAAACACAAGATACGTAAGAAACCCATCCCTACCTAACCCAAACCTGTGTGATGTTTTCATCAGTCATCGCAAGATCGACACCAAGAAGACAATTTCAGGTCTATTACATGATCATTTCACTAGACTACATTTAAATTCTTTTCTGGATAGCAAGAGTTTAAAGCCTGGGGATAGACTTCTCTTTGAGGTCAATGCAGCGATAAGAGAATGCAGTGTTGGTATCGCGGTTTTCTCTCCTCGTTACTGCGACTCTTACTTCTGTCTCCATGAACTCATGAGGCTCATGGAGAACAAGAAGAGAATCATCCCAATCTTTTGCAATGTCAAGCCATCGGAACTCTGCGTTAAGGATGACCGCACACGTCCGGCTGCCGAGATCCGGAGGCTTCAATTGGCTCTCGAGGAAGCAAAGTACACCGTAGGACTCACGTTTGACACATCTAATGGGTATGTTTTTGGGTTCCCCCAGTCAAACATATTCATTTATGATTTATTATCAAATATATGCAATGCGTACTTTCATTGTTTTCTAACGAATCTTAAAATACTATTTGATAACCTTGAAAGATTAAACATAAAACATTAAATTCCTTTATAAGACAACTTATTTTTTCATATATATAAACTCAAGACATATATTGAGCCTAGGCTATCATGACATAACAACAATATTAATACAACCCAATTAGACTACATGTTTATTACTATACCATTAATGTTTTAAACCTGATTTAAAAATTAGCTTATTTAAACGTCTAATACTGTTGTGCAGAGACTGGTCAGAGTTCTTGACTATGGCATCGGATGCAGTCATCGATAATTTGTTAGATGTTGAACAGGGGAGACTAAGGAGCATCAACCCCCACGTACAAGAACATATCTGCGTAGGTCAATCAATACAACAATCAATAATAAAGCGTGTCTTATCTTCCTTTTATTAATTTAATGTAATTTAATTTAATTTAATTTGATAATTAGTTAGTTTTTTTATGGATTTTTCTAAGAATGTAAATATCATGCAAAATGAAAATGTTCAGATATATAAGTTATCTGGAAAGGTATCAACTTGGCGAAAAAGATTTTAAAAAAACGAGGAGAAACAATTAAGATTTGCAGTTTTTTTTTGTAAAAAATGTTAAGTATTATCACCAGATTTCAGTTTGAGACATGGATTACAAAGTTCACATGTAGCAGAATAACAGAAATAAAACTAAACAAAAGAACCTAATAACGATTATAGAACAAACGAAAAAACTAGAGAAAGGGATTAGAACCAGACAGCACCAAAGCGATGATGGACCAGAAGAGAAGACATGAACGGAGTGAGCTAACAGTTGCCATGAGCCACCGGAAGGAAATGCGCCCTCAAACCTTGAAACACACCGTTCCTACAACTTCTGATTCACCCACAACCCACCACCTTCACAAAGAATCACATCTCGAACCTGCTTGTACACCCAAGAGGAACCACACCAGCAGCATGATAAAGGGGTATTTCCATGGGTTTGCCTTGGTATCGTGTTCATACTGTTGTATTGAATGATCCCGGTCGTTGAGGAGAGAGCTACAACCGACGATGCCCTCACCCTCGTTCGGAGAGAGAAGACTGAAGATTGCTGCCTCCAACCTTCCTACCCGGGACCATTACATCCATTTAACCGAGTGCTCATATAGAACAGCCAGATAGGAAGAGCGCACCCCCTCCGGAGAAGCGCCTTCGAGTAGACAAGAAAGTCGAGAGCACCAGTGAAGCTTATCCTTCACCACAAAACCAGAGCACTTCCAGCTTAGACCAGACCGCACTAAGGTTCACAGGAGAAAGAGACAGCGATACGGAGAGCCACACCGCCGAGCACACACAAAACTTTGAGCAGCAGCCAACACCGAACACGCCAAGACGCACCTGCAGTTGACTAACCTAGACGCGCTGCCACCGAAGACCGAAGAGAGAGAGAGAAATCCACTCACCAACACACTTCACGCGCCACCACCAGAGATCATCGGAAGAACACAAATATGGATGAGAGACCTTAGATCCACGGACCCAGACCCCTAAACTGCTGAGAAATCCGACTCCAGCCACACCGAGAGGATGACGAAACCGAAACAGGTTACTCGGATCCTCATGCGCCAATCAATTGTTTTTCTTCTCCATTCTTTTCATGTCTTATGATCTTATCTGTTATCCTCTCGTATTCTTTATCTGCGTTTTGTGGTCGTGGTGATCTATTTTGGTCATTCTTGGGTCAGATCTTGTAGCTGACAAGCATATCCGATGATTTTCGATGAGTACTACGTCGGTGTGGCACTTTGTGTTTGTCTACTTGGGTTTTCTATATGGATTTTGACCAGAGTTTTTAAGAGTTTCTGGTGGATTGATGGTATTCTCGTTAAGTTCCGGATCCTTGTGGAGTGACGGTTTTGGTGTTTTGTTGGTTTGATTAACCTCCTCGACGTTTCGGTAGCATGTTGTTTTCTCTTTTTGTTAATAAGTTATTGGCCACTGTTAGGGTATAATAGGTCAGAATTGGTGGGAATTATCTTATAGAAACAGATTCAACCTTCTCAAGCCGCTATTGTGGATTAAAAAAAAAGAGCTAGTTTCAAGGATCTGAACTTATGTTTTTACAATTTGGCCTCTAGTGTAAACTACCGAGTTATTGTAGTTGATCACCGAACTATTCGACGGAAAGAACGAGTCAACAAAGAGGATGATGTGGGCTGATAAATAGAGGATGAAGAGAATTCGACTTGAGACTAATCGTATTTGTAAAATAATAAGTTTATATGAGTTTATATGACTAACTATGAGTTTAAACAAGTTTTTTAGAAACAATGTTTTAGCAACATGTTTGTTTTATGACTTTGGTAAAGTAGAATTTGGTTTAGTAAAATCTTTTTATGGATTAAGTAATGGTAGTTGGTAACAAAAAGATTTATTATCATCACTCATATATTTTACTTCATATAGATAAATGCTAGAGGTTATTCTTCATAAAGAAGATGGATTAGACAAAGCATGTACTTTCTTTGGTTTAAAGTGAAATCAGAAACCAAGACATGATGATATATGATCTTTTTTTTTTTTTAAAGACTATTCTATGATTTGGGTAATTAACCAAACCAGAACAGAACAAACAAAATACATAAAACCTTATAAAAATATATAGCAGCTTTAGCTAAAGAATCTGCCGTCAAATTATCAGCTCGAGTCCAATTGTGGCGTTCTGGAATTCAGTGATGCTATCTCCTTATGTTATGTCAATAAATTGTGTCATGGTCTTGGATTCTCAATCATCCTTATGAAAATCTTGATAATTTGTTTCAAAGTGTTTTTTTTTTTGAACTTTAATTGTTTCTTTATTGTTTCAAAGTGTTGGCATGTTGATTAATGGAGCATACATTTTACTGCCAATTTTAGAGCTTCACGTTCTGCGTGTAGTGGAGACATTCTTTTCCTTTGGATTATGGTTTCCATAAGCTGCATTTTCCCCAATTCGTCTCACCAAACCCAAACCACAACCATTAAAATGAGAATTATGACGCTAAGAGCCATCAATCATACGCATATACTTTGAAAGCATACTGCTTTTATTGGTCGAGGATCTTGTTGAATGTCAGATCTATCTTCCTCAGTATTTGCCTCATGCCAGACTCTACATTCTCCCTCAGCATGTCTAACAGTCTCCAATAGAGTTCTGTTAATCCTTCTAAATTGATTTTCATTTCGAGCTTTCCAAATGAACCAAATCCATGGGTATGGATAAATGTCTTGTTCTATGTCTTCATTGTCTCTTTTCTTTCCAAAAAATAATAATCTATATTAATGTAAACATGTGACTCAGGAAAAACCCTCTAAGCGAAGAAGATGTAGACGATAATGCCAAATTTGAAAAACTGGAGGCATTCGAATATCGTATGCGTATGGTTTATATATTCTGTAGCTCCACATGTAGGACAGATCACATGGCTATGATCTTTAATATATCTTAAAGTAATAGTAAACCATGAATTATTTCTTATATAATTAAGCGTTAAAAAGAAAATTATGAGGTGTTTTTGCTACATAACTAAGTCCCATATTCTTAATTTTTTAAGCCTCAAGTCACTCACGCATTATGGCTTTGTGGATTTTCTTCGTATGTGTCCTCTCTCTTAGGTTAGTAGAATTTCTGATGTTGAGGATCCACTAACTTCGTAAAAAACAAAACTCAAAACTTAGATTGAAATGGCTGTGATACCAGATTTACAAACACGTGATTGATCCAACCACAAATGAGATTTTTAGGCTCAAATGTATATTTTAAATCATGTGTTTAAGGATTCTCAAAAGATATAAATAAGGATTCAAGAGAATACTTTTATAACTAAATTGGTTACTCCCTGCAGCAAGATCGGAGAAACAAGTTCAAATTCAAGTTTTCCTCTCAACTATATAACACTTACTGAGGAAGAAGGTTGTGGGAAATGAATGGATCGAAATCAACTACCTTCAGTACTGGAGCCGTCTATAAAGCGATCAAACACCACAACCCGCTTGTAGACTGGAGCAAGACAGTCTGGTGCCCGAGAGGAACCCCTAACCATAGGTTCTTGCAATTCCTCCTCAACTGCTGTCCGGCTAGAGATCGCCTGCTGTCTTGGGGTCTAAACACTCCCTCTACATGCCTCTTGTGCAACTCTTCTGATGAAAGCCGAAGCCACCTCTTCTTCGAATGTGTTTACTCTTCGCAAGTCTGGCACAACATTGGAAATCGATCAGGACTAACCATCTCCTCATCATGGGACCAAACTCTCACCGCTCTTCATCATCTATCAGGGCCGTGACATGCAAAGCTCCTCCCTCTCTTCGCGTGGCAGAGCACTATCTACTACATCTGGTCAGAACGAAATGCTTGGATGCATAGGAAAACGTATCGTCCACCGGATTCCATCTCCAACATCAGGTCCAAAATAGTTGAGATCAGAACGAGCTCCCCGCGACTTTCCTCCTACATATTCCAATTGTGGCATCGGTGATCCTCTCGATGGTGATCTTCACCGTTCCAGTTTTCTTCCTACTTGGGTCTATCAATTTGAGCTTTTAATATTGTGGTTAAATTAGTGGAGCTATAGGTTATGGGTTTGTATTAATGGGCAACGCCCACAAAACTATCTGGTTAGGCAGAAGCTTTTTGTATTTTCTTTATGTTTTTAAATAGAAAGCCCTTTAAAAAAAAACTCTTATAACTAAACTCATTTAGCTTAGATTACAACATTCTTTGAACTTTTATATTTACAATATAAAATTTAAATAATATTTCATAGTGTACTTCTTAAATTTTACAATTTATTCTTTGTACATAATTTTCAATATCATAATAACTATAAATGACATATTTTATACTGCATATATTCGACTCTCTTAATATATTTGTTAAACATAGTTATTATTTATTTATTCATATTATCAGTTGATCACCCTATAATCAAATTTTCATAAAAAGTATAATATTTTGTAAAATAAGATTAGTAGTATTTTTGTTTATATATTTAAATTTTGAAAATAACAAATGATATTTCATATTTAATTTAATAATATTTTATGTAGACTTAAATTGCAGATTAAATATTAAATAATTTTACCTGTGGTCTGTGGATGATGATTTTTCATCACGAAAAAGAGACATGTAATTAGAAGACGATTAGGAAAATTTATGAACTATTAAATCATTGTTTGGATATTGGATCAAATAAAACATATGAAAGAATTTATAAAATATTAATATAGGTGATGAGATATCAATGGTGCACCAATTGTTTAAATTGCTTCATGAGAAAGAAAAACAAAGAAAACCCTATTATCAAAAATTAAACATTTTTTAGCCGATCTCCTACTTCTGGTTCCATTCTCCTATTTTCGGTGGTGGTTTGGAGGCTTGAGCTTTCGGTTGATTAGTTTTTTACAAAGCTGTGATGGAATGGTATCAATCAATTGAAGTATATATTTTAGGAAAGCCGATATCTAGCGAGCGTGATCTAAAGTTTATCAAAATATTATTTTTATTTGGCAATGTTTAACTCCAGTCAAGCTCCTGCTTCTTGTCTATCCATTTAGCTTGTGGTTTACTTGTTCACTAGGTTAAGTTGCGCGGAATGAATATTATATATAAATTATTTTTAAGTATTATTTATTTTTACATATTATGAAATAATAAATATATATTGAATAATTAAAAATTTAGTAACTATTACGTATATAATTAAATTGGTACAAATACTTAAATAAATTTTATTTATCCACACAAACACTTTTTTTCTATTTTATATGTTATAAAATTAAATTTAAATGATATTAACATAGATATATAGTACATTTTTAATATTGACATATGCTAAAAAAATATTTTATACTCATATTATTTTTGATCATTTGTATTTTTTTATAACAAAAATTTTAAATCAATGATAACAATAAAAAATTTATGGGATGTTTAATAGTTTTAGTAATTTATAATTTTAAAAACATTCAATGCAAATTTAAAATCTAAATATTAAGTTGTCAATAATTGTTCAAAATGTTTATCAAAAAATTTCAAATAAAATTCGAAACTAAAATACTTACGTATTTTATATGGTATATAATTTATTTTTTGAAAAATATTAATATGCATATATATAATATTTATTAAATGAGACTTCCTACTTATGTAATTTTGTAATCATTTGTATCTTGTTACAACATAAATTTTAAACCATGGATCACAAAAATTTAGTCATTTATATTCGTTTTTTAAAATTCAAAATATAACATATACGAAAAAGTATAAATTTTTATTATATAGTTACTGTGGTTGTTTAATTTATTTTAAAATGAATTAAAAATGATAGAGAATAGACTGATTTTTATCAAATCTTTATTATTCAAAATCATTAATTGTCATATATACTTTAGTCACATTAGGTAATTCCGTGATTTTTATTTAAGGAAACAATGAAGAACATTTATGATTAATTTATGGTTAGTTTAATAAAAAGCTTATTATATATTTATATGGACCAATATATTTTTCTAATGATTCTAAGAATGATTGTGGTGATGACATGTGGCTACAAAAATATGTTGTAATGATTCTCTTTTAATATATAGGGATTGTCCACTAGACCATTAGTATTTAGGGCATCTTCAACTATAACATCAAATTTAGTATTGAAATTAAAAATCAATTTTGGTGTTAAACAATATTTTAAATTATTAACGTTTTAGTTTTGGTAATTTAATACATTAACTATTTTTAATTGACTAATTATATTTATCAATAATAATAAATAATAATAAATTATATTTATCTACTTTAACAAAAAAATAAATAATTATATTTATCAAATTTAGTTTTCATATTTATTTAATAAAAATTAGTAATTTTATCTTTCTGTTTATATATATGGTATTGTTTATTGTTAATTTGTATACTTATTTTATTTAAAATATTAGTCGAAGTTAAAAATTTATACATTTAAAAATTAAAAACATTTCTAGTTTGTTTCAGTTTAATGTAACTAATAATACTCATTTAAATATATTATTAATTAAAATTATACATACAATAATAGTTTAATTTTTTAGTAACGTGAAAATACAAATAAAAATAAAATATTATAATATATTGATTTTACCTAAAAATTAAACTAATTAATAAAAATACTCAATATCTATAATTAGATAAAAAGTAATAAAATATTTTTCTGTGATGAATAGTATAACTTTATTAACATTACACTAAATTGGTGGGATAGTATCACTTTTGGTGTGGAGATAAAATTATACTTGTGCATACAAAAAATAGGATAAAATTAATAAATTTGGTGTTTAGGTGTTTTATTGGAAATGACCTTAAAAATCCTTTTTGTCTTCTATTCTGTTTTATTTTTTTTTCTTTTTCTACTAGTAATGTATATCTTATGTCAAAAAAAATGTTAGTATAAAATTTAACATTTAAAAGTTACAAAAAAAAGTTAACATTTAAACAAAAAAATAGTTTAAAAAAATATCTATACGAAAAATCTATAAAGCACATAAAATATTATTATGCATTTGTCGGCAACAAATAAAATCGTTAAAGCAGAAAATTCCTACTAGTTTCTTATGAGAATGTCGTGAAAGCGTAATGCTTTTCCCTCATGTTGACATCTTTCGTCTGTGTTGATATTTTTGTTTAATGACTAGATTAGATGAATTAGGCCAAAAAAAAAAGAGATAAAAATAACGAAAAGAGAGGCGGAGCATAAAGATGATTGATGGGGACCACTAAGTCAGACACTGACCATGTGCTGTGGCTTAACTCATCCTTTGCTGTCACCCTTAACGCTTCGAATCCAAAATAAAAACTAATCAAGTCAAAGTGTCTCCTTCTTCACGTCTTCTCCTTCCTCCTGCCTTCCTTCCTCATCGGAGAAGAAGAAGAAGAAGAAGACTTCACTGATTCTCTCTCTGTCTTTCTCCATGGATTCGAGAGCTATCCTTGATTCTGCTTTGTTTCAACTAACTCCTACTCGTACCAGGTCTGTCCCACTTCTTCTGATGATTATGTTTGACGATTGATCTTATTTGTTGAATAGTGTTTTTGTTTTTTTATATGATTGGTATTATGAAAGATTTGATCTGGTGCTCTTCTGTGGGAGTAAGAAGGAGAAGTTGGCATCTGGGATATTCGAACCGTTCATCTCCCATCTTAAGTTCGCAAGAGATCAAATCTCCAAAGGCGGTTACTCAATTTCTCTTCATCCTCCCACTTCTCACTCTTCTTGGTTCACCAAATCCACTTTTGATCGGTACATTTCGAAATTCAGATTTTGAATTGTCGTGTCGCAATTGGTTTGTGAAAGATCTTGAACTGCAGGTTTGTGAGATTCGTGAACACGCCTGCGATTATAGAGAGATTCGCGACTTTGGAGAAAGAGATCTTGCAGATTGAACATTCTATTCAAGATAATGAGATCGCAAATGCTGAGCAATTATTACAAGATGGTATTTCATTTCCTATTAAAGCTAGCTTGTAATGACAAGTGTTCCTGATTATGTTTTTTTTTTTTTTTGTTTTTTTTGCTTATAATCTGCAGGGAGTAATGTGAGAAAGTCAAATGAGTCCTCCAAGGTAACTTTGTGTGTTTCAAGTGGTTACTCTCTAACTACTCCCTCCGTTCCTAAAAGATTCATGCTATACTTTTTTCACACTTATTAAGAAATTATTTAAAATTGTATTTTCCAATATATTGTTTTTCTTAATTAATTATTTCTAATAACTTTTAACCAATGAAATTTTATTAAACATAATTGTATTTTTTGAAAAGTACAATTTTTCATTAATTAATGTATTGAAAATGTAAAAAATGTATCTTTTTGAAACAAATTTTTTTTCTAAAAAAATAGATCTTTAAGGAACAAAGTGAGTATTAAGTAACTAATTGTTTTCTTCTCAATGTGTGTTCACAGGAGTCTGAGAATGGCAATGCAGGAGAGGAAACATCCAAGTAACATATAATTACTTTATACTACATGTTTATTGTGGCCAGTCATGCATCTGTTGAACAACTAGTCTTGGTTGACTAACTCCTTTTTTTTTTTTGGTTCATCTTCATTTATAACAGGATTCAGCTTCAACGCCTTCTTGAAACCCGAAGAACATTGCTTCGGAGAGAGCAAGCAATGGCTTACGCCCGAGGTGTTGTTGCTGGTTATGAGATTGATACTATTGATGATCTCATACTATTCGCTGATGCTTTTGGTGCGTCAAGGTTAAGGTATTTAAACAGTGCTTAAACCATTTCTTGTGCTTTAATATCAGTTTGCAAGCAATTAATAGCACGTTTATATCATTATTATGCAGGGAAGCATGCGTAAAGTACAAGGAACTATGGAAGAAGAAGCACGGAGACGGGCTCTGGATGGCGGAATTAGCAGCTGTCAAAGCAATTGCACCTGAAGACATGTCGTTACTAGGTTCCTCAGGGATTATCCTCACCAATGAAGCTGCTGCTGCTCCTCTTCCACTAAACGGGACACACTCAGGTTCCGAAAACAAAGGTACCCTTGTAACCATTCTTTTACTTACGTTCCATTACTAATGTGAAGAAGTTTTGATCTTGTAGACAACCAACAAGCATCTGCTGTTCCAAACTTTCAACCACCAATGGGATGGCCAAACCATATACCTCAGTACTACTACCCGCCTCCGTACCAAGGCTATCCTTACCCTATGATGCCAGGACAAAACCAAGGAAACATGCCATGGCCTGCAAAGGGCAAAGCTTCCAAGAAAGATGAGTCTAGTGGGTCTAGTGAATCTGACTCAGCGAGTGACGATTCTGCTTCGTCTTTGGAAGACCAAGGTAAAAGACAGTCTCACACCGGTAAAAAGAAATCTCGTAGGTCGTCAAAGAAAAACAGGAAGAAGGCATCTAAGACTGTGATCATCCGGAACATTAACTACATAACTCCTGAGGGAAGAAACGGAGACATGGAGGGGAGTGAGTTTACTGAGAACGGCTCCATCAAAGACACTGTAGATACTGCTGTCGGATTCCTCAAGGAAAATAGAGCTTTTGAGAGCGATGAAATCCTTAAAAGTTCAGCTGAAGGCAATGAGAATTGGGATTCTTTTCAGAATATTCTGATGAGACACGACGATGATGAGCATTTCACACACGGAGGCTCCAAAGGTTTGGAAGAGAATAACAACGCCTCTGGTGATTCCATCGTTTTAACTCAGAAACACATAGAAAATGGAGGAGGCGGAGCGAGGAGATTTGATCAGTTTGAAAGCGAGGAGAGTGCTCGTAGGGTTTCAAGAACGAGAGATTCAACAGAAGAGTGTATGTTATTGCCAAAAAGATCAGAGATGCTAGGAGATGACGAGAGCAAAGACTTGTATAATGCTGCTGCAAGGGGTGGCTCACTGGTGAAGAAGTCAGGGAGTGGAGAGGATTGGTTTGCTACATCTGATCAACGTGGAGTGAAACCGGAAAGCAACTACGGGAGCATGTCGTTTGATGAAAGCTGCATTATGATGACATCTGGAGGTTCTGATCAGAGCAAGAAACAGGAGTTCGTTGATGATTCCTTCATGGTCCGTTCATCGTCGCTTGCTGGTGATGATGTCTATGATTCTCGGTGGAGACCAGACATGTCTGCGGATATTGACATCGATAACGGTCAGGCGAATGAGAAGCGTGAAGTGTCTGGCTCATGGGAACCAAATGACCTCTGTATGATTCCTGAACGCAACTCGGGAGAGTTTTCGGGGAATGATCACTCCATTGACTTCTCTGTTGAAGCGAACGCAAGGCTAACCAGTAACGGAACAGGCCAGGAGAAAGAAGATAAGACCGTCTCGAGCGGCGAGAAGAAGAACAATGGGAAGAACCCGGAAGCTCGCAAGTCTAGAACTCCAGTTAGAACCAGAGGTGAAGCCATGTCCAAGAGTGTAAAGAAACCGGTTGCAGCTAGCAGAACCATGGCACAGAAGAACAAGTTCGAAAAGGTAACAACATATTTTATCAATGAGGAGTTGGTCTAGTGACTAAAACTCTTAGATCACTCAGTAGGGGTGTAATGGGTCTTATATTTGATTCCCTGTTTGAATGGGTCTGCTAAGTTAATTTTGACATGGTTTAGGGGATGTAAGAGCCTTCCAATGTCTCCTAGTCATTGAACAAAAAAAAAAATCTTATAATTGCATTTTCTTTAACGGTTTTGTTGCTACTTAATCTTGTGGGAATGTAGGAAGAGGAGATGAGGAAGAGAATAGAGAATCTTGTTTTGGAAAGGCAGAGAAGAATCGCTGAGAGATCAGCCGCCACTGCTTCTCGAAAAGCTTCGAACCGAGCTCCTAAGGTGGTCCAGTAAAGACGTTGGATTCAGTTAAAACCGTTGGGAACAAAACCGGATGTTTTGCTGCGCCAAATTAGGTGCACTTCAATTTTTTTTTTTTTAATACATTCCTAAATAAGGTGATGGTGATACTCCCTTCATTTTGCTTGTGTCACGATTATTTATTTATTTATTTGTTTTTCTGAATATTGGTTTGTAATTATATATTTGTAATTTGGATTAGAGGTGCTCCACCCAGAAGTGAAAATTTAATATATCCATGTTTGTTTCATTTAACAGGTTGGTTCTTATCAGTTTTAGATGAATATGTAGGATTTTAATGTAATCTAATATATTTAAAGTAAGTTGAATATTTAGAAAATAAATTCATGTTGTGTAAAAGAAAGCATATATACAGTCAATAAAAAGTACATATGTTTGTTCAATCTAATTTCCTAATGAATTAGAAATATAAGTTTTTATCCCAATTATATATATTTCCTCTTTGGAATTTTAGAGTCATCAAAGTTGGGTTGATGTGTGTTTCAAATTAATGTTTAGGTGTGAGGATAGAGAGATCGAAAAAACCTGATAGATCTACTTGTGTCCTTGACGGTTGCGACGATATTTTTGAAGAAGACTGTTATTGCTGCCCGAACACGCCTCTTTGCTATATCGACCAACAATATTGCAATATATATTGTCAATCTCAAATTTAAGACATTTATTAGATTTTGATCCGTACATTCGTACATGTATTTTTCATTTTATGAATGTATACTTGATTTATTATAAATATTTTAAGTATATAATTTTAATTTTAATGTTATACATTATGAATATAAACCTACTATTTTATTAAATTGTATATATGGTAGCATCCATCGTATTATTTTAGAAAATTTTATTGATATAGAATAATTTTTAGATGTTATGATATTAAGTTTTATTTTTTTGTTATTAAATTAAGATTTCAAAATACCATACTACTTTAATTTTTATAACATAGTTTATTTTTTGTGTTAGATTTCAAGAAGTTATTCTTTATTATCTAGGATTCTACCTTTTCAAAAAATTTAAACACTATCATTTTAAGTTTGCATACTTATTTTGGAAATTTTATATTTTGTCAAAATTTTTTGGAAAATTACGCAACTATATTTGAGGTGGGAGATTATATGATTTAAGAAATTTTTTTTGTTACTAAATTAATACGTTATTATTTATAAATCATTTTAATTACGGTAAGATTTTTATATATCTCTCAGCATATATATTTTTATAATTAATATAAATATTAAATTATAATTAAAATTTGATTCGTCATTAATACTTTAAATGAATTAAAGTTTCATAGTTTTCTAGTAACATATTTTTAAATAGTATATGAACTAAAGGTTAGTTATATGAACTAAAGGTTAGTTATAAACTATTATATTTTCGTATATAATTGTTTTTAAACAATATATTGTTGAGAGTTTCAAAATAAAAAAATATAATATGTAATTGTAGATATAAAAGTTTAACCTATGTTATAAATTTATGTTTATAAATTTATTTTTCTAAAAAATATAATATAGTTTACAAATTTTAACACATTTTAATGATGAAATTTATTTAAATGAAACTATTTTAAAAATAAAATAGATAAATTTACCCATATTTAATAGAGTACTTCTATTTTAATATAATACATAATATAATTAAAATATATATATAATAGAATATAATTTTATTTTCTTGTTTATAATAAATTTTTAGTTAACATTGATTATAAAGTTATATTAGTATTTATGAAATTAATTAAGTGTTATTTTATAAAAATATTTAGAATGATAGTTAGATTTTGTTAGATTCTTTCTCAACAGAATTTGTTATATTTAAAAATAAATTTATATTTATATTTGTTTTATTATTAATGTAAATAATAAAATATGTCATATTAAGTAATTTTTTAGATGGTCTCGACTTGTTAAGAATAGATAAAAAATAGGATTTTGTTTTAATAGATTAGATTTAATAAAGAATACTAATAATAAATAAATGTACGCACTTTCATATTTAAGTTTACCATTCGCTTCAATCAAAATAAATACAAGTTTGAACCCCCAAAAGGATATAAACGATCGATATATTTGTAATCTGGATGATGGTCTCTTCTCAAAAGCGAAAACTTTTATACATTCACTGTCGCAGTCCATATTAAATAAAATTAAGTAGCAAGTTGACAACCCTATGTCATTTGGATAAATATTGTTGCATTACAAGTTATCAAATATTATGCTTTTCAAAAAAATATATAATGCAGAGATTTGTAGCTACATCAAACATGTCATTAAGATGCAACCAACATAAATAACTAGGCTCTACGTCTTAGCACACCTTTCAAACACAAAGAATATATAATGAAGTTGAACATTATTTTTTTTGTAAAACATATATGTTTTAAAATTGATTATGTGTGTGTATAATCAGAAAATAGTTGTTAGTCACATCAAATATATGCCACCACATGATCATGTGTCTAAACAATACAAATGTATCATTAATTACACGTAGTTAACATAGTAGAAATGTATCAACTAATATGAGTTATGTAATTAATATTATAACCACATTTTTGTTGTCGAAAAAATGGTTAGACATTAGAATTCAACAATTCCTCTTGTTAAAACAGAAACATTCATTTGGACCTAACTATTGTTTTGTAAAATTTTAAATTAAATACACTTTCTATTATAAATTTATACACATCCAAATTTATTGGTTACGCATTCCTAAAATTTTGACTGGTTTATAAAATAACAAGTCCACGGTTATTTTCATAACAAAAAATTTTCTACTGATTTACCAAAAATGTTTACATGGTTATAACATTGTGATATCTTACTATTCGAAAACGATGTATACATGTTAGTTCAAAGCGTAGAAAATTTGATTTTCTTCATCTTAATTGTACTTAATGCTAGTTCTATACTGACAAGCTAGAATCTAATTTTTTGCTAGATTCGAAAATATTAATTGCCTGAACTAATCTTAGATAAGAAAAATACATATCTGCAAAGAAATATGGTTTATAAATTTTGTGAACTTAACAAACCTACATTTGATGCTTGTCTCAACCGCTGAATTTTCAAATTGAATTCTAGGATTATACATAGATAATATGTACAACGAAAGTTTATTAATTTGATTGTTCTGCTTTGAGTTCAAGAATAGTTCTTAATTACTTTAGAAATTTGAGTGATCTTCAATTCTAATTTACCTACAAATTTCTTTGAGTCTAGCGTTTTTCATTAATCATATAAAATCAGTTTTAATTCTCTTTTTTTGCATTATATTCTATTAGTTTGATTCGATAACTGAAATATATTGAGTGATCAAGAGTCTTTGTGGATTCGAACCCTTAATATTGCATTGCATCTCTCAATTTTCATAATAGCTCATAGGGAATAATTTAGCATATCAGTGGGATCAAACGCTGAAAACAGTAACGAGAAACATTCTGACAAAACATGCAGCCATCTTTGTTCGTCTCACATTTCAAGCTTTCATATACTGGATTTGGAGAAATGGTCGGTGACATCAACAACCTTCCCACATATACATCTACAACTCTTACTCACCGGATCGAACTAGAAATTGAAAATCGCATTCTTTCACTCCAGATCCCCCTACCGAGGACACCTCAGTGCTGCAATCTCTATAGGCAATGGCTTGCGACATCCCAAGAAGCTACCTAACGAGAAATGAATTGTCCGGACTAAGTTACATCTAGTTCATATTTTTAGACTAACTCTTGCATTTGATCATCTTCGATCAATATATGTAACATATTTCTTTTGTTGATTTAATCCTCTATATATTAATTGATAAACATTACAACTTCTTTTTGTAGCCACATGTTATCAATAGGATGATTATTAAAATCTTTAGATAAATAGGTTGGTTAATCTAATTATATAATAAGATTTTTATTAAACTAACCATAAATTCATTATTAATGTTTTTATTATTTCCTTAAATAAAAGTTAAAGAATTTCTTAATGTGGCTAAAGTATATATGAATAATAAAGATTTGATAAAAATTAATGTATTTTCTATCATATTTTTTAATTTTAAACTTTAAAATAAATTAAACAACCACATTAACCATATAATAAAAATTTTAATTTTTCTGTATAGGTTATATTTTGATTTTTTTTTAAATGACCATAATTTACTAAATTTGTTAAATTTTCACATTCAAATTTTCTGATCCGTGATTTAAAATTTTTGTTATGACAAGTACAAATGATTAAAAAATCATATAAGTAAAAAAATAAATTATTAAGATTAATATATATATATATATATCATTTTAAATTATACTATATACCATATAAAATACATAAATATTTTCATTTTGAAATTTACTTTGAAAATTTTCTTTTGATAAAAGATTTGAACAAACATTGACAACCTAGTTTTTTTTTAAATATAAATTAGTTAAACTATTAATCCGACAATAAAAAAATTTGTTATCAATAATTTAAAGATTTTTTGCTATAAAAGATACAAATCCTAAAAAACCATATGAGTAGAAAGCATCATTTAATAGATATTAATATTAAAATACATTATATATGTTAATATCATTTAAATTTAATTATATATCTTATCAAATAGAAAAATATGTTTGGATTAATAAAATTTATTTGCATCAATTTAATTATATATGTGATAATTACTAAAATTTTAATTGTTTAATACAGATTTATTATCTCATAATATATAAAAAACATATAATACCTATGATAATTTATACATATAATGTTCATCCCGCGCAAGACACAGATATTAACCTAGTATATAATATTACATTTCAACACCACTAAAAACCAGTCCAGTCCAAGTCGAAACCTAACTAGATCAAATTAACCAATTTAAGCTAATAAAAACATTATAAATCGTGTCAATATTTCAATTTGGATGGTAGGTTCTGATATTGGGTTGTCGGATTATAATGCTTGGTGGGTGCACCTTTTCGACAAAATAGAGTTGTGGTGTTAGTTATGTAAGATATTTTAATTGGTACATATATGTCATCTTAATCATATAAATAATTAAATTAATTAATGATCCAGGTTAAAAAAAATTCTGGGTACGCCACTGGCCGTTGCCGTGTAATATCTTTGATGTCACTGACGATCATGTTACTGTAGAATTGTTGTATCCGTTCATAGAAAGCAGTCTTGTGAGTTGTCGTTCGAGGAAATCTTCATGTGTCCGGGATAAAACGATTGGTGGTAATCTGTACTTTCGACTCTTTCCTATTTTGTTTAAGATGTCCTAGAGTGGTTGTGATATAATCTACACCGTCAGTATAGCTACAACCCGTGTCGAGAGGTATGTGATATTGTTTAATGCCCTACCTGTACACAATAATAGTACATGTTATAAGTTTCCAAAAAAAATATATATATATATATATATATACAAGTTATGAAAATTCTGATATAAGATTTTGCTTCAGTTGTTCTATTATTTATTAAGATACCCACAGATTGTGCAGCTCCTATAGTACACAGTGAAGATTTGTTTTCTTTTAGTCTTATCTGAGCTAGTAAAAAATGTTTTGTTTCCTGTTATAGTTAAATCAGAAATAAAGAGGTTTAACCCTTCGAGTAAAACAGAATGGTGTAACAAAGACACATAAGTAGAGGGGAATAACAAGGTGGGAGAGAGTAATTCAATCGTTTAAAACTAATTTCCGATGATATATATATATTTAGTAATCACACAGATAAAAAGGAAAAACAGAAAAATGTATAACTAAGAAAAGGACAAAGGTTTAGGAAGGGATTATAGATTATTTACCCTTTAAAAGGACAGACTTAACATGTGTTTTCCTTTGGCTCTCTCTTTCTTGAGAAAGTTCCATAAGTCCCACAGCCAAAAGCATCTCTTGAATTGAATCTCAAACCCTAATTAGATTTGGTCTGCACGACTCTGATTGTGATGTTTTCTATTAATTTTTCAGCTATAAGTCATTGAATAAATCTTTAAACAATCTTCTTCTTCTCGTTTTTTTTTTTGAAATCTTCAACATAATTTTGGTGTGAAACAAGAAATTATAAAATTGGAGTCACCGGTAGGTTATGACAGCCGGAGGCTGTTTCGATATTGAAAAATGTTGTTCGGTCGTAAATCAGCGAGCAAGTTACAGGTCTTGTTCTTATTTTCATGTTTTTCAGGAAATCATTTAAATGGTTCATAGAAAAGTCTTGCTTTAATAAGTTTCATGTCCCTCGAGTTCTTATATGACTTTATTTACAAAATGACATACCAGTATTCTCAAAAATCCTTCACCTTGTTCATGTTAGATCATCACAAAATCTGCATTTTTTTTGGTGACATGAAGGCTGTATCCTTGTTCATTTAATCTGTCTACATCAAATTTTAACTATGAAAAGTTTCAAAGTTCAACCCTTCTTTCTATGTTTTCTAAACAAAAAGAAAGTTCTAACAATTTTCCTGAATCACATTTTCAGCCAGTAAATAGCCAATCTTCGCCTAAAGCTAGCAAGAATAATAAGCAGGATGTTAAGCCATCGTCATCACCTAACGCTTCGTCACCTATGCCGATTAGATCATCAAAATCAATATTATCAAGACGTACATCTTCGAATTTGTCGCCTATAGGCATCCTCAAGAATGCTTCTATTAGAGAAGCAAAGAGCCCCAAGACTAGCAGCTCGCCTAAATGGACATGCAACTTTATTCTTATGGTCGAGCTTCGCAGGAAGATCATTACCTTTAGAGATATCATTGATCTTCCTCCTCTCGACGGCTCTCCTTCTATAACCGATGTGTGTAAACCCACAAAGTTTGTTTTCCTTCTTAATCAATCCTTCATATGTTATTTTTACTCACTTTCTTCTTTTGTTGGGTAGATGGTGATGCATACAATGAAAGATCTCCAGAATATTTGTCCTGAGATCATCAACAGCTCACTTATTTCGGAAATAAGACGCGCAAATGTCGATAAGGTATTCAAAACATGAGCTTGTATATATGTATCTCTGTCCTAGGTTCACATACCTTGAATCTAATCTAATGGTTTCTCCCAAGGTTCTTGACCATTTCTTAAATGCTTTGAAATCCATGGGAGATTCATGGATCGATAACTCCGAATGGATAGCTAAATCTAAGTTTTGGAGTAGCAGTGTGGGAAAGAATCAGTCCGATCGACTAGGTATAGCATTTACCTTCACGCAAAAGTCATCTCACCATCTTGAATTTAAACCTTTTTTTTTTTTTAAATTAAAAATACCATTTCCTTTGCAGTGGAAAAGGTGTTAGCAGCATTAGATGGACTGATCAAGATGTCGAAAGAGAGGTTTGATAAGATGGAGATTGATGAAAAGGAAGAAGAGAAGAAAGATTTGATCAGTCCACGGACTGCTAAAACACTGAGCAGTCGAGTTTTATCTCCATGTGAATCATTCTCTGATAGCAGAAGCTCGTTTTGCGGGTCACCAATCACGCCAAGATCAGTTCTTCCAGAACCGGTGATGGGTTCGCCAGGAAAGGGTGTAGACTTTGCAAACTCTGCATCACATCTTCTGTGGAATATGAGAGTCCAAGCACTTGAGAAGCTTAGTCCTGTCGATGTTGAGCGACTCGCTATTCACATTATGTCACTGAAAGAGGCTCAGGAACCAGATCAAAGCAATGTAGAAGATGAAATTAATGTTGTTGAACAGAACAAGCAGAAGAGCAATGATGTGAATATGGAGAAAGAAGAAACAGCTGTTCTTGATGAGCAAGAAGATACAATCATGAAAGTCTCTCCACTTGATTCAACATCTGAACTCTGGGCGGAATCTTTGCCACCACCTCCTTCTCCTCCTCTATCCACTACAAAAACTGCAACTTTAGATTCTTTACCATCTCAACCACCTCCTCCTCCGTCGCCACCACTGATTGCAAATGCTGATGATGTGAGCATATTACCAATGCCACATCCTCCGCCACCGCCACTACACATGCCTTTACAAAGCTCTGTACCACCACCACAGCCTCCTCCAGTTACTGTGGTGGCCGTACAACCACCGGCTCCACCTCCACCTCTGGCACCACTTCCAGGGACTGCAGCGGCATCACTACCACCACCTCCTCCACCCATGAAAAACAGAGCACCACCACCACCTCCAATGCCTACAACTAATAGAGTAGTTAGTGGACCACCGCCTCCGCCACCTACTATGGCAAAGGGAACAGCACCTCCTCCGCCACCGCCTCCGATGGCAAACGGACCAGCACCTCCTCCGCCACCGCCTCGAATGGGTGTGTTGAGCGGAGCGGCTTGTCCACCGCCACCACCAGGAGCAGCAAGAAGCTTGCGGCCCAAGAAAGCAGCTACAAAACTAAAAAGGTCAACCCAGTTAGGGAACCTTTACAGAATCCTTAAAGGGAAAGTAGAAGGTCGTGATCCTGAGGCGAGGACAGGAGGCGGAAGCGGACGAAAAGCCGGAGTCGGAAGCGCTCCGGCCGGTGGAAAGCAAGGAATGGCGGATGCTCTTGCTGAGATCACAAAGAAGTCTGCTTATTTCCAGCAAATACAAGAAGATGTTGCTAAATACATGAAATCAATCAATGAGTTGAGGATTGAGATCACTAAGTTTAAGACTAAAGACATGACTGAGCTTCTTAGCTTTCACAGCCGTGTTGAATCAATTCTTGAAAAGCTAACAGATGAGACACAGGTTAGCAAAATCTGAAACATCTTATTACCATCATTTTCTGTTTCCTCAGTTTTGTGATTCTTGATTGTGAGATATATGTTTTAAAACTTTAGGTTCTTGCGCGCTGTGAAGGGTTTCCACAGAAGAAACTCGAAGCAATAAGAATGGCTGCTGCATTGTTCTCGAAGCTGCACGGAATGATCACCGAGCTACAGCACTGGAAGATAGAACCTCCTTTGAATCAACTTCTTGATAAAATCGAACGTTATTTCACAAAGGTAAATTATTTTATTTAATTGCTTACTCAGATCCTATTTTCAGACCATTCCAACAACACTTTGTGACTAAAAGATGATTAATGTAATAGATCAAAGGAGATATCGACACGCTGGATCGAACCAAAGATGAAGAAGCTAAGAAATTCCAGAGCCACAACATCCACTTTGACTTCAATATACTTGTTCAGATCAAGGAGACAATGGTTGATATCTCATCAAGTTGCATGGAACTCGCATTGAAGGTGGTAACTAACACCTAGAAATATTAAACCACTTTTCTTTGTTACTCTTTTTAACCAAAATTCATATTGGATCAACCTCAAATTAACAGGAAAAGAGAGATGCAAAGCTTGTGTCGCCTGATGCAAATCCTAGCATGAAGAAGACTGTAGGATCTGCAAAAATGCTGTGGAGGGCATTTCAGTTTGCATTCAAAGTTTACACATTTGCTGGAGGACACGACGATCGAGCCGATTCTTTAACCAGAGAGTTGGCTCATGAGATCCAAACTGATCCTCAGAACCCATGATGATTCCATTCATCACACGTTCCAAATATTATTCCTTTTTGCCCTTTCCAACACCTTAAAAATGTTCTAAAATGGAACGATAAAAGAAAAGAGTATATGTATTTAGAGATTTAACGTATTGTTTGGCTTTTGAGTTTGTAGTTTTGAATCCCTCTAAAAAGACTAGGATTTAGAGATTTCATGGGAGCTGGGAGGTGCAGATCCCTTGTTGAGTGAAAGACTTTAAAAACCTTTTGAGTCAATCAATAAAGAAGACGTTTTTATTGCCACAATATGTAATATATGATTTTGTTGTTATAAACTTTTTCTTTCTTTAAAGGTACCGGTCCAAAATGATACATCTTGATCGTATAGAAAAATCCAGACTAATTTTTAAGAAGAAATATAATCCATGAATGAACTCTTTTTCTAAATATTCAAATAAAAATTTAAAGCATGGCTCTATATCCTGGACACTAGGTTATTTTAAACTTGGATCACTAGCTTTCTAAATTCTACCTAACACTAAAACACTGATGTATGGTTAATAATGCGACAACGCTGGCAAAGAAATGATATTAATCTTTACATTTGCATCCAATAAATGACATCAATGGAATTTAGCGCAAATTGATGGTAATAAAATGTCTATAAGAACCGCAACTGAAAAATATTACAATTACGATATGAGAAAGATTACATAGACGATTCGTAATTGTAATATCTTAACACTACAAGAAAACATCGGGATACTGAGGGAAAAAATCGTCGGTATGTCGTCGGAATAACGCTATTCCGAGGACATACCGACGAAAAAAGTCCTCGGAAATAACTCCTCGGAAATTCATAATTCCTCGGAATTCCGTCGGAATTTTCCGACGGAATTCCGAGGAAACAAAATTCCGAGGATACTCCGAGGACACGAAGTTCGTCGGAAGGTTCCTCGGAAAATACCGAGGGAATTCCGATGGTCCAATCCTCGGAAGTTTCGACGAAATATTCCTCGGAATGTTTATCGGAAAATACCGAGGAACAAATGTTCCTCGGACTTTTCCGAGAAACTCCACTCCCTCGGAAAATTCCGAGGGAGTGGAGTTTCTCGGAAAATTCCGAGGAACTTTTTCCCTCAGAAAATTCCGAGGAACTTAAAGTTCGTCGGAATTTGCCGAGGGGAGAAAGTTCCTCGGAATTTTCCGAGGAACACCATTCCCTCGGAATTTTGAAAAAAATTATTTTTTTAAAAAATTTATTTTTTTTTTAAAATTAATTTTATTTTTAAAAATTAAAATTTTAAAATTTAAAATTAAAATTGAATAAAACATAAAATAAAACATAGTAGATAATATTCAAATTTAAATAAAACATTCAGAGTTTTTGGAAAAAAAAAAAAACTACGGGTCTTGAATGTTCGGGAACGTCTCGTTCGGGTACATCCTCTTCATCATCTCCATCATCTGCTCGTTCAGCCTCTTCTGGGTCTCATAGCCCGCCTGTTGAGCTGCCATCTAAGTCTCCAACGCAGATATCCGATCATCCTTGTCCTTCAGCTGAGCCGTAAGAACTTCTGGATCAACATACGCATGTGGTGCAGAAGAAGGAGCAGCCGACCGGGAGCGACGACCCAAACCGACCAAACGTCCCTTTTTCTTTGGAACCGACTGAAATATAAATAACCAAGTTTAGATAATTTAAATTGATGATAAAATAAAAATCAAGAAATAATTAAATTGAACTTTAAAAAAAAAAAACTTACCGATTCAACGATTTCGTTGATTCGAACCCGAGACAAGTTGGTCGAGGCCGTCGAATCGTCATCATCGGTTTGAAGCTGAGACACTTCGTCATACACCTGAGTTTGGACCAGGTCGACCACGTCCCTCACAAGACCATCATCAATCTGGCCGGTCTTCTTGTTGGTATACGCCCTTTTCATAAGGGCGAGATCATCAACTGGGTGGCCTTCATTTTCTTCCGCCTTGAAAAAAAATAAATTAGACAAACATTAGAAATTTGAAAATGCAAAAAAATAAAATTCTGAAACTTAAATAATTGAAGAAAAAGCGGTTGAGCTTACCATGCGATCCGCCAGAGTGGCAATAGATTGAGCACCCAAGTTATGCTTGTAGATGCCCTTTCCTTTACGGTCGCTCCTGCGGTTGTTGGAGTTGGTGGAAGAAGTTTCTTTCGTCTCTTCTTTATCCCAATGCGCACACAACTCCTTCCAGACCGTGTCATTCATCGACTTTGGGACCTTTTAATTTAAAAAAAAAAGTTTAATAATTTTAAAAATAGTTTAATAAATTAAAAATTGTTAATAAATTAAAAACTACCTTGTTTACTTCCCACTTCTTCTTCCACTCGTACATCTGCTTCCCATAGTTGTCCATAACTTTATGGACAAAATGGTGATAGATAGAGAGCGTATCATCGGCATTCCAGTTGAATTCTTGCTGAAATAGTTTAAAAATAGTTTTTAAGCACAAAAATATAATAGTTTAATAATTACAAAAATCGTCGTTTTAATAAATAAAAAATAGTTTAATAATTAAAAAAATAATTTAATAATTACAAAAATAAGTTTTAATAATATTTAAAATGTCTAATAAATATAGAAATTAGTTTAATAATTACAAAAATAAGTTTTAATAATATTTAAAATGTCTAATAAATATAGAAAATAGTTTAATAATTACAAAAAATAGTTTTAATAATATAAAAAATATAATTTAAAAATTAGAATACTTACCGCAAACTGCTGAAACCACAGATGCTGCTTCTCGACAGGGAAGTGAGTGAAAGTCGGATGTCCGCTGTCGAGGGCCGAGTACATCATACGGTTGATCCATGCGCTGATCCCATTCCCGGATCGGTTGAACCTAATAAAAAAAATAAATTATTAATAAAAAAATAGTTTAAATAAAAAATAGTTTAAAAAATAAAAGTTTAAATTACCATGTTTGACCATGTCCATGTGGATACTCAGTGAGATAGGGAAGAAGGTCACGACCGGGCTGTCGAACCAACTCCGCAACCCTCATCACTCCCAGAGGACCGGGTGCAGCAGCGGGACCAGGAGCGGGTGCAGCAGCGGGAGCGGGAGCAGCAGGAGCGAGTAATGGAGAGGGAGATGTATGGTATGAGCTGTGGGGCGAAACGGAATCTTGAACATGGCTGGAAGAACCCCGAGACTGGCTCCCCATACCACCCCGGCTACGACGCTGGCGAGGCCGGATCTGATCATCATTAGACCTGTAAATTAAAAAAAAAACATATTTAAAAATTAGTTCTAATAATTTTATTTAAAAAAAAACAGTTTAAATAAAAAAAGTTTAAATAAATAAAAAATAGTTTAAAAATTTTAAAAATAGTTTAAATAAATCCCAAAAACATAATAATTACGAAAAATAGTTTTAAAAATGTTTAAAATGTTAAATAATTACAAAAATAGTTTTCATAATATTAAAAATGTTTAATAAATATAGAAATTTATATTTTACATATAAAATACAAAAAAAATGTTTTTAAATATTATATAAATGATTTTTAATCTTAAAAAAAGTTTTATAGATTTTAAAAATGTTTAATAAATATATAAATGAATTTAAAATGCAAAAAATAGATTTTATATACAAAAAACGTTTTCAATATATATATATAATTTCAAATTCGATTTTTATAACCACAAAATTAATAAAAACTCTAAAAAAAAAATTCAAATCAAGTGAAATACATAATCAAACTCGATTTTACACAAATCTACCATTCACCCTAACAAAATCTATAAATCTCATTCCAAAATCATCAAATCTACTTAAAAACCATACAAATCTAACCTAAAAGAGTGGGATAGGGTTCTTACATGATTATGGGGGAGGATTAGGGGAGATTCGCCGGAAAAACGCGAGAGAGAACGGTGGAGTCGCCGGAAATCGCGAGAGGAGAGGCTCAGCGGCGCGGAGAGAAAGAGAGAAATGGGGAAGAAGATCGGGCTCGCCCTAATATTATGAGGCGTCCGACGGAAACTATCCGTCGGAATTTCCTCGGAAATATTTAATATTTCCGTCGGAATTTCCTCGGAATTCTTTGATTCAATTTTCCCGAAATATTTGGCGGCTTGGTTTACCCGGTTAAATGAAAATATTCCGACGAACAATGATTCCTCGGAATACCCTCGGTAATCTCCGAGGAATTTCTGAGGAACCAGGGTTTGGGGTTTTAAAACATCGATTATTTTGCCGTATTTCATTTCTTATACAATTATAATGCATACCATTGAGGATTCTTTGTATAGATGATCATAAACCATGAAATAACACAATTTCAAAAATAATTGTAAGTATTCCCTTTACCATTTATTAAAGTGTATAAGTGTTTCTCTTATGTTGTGTGGTTTTCGTTCATGCAATCGTAAAAGTGTTTGTTATTGGATAAAACACCAAAGTTCATAGTTCCAAACATCATAATCTGGTTATGACACTTAATGAAGGTTATATACGTGTTATTCAATCCGTAAAACGTTGTTTTCGATTTAAAACCCCCAGTTCCTCGGAATTTCCTCGGAATATACCGAGGAGATTCCGAGGAAATCCTTATGTTCGTCAGCATTTCCTCGGAATATACCGAGGAAATTCCAAGGAAAAAGAATCTATAATCAAATCCCCATCTCCTCGGAATTTCCTCGGAATTTTCCGAGGAAATGCCGACGAACATAAAGAGATCCTCGGAATTTCCTCGGAATTTTCCGAGGGAATTCCGAGGAACTTGGGGTTTTCAATCGAGAAGATCTATTCCGAGGAAATTCCGAGGAAAACCTATCTGTCCTCGGAATTTCCTCGGAATTTTCCTTTAAAAAAAAAAAAAAAAAGGTCGACGCTAGTCTGTTTCCGAGTCGTCATCACCAGATGAATCTGAATCTGGATCTTGGTGAAACTCTCCAATCACTGGTTCATCCTCTACGTGAACGGCGGCTTCTTCTCCGAAGTCAGTTAAATCGACTACAAGGCCAACTCCACCTAAATCTTCTGCTGCACTTAAGTTGCCGGATGTGCTTGGTTGTAGTGGGTCTTCCAGCTCAGAACTTCCCTGAACTCGGCCTCTCGGGTTGAGTCTTGTAACAGTAACCCATGGATCATCTCTGTTCCTTACCCGGGGGTACTTGATATAACAAACCTGATCGGCCTGAGAAGCAAGAATGAAAGGATCATAATATTGCAGCTTCCGTCTTGAATTTACTGATGTAACACCAAATGCATCTGTTCTCACACCTCGATCTGGAGTGTTGTCGTGCCAGTCACAATAGAAAACAGTACAGCGCAATCCAACCATGCCCAAATACTTGATTTCCAAAATCTCATTTATGTGTCCGTAGTATACATCATCTCCTGATGCAGAACAAACACCAGCATCGTAAGTCGTACTCGAACGTCTCCTCTTCTGAGTTGTGAATGCATATCCTCGAGTACAAAATCTCGGATATGACTTCACAACAAAGTTTGGTCCAACGACCATCTCGCGTATCCAATCGTCAAATGTTTCACCTCTGGCCAAACCATCACTCACATAAGTAAACATCCATCCACCAAATTCTCTCTGCTTCATTTCTTCTAGTTCGTCCTCTGTGGCGTATCTATATTCTAACCGCTTTTCTGCCATGAAAATCCTTTCATATTGAAGAACATCTTCGCAGTTGGTGAGTAAATATGTTTGCAAATGACTGCGCTCCTGATCAGTAAGTCGACGGTCCTTTGGTTTTCCGCTAAGTCGTCCAACGTCTGTGAAAATGTCTGGAACCTTCCAATGATATGTTGCCCGTTCGCCTCTATCATCATGCCGAGCAGGTCTTCTGTTTTTGGTCTGAACTTCTGCTGGAAAGTAGTACTCGGCAAAGTTTGAAGTTTCTTCATTGATCATCTGTGCGACTATAGACCCTTCCACCCTACTTAAATTTTTCACCATCTTCTTCAAATGGAACATATACCGCTCATACAGATACATCCATCTATACTGCACAGGACCACCAAGTTCCAATTCTCTTACCAGGTGAATAACAAGATGCTCCATAACATCAAAAAATGAGGGAGGAAATATCTTCTCAAGGTTGCACTGAATCACAGCTATGTTAGTCTTCAAATTTTCAATACCTTCAAGAGTCACTGATCTTGTGCATAAATCGCGGAAGAAACCACTTATCCCTGCAATTGCTTCATGAACATTTCGTGGTAATAGTTCCTTGAAGGCAAACGGAAGGAGACGCTGCATCATTACATGGCAATCATGGCTTTTCAAGCCAGTAAACTTTCCTTCCTTTCTGTCGATACAGTTACGCAAATTAGATGCGTAACCGTCTGGAAATTCCACATCGTTTGAAATCCAATCATAGAACGCATCCTTTCCCGCTGCATCAAGTCGGTATATGGGAAAAGGAGCCCTACCACTCTCATCAACATGAAGTTCTGAACGAGCACATATATCGACTAAATCCAGTCTTGACTTCAAATTATCCTTTGTTTTACCTTGAACATTAAGGATCGTGTTCATGAGATTGTCAAAAAAGTTCTTCTCGATATGCATGACATCTAAATTATGCCTTAGTAGATGATCCTCCCAGTATGGCAGATCCCAAAAAATACTTTTTTTGGGCCAGTTATGTAGGTTTCCAACACCATCTACCGGAAAATGCTCATGTCCACCGACGTCTGGCGTCCTTTCTGCACCAAAATCTCTAAGTTGTGTCTTCAAATCTTTCCCACGAATTTCTGGAGGTGGACTGTCAAACACCCTCTTGTTCTTCGTAAACAAATTCCTACTTCTACGATATGGATGATCTGGTGGTAGAAATCTCCTGTGACAGTCAAACCAACACGTTTTCCTTCCGTGTTTTAGTTGGAAAGCATCAGTGTTATCTTGACAATATGGACATGATAGCCTTCCATGCGTTGTCCATCCAGATAACATACCATATGCTGGAAAATCACTTATTGTCCACATTAGTACTGCCCGCATTTGAAAGTTTTCTTTATACGAAACATCGTATGTTTCAGCACCTTGAGTCCATAGTTGTTGCAACTCATATATTAGTGGCTGAAGAAACACATCAAGTGATCTCTTAGGATGCTCTGGTCCGGGAACGAGAATCGAGAGAAACAAAAACTCTCGTCGCAAGCACAAGTTTGGGGTAGGTTGTATGGTGTAAGAATGACTGGCCATAGAGAATACTGTCTTCCACTCTTGCCAAACGGCCTGAAACCATCAGTACATAATCCAAGGTAGACATTTCTTCTCTCATACGCAAAGTCGGGATACTTTGATTGGAAATGCTTCCACGCTTTTGCATCTGAAGGATGTCTGATCTCACCATCTGTTGAGTGCTCCGCATGCCATCTCATTGGTTGCGCTGTGCGTTCAGACAGATACAGCCTCTGCAACCTTTCCGTCAAAGGCAAATACCACATCCTTTTATATGGTACTGGAACTCTTCCACTCGTATCTTTATAACGAGGCTTCCCACAAATATACCAAATGTTTTCCTGCTAATATAATTACTCGCCACTGTAGTCGGTAATTGTGTCGTTATATCAGCTGTCAAATTCAGTCGTTAAATTGAGTCATTGAAAAAGTCACTAAGCCATCGTATTATACTCACTAAATAAATCGTAAATCGGTCGCTAAATTGCCTACTCATTAGCAACTGGAGTCACGACTGCCCCAAATAGTAGCAAAACAGTCGCTAAATACCGACTGTTTTACGATTTAATAATTTAGCGACGAGGTGTATTACGACAATTCGAATCAGTCGTAAATCAGTCGCATATATCCATTTAGCGGACTGATTACCGACTCATATCGTAGTCGGTAATAACATGTTTTGCTGCTTGTAGTGCATCGAATATATTTCTATTGATATCTTTCATGTTGCAGATGAATGTTTTCCAGCTTTATATTTATCAGTATTGTTATTTTATATGGTTTTTATATATTTGTCAAATACTCATGTAGATCAATATTAACGATATTGAGGACCAAAAAGTGAGAAGGCCATGAAGCGTGATGTGAGTAGACGAGGAGATGAAATATTAATGGAGGAAAAACCAGTTAATCATGTTGAAAGATTAGAGAATACAAGCAAGAATGATCGGGGTTCAGATGTTTTTAAAATGAATGTTGAAATCTATTACCAGAAGATGACGATATCCCAAAAAATAGCTTTACATATAATATACTTTGAACCACATTTTCTAAACCGTATTCAATACTTTCGGATCGGTGAATTGTTAAGATAAGGTTGTTATTATATTCATGTATTCTTCTACTTTTCTCTATTAATGTATTGTTGAGATAAGACACGCTAGATAATGTTATTATATTCCTGTTTTCTTTTATCTTTTTTCTGTTAAGATGAAAATGCTCTAATTTTATTGATCCTGTAATTTACTTGGCAAAGTCGCAAAGAAGACGTGTTTTGAGATTACCTTACTAACCGCTCTCCACTATCACATTTGCAATCTCGGTTCTCTCGTATGTGAATGTTACTCAACTCCACCTATGACTTAACTGTTCTAAATTACCATATTTTCAAGAGCGAGTTACCAAATAGGACATATATAGTGTGGTTATCCTAATCAAAACTCGCGAGGTTATTATTTTATATTATTATGGTATATTCAGATGTGGTATCATCTACATATATTGTTACGTTTTAATTGTTGATTGTTAAGTTGATGTAAGGTTTATATGAAAACGTATAATGTTTAGTTTGTATAGTTTTGTGTTGATTATAGAAGACATGTCAGGTTGCTTTTTAGGGTTTTCGTTTTAAGGTTTAGTTCAATGTATGATACAATTGATATATTTATAACCACATATAATATGATTTCAGTTTTCAAATAGTTTCTATAATCAAAACACTATATATTGTGATAATTAATTAAATGATGACCACTTTAAATTAGATATTAATTTTTTGATAGTTTCTATAAACTATTTGAAACTATATTTTTTTCTGGCGATATTCTCTCACACATACGAAATGTTAAATCATCTAGTGAAAGTAGTTTCCTATTAAAACTGATATTGTTTCTATAAACTCCACTTAAAATAGGTTACTATAGTTACAAATATAAAGAAAAACATTAATTCTTTCTAAAACTAAAATGATACTTTTTCTATTAAAATATGTTAACATATTTTATTTTAACTTTAAAGATATAGATACTGTTATAAAAATCTTATAATAAATTTAAATAAAAAATAAACAGATTATTATGATTAAATACAACTATAGTTAATATAATTTAGTTTTTACTTATAGTATGAAAAATAAAAAATAATTATATAGATATATATTTCATAAGCATAATTAGATTATTAAATCAAATAATAAACATTGTTACATAACCTAATATCTATTAATTTTTAAAATTATTAAATTAAATTAATTAAACACAAAATAATATAAATTCATAAATTATAAATATACTTTAATTTATTAAATTATTATAAAAATAAATATTTAGTTTGATAAGAAAAATAAAATTCTTAAAGTTAAAGTATTGAAAATTAGATCAATATATATTATTTTTATTACAATAGTAAATTGTATCTAATATTTTATGCGAGAGACCAGTTTCAAATGATGTCTAAGAAGCAACCAATTGTCATATTTCTACTTCTGAACCGGATTATGTAGTGGCTACATCATGCGTTTGTAATGGTATTTGATTACGAAACTTGATAAAAGAGTTGAGCCTACCAAAATAGGAGTCAACTAAGATCTTAAAAAGTCGGCAATAGTATTTACGAAGAATCCAATTTTCTATGATCAGAGCAAGCACATCATCAGTACTCATTATCATTACATAAGAGAATGTGTTACTAAGACAGACGATCAAGTAGATGATATCTTCATCAAGTCATTGAAGGGAAAACAGTGAAGACTTTGTTTCGAATAACCAAACTAAGTTTAAAAGGAAGGATTGAAAAGAAAATTTGATTTAGATCACTTTATTAGGACCAATAATCCAAATTTTAGAAGAAAGATAGAGAAATATCTAAACAAAGTGGATAAAAATAAAAACAAATTGTAAAAGATATCATGGATAAAGATTAAAGAGTAATTTATAATTAGCTAATTCATAACTCATTACTAGTATGAATAGGATGCTTGTATCATTTGTAATCATCCAATCAAATAAGAAATATTATCTAGTGATAATAACATATATATGTTCCTCTATACTAATAAACTAGCTTAAGATCCGCACAATTGCGCGGGATGAATGTTATATATAAAAATAACTTTTATCCTTTATTATTTATTTGTATTAATTTAGGTATTATGTATATAATTAAATTAGACTAAACACATAAATCAAAATAATACATCTTGTTTATTAAGATACTTTTTGTAAATAAATAAAAACAATCATTTTATTTATTTTATATGGTATATAACTAAATTTCAATGACAAAGATATAGATATATTATATATTTTAATATAAATATTTATTATTGAGAATTTATACTCATGTGATAAACACAAAATTTCTAATGTGCGATTTTTTGAATGCAAATTTCAAAATTTAAATATTAAGGTTTCAATACTTTTTCAATACAAATTTAGAAATTATCATATTTAAGTATTTTCTATGTTATATAGTTTAATTTTAAACTATATTAATATATAATATGAATATCTAGTAAATGGGACTATATTCATACGATTTATGATCATTTGTTGTATCTTGTTATTACCAAAAAAAGTTAAACCGTTGATCACAAAATTTTAGTGTGAGTCATTTAACGTTTTTGGTAATTTATAGTCGTTTTCAAAATTCAAAATATAACATATAAGAATTTGTTTTTATTATATGGTTAATGTGGTTATTTAATATCTTTTAATAATATAAAATTAAACAAAAAGAGCTAAGATACAAAAATTATTATTAAATATTTATTATTCATAATCATTAATTGTCATATATACGTTAATCATATTAGACAAATCCGTAGATGTTATTTAAGAAAAATGCAAGAATATTCTTTTGTACACTATTTATCAAATTAATAGTTAGTTTAATAAAAAATATAATATAATTTAAGATGGACCAACTTATTTTTTAAAAATTTTGAATTTTATTTTCGTGGTAACACATAGTTACAAAATAATGGTGTAATGTTTGTCAATTAATATATAATGAATTTTTTTATAAAGGAAAATATATTTTATTTTTCCCAACACTCTCCCTCCCTCTCTCTCTGTTCAAACACGTTGTTACAAAACACTTGCTACAAAGTTTTCCAACAGTTTCCTCACCAGAAACTGTGTCGATGAAGTTCAAGTACACGTAGAGGTAGAAGAAAAGGAAGAGATTATTTATCTGGGTCTAGGATTTTGATTTATTCGACTTTGGCTGCTATGGCTTCTGTGTTGCTACTGTTTCTAGTGTTTGTGTTTGATCTCACAGCTTTTGGTCTTGCCGTTGCTGCCGAACAGAGAAGAACCACCGTTGGTCCTCTCTATCTCTCTCTCGTAAATATGATTTGATTATTGTTACTTCTAAGTATTTTGTTCAAATGTTACCTGTGGTTCTTGTACTGTGTTCTTCCTGATATTTGTTTGTGTTGCCTTTTGGTGATAGTGGCAAGTTGTTAATGAATCAGGAGATTCAAGCTACTGTGTGTGTGTGAGAAAGATATAGCAACTGGTCTCGGAATAGGTTCTTTGTTGACCTTATAGTGGCAAGTAGTCAGCTCTTCATAATGGTGGCGAGCCGATATCGCTTAGCACTAAGTGGGTCTAGATCCTATCCTATTGTTCTTTTCATCACCACCTGGTAAAAATAATTAATTATCTCTTGTATAATAATCCATAAATGATGAAGATATCATTCATTACATTATTCTTGCGAGTAGAATGGAAATAGTTGAAGCCTGAATGCTCTAAGCTTCTACTTGACATAGATGTGTGCAATGGAGATTTAGACTACCGTCCTTGAGTTCAGAACTACTAACTTAACTCTCTAAGATCAAATTAAGAACTAAACGTTCCCTTGTATATATGGTTGATTGCTTTTAGTGGTGATTTTCACTTCTGCTCTAGTTGGTCAACTGCAAGCGATATCTTGTTCTGACTTGTGCAGGGTCTTCTTCTTCATAGCAGAGGTGTGTTTACTTGCGGGATCTGTGCGAAACGCTTACCACACCAAGTACCATGTCTACTTTGGGAACACTGCTCCTTCTTGTCGATCTTTAAGGAAAGGCGTGTTTGCGGGCTGGAGCTGCGTTCATAAACAGGGATTGTCTCCGAGCTTTACTACGTGTGCTTGACAAGGCCCAAAGACTATTATGAGGTTCCTAGAGATCCGAGTATTCGAATGAGTAGCTTGTAAGTATTGACTAAGTTGATAAAATACACAGAATAGACTTTTGTGTTCATCTTTCTCTCTCTCTCCCCTGTAGAACCTTACTTTATATGGTTTCTTGATAACTAAATTGTACAAAAGATACAAGATTCAGACATGAGTTGGTGAATGATGCTTCCTTCTTCAATCCTAAGTTTCTTACTCTCTCTGTTCCAAAGATGAACAGCAAAGCTATGTTTACGCAAATGCATAAGCCTCTTCCTTGACCAATTCACCTCACTCTCATTCGCTGACGCCCTGTAAAATCTTCTGAGCCATCTAAATCCAAGACTGGCATCGAACTTGATTTCTAATCTCATGCAGTCATACACTAATCAGGAGAGTTCACATAAGAAACAAATACAAAAATATTTTAGGGAAAAAAAAAACAAATTGCTCGAAGCATTTTGAGTACAAACAAAAAGAAAGAAAATCAAGCAGCAGTTTTAACAAGAAGATGATGATGAAACACTGAAAAGACCCTTGAGATACATAATCCAATAATCAGAGAAGACCTCTCCTTCTCTTGTAATCACTAACAGTTAACGTAAGTCCATGTCTCTTACCATCGTTCTCAACAACCCTGCATCCCACTGTTGCTTCTGTCACCTGTTTCCTCGCCATGAATGCTTTCTGTACTCCCTGAGGTCCTCCATACTTCTGCAATGCCGTTAAGGATAAAGGCAACTCAAAGTTATGCATCAGATTGTGTTCCGCTCCTTGACCTATTGGAGCTCTTGTGTCTATCAGCTTCCCTGCCTCTGCAGCCGCTTCTAAAGCTGCTTCTGTCGCTTCAACACCGCCTGCATCTGCTTCATTGGCCTCAACCGCTGCTGCTGCTGCAGCTGCGGCTTCGTTCTCTCCTCCGTCTTTCCCACTGTTTTTACCATTGTAGTAGTTTGATGAGCGTGTCCACCTCCTTGAAAACGGATCATACCCAGCTTCACCAGCCTTGAGACTAGCAGTGATTGATTTCACCTCTGATGCGTTCTTGAAATTCTCGGCTCTGTTCTTCTTGTTCATCTCGAAGAGTTTGAGTG
The DNA here is from genome assembly GCF_000309985.2 of Brassica rapa. NCBI lineage: Eukaryota > Viridiplantae > Streptophyta > Magnoliopsida > Brassicales > Brassicaceae > Brassica > Brassica rapa. The sequence goes on along the minus strand of NC_024795.2, from coordinate 18,903,499 downwards.
CTTTTTTATCTACACCTTTCTTATTCCGTGAGGCATCGAGCTGCTTGATCTTAGCTTTGATCCTCTCTACACCAGCTCTATCGTTTTTGCTCTCCGCAATCTCCAAATCTTTTCTAAGCCGATCTTTCTCTGCTGCAATATTCATCGGCCTCACCGAGGCTGATTTTTTCTCCTGCAACATCTGCTTAACAGTCTCCGCCGAGTAGACAAAGCTGTTGATTCTTTTGATCGCTTCCTTCTTCTCTGATACATCTTCCTTTGAAGGCAGGCGACCATTTGTTCTCTCAACCTCTCTGATCCATTGCCTATACTCTTCCTCCACAGGATGCCCATCTGAGATCATCGCCATTTGCCAACGAGCAGCAGAGGTTTCATTACCCCAGAACACGTTAAGGTACTTGTGAGTAGTCTTGTTCTCTAGCTTGTACGCCTTGTCCGGATCAGCTGCATCAACATTCTTCACCATGCAGAGTCTGTAAATGGGACCACTCTTCGACCTTCCAATCCCAACTCTCACAAAGCAACCAACGATGAGCTCCTCAAAGAAAGGCTCCATAAACCATTTAGCAAGCTTAGACCGCCTAATAGTAATCTCCTTAATATCCTCATACGTCGGCACATCTGACCTGTCGTCATCACTGTCAACCATTCCTCCATTGGAGCCTTCATCGTCACTCTGAGACCTATCACTATCACTTGAGCTAGCTAAATGCTTCCTCTTCATCGACGAAAAATCTCTGCTACCTGAACCACCTTTGGATGCATCCCTGAGCTTCCTGAGAGCAGCAGGGTCCTGCTGCTGCTTCATACGCTTAGCCCTCAGCTCGTTCAAAGCATCATCCTTTGCAGCGGCTCTGTCAGCAGATCTAGCAGAAGAGCGAACACCGCGAGAGGCAGGAGGAGGGTGAGTGTTCTTTAGGGAAACAGGGGTGGTGGTTGTCTTGTCGTTTTCCCTCTTGGACCTAAGCTTCTCAGTGAAGCTCTTGTCACCTTTCTTGTCAGCGCGTTCGGCGAGAATCATCTCCCTCTGAAACTCAGTCATCCCAGCAAGCTTCTGCCTGTCCTCCTCGTTCTTGTAAAGGTCGTCACCAAAATCAGAGTCCTCGTCGTCGCTGCTGCTGACACCTTCAGGATCAGATGTGGCATCTCTCTCTGCCTCTAGTCTCTTCTTTAAAGGAACTTGAGAAGCAGAAGGCTTTCTACTTGATGGATAGGCACGATCTGCATCAGAGTTTGAATCGCTGCCACCATCGGAGTAAGAACCTTCACGTCTCCGCGAAGGAGGACGGGACCTAGAAGGAGGAGCTGCGTTTGTTCTCCCAGCAGCTTCCAAAAGCAAGTCATCTAAATCAACCATTGCTTCGGCTTTTAAACTATATCACCTGAAATTACAAAGATGAATTAATGAATATAAAGGGTTTGTACTTATTCTAAGCGTAACGCAAGAAGACAATTGAAATCGAATGTTGAGAGCTATACGAGAGATCTTGAATCACGGAAGGGGAGGCGGAGACGGATCGATCTCTCTCTCTCGTAAGGGTATATTCGAATAAGGAAAAATAAGAGAGGTAGAATTGGAAGGAAACTAACTTGAGAATGAACGGACGGAAACTTGATGCAGCGACGACCTACGGGCGGCGGAAGTGGAAGGAAGGTAAGGGTCACAAAGGGGTGATATAATTGAATGTGTCGACACCCCAAAAAAAAAAAGATACCAGATGTTTTAGTATTTTGACAAAATACCCTTGAATGTTTTTAACAATGTGACCGGTTTTGTATTCTTTATAAGACTCAACACAAGGGTATTGTCGGTATAGAAATCACCTTTTTCTAGTCTTCTTAATGTTTAGAATTAAATATTAACCTTTGAGCACTCGACAGTAATGACCGCGTATCGCAGTGGATTAGCGCGTCTGACTTCGGATCAGAAGGTCGTGGGTTCGACTGCCTCTGCGTTTTTCTTTTCTCTCCTCTTTTTTAATTTTTTTTATTCGCCAAACATTATTAGGGTTTAGAGATTCAATAGATGTGCTCAATTTCATCTCGGAGTGTTGTTATATCTCTCTCTAGAGGAGGAGAAAGAAATCGAGAAAATGGCATCTTCTTCGACATCTCTGAAAAGGAGAGAGCAGCAGCCAATGTCGCGAGAAGGAGATCAGCTTATCGTCACTCCTTTAGGCGCCGGTAACGAAGTCGGTCGTTCCTGCGTTTACATGTCCTTCCGCGGCAAAACCATTCTGGTCCACTTTCCGCCTCTTTTTCGAATTCACTCTTTCTTTGCTTTTGCTTATGTCTTTATCCGTTTTTGCAGTTCGATTGCGGGATCAATCCTGCCTACTCGGGAATGGCTGCCTTGCCTTACTTCGATGAGATTGATCCTTCCACCATTGATGTCCTCTTGATTACTCAGTATGTTCACATTAGGATGTGATGATTGCCTTTTTTTTAATGCTTGTTGGTTGATGTGATGTGATGCATGCTTTTCTGTTGCAGCTTTCATTTGGATCATGCAGCATCCCTTCCTTATTTTCTAGAGAAGGTTTTGTTTCTCTTACTCCTCTTGTTACACTTTAGCTGGAACTAATACACATTGGTTTTTGTTTGATCAGACTACATTCAAAGGAAGAGTTTTCATGACGCATGCTACCAAGGCTATCTACAAGTTGCTGCTTACAGATTATGTTAAAGTCAGCAAGGTTTCTGTGGAAGACATGTTGTTCGATGAACATGACATCAACAAATCCATGGATAAAATTGAGGTCTCTACTGCACCTTATTCTTGCTTTGTCTTTAGCTGCATTGGAAATTTTCCTGCCCCTTTCCTCCATGTTTAAGTTTACTTCTTAGAATCCTACAAAGGATCACACACTTGTCATCTGAACGTGTAGTGTGCGCATCTTTTAGTCTTCTTGCATGTTTAAATCATTGATAACATATATATATATATATATATGATTCTTGTTCTCGCTTTGATCAGTCCATTGGGTTATGCTTGAATTTAAAACGTTTTCCATCGGTTTCAGAGATATGATCAGCTAAGATTTATGTCTTATTCTTCTCCAGGTTATTGATTTCCATCAAACGGTTGAAGTGAACGGCATTAAGTTCTGGTGCTACACGGCAGGCCATGTTTTGGGTGCAGCCATGTTCATGGTGGACATTGCTGGTGTCCGGATCCTCTACACAGGCGACTATTCCCGTGAGGAAGACCGACATCTAAGAGCAGCTGAGCTTCCTCAATTCTCCCCTGACATATGCATCATTGAATCCACTTCCGGCGTCCAGCTTCATCAGTCTCGTCACATCAGGGAGAAACGCTTCACCGATGTTATCCATTCGACAGTTGCCCAGGGCGGTCGTGTCCTGATCCCAGCTTTTGCCCTCGGCCGTGCGCAGGAACTCCTCTTGATTCTAGATGAGTACTGGGCCAACCACCCTGATCTACACAACATCCCTATCTACTATGCGTCACCGCTCGCCAAAAAGTGTATGGCTGTTTACCAGACCTACATTTTATCCATGAACGACAGGATCCGCAACCAGTTTGCGAATTCTAATCCCTTTGTGTTCAAGCACATATCTGCGCTGAACAGCATCGATGATTTCAGAGATGTTGGTCCGTCTGTGGTTATGGCTAGTCCTGGTGGTCTTCAAAGCGGTTTCTCGAGGCAGCTCTTTGACATCTGGTGTTCGGATAAGAGAAACGCTTGTATCATACCTGGTTATATGGTGGAAGGTACACTGGCGAAAACGATAATCAATGAGCCCAAGGAGGTGACTCTTATGAACGGTCTTACTGCTCCTCTCAACATGCAGGTGCACTACATCTCCTTCTCTGCTCACGCAGACTATGCGCAGACGAGCACTTTCTTGAAAGAGCTCATGCCACCAAACATCATCCTTGTCCACGGTGAAGCTAACGAGATGATGAGGCTCAAACAGAAACTCTTTACTGAGTTTCCTGATGGAAACACGAGGATCATGAATCCGAAGAACTGTGAGTCGGTTGAAATGTACTTCAACTCTGAGAAAATGGCGAAAACCATTGGGAGATTGGCTGAGAAGACACCTGATGTTGGAGATTCAGTGAGTGGAATTCTGGTGAAGAAAGGTTTCACTTATCAGATAATGGCACCTGATGATCTCCATGTTTTCTCACAGCTATCGACAGCAACTGTTACTCAGCGGATAACTATCCCTTTCTCTGGAGCTTTCGGTGTGATAACACATCGCCTCGGGAAGATTTTCGAGTCCGTTGAATCTTCAACGGACGAGGAAACTGGTCTTCCAGCGCTGAAAGTACACGAAAGAGTAACTGTGAAGCAAGAGTCAGAGAAGCACATCTCGCTTCAGTGGTCATCTGATCCAATAAGTGACATGGTTTCAGACTCCATTGTGGCTCTGGTTCTCAACATCAGCCGGGAAGTCCCCAAGATCGTTGCGGAGGAAGAAGTTGCTGTGAAATCCGAAGAAGAGAATGGGAAAAAAGTGGAAAAAGTGATATATGCTCTTCTTGTGTCGCTCTTTGGGGATGTGAAACTTGGAGAGAATGGGAAGCTGGTGATTAGTGTCGATGGCAATGTCGCTCATCTTGATAAAGAGAGTGGAGATGTAGAGGGTGAGCATGAAGGTCTAAAAGAAAGAGTGAGAGTAGCTTTTCATCGGATTCAAAGCGCTGTGAAACCAATCCCTCTCTCAGCTGAATGAAGTAGCTGTTGAGGTATTTAACAATCATAGAGTTTTATCATCAGTTGCCTGTTCCGCTAGTTCTGATAGTCAAGTCTATGTATGTTATTAAGAATGTGTTTTGTGAAACTTTGATGCTTTGTAAGTTTACTGTGATGATGATTATTAGTCCAATGGATGTTATTGCGACGGTGCTCTTACTCATCAACATTTAGTTTCAATTTTATATGATTTTGATTTTCACTTTAGTTTTTCTTTGTTATAAAAGGTTATTTGGATTCTCATATTTAGCTATACAATAATATCTAATTTCCATACCGCAAAAGAAAAGATTCTGGATGACAAATATATAGTAGAACTGATGGGTTTCTGTGATTTGATCCACTGTAAATCATGGACGGGCTATAATTAATTTACAAAGAATTTAATTTTAAGAGTTATAATTTCAGAATGTACGTTTATGTAAATTACTTTTATTAAATTTTTGAGGCTCTAAACTATGGTCTATAACCTTAAAATTTTATAAGTTCATTTGACTATGTCCAAAATGGTCATGATTTAAAAGTACATGATTATGTTGTTTTGAAAGTATATAAAATAGAACACAATCTTCTAAATTTTAATTCAATAACCTAAATTCTGTTTTGGACTTTTTTTTATCTAAAAATATTATTACTAAGATTTTTGTATGACCCTCTTATAGTCGAAACTCATCAACACACTTCAACATTTGAAAAAGAAATATATTTCCAGTACTTAAGATATGTATGCAAATTTAACTTTTTTTGTTTGTATACTTTATAAAAATATTTTTATCAAAATAATGTGATTACAAAAAACAAAGAAATATCTATACAGTAAAAACTTTATAAATTAAAAATGTTGGGACTATAATATTTTATTAATTTATAAAGTTATTAATTTATAAAAACTTCTTTTTTAGTTTTTTTTCTATTTTTATTTATAGAATTCAAAATAGTTGATTTTATTGTATATACATTAATTAATTTTAGAAATTAGACTTCCATATTGATTTACTATATTTTGTTGTGCATATTTTTATGTTTCATAGAATTCAAATGTGATTTTAGATATAGTTTCACTAAATATCATTAAAATATATTGAAATTTTAAGAAAGTTAGAGATAATTCATTGTGAATAAAAAACCAACAATATAATGTTTAATTTGTACTTACATAAAACATATATATAGATAAATTATTAATTTATAATTTTAATAGGACCATATATTTACATAGGACTTTCTAAAAAAAATATTATCTTATTCTTATGGAAAATATTACATAAAGTTGTTGTTTGAACAAAATCAACAGAAAATTACTTTATGTAATATTTTCTATAAGAATCCAGATCTTAAAATCATTCATCAATGAATAATTGGTAACAAGCTCAAATACATCTTTTCAACATAACAAACTAAGCAATCATTAAAAAATTAATTGTCAATCAATTTTTTTTAATTATCCTTACAATTTTTATTGCTTAAAATATTTTTCATTAGTTATAACTGCGACATGCAGTATCAAACTATTCAAAAGCCTATAAACTAAATAAACTAATAGTCAGTCTGATTTTGTCAATCAGTCTTACAATTTTCATTTCTAAGGGGGTGTATTGAATTGAGGATTTTTAAGTGTTTTGGTATTTCTTTAAAATCTCCTGTTATTCAACTAATGATTTCTATTTTTTTCTTCAAATCCTGTGTTATTGAATATGATATTTATCTAAAGTAGCTTAAAATCACTTGTAATCCACTGTTATTCAATTAACAATTTACTAAAAGTAAATCAAATCTACTGTTATTCAATGATAAACAATTTTAAAAGAAAAACTTTATGAAATGGATTTGAAACTATTTTTTTTGTTATTTTCAGTCAAAACTATCGTTACACAAATCCCACCATTGTACCTGTTATTTGGAAATACCCAAAATCAAATAAAAAATTGACCACACCTATGAGAACAGAGAGAGAACAAGAAAGCGAGAGATCAGAGACGAAGCTTTCCAGAAAAGTACTGAACTTTTGATTCCCTCTTGTTCATGAATCAATACCCAAGTCGACAATTTTGGAAGCCAAAGATTCGATTTTGGAGTCTCTCAAACCTGAAGGGAGCCCTTTGATTGTTAGATTTGATTTCGTCTCGAGCTTTTCGTTGGATCCGAGAAAAAGGTTTTGTGCTCTGAAGAATCTGAGGTTGAGCTAAGGCACACGTCGATTGATTTGTTCCTTTGGTGTTCTATCAAAAGGTCTGTTGTCAAAATCTTCTCTGTTTTGGTTCTGTTTTTAAAATCCCATGTTATACACAAGACAGAGAAGATTTTGACAACAAACCTTTTGATCCTGAAGAGTGATCTTAGTCTAGTAAAGTTTATTTGTTCTTTTCATGTTCTACTCTATGGTCAACTAATGTTTGTGAGCTTGAAAACTATGTTAGGTTTTTGATCGTGACTCTCTTTGCTTCTCTATTTTTTCTACAGCTTTGGTTCACCCAAATAATCTTTGCTTCAACTCTCCAAACTCAAAAGGTTGAGGAAGTATTCTTCTACGAGACTGCTTGCCAAGTATGAAAGCTAAGGTAGTAGATTAGAGCTTTGGTTCTGTCCTTCCAAGTATGCAAGCTAAGGTACTGCTTGACAAGTATGCAAGCCAAGGTACGCAATGCTGATTTTCTAATTTTTGTTTTGGATAAATATGTATCTTGTTGATATCTTTATGGGCTGCTTCTTAGAAAATTGAATAATATGATGGGCTTTTTTCGTTTAGTTGTTTAATTAGGGTTTAGGTAGGTATGCACATATATATAAAATCAGTAACATGGAGAAGAGCTTACAAAACTGATAGGATACGAGCATCAATCATCTCTTTTATTTGTCAAAGTGAGTATTCATTTTCATCACTTTGGCGTACTGGAATGTGTAGTTTGAGATTGGTTTCATTATTTTGTTTAGTTTTCATGAATTTGGATGATGTTTGTCTTTGAATATTGTTCCTTTTATGGGTTTGAGTCTTTTGACGATCAATATAAAACCTGTTAATTCACTATTTTAGATATGGTTTTACAAAGACTATAGATTTATTATCTTGGTTCTTATAATCTTGTGGTGTTATATGACTAGTTACCTTCCAAACAATGGGAGATCCAAAAGACGTAAAAGGTAAAGGTCAATACCACACATGGTCTGGACCTGAGCACAAGTTGTTATTGAGGTTACTAGTGGATGCAATCAATCAAGGTTTTCGTGATGCCAGCGGCAAATTCAACAAACTGACGGTCGAATCCAGAATACTAACAACTCTACAGCAAGAAGTTGGATCTAAAAAAACCTACGGTCAGTATAAAAATAGGATGAAAATCTTGAAGGGTAGGTACCAAGTGTTTGCAGATTTTCTTCGTTGTAGTTCTGGTTTTGGGTGGGACTCTGAAACGAAAAAATTCACAGCAGATGATGAAGTATGGAAGGTCTATCTGCAGGTAAAAAATTATAATATGAAATTCATGCTTATGTTGGTGCTGTTTACATATGATTCTTATTATAGTGATTTTTTTTAATAGGCTCATCCAAATAATAAATATCTGCGTGATGATTCGTTTGAAGATTTTGAAGAGCTAAGGACTATATTTGAACAGAATACTGCAACTGGGCAGAATGCTGTGGGACTAGGTGATTCTGTTGATGCAGGATCCTATCAATTTGAAGAGAACGAGAAGACAAATGATAATAATTTTGTCCACGTGATAGATGAGGGAGGAGGAATAGAACACCAGCAAACATATGAACCTTCATCAAGAAAAAGCATTGGAGAAAAGCTTTCACATAGAAAGAAAGCTAGGACGGATTCATATAACTCGGAAAGGGTTTGTGAGGAAGTTACAGAAATCAGTAGCCAAATTTTTGACATGATTCAGAAAAGATGGGTGAAGGAAGCTGAAGAAAAAGAAGCTGAAGACAAAGCTAACAATGTTTGGGATGCTATCAAGGAAATTCCTGACTTGGATGATGATTTGCGTTATGAGGCGATGACCCTTGTTCACACCTTAGGCATGAAATCTGGTTTCGTGAATATGTCCATAACAGATCGTTGTGGATGGATTAAAAGAAATCTCCGTAAACCAAGTGGCTGAAGTAACATGATCGGAGTTCTAAAGATAGTTCGTCATCTTGGAGTTTTTATTTCTTTAAAGTTGAGTTTTTATTATTACTTTAGCTATGGTTTTGTTTCTTCTTTGCAGAATTGTTATGATTTTTGTTCTTTATATGTTATGGTTTTTGTTTTTTTTACTACAATGGTCTAGTTTTATTTATTTATATACGACACTATCTTCTTGTTTTCTCCTACAATGGTATAATTATATTTTACATAGGAAAGTAGTATATTCTGTTCAAAGTAAACATTGATTTTGGCGGCTAAATTTGGCGGCTAATTCGTTAGGATACGATTCCTTAATGATTTGTGTAACCTTATTTATTTGTCCTCTTCTTCTCTAGCTAAAGTTCATCACCGCCGCTTTATATTACGTGAGTATCTAGCATTATTTCACACTTTGTTCACCAATTAGACAGTTTCTTATGACTTGTTATTTATGTTTTTGTGCAGAGATTTCAATGGCTCATATTGTTAATGCAAATGAAGAGATACAAGTTAGGAAAAAGAGAAAAAAGATGTCAAATTTCAAGATAGACGTTGATATTCTCTTACTGGTTTTTTCTATCATTGTGAAGGTACGTAATGTCGCTTCACGTATTCCACAAATACAACGTGAAATTAGAAGATCAACTACAACACTCGGACATGAATACATACAAAATGCTTTGGTTGAAGATCCTAAACATTTTCGACATCTATATCGTATGTATCCGGATGTGTTTTTGAAGCTATGCTCTATTATAAGAGTAAAGATGGGATTAAAAGATACAAGATATGTTTCAGTTGAAGAAATGCTAGCCACCTTTTTGTTCATTGTTGGTCAAAACTCAAGGTATATTCAGGCTCAAGATAGATTCAAGAGGTCAAGATTCTCAATAAGTACGAGTTTTCATACAATTCTGAAAGTGTTAAACGCACTTGCTCCAAGTTACATGGCCAAGCCTGAAACAACAGTGCCTCCAAAGATAAGAGATAGCACACGATTCTATCCTTATTTTAAGGTACATGTAGTTCTTCTCTTATGCATTTTTTAAATACCGCAAAAAAATTTACATGTTTCTATATTTTATTAGGATTGTGTAGGAGCTATTGATGGAACACATATTCTTGCGATGATAAGTGGAAAGGATTCATCTAGCTACCGCAATCGAAAAGGACAACTATCACAAAATGTTTTAGCTGCATGCAATTTTGATTTAGAATTTATATATGTTCTTAGTGGATGGGAAGGTTCAGCTCATGATGCTAAAGTATTACAAGATGCTTTAACAAGAAATTTTAACAGATTACAAGTTCCAGAAGGTATGTCTGGTTCTTATGATTAAAATATTGATGTGTTATTTTTGTATTTTCTTAAAATTATTTGTATATGTTATATGATTTCAGGAAAATTCTATTTAGTCGACTGTGGATACGCCAATCATCGTAATTTTCTGGCTCCATTTCGAAGTACTCGCTATCATCTTCAAGATTTTAAGGGACAAGGCAAAGATCCTGTGAATCAAAATGAGTTGTTCAATCATCGTCATTCATCCTTGCGAAATGTGATTGAGAGAATTTTTGGCATCTTTAAGTCAAGATTCCTCATCTTCAAATCTGCTCCACCATTTCCGTATAAAACACAAGCAGAGTTAGTTCTTGCATGTGTTGTTCTACATAATTATCTTCGTAAAGAATGTCGTTCAGACGTGTTTCCTGAAGAAGTTGTTGTCGCTGATGATAATGAAAGTGATGTTCAAGAAATAGGTGAAGATGAGAACATGGATGATGATGTTCAAAATGGCACTCAAGAACAACAAAGAGTGAATGCTAATAATTGGAGAGCAAATATAGCAGCAACCATGTGGACAGATGCTATGCATATGGGATCTTGATGCAGCAACAGTTTACGTTGTTTATAGATGTTATCTCTGCTACTATGTTTTTAAATTTATCTTTCATGTTGTGGTTTATGAATTTGGTTTTTTGATAAACAATTTTGATCTATTATATTGGCTTTTAGTAAGTTCTGTAGCTTTCTTGAATATTGTCAAGAGACTGCTGTTCAAACTTGTTGCAGAGATTGAATTGGAAGAAGTACAAGACAAATTGATTATGTAATATGCCATTGGATCTTCTTGTTTTTGGGATCTCGATGAGTCAACCTCAGAAAGTTGGATATGGAAGAGTATCTGCAAACTTTGATCTATAGCTCTCTCTCTCTCGTTCCCACAAACGAAGGAAGAAGACAAAATATTGAAATTTCACGTTTTTACTCTGTTAGTAAAAATAGTGATTACTTCATGTTTTAAAATAATTGGACTTTGAAAAGTACTCTGAAATTTAAGTTCAAATGATCTCAAGTACTCTGAAATTTTTAAAAAATCCTATTCAAATCTATTTTCCTTTTTTTAAATCCCACCCATCGTTTCGGGATTTAACCCAAATCTCTTCAAACTCCAATATTTTTTCAAATCCACCCAAACTTTTAAAATCCACATTTCAATACATCCCCCTAAAAGAACATCTCTCAATAGTTGCAATGAAAAAATACAATATCAAACTAAATTGATAATCTATTAATCAAAAGATGGGATATATCTATATGAATCCATCGCCATATGAACAATATCTTTCATCACTTCAAACATTATGCATACTCTTCATTGTTGTTCAAGTGATATATGCTCTATAAGATTAACTTCGTATAGAACTTGGTTAATTTCATCAATTTTCTAAAATAGACAAAAAGGAAATCAATCGAAGATAAGAAGTCAACACATTTAAGCAATTTGGTTTTTAGTTAAACAAACAATAAACTTATTAATCTGCAAATCCAAAACGACATATAAGCATTTGAACTTATAGTGATGCATATTTCGTATTTATGTATTTTTTTCTTGGTTTCGTTTGGTCAATAAATCATTTTCAGTTTCAACCTTTTCAATATCATATTTTCCCATAAAATAAATTTTATCCGTGAAAAAATGTCACATGTCATTTTGAAATTTTTAAAGTTATAGTTTCACTGATTTCACCAATAACATAACATTCATAATATATTGATTAGTTTGTTACAAATACTTAGATAAACTATATGTATGTCCCAAAATGTGAATCATCATTTACAGATAAACACAAAGCAAAGTTGTGGAAGTTTATAAAGACCACTTGCTTAATGTTTTTGAATATTTTATGCTCTCATTATGAACATGCTTAAACACATTGATAATAGGAGAAAATAGCTCAAATAAATATACACAATACTGTAATGCGAACCCTAACAAATATATTGTGGTAAACCTAAAGAATATATTGTGGTATTTGAATAACAACATTTTTGGGCAGATTTCATCATTAAAAATACATTTTTCAATCATATTCATATGATTTTTACGAGTCATATATACTTTTTTACATGTATAACTAACCACATTCAAGACTGAGAAATCGTAAAACAAAACTTCCAATCTCGAACACTTTTGTTTTGCAACTACCACAATAACTGATTGAAGTTGATGAGCAGAACAATAAAATCATGATGTTTTCCTTAAAATTAATGACATTAGTCTATGTAATATTTTTATATTATTAACTCTGTCGAATATTTGGTCTCGTAACTTTTAACCAAGTTTCGAAGCTTAGCAAATAAAGAATTAATAACAATTTCATATATGATGAAGATATCTTGTAATACTAATGAAATTTTATTTGATTTTCTATTTTATCAAGAAACAAAAACTACTACTATCATTTATTTATTTTTCTCAGAAACATCAACAACATGAACCACAAACAAACCAAAAATACCATGATCAATTATTTAATATAGATTTGACGATCTTTTCTACAAAACAATACATAATACATTGTTTCTTAACTAGAGTGAGTATACTGGGACATACATTTTAATCTATCATAACAGTCATTGGCAATGAGTATAATTTTGTAAGGGTTCTTGGTCTCTCAATTCCACGTCTATGTTTCTTCCGATTTTTGTTTCTTATAATTTCACGTTTCTGTTCATGGTCTTCCTCATACACAAGCTGAAATTGACTTGTAGTTATTTGTTTAAATTTTCAGAGATCCATCACAAATCACCAACGTTGCAAGCTAAGTTCGTTTACTTTAAATTTGGCATGAACCATGGCTAGTCTGACTCTAAAGAAATGATAGATGAGATGTTACTACTTTCATACGATCTGAGTCTTGCTTCAGAATACAACTTTGATCTTGGTTTATCAGACCAATATGGTGCACAACCACCAAGTGGTAGGTGTTAGGCTACCCGTGAAAATAGGTTATTGGTGGGTCACTATTTCCAAGTTAATCCTATGTCAAGTATGATAATCCAGGATTTAAGTAGAATTTGAGAGTTATACAATTTTCCTGCTTTGGTTATACTTAGGGTTCCTGGAAATTATGAGAGAGATGACAGTCCATGCCCAAACAAGATTATAGTCTACGAGACTTATTTTTCCTCATGTTTATGGGAAGCTATACCTTCTCTGATTGTTGAAGTTGTTAGCTTCTTCAACATTTCCCCTAGACAATTTAATCTTTCAGCTTGAAGGATGTTAACTTCTATCCAAGTTTTTGGTGAATTACATTCTCACGAGTTGGATGAAATAACTTTTTTATGCCCATTATTTTAGATCTCATAATGTCTTAACAAAAAATTTAAGATATGCATGGAGTTGATTTTTTTTATATACATTATAAATGTTTTTTATTTAAATAATATGTTTATAAAAGAAACAAAGAATTATTTATTTGCGTGGATATTCATTTAGTTCAGAAAAATATTATTAGTTACGAACTTCATTATATAAAGTTCATATAATGAAATCTCAAATCATATGTTTATTAATAACTATGACTAATGTAATTTTTTTCTTTAAAAAATATATATATCAATACAATACTAAAAGTTGAATAAGATCAACAAAGAGGGTGTCCACGTCAGATCAAAAAATCAACCAATCAGAAAGTAGTATACCGCCACGTCATGCTGCAGTCAAACATAATCATATCGGTCCTATTTATTTGGGCTTATAATAATCTTCCGATACAGTTCATCTATCCTCCAAAAAAGAAAGCAATCGTTCTCCGACTTTTGCACTTCTCTATTATCGTTCCAAATCTCTAAAATTTCGCCGTTTCTGACTCACTCATTATACCTGTGTCATCCTTCCCCCTCCGTTTGTTTCTCTTCCTATATAAATCCTTTCGTCGTAATCTTTCGTCCAACAAAAAATCTACAACCTCCATAGAAGAACATCAAGCTATGGCCATGAAAGCTGTTAAATCCTTCAGAAAGTTTTCCGTTTGGGCTCCTCCGTCTATAGATCCTTCTGATCGGGTGTGTCCTATCCTTTTTATATTTTTAGGTTTCAGTTCTATGGAGATATATTTTTTTTTTTTTGGTAATCTCTATGGAGATATTTATTTGATAATAATCATCAATCATTGTAGAATTGTGAGATTTGAATATGCATTGACTGGAATCATAGATGTTTTTTTCACAGAGAAACTCTCAGGAAAGTTTAAGAGTTATTGGATTGAACCATTTTGATTCAAAACAAAATTCAACTAAACCTCAATACTTTTATAAATGTTTCTCCGATAAATAAAAGAGGAGGTGGAAGACAAGATTAAGAAGCTTGAGGTTGAGATATATGCAAATACAAAAACAAGACCTGGTACTTCTCTAGAAGCTGTCGAAGCCCGTGTGATGAGGGTTCTGAAGCAGAACAAAATGTAAGAATCGTTATACATTCCTTTCTTTATTAAATAGTCTCATGAAACAACTAATTTTGCTATAAACCACTGCATCATCATCCAATTTACAGATACGTTTTGTTTATTAGCTTTGGTGGTTGATAAATGGAGATTTGAAAGCGGTTTCTAAATTAGTTGAGCTACCTATTCTATGTGTTCTTTAGTTAAGTTGTAGACTTTTTCATCTCTGAATTTTCAACATCCTTGAGCTGGTTAGGTTTAGCTTCTTTTCCTTTAAAGTTTAGGATTTCTTCCATCTTTTAATCTTCATCTTTTTGTAGGTCTTTCAATTCGGTGGCCTGGAATTCTAACGGGAAAAGCTTGCTTCTGGCTCTGTTGATCAAATGGGTCATATTTGGAAAGTCAAACCTCACGCTTAGGTAGTTTTTTTGCCTTTTTGCTGGATATGTTTCAGTCTTCTGTCATTCTACAAGAAAATTTTTATAGGTTTTATTTGTTTTGAATCTAATGAGACTTCCTTTCCTACAGATTTCCCTTCTGATGTTTCGTATTACTGTACTTTCCAAGGACAGAGATGCAATAGGCACATAGATTGAGGTGAAAGAAGTTGGTGTGGCAAAGTGATGCAGAATGGTGAAATAAACTACCATTATGAAACTGAGAATCACACTTTACAAAGTAGAAATAAAATCTTCTACTCACAGGCTTCGATTCTCATCATGTTACAGTGGGAACTTTTATTCCAGCGGAGTCTATGAGTTATGATCAGTGTTTACATGCTGGAAATGAAAGAAAGTATTGACTCCAGAGGTATGTCTATGAAGTTTCCTTCCGCTTTCACGGTTGGCATCTACAGATAAAAAAGAGAAGAAGCAGAAGGCCAAAAGTTCCTAGAATTCCAGATTATCAGCTACATCCTCAAATGTTCACAGTCTAGCTGATTCCTACAATGAGAAATGTTGGAGCTTAATTCTTCCCATGACAGATTCAGTTTCTATGTGCTGAGCAATGAATCAGGTGACATACATATCTTAAAACTCTTAATTGTCCTATTTCCTGGCAATTGTTTCACTGATGCACTGAGCGATGAATCAGGTGGAGTTGAATATTGAGTTTATGCAAATGAAGATAGAGATGAAGCTGCTTTCTTTCCAAACGATCAACAGTCGATAGAAACGTTTCTTCAGCAAAACAAGACTGCTCTGTATACAAAATTCTATCAAAGCATCATAGGCAAAGCTCTTGGAAAAAAAAGAGCTGAGACAGGTGTGAGAATAATTATAATAAAGTTTGTGGTTTTTCAACTCAGTTTGTAAGGTTGGAGAGACCGTAGCGGTTAGAATTCTCAAATTTTGTAAATTATTTTTGTTCCATGAATTATTCTCGAAATCATACAAAACATATGAATTATATGTTCTTCAAATTAAAAAAATTATGGTAGAAAATAAACACAATAGCTAAATAAATTCATGGAACTTGAGACCTCTGCCAGGCAAGCCCTCGAGGTAATTTTGATTTCACCTTTCTAAAAATAATTTGTAGATGTAATAAAAGTTCAAGTGGATTATAGTTTGGGGACGGTGTTAACTATCTTATATCTCGGTGCTGTTATCTTATATCTCTACTAGTGTTATCCCGTGCTACACGCACGGTTAAATTTATTCTATTAAATTATTTGATCATGAAACTGTAAAATAATTTTCAAGAAAAAATATTATTTTAGTCAAATATCTTAACAACATGATTAAGAGATTGCTGCTGCATCCCTATCTTTCTTGTAATACGTCCACACTTTTTATTTCTTACACCTAAAGATGAATACGGTTCTCTAATTTTATGAAAATTCTCTGAGAAACATTGTTTTTTTGTTATCCCTTTTCCCCCTCTTCATTAACAGTTAAGATTTCAAAACTTTTTTGACTTTAAGACTCTCGATATGGCGGCAATTTAGTTGGCCATGAATTAAAAAAATAGATTTCAACATGAGATAAATTCTGACCTTGGATAAAATAGATGTAACACCTAAAGATTTCAAACGTGATATCAGAATGTGTGGTATGGAGATGGGCTGGGTTGTTGATAGTTATTTTCATTGGTAGAGTGTTAGGTTTTTTTGCTGTCTTTCTACATCTTTTGATCGTTATTTGTTAGCCGTGGAATATGATTTCTTCAAAACTACATGAGAAACAAAATATTAAAGCTTAACATAAAAGAGAGGATCATAGAAAACTAAAGGATATATCTCGTTTTAGATTATGTACAATTTTGCTCTTTTACTATGTCTTCTGCAGAGAAACATTTTTGTTAAAGCCTAGTTTATCATTTTTTCTTCTTCCCTCTCTGTTTTTGTTGTATGCAAAAGCAAGGAAATAGTCTACAAATGATAAGCCATATAAATAACCGAGATTTGTAAATACCAGTTATGAAGCTAATGAAGTTGGAAATATGTATTATTACCTTAGTTGCTGCCGAGCTTTGAAACAGCAGTACACTCAAGTGCCATATTCAGCCTGAAATAAACAATTAAGAGATTTTTTTTGTAACACCAATTAAGAGATTATTAACTGAGAAAAGAGGAAACTGAATCTTAATTAAGAGTAATCATAAACTTGTATGACAAAATTTGGCATCAGTAGAAGACCTCAACAGAAAGAGAAAAATGAAAAAAAAAATGAAGATGTGGAAGATGACAAAGAGAGATGAAAAAGAGATAACGGCAGATCAAAAAAAATGAAAGGTAATATATGAAAAAACAGTTTCAAATCGTGATCTTCTTTTTCTTAACGTGGCTGTGAAATGTGAGAAAATTTTGGAATTAGGTATTTGGAATTTCGTTAGATCAAAAAAAAAAGGTATTTGGAATTTCATCAAATTTGGAAAAGAATTTTGTTTTTTATTTTTTTTTAATAAAGTTATGCCAAATGTCAAATTTTGATTTGCCAACTGACTTGTGCTTTAGTATATAAAGGATCACTATGCTTTTCTTCAGGTCATTTAGTACCATGTTTGAGTAAGTAGACTTGATTTTCCGGAAATGATGGCCGAGCACATAAGCTATCTAACAAAAATAAAAGAAACCACAGAGACTATGAAAAAATGTATTAATATATATAATTATTTTTATAAGTAAAATCTGATTACTTAGATTATAAAAAAAAAATGAATTTAACATCAAATCAACTGTAACAAAATAGACCTCTACAACTAAAGTACTTCATGAAATAAAATGTCTCTCCATCACATGACAAAATAAAACAAAGGTTAAAAAGAAACAAAAATTAAACAGAAAACAAAAATGATTATAAAATGATAAATTTAAAGATGAAATAAAAAAAAATGGGAACTTAATGATTGTAAAACCAACAAAAGTTATATATCATAAATTTAATTATTATTTTACATAAAGTTATATATTATTGTTTTACATAGAAACTAAACAAGCAAAATAAAAGAATATCTAGGTCAAAACTAACTTTTAATATTTTTAATTTATCTTACTACTATCATATATTTAGTTTCAATAACAAAACACAACAAAATTATTTCAAAAAGTTTAAAAAACTTTTTTAAAATTATAAGAAAAATTTCTTACGATATCCCTTTTTAGTTTTTTTTTTTTGTAAACTCTTCTTTTAGTTTATTTTACAAAAATAGCCCTCAATGAAGAAAATGACCAAAATAAATTTTATTAAAAAGGAAAAATACATTTTTATCCTAGGATTAACTAATCTAGACTTAGGGTTTAGAGTTAAAGGGTGGAATTTTGGGGATATAGTTTTAAAATTTAAAAAATAAAAAACAAATTTTAAAAATTTCAAAATAAAAGAGGCTATTTTAGTCATTTTTTGTTTGAATACTATTTTTGTGACAGAAACTTAAAAATTTATATTTGAGAGAATTGTCCAAATTATAGTTCTAGAAACAGTTTTAATAAATAAAATAAAACTCAAAATTTTGACAACATAGTAAATGATAAATTGAAAAAAATACATCAAAATACGAAAACTCGCGTAGCACGGAAAAAGAACCTAGTATGTATAATCTCTATATTTCTATTTAAAACATCACACTGTTTCTCTTCAAAACTTAGTGTTTCAAAGATGGATCCATAAAAAAAATTATCAAGTCAAAACAAAACTAGAGATTAAATGTTATATGAAATTCTAGTAACATGTCTATTAGGTCCAATTTTTTAAATATCAGGCACGAAAAAAGGCTGTGATCGTGACTTCTCCTTTATTTAATAGATAAGATTAAACATTGCTCAATTTATTAAACGATCATCGTCGTCGCTGCGGAGAAAAATCGAAATCGAAATCGATGTGGACGCACTCGTTTCGTTGAAGCAGACAATTTGAAGAAGAAGAAGAAGAACGAAGAACGAAGATGGATCCGGAGCAGACGTTTATAAGGGTTCAGGAGAGGTTTTCACAGATCTTAAATCCAAGGATTAGGGCTTTGTTAGAGTATACGTTCCTCTTCGTCGCCATCACTTTGTTCTCCATCCTTGTCGTTATGCACGCCAACTATGTTCAGCAGGTACTCTATTCACTCAAAGATTTAAACTTTAATAAGTCTGAAATTAGAGTTAATTGTTGATCAGACTTTTATGTTAATTGTTGAGCTTAAGCCTATAAATATGGATAGAAGGTATTTTGATTTGGAGACTACTGTTAGATCCTTCTCTAAAACTTGCAGTGGTCATAGAATCCTCCCCAATATACATTTCTGATTTCTTTATGTTTACGGCAAATAGATAGAATACAAATTCACATTTTGATTTCTTTGTGGCACACTTCAATTTTTTTCTTGCAAAGCCTGGTTGTTCAAGTGAGCTGACTGGAGTAGAGTTATCTGAAGCAGAGCTTTTACAAATCAAGGTATGTAATGTAACCTCTGATGCGAGTTTGCTTTATTTTAGTGCAAGTTTTTAGATTTTCCTGGCCCATCTTTTAGTTCTCTCTACAACATATATGGCACTAACTTATCTGTGTTGTTGTATAGATAACAAGCGCGGGGTTGTGGTCACGTACTGATGAAAGTACCGCTGCTCATGTTCCTCAAGTTGAAGCTTCAGCTGACAACTTAGAACAAGTCTCAAAGAATGATCAAGGTGATTCTTTATCTTCAGGAGTAGACTCTGGTTGTGTTGGTTTAGATAGGGGCTCATGCTGCTTCTTTTTTTAAATCATGTAGAAAGCTGTCCTAGTGAAGAGAATGCTGATGATACATTTGTCAAAATTGACAAGGAAGAGCCCCGGAGTAGTTTCTCCGTGTCTGCAAAAGAGACTGTCAGAGCAGCTATTCTTCGCTTTCCCAAAAAGTTTTATAGGCGCATATCTTTCGTTTTGCAGCATACAGCACGGTTCCTCAGTGGTGTTAGAAAAATATGGGTGAGTTGTCTCTTTAACTGACTTAGAATATCCCCGAATAATGAGTTCATCTTTGTTTCTTTTACTTTTGTTTCTCAAAATATGACTTAGATATTGCTTACGGCTGTTATATATAAGCGTTTTATCTCCTCTGTGAGGTTTCTGTTGAATATTCTTGGCAACAGCTATCATGATTCTTTTGTTCGGAAATATAGGCTACTGGAAGATTTAAGTGGCTCAATTGTTAGGGTGTGGAATTTTTTCATTATTGCATCCCTTTGTTTTGGGAGGAAAATGAACTTAGGTCTAGTTACGAAATTTGGCTCTTTAAAGATATCTATATTTTGGTGGCACAGTATTTTATGATCTGTTGAGTTTCAGTCTGGTTTTTTTTTTTGTCTTTGACTAAACAAATTATTTTGCTCTTCAAAATTTTAAATGCAGAACGTTATTGCCATACCGCTGAATCTTAATTTGCCCAAATTGTTTCATGTGCTGTATATGGATAAGGTCAACTACTATGCAGGTAAAAGCCTTCTCAATAGAATCTCTATTATATATCTATAGTGGTTTTGTTCTTCATATCTAATGAACCTATCAGACAATGATGAGCCTTTTTTACAAATGAAAAATTGAATCTGAATACATACATTACATTGTTAACATTTCTTGTTCCAGATAGGCAAATTACCAAAAGTTTCAATTTTCATTTATGAGGTGTAGGGATTAGAAGAGGAAAATCACACAAATTGGGCTTTTGCTCTGTTTTGGGTGGGAAGATGTATGCACTTACTCATGTGGTATGTTTGAAATTAATGTGTTTGTCGATTGTTTGTGACAGTTCAATGGCTTGAGAGAAGAACTCAAGAGTTTGAGCCAACATATCTATATACTATGGAAAAGGTAAAGATTGTTCTCTGTTAAGAATTCAAAGCTGACTAGCGGAAAATCCATGAGCATTTTATACCCTAGAATAAACTATTTTGTTAAGGAAGATTTAAAAAATGAGGAACTCTTCAGTTGAAATTCTGGTTCGATCTTACAGTTGCTTTGCCCTATTTCCATATAGGGTTACTTTTTGCTGCCTGATGAAGCAAAGTCACGGCATAACATTCGCACTGCAAATGTAAGCATATCAGCACGGCATCCCTGCTTTGGCAACAGGTAATACTCATGTCATTTCTCCTCATAATGGAAACAATTAAAATTTAATTGGATAGGCTGGATCCTGATGATAAGCTTCGTAAAATTAAAATTAAATTACTTTTGCAGGTGGCAGCAACTTACTATAAACAGAGTTGTAGGATATGATACAATTATAATGAATAGCTTGCAGAACTCTGCTGGTCAAGGTAGGTATTAGCTGTTTGTCTGGTTGATAGAGCCCATGCAAGTTTCATTAATCGTGGGTCTCTTCATTTTGCAATTAGGCAGAGCTAAGTTATATATCTGTATCCTTCTAAGCCTGTGATTCCTTGCTTTTGTAGCTTGTGTGCAACCTATTTCCATCTGGAAGTTTAGCCTACTCTGACAAGAGACTCTCTGTTTATATTTTATTGATACCTTAATTATCATTTGGGAAATGCATGAAAATGCATAATGTAAAATAATCACTGTCATTACCACCTGCGCATGTCCCTTTGATTATTTTTATCTATATGCTATTGTGAAAGCTGGAGATTTCACCTCATATAACTGCGAACTTCACCCATTACAGGTTACATGTACAACTTTCAGACAAGAGAGTTTTACAATCTTAGTTACTCCCAAGAGCTTTCTGAAGGTTCTTCGCAATTTGGAGGTATGCCATGTTCTGTATCATGAACAACATATGTTAAAAAGTTTACCTTGAATCTCTCAAATCTCTTTAGTGTGAGCATTATGTTGGATTGGAAGATCTGGTTAAGGCGTTAGTAGCTCTTGCAATTCTCTTTAGATCAGTATAACCATTTGCTCAAGTAATATCATTATTCCGGGCTTCTGCAGATTACTTGGTGACAAAATGTGGTGTCCTTATGATGTCTCTGTTTGTGTTTTTCACAACCACAATGTCTGTGTCATTCACTTTGCGAGAGACACAAACTCGCATGTTGAAGTTCACAGGTTTGTCTTTCTTCTGTTTCACTAGCCACCTAGCCGGTGATTTCCCATCTTTGCTTCTCAGAATTTATTTTTGTTTGGATATCAATATTTTTGCAGTGCAGCTTCAACACCATGCTCAGCATCGGTTACCAACGTTTCAGTTGATCTTTGTGCACGTGATTGAATCCCTCGTCTTTGTCCCGGTATGCGTACACATCCCTGGTTCGTTTTGTATTACAACATTTCAGAGTATTCTCTCGTGACTGACATAATATAATCATTTGAAATTGCAGATAATGATTGGGATTCTCTTCTTCCTGTTTGAGTTTTACGACGATCAGCTATTAGCTTTCATGGTCCTAGTTCTTGTCTGGCTATGCGAATTATTCACCCTGATAAGGTTTGGTCTTTCTTTTGCCTCAGTTAGCTCTCTTGCAACCAATTAAAAGTTTGTTCCTCAAAAGGCCTATGTTTCAAATGTTGTAGTGTTAGGACACCAATATCGATGAAGTTCTTCCCGCGTTTCTTTTTGCTCTACTTCTTGGTGTTCCACATTTATTTCTTCTCGTATGCATATGGTAAGGACTGATTAACTACTGTCTATATTTTTCAGAGACGTCACGTATAAATGTCTCTAACTGCTTAACTCTCTCAACAGGTTTTTCTTATCTAGCGCTAATGACAACCGCTGCATTCATGCAACACTTGATTTTGTATTTCTGGAACCGTTTTGAGGTAAACTTTGATCCCAATAGCTCTCAGTGAAAAGTTCTTTCTTTATCTAAAAACTAAAACACAAAAGTCTGCAGGTACCGGCACTTGAGAGGTTCCTTCAAAGCCGACAGTCGCATCTTCACCAACATCCAGACTTCCACATCACTTCCTCAACAATCCTAGCGTCAACTCTTCACATCACAAGGCTGAACAGAACAACAAGAAACCAAGCTCCGTCTGGTCCAAACAACCCAACCCCAAACCAAAACACTGAATCAAGATCTCCAGCAGCAGTAGCGGATGCAGGAGACGAGAATCAAATGCAAAATCAACCGCAAGAAGTGAACACAGCAAACGCCATTCCTGTAGAGCCTAATCCGCACGCAGGCGCTATGAGCTCGTTCAGCTCGATGTTACTACGGATTTTAGGCGGTGCTTCCTCAGAAGGATTTAACTCGTTTCTCTCGATGTTTAGGGATGTGAGAGATGAAGATGAAGCTCAAGTGTTCGCAGATACTTCCCCTCCGAACCCTCATCATGATACTCTTTTAGTGGACTAAATGTATTCCTTTGTTTGCTGTATATCGTTTTTTTTGTTGTTCTGGTTTTCTGTTCCTTGTTGCTTGTATAGTCCAGTGGCCAGAGAAACAAGCATTTGGGATACAAAACAGAGAGGCTTGATAAAGAAATGGTAAAACGGTTGGTAAAGAATTTATGACACTGTTTTGGAGAAAATGAGCTTTTATGTAAGTATTTGCAATCCGCAACTAGTTATTGACAGCATAAAACTAGGATTAAAATACCCATCTACCTCTAATAAATTAACAGAAAACCAATAATTAACTATCTTAAACATATAGATGATTTACCCGCACATGTAGATATTTAAAGATACGTAATTAGTACATCAATACTATTAAAACACAAACATTTTAATCTACTTACAAATAGTCTATGTCAAACCATAATATTTAACTACTATATCTACTTATGTTTAACTTAATTATTATTAAATATATATTCTAACCTAAAATTAAGTAATAAATAACTGATCTATTAATTTTAAAAAATAATAAATTTAATTTATATTAACACCAAATTTAAGTAACTAATCAATTATATTTTATTTATTAATAAAATAAATTATATATGCCTATTAATTCGTATATATAGAATTGTACATTAGTCCAAATGCAAGAAATAAAATTTTCAAAATCCTCACCAAATGCATAATAATATAATTCTTCTAGATCTATACTATTAAAACAGAATCCTCTTTAGGATTATACCCCTGAATTTTCCTTTTAATTACAAAACATTCCAGCCCAAAAACTTTTGAATTATTTAAAAGCCTTTTACGAAAATGACTAGCCCACCTATTCTATACTATCAGAAATTTAAGCCCACCACTTCTATAATATAGTTTTCGAAAATTTAAGGAATATTTTCGAATTTACAACCCATTTAGCACTATAAGATTTTCAAAATCAAATCAAATAAAGAGAATATTCCCAATCTTGAAGAACACTCATAAAATATAACCGAAAATCTCTCTAAATATATGAAGATTTGATTTTCCAAATCGACATCCCTCAACTTTCTCCCCAAGTTTACAATCAAACCTAACACCTAGCTTAAATTCCGATCAATACTATAAGAACCCTTCACCAGTTTCCTGTTCAAAGCGCAACCTTCCAACAAACCAAAAAATAAATCTATGGCTACTAAAAAAATTTCACCTTCAATGCAAATCCAAGCATCGAAAGGTCCTAATGAAAAATCTGTCCTCTTCGGCGACTTGAAACCGTGGAAAAACACTTGGTTGGTTCATGTAAAGGTGCTACACGCTTGGAAACAATACATTCAATCCGTAGAGACAATGGAATTCGTCTTGGCTGATGAGACTGTAAGCGTTCCTTACTGTATTTATCAGTCGATTTGGTTTTATTTAACATTTTGGGATTGGCTACTAATATTTCAATTTCATATGGTTTTTGTTTTAGGGGCAAAAAATTCATGCAACATGTAAACAGACTTACATTGAAAGTAAGGGAAGGATCCTTACGGTTGGAGCATGGCGCTACATCCAGAATTTCCAGATTACTCCTGCTGGTGGAGCTTATCGAACCACAGATCATACCTGGAAAATTGTTTTCAATCAAAATACGGCCGTTACGCGATCTAATCACGTTAATGACGAGCTGTATCTGAATTTGTCAGACTTTTAAACTGTTTTGTCTGGAACACTTGATGAGAATTTTTTAATTGGTAAACATATAAATGTTTTCTGTTTTGCCACTATCTATTTGTAACAGTCTATACTAACGTCATCAGTTTTTTACAGATGTGCTCGGTCAAGTTTTGGATTGTGGTGATGTCGAAAACATTCAGTGTACCGGGGGAAAGCAACGAAAAAAACTTGAATTCACCCTAAGCGACATCAAGTAAGTTAGCTGTCATTTACTCCAAAAACAAATGTATTGCATACGAGTAAGATAATAAAACTAACCATATCTTGACAACCTTTCATAGTGATTCGCATTTACCATGCTGCATATGGGGCAACTTAGCCGAGAAACTCCATTCTGCAATTAACCAAGAAGTTGGTATGGTTACTATGCTGCTCAGGTTTGCTAAGCTTGGGAGATTTAGAGGTACATAATTCACGATAAACCATTATGATAAACTTAATGGTTTATATCTTAATTTTCCATCAAACAAGTTTGTTTCATATGGGCTTTACATTATATACTAAACATTGTTTTTGAAGTTATATAAGAATTTCATATTTATAATTAAAAAATTTAAATATACAATTAATAAACATAAACATAAAGTAGATAGGAATGTAATACATGATATCAATACACTCGGTCATAATTTAAATAATATTACAATTCATTTAAATATTTTAATAATTTAATAAGACAATGTACACATTAATTTTACCAAAAAAAATTGTAAAGTTAATATCTTCCTGTATTTTTGAAAAAAAAAAGTATTTCACAATATTAACATTTGGTATAGATGAAAAAGTAATGTAAAACATAAAAACAAATGCTAACAAAAAACACTAAGACATTTGATATACATTTGTTATAATACTAGATATATGTCCAATAAAACAAACTCGCGCTTAATAATAAAATTGACAAAGAATACAAACCCGCGCTTTGAAAGCGCGGGTCAAAATCTAGTAGAGTATTAAAATTAGATATATATATATATATATAGTTAGCTAATATTAATATTTAATGATATGATGGAACATGTTACTATTAATATTTTTACGAGTATAGTTTTACGGGTTGTTCCAACAAACATGTAAATATTTATCAAATATAAAACTAACTGACAAAAAAAAACACATTTTAAGTTAGGCTTGGGAGTCTATGTACCTGTTGGGATACGGGTTCGGTATTTTGAATTTTGGTTCAAATTTACATCCTATGTCTAATTCTGGTAAATTTGTAAGTACGGATCGAGTTCGGATATAACACATTGTTTTTGATTCTAATTTTTATGACATCCTAAAACTCATAAAGTAATCATCCATCGTATGGATTCAGGTTATATTAGTTCGGTTTTGATATATCTGAAGTTAAATTTAAAATTTAAAAGAAAAGCATTAAAAATAAATACTTATTAATAGAGAATTAGATATTTAAAGTAATTATTTAAAATTTAAATACTTATTCTTAGATATCATTTCAAAGTAATATAAAATGGAGTATATGAAGTACATATTTATGCTTCAAATATTTATATTTGTGATTAATTTGAATATTCGAAACGGTTTTCTGGATTTTATTCGGATATTTTGGTTTTCCGAGTTATATGTTTGAGTTTGTCTAATAACACTCCGGGTTCGAATATGTTTTGAACCACTGTACAATATTCTTTTTGGTATTTCTTATATTTCAGAGTACGAATCAGGTTTTTTGTTTGGGTTTGGTTCGAACTTCAGGTTACATGTTTTATGCTCTGGCCTACTTTAGATAAAGAGAAAATGTGATTATATAAAATTTTCACCAAACCTAGTGTATTATTAATTTATAAGTCAATAACTTTAAATCAAACATCAAATTTATACTATTTCTTTTATGAATTTTTCTCTTCTTTGATTTTTAACTTTTATTGATTGAAAAAAAAATATATTAGTATAGGATAATAATATTATTTTGTTTATCTTTTCAAAATGCGTTGTTATTTTAGCCAGTTTGTATTATATTGATTTACAATAAATTATCTAATAAATAATATGTTCTCACTAATATATAATGATGTTACTAAATCAAAATTTTTGGAGTTATCAAAACCTACAAAATCCCAACATAAATCAAAAACACAAAATATTAAATAGAACTCAACTTTACATATTACATTAATCAAAGTAAATAAAGCTATTGATATATGTATAGTTATAATGTAAAATACCTTTTATAATAACTAAATAAAGATTTGAAAAGAAAGACGATTTGACAACCAAAACATTTAAAATATGTAGTGTATGAGATAAAAGCATCTCCAACCCTTTGTTTTTTTTAATAACATCTAACTTTATTGATTTCAAATCAATGTAACACATATATTACATGAAACATAAATTACAACAAACATATTGTTAAGAAAAACTTTTAATAGAGACACGATGATTCCTAACACATTCGTAGGATAGGCTGATTCTCCAACCCTTTGTTATGTTCATCTGTAAATGTCATAAACTTATAATAGAGAAAAATATTCTCTAGGTAATCTTTTTCTTCTTCAAAAATAGAGATTACTAGGTTGTCCTTTAAATATAGAGTCAATAGTATTCTTTCATTATAGAGTCATAATTTTTTATTTTCAAATTTTTTATTTTATTTTAAAACTTTAATAATTATAACTAAAACAAATATTTTATAATACAGTTTTTATATTAAAAAAAATAATCACATTTTTACATAATAGTCTTTCAAAAAAATATAGTTAAAAAAATTATAACTCTATGAAATCCTTGTAAAAATTAAACGTGAATAGGTTTAATTTCCAAGTTTTATAAATATAAGGTACTTTTTTGTGAAATAGAAAACGAATATTTTGAAAATATTTCTTTTTAGAGGCAAACCTAGAGAAATACATTGGAGGAAATGCATCTTTATTTAGAATTACTCTAATGTAAGAAAATTAAATAAAATTTATTACCACTCTTCTAAACATATTTTTAATATTATAGTATAATAATATATCTAATATTCTAACCTATTTTAAATATTTTAGTATAATGATAAATCTAATTATTCTTGTATATAATACTAGTTATAAAAATTCAAGCATAAAAAGAAACATGTAGATAAACATAAAATAAATACATTGAATTATCTTTTCCGTTTTTTCTTTCAAACAGTTTTCAATTTATCTTTTCAACTAATTTTTCTTTATTTATATTTATTCAATTAAATAAGAAATTTTATAATTATTCATTAAGGGTAACATAAAATTTAGACTCTCTAACTTTTAACGTGAGAGACCGAATGCGAAAAATCACTTCGCAAATAATTATATCGATACTAGTTTTAAAATCTGCGTCTTATGCGGGATGAGCATTGTGTATACAAATTAGTTTTGCGTATTACTACTTATTTTAAGTTCTTTTACATATTATATAATAATAAATTATTATTAAATAATTGAAAAGCTATTAGTTATTACGTGTATAATTAAATACGCACAAACACATAAATAAAACAATCACTCTTCTTTACTTGCAATCATTTTGTGGTAAATAAATAAAAACAATAATTTTTACATATTTATATGGTATATAATTTAAATGATATCGACATATATATAATATATTTTAATATGGATATCTAGTAAATAAGGCTTCGTATTCATATGGTTTTATGATTATTTGTATATTTTTATAACAATAATTTTAACTGTTGATAATAAAATTTTCAATGTGGGCCTTTTAATAGTTGTAATAATTTTATAATCATTTTAAAAATTCAATGCAAATTTCAAAATTAAAATATTAAGTTGTAAATATTTTTTCAATGAAAATTTTGAAATTAAAATATTTATATATTTTATATGGTATATAGTTTAAGTTAAACGAATATTAAATATATATATATATATATATATATTACTATGAATATCTATCAATTGAGTCTTCCTACTCATATGGTTTTATAATCATTTTAATCTTGTTACAACAAAACTTTTAAACTACTGATCACAATTTTTCAGTGTGAAAATTTTAACAATTTTGATAATTTATAGTCATTTAAAAGCAATTCAAAATATAACTTATATGGAAAATCTAAATGTTTATTCTATGGTTAATGTATTATTTATTTTATTCTACTAATATAAAATTAAACAAAAATTATACATGATACAAAAATTGTTATCAAAATTTTATTATTCAAATCATTAATTACCATATATATGTTATTCACATTAGGTAATACCCGTAGTTCTTATTTAAGAAAAGAATGAACAATGTTTTTGTATACATTAATGATTAACTTTATGGTTAATTAATGAGAAATATAGTATAAGTTTAGGTGGAGCAACATTTTTCTCTTACAATTTTAAGAATCAATCTAGTGTTGATACATGATATAGCTTAAATGTTAAAATGCTTCTCAACTTATATATAATGGATTGTAAATGACTAGTTAGAAAATAAATCTGTATATACAATACTTGAGTATTAGATATGAGTACTAGGTATGACATTTACAAATACTTGAAAAATAATTCGAAACAAATTCCATTATGATCCATATAAAATATTTAGTAAAGAACACAAATCAATTTTGTATAAATCTAAGTTAATAAAATGTCTAAGTTTTGCATGGACATATATATCTCTTATATTTAATTGAGAAGCAATACAACATTTTAGGTAGCAACATGTCATTACTACAATGAATTTTAGAATTTTTTTTTAAAATTTTGGTTTGTCCATATAAACATAGATTATATTTTTTATTAAACTAACAATCAAATTTATTAGTAGTATACAATAAATATCCTCATTCTTTCCTTAAATAAAATCAATGGAACTATCTAATATGATTAACATACATATGGTAATTAATGAATTTAAATAATAAATATTTGATAACAATTTTCGTATACTCCATCATTTTTTAAAATTTTATATTATTAAGAAATTAAACAATCACAATAACTATATAATAAATATTAGATTTTCTCTTAGATGATCTATTTTATTTTTTTTAAACGACTATGAATTATTAAAACTGTTAAAAGTCTCACGTTGAAATTTTTCATGATCAATGGTTAACTTTTTTTCATAATAAGATACAAATGATTCATTTGTATCTTGTTATACAAAAAAGTTAGACAAGATCATAAAAATTTCAACTTAAGACTTTGAACATAGTGTCTCATAATTATCATAGTGTCTCATAATTAGATATAACTTTTTTAAAAGAATAATCGTATTAACTTCTTTTTTCCTGGGACTACAGTTTCTCTGAAACGATTTCTTATAAACTAATATATATTTCCACTGTTTTTATTCAATAATGTATTATAAGTTTTATTTTGTTTCAGTTAGATGATGATTTTAGTTTATAATGTAAAATTTATTAATTTTAATGTTTATAACCATTTGTGTTTTTCAAAATTTTAATTATTGATTGAATTATTTGACTAGGTAATTAATATATTTTCATTTTAGAAAAGGTAAGAAATTAAATGTATTCTAAATTTGAAAATTGGAAAAACTTATGGAATATTTGTTTTTACCATAAATGAAACTATACCTTTGTTAGATCATTTGTTTTCCCTTATTTCATGGAATCATCAAATTAGTCAACGAGTTTAGTTGGAAATACATAAATAGAAACATTGTCAGACTGTCCATGTTTAAGCATATAAATCTCTTTTCGTATGTGCTTTAGTTGGACATTGATCTCCAAGTTCTGTCTTAAACTGTAAGCCTTTTTGTTAGATCATTCTTTGTCCCTTATTTCATGGAATCATCAAATTAATCAACGAGTTTAATTGGAAGTACTTAAATAAAAACATTGGTTCTTTCTATAAACAAACTCTGTCCATGTTTAAATCTCTATATAGGCACCTCTGTGTATAAGCTGAATATAAATCTCTTTTCATCTGCATAGATACTAGGTTGCCTGTGGTATAGCTGGACACTGATCTCTAAGTTCTGTCTTAAACTATAAGCTTTTTTTAACCATTGACTTTGAATTCCACAGATCTCATTGACGATGACGTGGTACTGAGAAGGGGTTGGAAACTGAATCATCTCAAAGCGTTTCAATCATGAACAAAGAGAATGCTGTTTCTGGCAACGTCATACCGCTCCATGCCCATACTGCTTCAGAAGTGGATGTTGCAACACAGAGTCTAGGACATGTCGTTAGAGCAAACACAAAGAGAGCATCCTTGGACGAGAAGAAAGCCAATGCACCTAAGAAGCGAGCTGTTCTTAAAGATATCACAAAGGAGATTTCAGCTAAGGTTCATGTTGTTAAGCACACACAATACTGCTTGCTTCTTAAACTCCTAGTTTATATCAAATAATGATGACAATAGTATGCTTCTGCTAATAACTCTGTCCATGTAGTTGGAGAACATCAAGCAGATAGAGAAGGTGGCATCTTCTTCTGTATCCACTGTGGCAAGTAATCTGCAAGTCATTGACATTGATTCAGATAACAAAGATCCTCTACTTTGTAGCCTTTATGCACCTGAAATCTACTACAATCTGCGTGTTGCCGAGGTAATAAAATATCTTATAATGCTGCATTTGAGGCATCTGATTCCTAAATACTTGTCTACGCCTAGCAGCTTCAACGCAGACCATTTCCTGATTATATGGAAAGGATACAAAGAGATCTGACTCATACAATGAGAGGAATACTAGTTGATTGGCTTGTCGAGGTTAGTCTTTTACATCCTCTTTTTTTAATATTTGTTGCTAAGATTTAAAGTCTTGTTACAAAACAAATTTCAGGTCTCAGAGGAATACAAACTTGTACCTGACACACTCTATCTCACAGTATATCTCATAGATTGGTTTCTCCATGGAAACTACATTGAAAGACAGAGGCTTCAATTGCTCGGTGTCACTTGTATGTTCATTGCTTCGTAAGTTTATAATCTCTTCCCCCCTAAAAATCACACAATGCTGGTAAGGAAGGCAACATCTAAAAATGAGTTTGGTGTGTTCTTGAAATGTTGTAAAGAAAATACGAGGAGAAATTTGTGCCACGCATTGAGGAGTTCTGCTTCATCACTGATAACACTTTCATAAAAGATCAGGTCTTGGAGATGGAGAGACAAGTACTGATGCATTTTAGCTTTCAGATTTACACACCCACTTCAAAAACATTCCTCAGGTAAATGTGAAAACACTTCAGATGTTCTAGTTTTTTTGGTGATTCTAAGTTTCCATTCTTTTTTGCAGGAGATTTCTCCGGGCAGCTCATGCTTCTGATATGCAGAAACCAAGTGTCGAGATAGAGTTTCTGGCGAACTATCTCATGGAACTGACGTTAATAGACTATGAGTTCTTGAAGTTCCTTCCTTCGGTTATCGCTGCTTCAGCTGTTTTCCTTGCTAAGTGGACACTGAACCAATCAAGCCACCCTTGGGTCTGTTCTCTCTTTGGTTTTTGTTAAGACAAATCTTGAATCTTGAATATTGAATCTCACACAGCTTTTATTCTTTCATTTTATTGGGTTTAGAATCCAACTCTTGAGCATTACACAACGTTGAAAGCCTCAGACCTCAAAGCATCAGTTCACGCCTTGCAAGATCTACAGCTTAACACCAAAGGGTGCACCTTAGTTTCTATACGCATGAAGTATAAGCAAGAGAAGGTAAACACAAAAAAGATTCAAGTTAAATCTCACTTTTTAGTTTGGTTTGGTTTGGTTTGGTTTACATAACTTTACATATTTATATTACAACAGTTCAAATCAGTGGGGGTTTTGTCGTCTCCGGAGATACCTGACAGGCTATTCTGAATAGAGACTAAACAGAGTGGTTCTTCTCCTAACCGATGCATTTGCAACTTAGAAACTGGTGGCCAGGACCATCCCTTTTCCTCCTTCATATGTAGCTACAAAAAAAGTCTACATTAATAGCAGATTATTATAGCACGTTTTACCGAACTACTATCACAGATAACTTAGAAATTTTCGTACTATATAATAGCGTTAAATAAACGTTACTACAGAGTCAAACCTAAAATAACATTTAACTAATATATTTTGAAATTTAAGTGAGCGGAAAAACAAAATTACTGATTTCGTCAACACTTACTAAAAAATTAGACTTAATTGCCAAATACATTATTTAAGCTGTTTCAGTAATGTTATCAAATGCATATAATAGCATTTTTCTAATGCTAAGAAAAACTATTTAAACCTCTAAACTCTAAACATAGTTTTAAACCCTAAACATGGTTTTAAACCCTAAACTCTAAAGACAACTCTTAAGACTAATATTTTTATATTATAACTTCAAATCTTAATGTTAAACTCAAAATTATAGTTTTCTTAATCTTAAACAAAAATCTTTAATCTTTAATATTTAATCAAACTCTATATCCTAAATCCTAACTTTAAACATAAACTATATATTCAATACTCTAAATATAACCTTCAAATCTTAAATCACAAAGCTAAACTTTACTCTTAATCATAATTCTTTTTTACAAACCATAAAATCTAAATTAAAAACTTTTAAATCAAACATACACATTTAGAAATGAATTATAAATCAGATTAATGGTAAACTACTAAAAAAAAAAAATAGACTAATTAATAAATAATTAAGCAAGCCTTTGAAAAGAAACACAGGAAGGAGAAGTAGTGGTGTGGCAGACCGGTGTCTCCGGTTAAGCGCGGTGCGGCGATGGTGTGACAGAGCGGCGCTGGAGTCTTTTTTTTTTTTTTTTTTTTTGTAATAGTCAATGTATCCGAGTCATTCGTTTCCAAGCCTGAGATGCAGAAGGTCCTTCACTTTCTCTTACCCTTTAGCTGTGTGCTTATTGCAATGGAACACACTTTAAAGTGTTTGAACTTTTACTTCTTTTGGCTGGAGATTGAGATGCTTCAGGATTATAATCTATCAATATTTAAATCTGAAGCCAAAAGTATCAATATTCCATGGGTAAACCTATACCATATTGGGTTATTTTTTGGGTCTGGATTTCAATATTGACGTTTATGGGTTTTTGCGGATTGGGTATAAACTGGGTTGGATTATCTGTGGGTTGGGCTGGGCTAGGTTATTTTACCCTACGTTAACATCCCTATTCTCAGGTAACATATATAAATGGTTGTTCTACTTCGTGATGGTGATGAATCCTTGAGACATCTTTTGAAGGTATTACGAAGTTTTTTACTTTGGATTGTTCTTTTCTCAAGGTTGAGACGGAGAGAACAGATCCGGAGGCGGAGAGAGAATAGACGCTATCGGAGCTTGTCAGAGGAATAGTAGAAGAAGCTTGACGACGGAGGAGGTAAGGCTGGTCGTACGGGGGAGATGCGAGTGCGGCAGAGACTGAAGAAGAATATGGTTTAGTGGCTTTATTAGGTTTAGACGTTTAGTTAATAAACCAATTTGTAATAGTAAACCATGTAAACCAAAATTCAATTTATTGTAAACTAAATTTAATTTATAAATAAAATTTATTTTATTTTTATTATAAAACAATTTTAGTTTAATTTTCAATTATTTTATTTTTAATTATAATAATTTTTAGTTTATCTAAAAATCTATAGTAGTCTTTCCACGGTCTGGATTCTGATACCCAGTAACTGGATTAATCAGTGTTCGTTTATTCCGATCTAGTTTAGACTTATTTGGTTCTACCAAACCGAGATTATTTTAATTGTAAAGGATGTATAATTTTTTCTATTTTCTATCAAGCCGTTATGGCTACAGAACATTATTTTGTTCTGCTTTGCTATAACCTAAACTAGATCTGCTATGTCATCCCTATTAAATTTGATATCTACTTTCTTTTTGATTAATAGGAAATTTGATGTGTACACAAATAAATTATACTAGTTTGATGTATACATTAAGCTACAATTGAGATGATTAACTCATTTTTGTTTATCTCTATCTAAACATAGGCAGACATTGTGATACATACCCAACAAGATCCGCAGCCGATGTTTTTAAAACCGGACAGGAAACTGAACTGGATAATTTTTGGATCACGTTTCAACATGGTTGGAACAGGTCAAACATGGTTTAATAATCTGGTTTAATATATTTTCAAAGTATAAATTTAGAAGTAATGTTAGTAAATACGATACATAATCAAAATATAAATAAATTAAATACATAAACATTATAAAGATACTTTTTATGTTTATACAAATGGTTCATAGATTTTTGATAGTTTTAATGATTTTTATCACTTTAATAACTCTGAGATCCAATCCGACTACGTGACGGGTTCATGGTCGAACCAGTTATTAGACCCAACCCGGCTATATAACCAGTTCATGGTCGAACCCGGATCAACCAGTGGGTTGGTCCGGTTTTAAAAACACAGCCTGCGGCCTAACCATAAGACATTTCTGCTTGTTTGATTCATTTTCAGGTCTAATATTTACTAAGTCATTTTCAATGTAATGAGGTCCATAAACAATCGACCAAAACATAGAGAAACACAAGGTAAATCGCTTTGTATAAATAATCAAATGATATTCAATACATAAGTTCAGTGTGCTCTATAGGCTATTATAAGTTCATTTGTAACACGATCTATCAACACACCACACAACCATTTGCTGATAGAGTTTTTACGGCTCCTTGGCTTTTCCACGATCAACCTTAGATCCTGAAACCATAAACCACTCGCTGCAATCATAATCCGATATCATAACGGTTGATTCTAACAATGCATGGTTTGGTTCCTCTAAACAATTATAAACCTCTATCTACTATATCACATACATTCGGCCAAGCCCGAACAAGTCAAAGCCTAACCCAACAATCTTATTCAGACCATAACCGAATCGCCCTTATTTCATTCCGATCACACAATTCGGGTCTAGGTTCGATTGGCCAATCTTTAAGTCCGGCCCATAGGCCCACATACCTACTTAACTTATTCAGCCCAAATCTTGGATCCATAGACACGAGTAAAGCCTATCCGGATTGCCTTGCAACCGATCAGACCTTGCGATCTCTTACCGCGGTCAAACGAACCATACGTCGACTAATAAGTCTTAGACTGACTCAATGGATCGGCCTAAGCCTTAATTACATTGGTCTGCTCAACACATGCGCACATCCGGCCCATGGCCTAGGATCGCGGTTAGATGCAAACGATCTAAGGCAAGGGACATAACCCTTCATCTCAACCTTCTCACATATTCGTACATATCCAGAAAGAGAAGAAGTAGAATGAATTGAAATATATTAGAGAAGAACAGATGCGACCTAAACCAATCGGACCATAGACTCGACTAAACCGAACAATGGTCTAGTCTGATGGATCGCCGGTCTATCACATACCTTGGAGCCACACTCAGAGGTTTCCACACGTTTCTCCTTGCCAGCTCCATCTATTTCTAGTTGGTATCTCTTCCTCAAACGATCACCCTTGTTGGAAAGTAAACACCACCGCGATCGGCCTTTCTCTTGATTGGATTATCTCTCTCTTTCTTTTTTTTTGTTTCTATTCTCTCACGATATTTCACTGAGTTTTTACTCTTGAAACTGATTATTAGAACCAACATAGAGACCCTATATTTATAGGGAATGAGGTCGGCCATTGCCTTGGGCGAACGAGTACAAATTGCTAGACGGATGGGTACAACTTGGTTGAAAGTTTGTAAGTTTAGCCAGTTCCACCCCATTGCCTATAACCGCCCCATATTGGGTCGATCTTATACCCAACCAGTTATCTAAGCCCCCTAGGCCTAGCCCAGGACCTCACCAGCCCATAGCCAACATGGCCAACCAACCAGCCTTGCACCAGCCCGGACCCGGACCAACTGCTCAAGCTCCAAACACTCCTTCCAGCTGAGTTGAGCTGGCTCCCAACTGACCCAGCTGAGTGAGCTAGTAGTCAAGCTAGTTGAGCTGACATAACTTGGACCGAGTAAATTGAGCTTGACCAAACTTTTTTCAGCTGATCGAGTACACGTCTACATCGCCCAGCTATCATACAACTCGTCCAACTTTGTCATCTTTGTTTCCTTCAATGCAAGGTTAAGTTTCTTCCTTCTGATGGACTTAACCTTCTAATTTGGCCATGGAACACTTGATTTTAAGTCTTACAAACGGATGGTATGTTTCCCCGAACCATGGCCCATCCCGACGATCCTATCTAGGATCGAAGATGCAATAACTCTCCCCCACTTGCGATGGATTCGTCTCGAATCCAAACCAAGTATTTCCTCGGTCGCAAATTGCACAAACCACTGAGGATAGTCGGCTTTCATCCTAGCCTCTGTCTCCCAAGTTGTTTCCTTTTGCCCATTATAATCCGAGATGACTTTGATCATTTGGATCGTTTTTTTCCTTGTTGCTTTTTCCATCCTATCTACAATCCTAACCGGCCTTGTCTCAAAGGTTAGGTTCGTACCCATATCCGCAAGAATCTCTGGTATAATGATATCTTGGTCCGTTATACATTTCCTAATTTTGGTGACATGAAACACATTGTGGAATGCTTCCATCTTGGTTGGCAAATCCAACTTTTATGCCACATTACCAACTCTTTCAATGATCCTGAATGGATCCAAGTATATCGAGTCTAATTTTCTTCTCCCAATAATCCTCACCCGTCCCTTGAAGGTGATCATTTTGAGATGCACGAGGTCATCGACCACGAACTCGAGATCTTTCCTTCGTTTATCTGCATATTTCTTTTGTCGATCTTGAGCCGCCCTCATCTTATCCTTCAATAACTTAACCTTCTCAGTTGTCTCCTCGACAATCTCTGGACCAATCATACTACGCTCCCCTAGTTGTGTTCAGCATAGTGGTGTCATGCATGGCTGCCCATATATAGAGGCCGCACACCACACAGCCACTCACCGATAGAGTCTTCACGGCTCCTTGGCTTTACCACGATCAGCCTCAGATCCTGAAACAATAAACCACTCACATCAATCATAATCTGATATCATAAAGGTTGATTCTAACAATGCATGGTTTGGTTCCTCTAAACAATTATAACCCTCTATCTACTATATCACATACATTCGGCCAAGCCCATAACAAGTCCAAGCTTAACCCAACAATCTTACTCAAACCATAGTCGGATCTACTTCTTCTCTTTCTCGATATGTACGAATAGGTGTGAAGGTTGAATCGAAGGGCTGCGTCCCTTGGCTTAGATCGTTTGTTTGATCACTGTGGAATCGACCTGTTTCGGTGTTAATTTTATTGTAGTAAAGTACATGTCTAGGGATGTTTTCTTACATACCATCATCTGGTTGGACCTATAAGGAATATTTTCTTTCCCTATTATATGGTCTTATAGTTATCCGTTTTCTATTGGAATATTGTTATTCCTTAATATATTTGGTGACCAATGAAATTGAAGATAAATGAGTAATTCCTAATTTTTTTCCACCTTGATGGACAGTTGAGATTAATCTAAAGGAAACCCTAAAGAAGAATTAGGTCATCTCTCCACCTATAAATACATATCTTTAGACCATCATAAAGATATCCTAAAAGCAAAACTAACGTTATAGGCGAGGCGAGAGAAACCTAAAAGTTTCTAAGAAGAGATTGAGCTCTTCATCTTTCATTCAGGACTCAATCCATTCAGGAAGATCTCTCAGGCACAATGAATCCAGGTAACTCTATAAACATTCATATGATTCTATTATATGATTAACCTAGATGTTTAAAGATCTTATAATTCATGTAAATTTAACTTACATGACCGAGGAAGTTATTTGAATGAGTTTTTATTCTTCGAGGTTATATATCGACATGTTTGTTTTGTGTTTATCTTTGGGTTTTTTCCTGACACGGGTGCCATCCATGTCAGGATTTATGATTTAGTGTTTGCAATTTCAATTTTACTTATAGTTAAGACAATATAATAGGAGTATATAGAATGAAATTTGTGAATACTGAAGGGGAAATCGTGGGTGGGTTATGTAGGTTGGAGAAATAGAGTGCCAGAGGGTAAAGTGAAGAAGGAGGGTTGGCCACACATGTTTTTTCTCCTCTTTGAGCAATCTACATCGCGCGGAGTTTGATTCTAAAAACAAATTAATTGCTATATTTTTTCCTATACTTTTGGATTTGTGACATATTTGGTTGGAGCAACTGTTTTGCATTAATTTGTTTTGATATATTTCTTTGAAAATTTGTGTTTGATATACTATGGATTTTACCCGCTTTTAGCCATGGTATATAGATGTTTTTAAATACATTATATTTTATTTACTTCATTTTTCACATTTTCTCTATTTAAGTTACTCTCATTTACTTAATATCCAATCACACTAGATGACCGTATAACACATATAGCAATATAATCTATGTGGAAAAGTTATTTACTTTTATTTCAGTTGCTTGAATATCCATCAACCGGATTTTTTTTAATATTTTTCTCTCGTTACTATTCAAAGAAGAGTAATTGTAGTGTGTGTTTATCCCATCCAATTAGTGAATAGAAAAATGTTGAGCTGCATTTCACTTTCTTAATTTTTATTTACTTTGAAGATTTTCCACTTGTTTTCTCATTTTTAAGTTACTCTCGTTTATTCTATTTTTTCCAATCATACTTTATGACTATATAACACATATAACGATATAATCTGGGTGAAAAAGTGATTTATTCTTATTTCAGTTGTTTTAATACCAATCATGTGGAAACTATTTTTATTTCTTTCTAATTATTTACTCTTTTTACTATTCAAAGAAGAATAAATGTAGTGTGTGTTTATTTCATCCAGTTTGTGAAGAGAGAAATATCGCGTTGCATTTAATTTTCTTATATTTTATTTACTTTAGAGATTTTTCACTATTTTCTCTATTTTAAGTTCTTCTCAGTTATTCTATATTATTTATTCACAGTATATGGCTGTATAACGTATTTAACGATATAATCTAGGTAGAAAAGTGATTTACTCTTATTTCAACTGTTTTAATACCAATCAAATAGATTTTTTTTATATTTTTCTCTCATTACTATGGATATTCAAAGAATTGTAAATACAGTGTGTGTTTATCCATCTACTTCGTAACAATAATGTTGTCACTGCATTTCGTTTTTTATATTTTATTTACTCCTACGTTTTTTCACTCATTTTCATTATTTTAAATTACTTTCATTTACTCTTAAATTATCCGTTCACACTCTATGATTGTATAACACATTTAGTGGGTCTGATTGGTTGCAGCTGTGATTTTAGTTTTTTGCTGTAGAATTTATGCGGTGTATTTTTTTGCTGTAGCTGTAAGATTTTTGCTGTGATTTTATATGTTATAAAACTCACAGATTTATTAATAAGTTTCTAAAACACTGTTATTGGGGGTGATTGGTAGTTGTTGTAGGTGCTGTCCACAGCCCTATTTATTTCTACAGCACCAAATTCAAAGCAATCAAGCTTTAAATTTTTTTTTTGAAACCAAAGCTGTTGAAATAAACTACAGCTGTACAAGTGCTCTGCAGAGCCAAATATCCAAAGCAATTTTTTAGTGCTTTCCATAAAATTCTACAGCAATAAAATCTAAAGCCATAGCAAAAAGTCTACAGATTTTTTCTATAGTAAAACTTTTAAAGCTACAGCCATTACCAATCGGACCCATTATGCTGTGGAAATATTAGTGTCTACAGCCAAAAAAAAAGAAAAAAAAGAAACGAACACTACAAAAAAAGAGAGTTATTGTGACTAAATTTTGTGACGATCTGTATTCGTCATAATTTGGTGACGTTTTTAATACGATGTTGTGACTATTATATTCAGTCTTAATTTCGTAGTTGTTTCGTAACAATACTGTGACGAAGTAAAAGGTTGCTAGAATTTGTAACAAATTAAGACGTAATTGTTACCACAGTAGGAAACGTAACATTTATGACGGTTTGTGACGAACTTTAGCGTAACCAATTAGATACTAAATTGCGACGGAATTAAAAGTCTCTGTTTGTAATGATATAGATACTAAATTGCGACGGAATTAAAAGTCTCTGTTTGTAATATTGATATAGTGACTAAATTTTAGTCACTAATTAGCACAAAATATCATTTCAAATTTTGACATAAATCATGTAGCAAATTGGTAGCAAACTAAAACCAATTTTTGCATGTTTTTTTCCACGTTTGTGTCTTAACCATTTATAATTTATAACATATTTGAGACTATTATTATAGTTACATAACAGCAAAAATATCTATGAAGTAAAATATATTTTATGAAACATACAAGTCAATGTTACATTTTCGTATGTAGTACATATATA
Source organism: Brassica rapa (assembly GCF_000309985.2). NCBI lineage: Eukaryota > Viridiplantae > Streptophyta > Magnoliopsida > Brassicales > Brassicaceae > Brassica > Brassica rapa. The sequence goes on along the minus strand of NC_024795.2, from coordinate 18,862,297 downwards.
ATTCACATATTCCTAATCTGATAAAGAATATACTTTATCAATTCATATTTATATTATTAAGAGAAAATTAGAATATTAATTATTCATATATATATATAGAACACAAGTGATCTTTAAAACTTTTCAGAAAAAGAGACCAACTGCAATAAAGATTTTTTTTTTTAAAAAACTGTGTTGGTTTGAATGAGATAATTATCGAGACGAAAAAGAAGAAGGGTTCTCAAGCTATTTACTCTAAAAAGAAGAAGAAGGGTTCCTAAGTGTTGATAGTTAGACCAATGTATATTGAATGATGACATTAAAATTACAAGGCAGTGGATGTATATCGATGGTGCTAGACTGCTAGTAATAAAGTTTCAGAAACTTATTGTCAAGAATTAGAGATTTTTAGGAAATTTGCAAAATCTCAACAAAAACTTGATTTTACTGCAATGCAATATGAAGACTCTGATCCAGTCGTTATATTGATCCATAGCACGTTGAGGCACTAACAACATGTATGGTCAAGCAGAATATCTTGATTATATCGAAGTGGAAGAAGAACTTGGTTCGGATGTTAAAAGCGAAAATCCTGATATCGAACTAATTTATGAAGAATTTGATTAATTTATTTGTATCTATTTATCATCGATTTTTAGTCTGTTGTTTTAGTATAGTTAGTTACTTATTTTATAACAGAAATACATACAAAACTTTAAGTTCAAATAAAGTATTATTTTAAAAATAATTGGGCACTAAAGGCGGTATTCTGAAATTTTAAGATACACCGCCATAAAACTTGTCAAAAGGTTCGAAAAACATTTAAAGCTTTTTATTGACTATATATATCCACTAAGCCATCATAAACCCTACAGGTTTTCTCAATATATAAAAACTTCATAACTTGCCGTCAAAATTATAAGCCTAAAAATACCCTCTCAGAGGAACCATACATCTGAAAGCTTTTCCTCTTGCTGGATCTGGTGCTGTAAAGGTTTATTTCTCATCACCCATAATCCCTTTTATTTATGGATGACTTGTTTGCGAATATAATATCGGAGCCATATAGGTTGAAAACTAGAAGCGTTTTATCAATGTTTGCTTTGAAACTTGTGCTTGGCCACTTTCTTCTAGAGCTTTGATAATCTCTACAATTTAATTATTTATAGTTCTTTGGAATCGTTCTCTTAAACAAAATTTGATGGATTATTTATAGACATATTTTATTATTGGCCACTTCTGGAGCACTTTAGAGAACTATTAATTATTAAAAAGAAAGTTGGATTGTTTTGTGTTCTTGTCTTAGCTAGGAATAAGATATGTACACTGATCAGTTTATTTTTGGTTTCCTTTGTAGAGGACTCGACCACCAATAACAATAGGTGGACGTTCATATGGGAGATGATCAAATACCCAACCTAATGGTTCTCAGTCTGCTGTTTCCTAAAGAAATGGTGTAAACTCTGAACCAGTATAATAGGGAAGAAGTTGCACATGTTCCAGTACAACGTGATGTTGGAATGATCCACCCATCTCGACATAATGCGCTCTTCAAGAAACGATTTGAAACTATAAAGACTTTCTACTTCGGCACAGACTAGTTTGGTTTTGGTGCTATTTTAGTTTGTTGATATTTTATATGCTTTTAATTCCTTTATGCTATTTGTTTTTTTTTTCATTCTTAATTGTTGTTCAAGTTTACACTATATTATGAAAATTTTATTTTTAATAATTGTTCTTTTCAGGTTATTTCTTTTTGGTAAATAAATATTAAAATCACAATGTAATACAAACGACATAATGTAAATAAAAAAATATGTAGATATATATTTAAGTCAGTAAAGTCGTGACTAAATTAGTAAAAACGGTGAGAAATACGAGATAATATATTAGTATCAAATTAAAACTGATTTGTGACCAGAAATCAGTAGCAAATTATACCATTTAGTGACGGCCAATTAGTTTTCAGTTGTGACGATTAGTGACCACTGTTTGGTCACACCAAGTGGCGAAACTGAGACGGTGTAATGGTCACATAATATGACAGTTTTGTGACTTGATTATTAGTCTGTAATTGTGACTGTTTTGTCACTTTTATGTATCGTCACAACTTGTGTCGCAATTGTTACTGTCTCGATACGTCGCAAAATTGTTACATTTTTGTTACCAAAAAAAATTTGTGACGATCATATTGCAACCGTATACATATGGTTACAAATACGTCACAATGTCAATATTGTGACGAAATATTTTATATTGTGACGAAAATATTCGTTACAATACACTCATTTTCTTGTAGTGGAAGTTGTAGGTTTCAAAAATCAAAGCAAAGCTTGACTGTTAAATATTGTGGCTGTAGAAATATTTTTTTGTTGTCCACAGCAACCAAAGCACTAACCAATCAACCTCTAATCTAGTTGAAAAATGCTTTACTTTTATTTCACCTGACTTAATATCAATCAAATGGAAAAAAAAAACAATTTTTTTATTTTTTATGTTTTACTCTCTTTTCTATTTAAAAAAGAGTAAATCCAATGTGTATTAATCACATTGAATTTGAAAAGAAAAATGTCAAGCTGCATTTCACTTTTTAAAATATTTTATTTACTCTTCAGATTTTTCATTCATTTTTTTCTTTTTTTTTTTAGTCTCATTTACTATATATTATCCAATCACATTCATAGCTAATTATTTCTTATTTAGTATAGGGCTTATTGGCGATATAGCCAGATTTCAAAAACAAATAAAAAAAGTAACAATGATTTTGACGTAATTCAGTGTCAGACATTTTGGCTTGATACTATCCGGTTATGCCCCTTACCATAACAGGTTGCCGGTTCCTTGTTATAAAATGAACGACATGGAAGATGTGTTTGCCACATTAACAATCACATATAATAGGGATCGTTGTGCGCAGCTGTCTTGAACACGTATGCGAAAGGATATAATCAAGAGTATTTGACGAACAGTTGTGAGGGAGATAGAAACTCTGTTAATAGAACAGCGATCTGAAGATGATGACATAAATCCTATTCCGATTGTATTGCTTTCCATACTATGTCACGTACGTGGAATGATTTATTGTAAGTTCATTTACAATAGAGTGATGGTGTTCTTAATTTCAGAATGGTGATAAGGTGCATGGTGAAAGTAAAATACGAAATGGTTTACATAAAATCAAGCCGAATTCAGTAAAACGTCCAAGTTAGAGGACGAAACTTTCCGTTTCACATGAGTCAGATGGAATGTAATATATATTATGAACGTAAATAGATACATGCAAAAAATCTTCTTTCCATTCCACATGAACTATATAAGATAGAATAGGTGTATGCATATGACCCACAAAATAAGTAGACGCTGATGTATGCGGTTGTGCAGAGTTGATGACGTATTCCCTGCAGTAAATGACCACTAATGGATTACAACTATTTCATATAAAGGATTACGAGGAAGCCACGTAAATAGGTGGAGTTATTAGAGATGTTTTACTGTGCAGAGTTAAACAAGTGGTGTAAATTAGAAAGTGTACCAATAAATGTTGTATTCCATAATATAATTGTTGTGTACGGTTAGTCCACATAGTACGTACACATGTCAATGTGTTTATTCCATTGAATATATTCTATACCACGTACTACATACTATGTTATGTGATGCTATACACATAGTTCACCAACTTTGATTTACATACAAATGATAGCTAATGGGAGCTTGGTAAAACAACATTTCACAGTAAACACTAAACCTAAGTCCATGAAATATAAACCCTCATACAATGCAGTCCAAATCATTCCGAAATGACACTCCTTTTCTCAAAAACATGATTCGCCTAATTACATTCTTTATCAGCCATAGCCCACACATGGTTGACGTACATAAAGCTAATGAGTATATGTAAGACAACGCTTGATATGTACATACACTTCATAGTACGTACACATGTCAATGTGTTTATTCCATTGAATATATTCTATACCACGTACTACATACTATGTTATGTGATGCTATACACATGGTTCACCAACCTTGATTTACATACAAATGGTAGCTAATGGGGGCTTGGTAAAACAACACTTCCCAGTAAACACTAAACCTAAGTCAAGGAAATATAAACCCTCATACAATGCAGTCCAAATCTCCCTTTTTCTCAAAAACATGATTCGCCTAATTACATTCTTTATCAACCATAGCCCACACATGGTTGACGTACATGAAGCTAATGGGTATAGGTAAGACAACGCTTGATGATGTAAACCCAATTCCATAAAATAGAAACCCTAATACATTGGGGACACAAGACGTCCAGAAATTAAACCCACATTGCCGGAAGACGGTAGAACATCAATCCAATGTATGTTAAAAGTAGTTGTTAACCCTTTTATTCTCTGTGGGTTCAAAGCCTGTCTCAAACAATTTACATGGGAGGTCTAAATCGTCCACGCCAAACCTGCAAAACGATACAAGCTAATCAACAAAACTATGGGAAAGATGATATACATTTAGTGTCTAAAACCAACAAACACGAATATTTCATCTCGTATAGAATAGAGCAGGGCGATATCATACTACATACAAGTGCATGCAAAGTGAAAAGTAGTGCTATTACATACAACATAAGCATATTCCAATATAATCTACATGCAACACAACCATACCATTCCAAATTCAATCTACAAACAACACAACCATTCCATTTCAAGTAGAATAAGGCGAAAATATAGTGGATTATCTAATTGAGTGAACTAATAATGCAATGATATTTCACACCAAAATTCAATTTTCCATACTACATACAAGCGCATGCCAAGTGGAAACTAGTGCTATTACATATTCCAGTACAATCTACATGTAACACAACCATTTCATTCCAAATACAATCTATGTACAACACAACCATTCCATTTCAAGTAGAATAAGACGATAAAGTATTGGATTACCTAATTGAATGAACTAATAATGCAATGATATTCCACATGAAAATTCAATTTTCCATACTATGTAGTTCTTGTACCAGAGAAACCACAATTCCAAAATCTGACCGAAAGAACGAACGAGGAAGCATAAATAAAATGAGGAATGCACTGAATATGATGAAAATACCACGAATTGAAAGCACATTATATAACTAACTGTCTAATACTATCTCATATGGAATAGTGAAATTGCATAATAGTAATATGACAAGATAAAACGAGATGGAAAGTGGATATAATTTACTATATGTAGTCGCAAAGCAATTGTCAGCCACAATATTCCACACCAAATAAATCTACATTCATACACTACGGTCGGTGTGGCACCGGTTCAACAGAATTCAAATTTAGGAACCATCAGAACAGTCGGAACAACCAAAACATGAAATCAAAATCCCTAAATTCTGAGCATAAGGCCCTAATTTCGTAGAAGATCCCAAAATCATATGAAATATGAACAGACGAAGAGAAGGTGAAGTTAAATCAAAGAAGACAGTGATAACTTACCGTACTGACAAAGACCGGAGAGGAATCGGTTTGATGAAGTTGGGGAGAAGCGTCTCTAACTAACCGTCTCTGCAAAGTAAACGCCTTCTGTTTCGAATGATAGTGGAAACAGAGAGAAGAGCACAACTAGAATTACAGTGAGAAGGGGATGGAGAAGATGTTGTGATCTACCAGAAGCGAGAATGTGTAGCGAATCAGAAGATGTGAATAATAGTAAGCCACGATTTACTTTTGTGGATCTAATAATTTATTTATTTCTTTTGCAGGTTACACTGGTTGAAGGAGAGGGTAATACAGTATTAATATGTATATGTGACGCCGTGTATCGAACTGTTAGGTAAATTGAGTAGTGGATGAATATTGGTTTTTTTCATGGTTATAGGCCCCAATTCCCGTTTAGTATATATGCAATTAGAGAGAGAGTACTTTAAACACACACACACAAAAAAAAAAAAAAAATCCTTGTGATGAAGATGGCTGGCCTTAGCCATATCACCGCGACTGCTACAGCCCTGCTTCCATGTTTCTACAACGGGACCATTCTTAGACGCAGCTCCCTTCGTCTCCGAAATGGTGGCTCTCGAGAACCGAAGCTTCGGCTCCGATGCGTCTCGCCTTCCGAATTTGATTTCTCGCCGCCTCCGATCGATCACGATCTCCTCGTAAGCTTCTTCTTCTTCTTCTCACTTGTTAAATATATAGTGTGAGTATTGATTGTGCAACTATGGACTTGTGCGAAGGATACAATTAGTGTGGGTGGAGGGATAGTGTCAGAAGATGGTGTTGTTGAGAGTTTTGATAACGACGATGAGGCTTTGGATGCTTTTGATAACGGAGTCGTGGTTTGTTATCTTCTCTTTGAAACCTCTTTTTGCGTTTTATGATTCTTGTTTGATCAAGATTTGACTTTTTTCAGGTCGTTGACCTCTCGCATTTTGGCAGAATACGAGGTATTTTATCAGGCCTAGAATTGGAACTCATTTTGCTTTAATTAAATCTCTGTCTGTGGTGTTCCTTGCTGTCAAGTTAGTGGAGATGACCGCCTTCATTTCCTTCACAACCAAACTACTGCAAATTTTGAATGCCTTAACGAAGGACAGGTGATTGTTTTTATCATCGAGTGTAGATTGTTGAACTCTAGTAACCACTTTTGTGGATATGTTTGCTCGTTTCTCAAGGGGTGTGACACTGTGTTCGTTACCCCAACTGCAAGAACGATCGATATTGCACATGCCTGGATAATGGTAATTAACACTCTTTTTCTTCCTGGGAGTGTGATATTAGGTTGGATTCACCATAATAAAAGAGTTGACTCTTTTCCCTTTCAGAAAAACGCAATAATGCTAATGGTTTCTCCAACGACGTGCCAAAGCATAATTGAGATGCTAAATAAGTAATGTTATAACGTTTCATCCCTGCTCTAAATATACAAAACTGTTGTGGTTTCTTTGAAGATTAAGGCTCTGGATTGGAGTATCGTGATGTCACTTACTTCTCATCTTCATCTTCTCAGGTATATCTTTTTTGCTGATAAAGTAGATATCAAGGATATCACCAAGCAAACTTGCTTATTTGCTTTAGCAGGACCCAAGTGTAACCAAGTAAGATTCTTTCTTTTACCAGAGTGACCATTTTCTTTGTTTAGCATCTATGGTAGTTCGAATAAATTGTTTTTGTGCTAATGTAAAAGAAACTGGAAACAGATTATGTCTAAACTGAATCTGGGAGATCTTATTGGGCAGCCATATGGCAAACATCAGCACTATACTGTAAGCCTTTTTTTTTAACTCTCAAACAAATCCTTTGAAGCAGCATATAGTTTACATGTTCCTTTTCCTTTTCAGTTCGATGGAATGCCAATTACAGTTGGGGTCGGGAGTCTTATTTCAGATGAAGGCTTTACCATGTTAATGTCACCTGCTGGTGCTGTTTCAGTCTGGAAGACTCTTCTATCTGAAGGTGCCGTTCCAATGGGTTCTGAGGCCTGGGAGAAACTTAGAGTCCTTCAAGGTTAGTAAAGTCTATTATCCAAATATAGGCCCCCTCAGTGTTTCTCGATCTGGTCACCACCACTTAAGGCATGTTTGTTCGATATTTACCGTAATATTAGTCAACAAGCTCTAAAGATGCTCGCATATTTGGAAGCAGTGTTGTACAATGCTGTTCTTTATGTCTTCTGCCCTTTCCATTAGCTATATGTTTCTCAGGCCAAAAGCATTGATGTTTTGCAGGAAGGCCAGCACCTGAGAGAGAACTCAGCAAGGAATTCAATGTTCTGGAAGCGGGTTTGTGGAACTCAATCTCTTTGAACAAAGGTACTCATGAAGCTTTGGTTAGTGAACTAAAATGACACAATGAGCGCCCAGAGTTAACAAATTTCAAACCTCCCAGGATGTTATAAGGGGCAGGAGACTATTGCAAGACTTATAACATATGATGGAATCAAACAAAGGTTGTGTGGACTTGAACTCTCTGCACAAGCAGAACCCGGCAGCACCATCACATTCGACGGGAAAAAGGTATCGAACCATCGCGTTCATATCATAGTTACTCTAAAACAAAGAATAGCATCTACGTTTTGTTATATCAATTCTTGACATTATTTTTCAGGTGGGGAAGCTAACTAGCTACACTAGGGGAAGAAACGGATCAAGCCATTTCGGTTTAGGGTACATCAAGAAACAAGCAGCCTCAGTTGGAACCACAGTGACTATAGGGGAAGACATTTCTGGGATAGTTGCTGAAGTCCCTTATCTATCCCGGCAACATCCTCCAACCAACCCAACTTCTTGAGTAGAAGGTATTAATATTGTGTAAATTGTGATTGAGATTTAAGAGTAAATTTTAAGCTAAAAATCTTAGGGGTTTTTAACTTGTTTTAGTTATTTTCAGTTTTTGTTATGTTTTTAACTTTAAAAATGGTTATAAATTATAAACTGCTAAGTTCCCATTGAAAATTTGTGATTGTAGTTTAAATATTCATTACAAAATACAAATGATTATAAAAAAATACGGAAGATTTATTTGCATTGGATTTTGAAGACTATATATATATATATATATATCTTTTACAGTAAAACATATACCATATAAAACTAACTAATTATTTCAATTTTGACTTTAATAGTTTCATTGTATTTTTAATAACAATTATGGATTATTGAAAAGAATATACTATTTGAATTTTTATTAATATATAATGCTTTCAAATAGAATATGTGAATGATTATTTTCACTTAACAACCAGTGGTTTCCCGGGTTTTTTATATAAATTTTTATTTAATTTAATCTATTATATTACTATATGAATATATATAATGCATATCTATCAATTTTTACAAAATATAATTTATAAAATGAATTTTAACTTATTAGAGTGCAAACCTTAATAATATTGAAAATATATATTATATGACTTAATAACAATATGTTGCTGATTTATTATTCTTATAATTTTTATTAATGCTTTAGATGTACTTTTCAATTAATTTTATTTTCTTATTTTGATATTTTTTATTGTTTAGAACTACTTATAGTAAAACCTCTATAAATTAATACTCGATAAATTAATAATCTCTATAAATTAATAAACTTCGTCGGTCCCAACTTGGGCTGGTTCAAAATTTGACACAAATTGATAAATTAATAAGATAATATTTTTTTAAAAAATTCTATGTAAATATATGGTCCCATTAAAATTATAAATTAATAATTTATATGTATACATATTTTAAATAAAAAAGCACTTATTATTATATTGTATGTTTTATATTCATAATGAAATTATCTTTATATTTTCTTAACGTTTAATATATTTATTATGAGATTTTGCAATATTATATTTAAAACCACAATTAAGTCATATGCAATATATACTATATACACAAATAATATAATAAAATTAATATAAATATCATATTTCAAAAAATAACAGTTAATGTCTATACACTAAAATCAAAAAAAATTCTTATCTTAGAATAAATGTATCTTAAAATAAAAAATCTAAAGAAGGAAACTTTCTAAATTAATATCTCTATAAATTAATAAAATTTCAAAGTCCCAACATTATTAATTTATAGAGGTGTTACTGTATTTCAGTAAAATTAAATACTTTTATTGGTTTGTGAAAGTAAACTTTGAGCTTTGTTAATTTATGGCCTTTCATTCTCCAAACTAAATAAGATGTAAATATATATTGTATTTTTACTTGTCGTCACTTTTTGTTGTGAAAATAAAAAAAAATAATTTAATAGATACTAAAATTAAATCTCTGAAATTAATATATGATGTTTCACTTTTTGATTTTCAGTAAAAGAATATAATTTATTCGAAAATGTATATTTTTATTTTTAAAAGTGTAATTTTTCTGAGCTTTTCTATATTTTACCTTTTTTGAGCTTTTCTTCATTATGATTTAAATGTAAAGTACTAATATGATTATTCGTAAAGCATTGTTTCACATAGGCAATATTAGACAAACAATATCATCAGAAAGATGCTTGTCTCTAGTGTTGTGTTTGTCGTAAACAAACCAAATCAACATGTCAAGACTCAAGAAAGAGTTGAGTTGCTCTTCTTTTATAAAATATGCTACGCTCTCTATATATACTCTCTCTCTTTTTTTTTATCTCATAGCGATCCTTCAAATTTCATATTAAGACTACTTGGATCGGCCCGCCCTATGGGCGGAATATTAGTTAATTTGATATTCACTAAATGCTCGAGTTGAAATTTGTTTTAAGATTTAAAAATTTGGTTATCTATTATGTCTTACTTATTAGTATGCGGTGGTATTATTCTTGCTTTGGTATTGTATCAAATTAACTAATTGTCCAACTCATAATTATAGATGTACAAATGTGGATTTGTGATAAAGTTTGATGAGAATACAATTTTTTTTTTAATTCTTATTCATAGTGGAGTGTGCATGTGTCAGAAAGAAGCCTATAACAACTTTTATGTTTTTGTGTATGGATTTTAAATATATATTATTTTGTATAATGCATACTTGCTCTGCAACATTTGCTTGTAAACTAAAAAAATTGTTTTCTATATTTTTAAAAGAGAAAATATTTAGTCTAAAATATAACATAGACATATGTATTGACTATATATAGAAGTTGGGTGTTATTTTAAAATGACATGTGTATAGAGATTTTTCAACCATTACTTCACTGGCACAAAACATTTATAACTGTAAATACCTTCTTTTAAAAGCAAAACTAATAAAAGCGTGTACAACAAATGTATTTTTGATATATATTTTATGCATCAAGTTATAAAGGTTGGAAACATTGCAAAACTGTTTGGAGCAAAGTTTTTAACTTCACGATCTTCATCTTGACGTCAGTTCAGTGTCGTCCCTGGCCACAAGCAGAAGAAGCATGGACTTCCAGCTGACACGATAATAAATATTTTCGCGGCCACATATTTATAAAAAGTGACTTTAGCCTAGTGGTTCTAAGAGAAATTACCAGTGCTAGAGGTGCTGGGTTCAATTGCCCTAACTGCATTCATTTATTTTGGCCCTAAATATAAAATGGGACACGTGTCACTCCCAGAACACACGAATTGATGACGTGGCTTCACGGGAGAGAGGCAAACATTTCTTTATATATATAGATATCATGATGTCTCATAATTCCCTACAAAATTTTAATAAAGACTGGATCAGAGATACATTTGTATAATTTGTGTGCCTAAAAGAAAATATTAACTACACACCAAAAAATAAGCTGATATTTGTATCCACTATATTTAGATTTCATTTTTTATATCTTTAGGTGAAGAAATTACCACAAAGATGCGATCTTAATGCGTATGGAGCATCAATTTCATTTAATATGTAAAATAGATTTTGATCCGTGCTTAGAAAGCGCAGATTTATTTTTGAAATTACATTATTATTAATGAATTCATATATAAGATAGTGTAAGTTTGGAGGACACATTTACTCGGAACTACGAAACAAACCATACCAAACTGAAAAAATCAAAATCAAAATTAAAAGAAATTTCATAAATAACTGAACATATCATATATATATGTGGAACCTAAATATTGATACCGAACTGGGAGCCTAATGGGTACCTGAATTTAAAAATATAAATTATATAATTATAAATATTAAACATATTCAATTTCTAAATAACTGAATATCCTAAAAAATACTATTTAAAAACCTAATTAACCAAACAAATTACAGAATATATTTTTATTCAAAATATTAAAAAAATATTTGAATTATCTGATATTTTTATCCAAACAATCTGAATTATAAGATATTTAAACTGAAAGACCTAAATTGTCTGATATTTTTTTATCTATAAATCCATAGTTACCGGAAAAACCAGAATCAAACCAAAATTAAATTTAACCCTTTTTTTTTTGCATATTTACCGGTTCTCAACTTTGCTACTTAACCAAAATAACCAAACTGAAACCAAATCAAAATTTTAAATAATTAAACAGTTTCTAAATTTCTAGAACCAAAACACCAAAACCAAAACAGAACAAAAACCAAAATACCGAACTGAAACAGAATGCTGAGAAATAATAGTGTATATACATTTAAATGGTGCGAAGAAGGCATTTTATTTTTACAAATGATTTAACTTCTTTTAGTAGAGGTATATAAATGGTTTATAAATGAGATAAGATATAAGAAATGTTTTTATATTCAATTTGGACTCACTCAGTTGTCGTATATAATTATGATTGACTTATGTTCTTCATGTAGTATTCTATCAGAGATTCTACCAACTAATATGTTTCCATAAAACTTTGATTTATTGAAAACCTATTAATTAAAAATCCAATAAGACCCAAAACCCCGTTATTAACCTGTGAACCAACACCGGCTCATCCGGCAAAAACCAGAAAATCTTATAATACTTTAAAAAAAAATAAACTTCTCATATACTTTATAATAGTACATAAAAGAATAAAATATTTGATTTGTTATATAAACTAAACACATTGTATTTATGTTATGCATTTCAAATTATAAGTTTTGTAATAATCAATACTATTACAATTTTAATGTAGATAAATTATTTCTTTTGTTTAGAAACATACAATGAGTTAGACCTATTGATATGAGAAATAATATCTTATGTTAAATAAATACATGTTGTATACTCATATCTTTTTTTTTTAATTTTGATTAGTAATAAGGTTAACATATGTATTTTGTCTTCTTTTGGTTCATACGTGTAGCTAAGGGGAGTTGTAACTTAACTATGTGTGTTTTGCTTGAGTTAAGATAAATGATCAATTAGGAAATAAAACATATTAGTAGTGATTGAGTTAATTTAAGTATGGGTCCCATAAATTGTGTTGCTATAATAAAGTTTAGTTATAATATTTGGTTAGTTATAATATGCTAGTTTAAAAATGAAAAGATGCAATAATTTTTTTAAGTAGATTTTTTAAGACTCCTTCCCTTTTAATAGTATTGATACCTTAGTAGTTGCTAGATTCAGGATTGCATGACATGCAGTGCATGTTAGTAATAAAGCAACCCTGTATCACCAAATATAATTTTTATTGTAAAGAAAACTAATAAATTCTGCATAATGTGGTAAAACGAACCTTGTCACTAAATAAATCTTAAAATTTGGATAGGAAAACAATGATATCTTCTCACCAGTTTCCTCGTGATGCGCTTTTGGAATCGCCTTCCTCTCCATCTCTCTTGTACTGCATAAGTTAAAGATAAAGAAGAAGCGCATAATCTTTAAACTACTAATACATATAGGGACTACACATACATGTAAAGAAAAAAATATAAGTTTTGTTAAGTTACTTACGTAGGTGTTATGTGTATGATAGGTGCGACTACGACTTACAGTATCTATGGTGGTAGTCGTTGTAAAAGAATTTTTTTTCTTGGCCTCCATAGTAAATGGAAGAGCTTAACTTGCATGGTGGTTCTGCTTCTTCATTATGGCAACTCTTTTTTATCCTTAATTTTGGGTTGCTGCGTGTGACATCGAACCCACTTAAGGTGTACACCGATCCTTCGGTCAAACGCCCCCTAAACGTTAGTTGTAAGGACGCAGGAACAGACCCTTGGACCAGCGTAGACTCTTCATATCAAGAAATGGGGAAAAAAATCAGAAAACAAATCATAGAAAACTAATTACGTGATTGCAAAGAAATTGATTAAGGAAGAAATGGGGAAAAAACATTTTTTTTAATTTTGTATAACGTAAAGAGATTTAACCGAGAAGATAATTATATGTGTGGGAAAAGATACTTACATGCTCATCAATCAATAACATCTCAAGGCTCATCAGTTGTCCCCTTTTGTTGATGTTCTTGGCCTCACAGAATCTCAGAAAACGGACCTCCTCCACGTTGGAGCATCTCCCGGCTCTCAAGTTAGCAAGAACAGTGCATGAATTAGCCATCGGAATCGTTTGCTTGCAAATTGAAAGTTTGCAGATTTGGTTTGAGTTGGAGTTTGCATGGTATGAAAGTGAGATATTTATAGCTGGAGATCTAGCAGATTTTAAGGAAAACGAACAGGTGCACCGAAATCTTAATGAAGGAGGAGTGGATTAATCAAGGGGAAACTCAAAATAAATATCGGATTTAAGGAGTTGTGAGGTGTTACGGGTAGCAAATGGAGTGTTCAGTTTCTGTGAAATTTTGACGGTCAGGCATCCGCCGCAAGAAGAAGAGCGAAGAAGAACCCTAAAATCACGTGGGCCACCAACGATCATCAGCATCTGGGCTTATGTGGGCTTATTTTCGAAACATAAACGAAACCCAAATCGAGGAATCAGCAAAACAGAAAAGCGACACACGGAACAAAGGAAAACGCGTGAGATACACAGACAACTCAGCGTGTCGACATGTGGCGAGAAAGCAGCCTCTCTCTCCAGAGCGACGTGTACGCCTGAGAAAGCAGATATGTCAACTTTATTTATAAAGAAATTATGGATGTACAATTTAGTTTTTTTTTTTTTAACTATCACTATTATGTTTTTGCATCTATCTTATTAAAACTCAAGTACAAAATTGGAGTGTTTGGAGACTTGAATAGGACTTTTAAAAATTTGGAGTGTTTGGAAACATGGATTGCAGTCTTTTAAAAAAAAATATTTTTGTTTGAAAACAAGGATAGTAGTATTAAGAAAAAAAGTAATGGGCTTATGTTTTTTTAAAAAATTGAAAGTTATCTAGGCCACTTTTAAAATATACCAAAATGGGTCAATCTAATTCCCTAAAAATTTTTTTTCTAAACTAACCATAAAACAAAATTTAAAATTTATATACATATTTCAAATCAAAATAATAATTCAAATTTGATTTATATCAAAAATTGATTCAAAAATATACATATATTCAAAAATGGATTTTTACTAAACTATTTTTCAATAACCATTATAAAACAATATTGTCAATATATATAAGAAAAATATAATACAAAGCCCAATTTGAAATACCAACTCAAATTATGGTTTTCATATTTCATATTAAGTTTTAAAAATATAATATATGTAGTTATTTATATGATGGTATGTATAAAATACTATTAATTATATGATTACTTATATGATGGTACATATAAAATACGATTAATTATATGATGATAAAATACGATATATAATAATGACTAGGGATGGGCTTTTGGATACCCATACGGGTTTAGTTCTGATCGGTTTGTATTTTGGATTTTCGGGGTCAAAGATTTCAGCCTTATTAGAATGTTTCTAAATTTTGGTTTGAGTTCGATTTGGATCTTTGCGGGTTTGGTTTGGGTTTGGATAACTAATTTAAATTATTTTTAAAGTCTTAAATCATTATATATTTTAAATTTCTAAAAATGTATAAATAAAATAATATATTACGTATAAATTTGAATAACATATGTCATAATACTTAAACTTAACATATCAATTGGCTTGATTTAAAATTTTGGATACGAAATCAATAATTATTTTGAGTATTTTTGGTGATTTGAGTATACTTTAACTATTTCAGATATTTACTTTTGACTATCTATATATATTTTCAAGTATTTAAACCAATTTAAAAGTATCATTTTTGATGTTTTATATACATTAAATCTAAAAATAATTAATATATATAAGTATATAAATCTATTTTTAGATAAATTCGGATACCTAAATACTTCGGTTCGGATCAGATTCGGTTCTTTAAATAACAAAATTTTGAATAATTAGAATATTTAATCAATTTATGTTTGGGTTTGGTACTATATCTTTGGATCGGTATCGGTTATGTTCCTCGGATTCATTTTTTCAAATCCTAATAATTACATGAAAAACAAATATCAACATATTTTTCAAAATATACACCCGCGCGCCTGCGCGGGTCAAAATCTAGTTTGTAATTATGACAGAATAATTTATGGTGTATGTATTTTATTTTATGCGGTTATGTCACACACCAGTTGTGTTGACTTATTCGAAATATAAATGTTGTGTGAATAAGATAGTACGATATATATTCCATGGATATATTAAACCGTTCGAACACAGTAAATACATATTACGGACTCGGTATTTGAAACCACTAATTTGACTTATGTGTAAGTTTTAATATGATGGTTTTCATCAGAACGGGAAATGTAAAACTCTAAGATAAGACAGAGTCGTCTGTTGACAAAATTTAAAATAAAACAGAGTCAAGAGTCTCAAAATATTAGCATTTGTAGCTTCCAAAATGATGTTTTCGTCGAAGCTTAAAAGTGTTGGATAACACACTGGCTGTTGTTCCTGCGATGAAAGTAATGCAGTCAGTATTTAAAAAAAATATTGAATTAGAGATAGCAGATGAAAAGAGTTTCCGTATGTCAAATGCCTTAAAATATTTATTATAAAGGCTGCCAAATTTTGATCCAAGCAAATATGCACATGTTTTTTAGTACCTGTTTTTTTAAATCATTCAAATTTGTTTAAAGCCACAAATAAATTAAAAAAAATTATAATATATCTATCAATTTATATTTTATAATGGTTTAACAAACACATATCTATATATATATATTCAGATACAGAAAAAGTTAGAAAAAAAAATTGTACGTATAATAAAAATGTTTTGTAATTAACGGAACAAAATACATGTCGAATTTTTTGGTCTTTTGAAAAATATCATTTTTATTTCAAAAAAATGTCGTTGTACAATTTCAATGCAAAATGTATTTATTTTATATTCTAATCTATTTTTCTATTGGTTGAAATAGGGTTAGATGTATTGATAATGATATTTTTATTTTGGAAATATGCAAGATTAATTTTTTTTAGTCTACAGCACAGTTGTGATTCCGCTTTTATGTCTATGTTGAATAGATTTGAGATACAACCAATTTTCGTGTGAGCCAAAGTCTAAAACTACAATTAAAATGAAATGGATGAAATACTATTTAATATTTTATTAGTATATAAATTTAAACAAAACAATAAATATGCATAACGAAAAATAGAATAAATAATGGAGAATAATACTACGTAATATAGTATATTCAAGACTAATACTAGGTAATAAATTATATTTAAATTTTAGTACAAATTTATTCAGTAATAATCACCACTGCATCATATTCTTCACTGTTCCTTCCTCGATTAAAATCATGTCAGTCAAACAGTAGTGATCTGTCTTCTTCGGTTCAAAGAGACCCCAAAAACCTTAACGACAACCAGATCCCTGCAACAAATATCGGTCCACCCAACGAGTAGATAACGCCAGAAGCAACGTCGTCACCTTTTTAACTAAGGGTTTTTAGTAATTAAACCCCTCAACTAAAAATAAATCGTAAAAAAAACCTTCACTAAAAATCATGTGAAATAAACCCTCAATTTTAATTCCATTAACATATGTTATCATCCGTCTAAAAAACCGTGACGGAAGGTGACATATGTTAACGGTTTATAAGTTGAGGGTTTATAATGTTGAAAACTTTGTTGAGGGTTTTTTTTACGATTCAAAAATAGTTGAGGGGTTTTAACAATAAAAGTCATTAAATATTATTAAATTATTTATTATCATTTATACATTATTTTGGATTGATTTATAAGCCTTTAAAACTAATTTATAAATTTTAATACATTAATCTATTATAAAATTAATTTATACATCTTAAATTAATAATTTTTAACACTACTTACAATTTATTATAACTTCAAAATATTAAATTATTTGATATTTGGCAATAGTGATATAAAAACAATTTGTGTGTTTATATTGTTATTGTTAAATATCAAATAATTTAAAGTTTCTAAGTTATATTAAGTCTTAAGTAGTGTCGAATATAATTCATCCATGAAGTCAATCTTTCTATTAAGAGTAGGACGCATGTTTTCCTATTTTCATGATTTCTCTCATTCTGCTCATATTTCCCACATATTTCACTCCTCTCCTCCAAAATAATACATGATTATTATTCTTATTTATTTCTGAATAAATACGATATTTTTATTTTCTTGATCAATAATATATTTGAAACATAAAATAATACAATAAATCAAGAACAATATAGGAAAATATGAAAGTATGCCGGATGACGAAAATAATGAAAATATGAAAAAGTGTGTCATACTCTAAATAGAAAGATTGACTTTATGGATGAATTATCCTCGACACTACTTAAGACTTAATATAACTTAGAAACTTTAAATTATTTGATATTTGACAATGACGATATAAACACAAATTTTCTTATATCACTATTACCAAATATTTTTTTTTATATCACTATTGCCAAATATCAAATAATTTAATATTTTGAAGTTAAAATAAGTTGTGTTGAAAATTATTAAGTTAAGATGTATAAATAAATTTTATAATAGATTAATGTATTAAAATTTATAAATTAGTTATAAATCAATCTAAAACAATGCATAAATGATAATAAATAATTTAATAATATTTAATAACTTTTAGTGATAAAACCCTTCAACTATTTTTGAATCGTAAAAAAAAAACTTCAACAAAGTTTTCAACACTATAAACCCCCAACTTATAAACCGCTAACATATGTCACCTTCCGTCACGGTTTTTTAGACGGAGGGTAACATATGTTAACGGAATTAAAGTTGAGAGTTATTCCACAGGATTTTTAGTTGAGGGTTTTTTTTAAGATTAATCTTTAGTTGAGGGGTTTAATTACTAAAAACCCTTTAACTAACTAGCATGGGTGAAACCACCAAAACGACATGAAATTAAAGTTTAAATTCTCAAAGAAGCCAAATAAACACCCGAATCTATTCTAATAGTCTTACATCCATCTAATAACTGTTCAGTTTATCCTATCAAATGCAGCATGTTTAAAATTAGCACAAAATGATATTGAGTGGTCTTCTCATGCCTCATTGTTCTTAAACGAAACAACTTTTAATTTCGGTTTGGGTAAAAAAAGAACGCTTTATCACCATCTAACACTCTAACACTCTTTATAGGCAATTTCTATCAAGCAATTTTACGCTGCTACATAACCACCTTCGTTCGGTAGGTTCAAATGAAACCACAGCCTCAACTGTCACCACAACACGATCGAAACCCTCACCACAAGGACAAAAACTTTAATTTTGCAACCAATAACTTCTACACTAATTTACCAAAATTATACTCTCAACATATTTTATATGTTTCATATATATAGACAATCCGCGCGAAGCGCGGACATACAACTAGTATATAATAAAGCGTAAGATCATAGTTATTGATGTCTAAACCGTTGTTTAAATATTTTTTTAGAAGAGTGGTCGACAAATATCTTAGTTTTGTTTTTTAAACAAGGCCTAAAATATGATCTTACATTCGTCTGACCAAACAAAAACTTAGTTTATGGCACACAAAGTTATTTTCCAACTTATTTCATACTTTTTAATGTATCACTAATTTAAAAAATATGATTCATCTAATATACCACTAATTTTCCAAATTACTTTTCCATCTGTTAGATCGCTGACAAGGATTGTTTTCCGCCCTAAATCAATGCAGACTTCCAAGATCTCCCTTTTAATATCAATACAATACTAAAAGTTGAATAAGATGAACATCTAGACTATCCACGTAGGCAAATTAAATCGACCTATCAGAGTATTGAATTAGGCCACATCACCCAAATCAACCTAAACGACATATTTGCTTCATCTTCTGCAAAATCACCTAAGCTTCACCGCCGTTACTTGCCTTCTCTTCTAGACCAGTTCCCTCCTTCCGATCATTCTCTCTACCCTCCCCATCCGCCTCATTTTCCCACTGTAAGTTATAATCAAATCCTTTCTGATTACTCCGTCGTGATTCCCGATTTCGATTAGGTTTAGGTTTCGAGACTTCGAATTGGATCGGATTTCTCTATGAGAGTTTGATGATTTTCAGCTTCTTTCGATTTGAATAGTGTGTTCTTCCTGCTGGTGTGGCATTCCATTCGTCTGGGTTTGTTTCCAGCGACCCTGTGAGTTTCCCACGGAGCTACCCCATTGTCTTGACGAGTATGTGATTATTGCATTCTTCAATGGAGAAGTCGTTATGCATGTTCAATTTAAGTTGTTTGATTTAAGTTTGTTTGATTTGTATACACTTGCTTTATCTGTTTCTGGTTATCTTCAATCCACAGAGGGTGATGGAGTGAAAATATTTGTTAGATTGCGTTTCGGGACCGAGTCTACGAGGATGTTACTGAAGCTTATCGTTTACCACCCAATACATACGCAGACAAGTGTATCTGTATCGTCTCTCACGCCCCCAATTTCCGAGCTCTTTGGGATTCTCTCGAGGTGATTTTTGGTCTTTACTTCTCCTCAGAAGGAAGCTGGTAAAAACATTCAGTGCTTAAAAATATGAAAGCAAACCTCCATTCTTATGTTTTGAAATTGATGTTAGTCGCCTCTTCAATTTTTTAGTAAGCCATTGTGGTATGTTATCGCTATGTTTTCAGTCTCTATTTTTCCTCTGTATTTGGTAAGATGCCAAAGGAATCTTCAGTGACACTCTTGATCATATTTTTTTTGCTTATTGTTGCAAGTTGGATTGTAACTTATAGATTGCTAAGCTGGTGAATGAGGGGGAGGTAACTAAGGCTGAGACAATGACTATTGGTGAAATCTTCGATTACATCAAGAAAGGATCCGCCAAGGTAGAACTTGAGCTGTAGATATGCCACTCAAATCAACATGCTTAACTACGTATATCACCCGGTCGTTGACGAACGCAGGAGGTGTTTTCTTTTGTCTATAACTGTTACCAAAGTTGTCTCTTTCTACCCACCTCTGACAGTCCCACAGGTGAAACCACATTTGCTGCAACTGCTGAATTGCCCCTGCTCTCTGCAAATGTTTTGTCTGCATCTTCCAAAGGATGTGGAGACCTTGCTGATGAGAGAATGGTGGCTCAAATAACAGTGGCGAAGCACAGGAAGCCAAATGTGCTACCCATGTCAAATAGGTCTTTCCAGTTCTTAAGTTTTGTTCTGTTATTGCTCTGTAAGAGGTCCTTTCATATCTTAATTATTTCGACATTGCTCAAGTTAGACTTTGGTCTTTTTACTGCTTTGCTTGATTGTGTGGTTTTAATTGTTTACTCATTGTTAGCACGCACCCTTTGACCTAACAAAGAAGAAGATGATGAATGTCATTCTGGATCCTATCGAGGACTCAACAGAGTCACAAGCGGAGAAAACTTATTCATTGCTTGGTATGTGCCGTGAAACTTTGGCTGTTTCATTTCAATGGTGTACATACATTACTTTGTCTTTACTTATTTTCACTGCAGCTTTTGATGGCCTTCAGAGTTCATTTGCTGGACAGAAATCAGTGAGTCTTCTAACGTCTTGCTTCTTCTAAACTTTGTTTTTTAGAAACTGCTGTTCTTATGATTATGTGTCTCACATTTTTTTTTCAGTCGGTGGGTTTAATCAACCTGACATTTATCGGTGATGAATCATGGCCTCATTTGCAACAATATTAGAACATCATTAGAAAATGTGAAAATGGAGTTTGCTTTCAACATTTGTAACAGTTCTATTTTGATTCATCAACAAGCTATTAAGATTATACATCTTAAAGCATTACTTAAGAATAATCATTAGATCTAACATTTTTTAAATCATATAAAAATGATAAGTTTTTAATTATAAACTTCTCAAAAGAATAATTTCACTGGTAAAAGCATAAACAGTTACTCATTTATTTTATGATGCAAATAAAGATAAAGCAAAAAAAAAAAAATACATATTTTAAATTTTCAAAAGATTTGAGTTTATGCTTGAGAAACAACCTTTTGGTGTATATCATATTTTCCAATTAACAATTATGGTATATATGCAAACTTTACCCAACTATAGGATCTATCGTCTTTTCAATGTAATCATTTTTTTATGTTTTAATTTGAAAGCTTTTAGTCAAAACAAAGATATAGTATCTATATTTTGGTTTTAAGTAGAGAGGAAATGAGTATAATGTCCAAAAACATAGTTGTGTAAAAATTAAAAGGAAAAACATGGAGAAAGCTTCAAAATGTTTCTGAATATAAAAGAATAGTTGAATCATAACTAAGTTTAGTTAAATTTTTATTTATATTCCTTAGTACTTATCCCAAATTTACTTCTTATATTAACAATCAATCTTGAATTTCAATATTGAACTTAATCGTATAAATTACAATACTTTTGCGACCATATTGGTATTTGGTAATACAAATAATCGCTTCATTTTTGGAGTTTAAGTTTTTCTATCTGATTGATATTAGTAGTTTGATTAAAAAAAAAGGTCGATCTGTACATTATAATTGGAGAAAGAAAACAAACAAAAATCAACCGAAGACTTTTAAGGTATGTGAAACAAAAATTAGAAATAGCAATTCTCTGCAATTAAAGAATAAGTCAATAAATAAAAATACAAAATAAAACAAAAAATATACACAGAAAGAAAGATTTGGTAAAATAAAATCATAATAAAATTTCCATAATTGATAGTGACCAGTTACACTAAAAAAGTCTAAATTTACAACATACACAGTTTTATTTACAACTTTAAACCCATTATCTAATTAAAATGATTCTAAGAAAAAGTCTCAACATGAAGAGTTAAAAAAGATACGATAAAATATAATACATAATGTTAAAAATAATTGATCACTGATCACTAAAAAATTATGTTAGTAGTAATAAAAATAAAATGACAACACATTTATTAAAACCATAGAATGGCACGCAACAAGGTGTTATTAAATATATAAACTATAAATAAATATGCTCAACGCAAACACAAATAAAAATGAGACATCATATTTGGATATATTTAAATAAATAATTTTAAATATATTATATTCTTGATAATTTTAAAATTACTTAAAAAGAAACTAAATTATTAGAAAATTAATATACAAATAAAACTAAAGCAATATTTTGTAGCGTCAAAATAATGAATGAATAAAAAATATTTTATGTTAATAAAATAGATTTTAGATTTTAAAGACTTCTAATTCATGTAATATTACAAAATTAAAAATTTGTTTATTATAATTAATATTTTGCCATTTGATATATTAAAATAATATTCTAGATCGATATTCAATTGTCAGTTTTCAACTATTACACGTAAAAAATTATTATTAAGTATATTTTTTTTTTGAAAAGGGGGTTTTATATTTTAAGTAGGTTATTGGAGTACTTTTTTTTAGTGAATTTATTTGAGATGAGATTCCGATCTTTTAACCTAAGATAATTTATGTTCTATACATTATTTTTATTTTTTTACATAACTCTAAAATCTCGAACTTGATTCTTCATATTTTATTAGTTATTATGTTACATATAATAGAAATACTTACTTCAAACTAAAAATATATAAAAAAAAATCAAATTTTGAAGTTTAGTTATATATAATTTAATATACAAAAATTCACATACAAATAAAAATGATAGATATAACAAATTTAAATATATTATCCGCGCGTAGCGCGGAAAAAGGATCTAGTGTACATAAAAGCATTTGGAAATTGGTTCAGTCTCCAAAGTTGTTTAGTGAACTTGACTTGACTGGTCATTATAAATTATAATCATAAAATCCTTGTTATTTAGTTTTGTTTATGTATAGGTTAACAAAATTTAAATTTAGTTCCTTTTTGTTTTAGTTAGATTTTAGTCAAAATAAATACAACACACATAAAATGAAAAACATTTAGAATCATAATGCATCATACTTGTAGGGTGTTGAATCTGAAATTTGAAATGATTTGTACTAAATGAAAAATCTTATATAATTAGACATAAAAAAGCAAAACAAATTAGTGTCACTGGAAGATGATTTAAATATGTACTTTACAGTATACTGTCATTTAAAAAATATTTTTACATTTTATGAGTTATTTATGATTTTAAAATAAGCAGTTATGGAAGCTATATATGAATCTGACGACTATGGAATAAAAGTTTCTCTGAATGAGTTTAATGAAACCAGAGCATAGTTTTCACTCTGGTCTATCTAAGATCTTTGACGGTTACATATGCCATGTTTATTTCTTTGATTTTTATTTTCTGTTGGAGTCTGAATAAGTTGAGAAATGCGTAATTCTAGATTATTTGTGAATATGACACTAAACACTCCTAGATATTTATACTAAAGATAGTTACAAAAATTTATAATGCTACTATATACACAAATGTGTCTAATTTAATTTGGAGATGCAATTATATTATTATCTCATGGGAATTTAAACAATATTACAGATAGATATGAAAATTGTTTAGAACAACAGTTTGGGGTATTATAATTAGAAGAAAAATTTTATTTGCAAATCATATTAGGACAACTACAGAGACGCATGTTGTTAGCCTGAGAAGTGCAAGTGCAGGAGATTGGGCTAAGCCTTACATATGGATACCAAGTATTTAACAAGTCATTTACACATTGTTGTGCTCCATCATTTGAGCATGAACCACTGAACGCTTGTTTTTTTGATGGGCACCACGGCTTTATCTGCCCAGCAGTCACACTTAGTTCTTCACCTATAATTCATCAATATAAAAACTGAATTAGATAAAGTTGGTCTGGGTTAACTTGGAATGTGATGAGCAAAATGGTTATCTCAGTATGATGATAAGACCTTGAGAGAAGTGGCTTGGGAGTAAAGAGGATAAGATACAACAAGCCAAGAAGATTGCAGCCAACCTCATATTTTCTTTTGTTTATTCTCTCCTCTCTCTCTCTATGTCTCTTTGTGTGTTTATAATATATTTTGCTATATAACTAGTGGCTAACAAGCACTAATATATATAGTACATTTGATTCTGTTCAGAGTAAAAATAAAGCAATATTTTATGGTAAGCAATCTTTCTTATAAATCAAAGATTTCAAATTGATATTTTAATACTTATAGCTATAAAAAACAAAAGAATCTATGTTAAACTATTCAAAGAAAATTTAATAAATAACTAGATTTTGACCCGCGCTTCAAAAGCGCGGGTTTTCTTACAATAAAAAGTTTAATAATGTTAATGATTTTTGTATGTTTTTCTTCTTTTTTTATTGATTTTTGTATGTTATTATGTTACAATATTGAATTATATCAAAAACACAGAATTTTATAAAATTATATGATTTATGAATTAATTTATTTAAAATTTTGTATGTATATTGTTATGTAACTCTTTCTTAGGTCCAAACATTTTGTTTGGTTCGAATAAAAACCGATCCGAATCGGTTCAGATCCAAGTCTACGGAAAAGTATCTATTGGGTATATTTCAGACCCGCAGTGCCGGTTTAGGTTTGGATTCTACAGAGATCTGAACCGGTACCCTGAGTATCTAAAATGTATTGTGTATATTAAATATATTTTTCTGTTTCAAATATGTCTTCGATATCACGATTATTCTTTTGTGTTTCAGATTTGATTTTCGGTTAATGTTTCAGATTTCAAATAAAATGTTAGATTTTTAGAAACATATTTTGTGTATACGCATAAGATTTTAAATATAATAAAAAACTTTAAAGTATTGTCATGTTTCTATACATTATGTTTTACATAAAAGTTTTACATTCTGTATATAAAAAAATTTGGTTCATATACTATGTTAATAAATGTTATAAATCAGCTTTTATGTGGAGCGGATAAATGATCATCATAGCTGACAATATAAACTATATCTAAACATTAACTTTATGGTATTTGAAAATAAATGCTAATATAATTATTTTCTGTTAATAAGCACAAAATCTGGTGGCAGAATCTTTTAGTTTGGTACAAATATTAAACATATTATGTGGAGTTGATTAATTAAGGTGATATAAAATATAACATTCTAATGAAAGGGTCTAACAACCTTTTATAAGTAGATTTTTAAAAACTGCTTCCCTTTTAATAGTATAGATAAGATATATTTTAGAGGATCTTTTGATTCAGGTTATCTAGATTTTATTTTAGAGGATCTTTTGATTCAGGTTATCTAGATTTGTTTCTAAATAGGTTTACATAAAAAAAAATCAAATTTTAATTATTTCATTTTAGATATGTGTAGATTTGGTTTTAATGTATCAAAACCAAAAAAAGAATAATATAAATTTAGGTCTTATGGATCAAGATCTGTTAAATATCTAGAAAATATTTTAGAAAATATTAAATATTAAATATATTATTTTTAAGTTTGACCGAAAGATAGAATGAATTTTAGTTCTTTGTAGATATTTTATTTTCAAAAAGAATAATTTAATTTAGAAATCTTTATTAAAATTTCATAATTTTGAGTTTTAGTATTTCTAGATATTTGTGTTAG
Organism: Brassica rapa; assembly: GCF_000309985.2. Taxonomy (NCBI): domain Eukaryota; kingdom Viridiplantae; phylum Streptophyta; class Magnoliopsida; order Brassicales; family Brassicaceae; genus Brassica; species Brassica rapa. The sequence goes on along the minus strand of NC_024795.2, from coordinate 18,836,088 downwards.
GGATAATTAATCAGATCCTGTAGTTGTAGGTAGGTTTGGACGTTCAGATATCTGTTCGGGTTTAGGTCTTGTGTTTCGGGTATTTTGGTGTTAGAGTCTAGAATCCTTTCTGATATTTTTATATATCGGGTCAGGTTCGGATATTTTTAGTTTGTGGTTCGATTATTTTGGATCGGGTTCGAATATTTTAGATTTTAAAAATAAAAATAAAATTATTCATTGGTCAATTTTTTGTACTGAAAATTTTACCATTAACTTAACTGGTTTTCTAATTTTTAAGAGGTTACATGATTAATAGGTTTGTAGATAAAAAATTGAAAATATAAAGAAAATAATTTGGCTGTTGTTTGCGATTTTGAATACAACTTTTGTTACTTCATGAAACAAGAAGCTTTTCACATATATTTTAAGCAAGTAGAAAATCACTTTGTTTGCAATTATATGTATATTATATGATCTTTGAACCATATGCAGCAAATATTTTGAATAAAATGAAAGAAAAAAAAAAGAAACAAAATATAGGGTCCAGTATAATATGTTTGGTTATCTTCGGATATCCATTCGGGTTAGGATATTGCCCGTTTGAGTTTTGAAATCCAATCTCTTGTAACCCAATACCAGTTCGGGTAATTTTTCACTTCAGTTCAAATTTCCGTTTAGGTTTTCAGTGACGGGTTCGGATAGGAGTTTGAGTATTAGGTAAAATAAGCAGGTCTAGTTGTGGAAGTAATATCTTTGCCGCCATAATCCTCTTAGTTTAGGATTAGACATGAGATTAGGCTAAAAGAGTTGGAGTTTCTGCTAACTGGAAATTGCATCAAGTTTATGAAACTATTGAAATTTCCGCCTAACGTTCCAAATGGTGACCCATCAAAGCTTAAGGGTTGATAGCTGCAAAAGGAACCATCGATGAAGCTTGACAAGTCTGGTATCTGCCTGTGCTGACTAGGGCTGGGACTTATTAGTAAAATGTCGGATACGTCGAATTCAGATTTGATTCTGAATATCTTGACTTTAAGTTCCGGATACGCATTTTTAAAATATATTAAATTTAAACTTTTATTGATAATTATTGTTCATATACTAATATTTATTCATTATATTAGTCTTATAAAATAATATTTTATTATAATTTTTATAATCTTATATATATATATATATATATTTTAGATATTTTTTATAAATATTTAATTTATATATTATTTTAAAAATTTAGTATTTTAAAAATATTTTTTAAAATATATATATATATATATATATATATATATATATATATATATATATATTTTAACCTTTTTACGGATCTGAATCCAGATCCAAATCTAGATACTCAGAGATATTTCAATATTTAGATGGATATCTGAAACCCAGATATCCGAAAGGTACAAATTCAGATACTAAGATGACGGCTTCGGCGAATCCGTATCCGGATCAAAATACCTTAAATTTTCTGAATATCTGGATCCGTCCCACCCTTAGGGCTTACTGTGTATCCATCTCGAGTGATGATGTATGGCGATACGCTTGTTTTTTATTTTTTCCGATAATCAGTATATTGGGTCTGGGTAAAAGGGTTTAAAATGTATATCAATGTCGCAAATGGCGGAGAATATGTATGTCAATCTTTGTTGTATGTTCTATTATGAGTTTTTTTTATGAAATAGAAAGCTTCATCGGATGTTTACTTCCCGTTTCTGAACCGAAATCTGAATCATGTGTAAGCTTACGGAATGTTGCTTCCAAAACATTTAGAGCATTTCCAACCCCACTCCATAATTTACTGTAAAATGGAGTGGGAAATGGAGTGATGAACAAACAAAAAAGTGAGTAATTGATTTTTTGTTTGTTCATCACTCCATTTTGCAGCAAATTATGGAGTGGGGTTGGAGATGCTCTTATGTTTTGGATTCACGCTTCCAAAACACTTATGTTTTGTTGGAATAGATAAAAAATACAAAATCATGTTTTTTTATATAAATCTAAAATTTAATTGTAATGAAATAGAGAAATAGAAATATACAAACATTAAAACTAAAATTATCTTTAAGTATTGAGGTTTTATTAGAGATATAAGATATATATTCAAATAATATTGTGTCAATTATTTATGAAATATTAAAAATAATTAATATAATAATTTCTAATAAAATTAATTTATGTGTATTTTGACAGTTTTAATATGAAATTATTTAAAATTATTATAAATGAATAAATTATTTATATTAAATTTGAATCATATATTTTTTTAATGAATTTTATAAAAAAATATTATATTCAAATATATATATATGGATATACGCTTCCAACGCGTACTGACTTCTTAATTTTTTTTTAAATCTCGCTTCTGCGCTTCCATAAATTTCCGATTCCGTGTACTCGCTTCTGATTCCATGTAACATAGGTTTAGAATGCTTTAATTAACATACACAATTTAAAATGTACTAGTTAATGTATTAGTGTTATATATATTCAATTTAAAAGTTAAACTGATTAAACAACCAAAAAATTATATTCATTTAAAGATACCATGTCCCTTGGGAGCCGAGCAAAGTTTTTGATAGATCTCACCAAACCATAAAAGTATACGGGTGAGCAAAAAAAAGGTAATATCTTGTCTCATCGGGTGCACCACATAGCACGTAAGTTTGAGGTTGATGTTCGAGAAACAACGGTGGTGAGACTTTCTCTCATTGCTAACAAGGTTAAAATAGAGTAACTAGATACTGAAAAATAAAAATCCCTATGAAGGTGTCACCAATATTCACCACCAGGTTTGAAAGAAATTGATTGTTCATAAAAGGTTTTCTTTAATAACAAGAAAGTTCTGGACCAGAAAGCCCGTACATATTCCTAGAGCAAAACCCATACCCAACTTCTTTGACCACTCACTTGGTCTTGTTAAAGTATGGTTGAAGAAATTGGGTCAGTGTTATCATGTCCCTAGTGCAGCATCTAGTTGTTTGCACTTTGGATAGTACTCAACCTACATATCGATTCATTGTCTTCCAAGGTCATTTATGGCTTAAATTGGATCAGAATGTCACTTTATTTAATACAGCACACAACTTAAAGAAAGAGAATGGGAAAAGCTCCTTAATGGTGTTTGAAGATAAACGAGGAAACTTAGGCTCTTAAAATAACTTTGCTCTTATCCTTCATTAGAGGTTTCCGCCTTTTTGAGCCATTTTGTGAACTCTTCAAGCGTGTTCTCGTCTGTTTTATAGTGTTTCTTTACGAACTCATGAAGCATAGACCATGTAAAATCTGGATACACTCTTTCACCTTCTAATTCCTCTGGTGGCTTCACCACTTTGTCCACTTTTGGAGATAGGAAGAATGCAATTGTCTTTCTTTCCGTCTCGCTATTCACTACCGCCTGATGCAAAGAACTCTTGTATATTCCGTTGGTAAGAGCCTATAATCAAAGCCCCGGGAAAAAGGGGGGAAAGACAAATTGTTTAAATTTCTTGTTATTATTAGTCTCGCTCGATTCTCAAACTATTCATAAATACTCAGCAAATTTATAAATTTCATGTAGTAAGAAACAAAATAAATAAATTCGACACTCCAATACATCCAAAAAATAATAATATTTATCTCTTTCATGCATTGATCATATCCCCCATAAGAATATTGTGTAAGTAGTCTCGACCTCAATATCTCTGCGAATTTTATTTCAAAATTTATTTGATTGCGTAAGAAAGAGTTAGTGAAGGTTGGGACTCCGATTTACTTATTGAAATAAATATTTCCTTCATTTATTGATCTTAACGGAAGAGGAAAACTTACCCTGAAAGTGTCGCCAATGTTAACCACCAACGCTTGAGGGTTAGGAGGGACAGAATGCCATTGGTTGTCCACTAAAACTTGAAGACCACTGACGTGGTCTTGTTGAAGTATGGTTAGAGAGGTTGGGTCGCAGTGTGGTCCTGTCCCTAGTACAACATCTGGTTGCTTGCACTTTGGATAGTAATTCAATCTCAATATCGATTCATTGTCTTCAAAAAAATCTTTGAAATGGCTTCTATTAAGGCCAAGACTCATTCCAAGAAGCTCCATGATCTTCAATGAGAGATTGCTCATGGCCTCGGCGTATTCTTGATATACCCTTCTGCATATATGTATGGAAAGAAACTATTAGTATCGATCTATACTCAGTTAGTCACTACATAACATAGAAACGCAAACGAACTAATTAAAATAAAATAAAAAGAAAGCGTCTTTTATATACCCAAAATCATTGTATCCGTCACCCATTTTTTCAATAATGAAATCTTTGACGATTTGAGAGTGGTTATCGGTCTTCTCCTCCGGGGAGAAAGAAAACGACAGCATTTCCTTCCAGGGTAGATTCTTCTTGTATTTCCCGAAATAGCTATTAGCGTAACCCCAGCTTTCACGCCACTCCCCCAGAGCCTTCTGTTTCTCACAAGTCGGTGACAAAAAGAATTTGTCCATAGATGTATAGGCACTGGACAGGAGCCTCTCATCGACTCCATGGTTGGTGACCAAGAAGAAACCATGTTGCTTTGCACCTTCTGCCACAAGTCTTGTAGCCTCCGAGACCAAGAATGGGTCCTCGGAGAGGAAGCCAGCAAGGTCAATGAGAGGGACTTGGAGGATTGGAACGTTTGGAGACGGTTTCTGATGGTCGGGCCATACAAACTCTTGAGGTACTTGGTTTTCTTGATCATGTAGGACCATTGAATCAAAGGTCGTCAAAAGGCTGTCTTCGGTTTCATTTACATTGAAAGGGAGCTTTGTGATGCATTCCATTTCGAGTGGAAATGAATAGATGTTACTGAAAAGAACAAGAACTTAAAAGGCCTTTTAAAAGATAAATAATGATTGATTTAGTGTTGTAGTGTACGAAAATGGAGAGAAAAGAGTGATATTTATAGGAGCGACAAGGAAACGTACCCCCAAGGAATAGTTACGTAAGCTGATCACGAGAAGTTCGTTTTAGTTTCTGATTTGATCTTAAAACGTTTTTTATCCATGTTTGTGAGCCAATCAAAACCTTTGCCTACTCATATATCATATAACGGTAACCTCACTATATGAAGACATGGCAGAATCTCAGTATACAAAGACATTTGTCAAAATACATTCTGTTGGTACTGATTGCGCGTCAAATTTCTTGAAAGATTTGTCTATTTCCTTCACTTTTTTGAACTCTAAGCATTTCAATTTTATAGAACGTGACACATAAAAAAAAGTTTCAGATTTGTTTCAATTAATTGCGTAAATATGTAACCAGTTCAGCTTTTTATTATCCAACTACAGTAGATGCTAAATACCCCACTTTATAGATTTTTTTAAAAAATTACTAAAAGTATATTAGATTTACATTGTTTTATAAAAATTAAAAATATGATGTCTACTTTTCCTTTAATTTTAGTTATAATAAAATTAGAAAATTTTAGTAAAATGGTAAAATAATTATATTGATTGTTTAAATAATAAATTTATCAAAAATACGAAAAATATTTTAAAACTGTGGCATATTCTACATGCGTTTTTTTTTTGTTAAATGCTTAATGCGTATAAATCATAATAAAGAAAAAATTGTTTGATATTTGTAACAACTAATCTTTGATATTTTAATAGGAGATTTCATGCGCCATACGCATATACAAAATATTTAAAAATGTTATATATAAATAAAATTTTCTATTTTTATATTTTACTTTTATTAGTTTAAAAAATAAAACCATAATGCATTTTTTTAGTTTGATTTATTCAAGTTTACTTTAACCCTTTAATTTTGCATTACTTAACTTTTAATAAATTTTAAATTTTTTAAAATAATTTAAATTGGTTATCTAAATCCTCAAAGATCTGAACCGAACACCAATTCCCAGAAAGACCCGAAAACGAACCCGAACTCTCACTCCTAATCACTATTATATATCATGTGTCATCATAGGTTACAAAAATATGTATTATCATATAATTATTCGTATTTTTTTTACGTACCATCAAATAAGTAATCTTATAATTAATAATATTTTATACGTACAATCATATAAATAATCACATATATCTATTTTATATTTCAATGTGAAATATTAAAACCATAATTTAAGTTGGTGTTTGAAATTGGGCTTTGTATTGTATATTTCTTATATATATTGAAAACATTTTTATAATGGTTATTGAAAAATATGTTAGTAAAAATTAATTTTTGAATGTATGTATATTTTTGAATGATTTTTTGATATAAATCAATTTTAAATTATTATTTTGATTTGAATATATATATCAAGTAACATAAGCCCGTTACTTTTTAATATAATGTAAAGAACTTCCAATTTTTTAAATAGCATAAGCCTATTACTTTTTTTTTCTAACTTACTGTTATCCATGTTTCCAAACAACATTATATTTATTTTTTACTATTATTATGTTTCCAAACAAAAGCTTACTTCTACTTTAATAAGATAAATGTGAAAGATAAATAACGATTCATGTAAATATTTCATTGAAGAACCAAAAGATTCTTTCGAATAATTTTTCATAAATTTTTTTCTCAGAACATAAGTTGATAATAAGGTTTTCACTAACCTAAATATATTTGGAATCAATTGGCTTATATTATTTGAAAAATTATGTAGCATATATATAGACACGAAACCGTATGTTTGTTGATTTCCTAATTTTCCTAAAACTTGACATCATTGTGGTATGTAACGTTAGAGACCATTTACATGTTTTTTATAAGGTCAGGGTTTTAAAACCCACAAAAAAGTCAGGGTTTGTTTTATGTTTTATGTAGAGGTCAGCGTTTCTTTATCCATTTTTCCTTATTTTGATGTCAAAATCACATTATTTTAGTGTAATTTCAAAACTAAAAGCATGTTTTTAACCACATTGACATTTATATTGTAAGAACATGTATATTGTAAAAACCTCTTTTGCATTATAATATTATAATATTAGAAATTTTGTTATTATTTAATATTATAATATAATAACAATAATTATTTGATATTTACAACATAAACATTTATTATTATGTAACTACATTACTAAAAAAAATTACAATGTTTTTTAAATAAATTTAAAATTTCAATAAATTTTAATAAAAATTAATTTTTATTATAAATATTTATTTATCTTTTTATTTAGATTAATATTTTATCAATAAAAATTTAGTAGTATTTATATTGTAAATAATGTCACACCAAGTTTTGTGTAATAGTATAGCTTTACACTAAAATAAATTTATTTTTAGTATTAGTTAGAAAAAGATTTGTCTGAAAACTAAACTTAGTGTTGGATTGAAGATGTCCTAAAAACAAACTCCAAAAATTTAAGAGTTTCTACTTCTTCAAATATTTTTTCTGTATTTGTTTTCTTATAATTTCAAGTATTTTACAGTGGTTTATGTCCTAATAGTTTTCTGATTTTAAATTATCACAAATAAAGTAATAAAATATTGAAATAAAGTAATAGAACATTAAAATATAGTGTATCAAGAACAAAAATGAACTCTTCGCAAAAGGCGATTTCCAGAATTCTCTTGGAGATTTCCAGATTTCTTTCAGAGATTTTACTCAATCGAAATTTCGATCATTATTAAAACTAATTCTTCCACATACAATCAGAGGAGCAGAATCAGGATCCATGAAGCTTTTACATTGGAATTGTCAAAGTTTGAGAAGTCTTTTAACAATTCCTCATATAAAAGATGTCAGGAAGAACCATGCTCCTGATATAATGCTTCTACTAGAAACTAAGAATGTAAATAGCCAAGCTAAAAATCTAGCAAAGGAATTATGTTATCAAAACTCTAAAATAGTTCCAGCTTGTGGTAGTAGCAGCAATGCAGTTTTTTCTGGAATGATTGGGTTAAGATCAGTTTCTTGGATAACTCTATTTATAGTGTACTAATATATCTATTGAAGAAGGCACCAATACTTTTTGGTTGTCATATATATATGGAAATCCAGTAAAAAGGTAAAGAGATTCTTAATGGCTTAAAATGATTCAGAGTTTGCAGGCTTTCTTCACAACAAGCCGAGACTAATGGTGGGAGATTTCAGTGACATCAAGTGTAATTCGGAAAAGCAAGGTGGCATTAGAAGGTCAGTCACTTCCTTAAGTTTATTTACCAGAATGCTAGCAGCTCTAGGTTTACAAGATCTAAAGACTTTTGGAACTAGATACACTTGGATGGGCAAGCGATCAAAATATACAATCATGTCCAAGCTTGATAGATATGTAGCAAATTGTGACTGGATTGAGATGTTTCCTAATGTACATGCTAACCTTCTCCCATGGATCGGTTCAGATCATAGACCAGTTCTCATAAATACTGATGGTGAAAAAGCAAAAAAAAACTAAACTCTTTCGTTATGACAGTTGTTGGAGAATGTATCCTGAATTGAAGCAAGTTGTCATCCAGGCCTGGAATCAAGATTGCTCGGACCTATCTTCAAGTGAGCTCCATCAGATCATCATCAAATGTCGCAAAGCCATATCTCGGTAGAGAAGCAAACAGAATGTCAACTCAGGTAAACTCATCCAACAATTGAAGGAAGAAATTCAGAAAGCCTATGATGAGCCATATATAGATTACAACTGTCTAGAGATTTAAAAAAACAGAGCTTCAATTTCAATACATGCTGGAAGAAGAATATTGGAGAAACAAAATTCGAGTCCTCTGGCTCAAAGCAAGTGATAGAAATACCATATATTTTCATGCGAAAACAAACAAATAAGCGGATTCAACATGATCATCAAAATCCAAAACGATCAAGGGAAGATACTGGCTAAAGCAAAGGATATCCAGTCTCAAATAATCAGCTATTTCCAGTCATTATATAAAAGCGATGGTGCTAACATCAGTCAAAAACTTCTTGATGGAATCCCCAGAACAGTTACATAGGAAATCAATGGAGATCTTACAAGGCCAGTTACGGAAGAGGAGATCATAAAGGCAATTTTTACAATGAATCCGGACAAGTCTCCAGGTCCTGATGGAATGACTGCAGGGTTCTATCAACAACACTAGGAAACCATCAAAGAAGGTGTGATCTCCCATGTTAAACTCTGCTTTGATCAATCCTATTTATTTCGAAACATCAATCACACCCACATATGCTTGATCCCTAAAATAGAAAACCATGTTACCATTAAGGACTTTATGCCTATTAGCTTGGCAAATTTCTCCTATAAATTGATTTCGAAGATATTGGCTGAGAGGCTTAAACCATGGTTACATGGCATTCTATCTGAGAATCAATCCGCTTTCATTCAGGATAGGCTCATCACGGATAATGTGTTAGTAGCACATGAGTTGATGCACTCTCTACATACAAAAAAAATTGAAAAATAAGTATATGACTCTCAAGTTAGACATAGCCAAGGCTTTTGACAAAGTTGAGTGGCATTTTTTTGATACAGTAATGATGCAGATGGGGTTCTGTTTGCAATGGAGAACATGGATAAAGATGTGTATCAGCACATTCACCTACTTTGTGCTTGTCAATGGAGAGAAATCAAGAGATATCATCCCAAAACGAGGCCTTCGTCAAGGTGGTCCCATATCACCATATTTATATATAATATGTACGGAGGGACTGTCAAGATTGATAAAACTTTACATCCAATCAAACAAAATCCATGGATTCAGAACATCTAGAAGTGGACCTTGCGATTCCCATCTGTTTTTTTTCAGATGATTCCTTGGTGTTTTGCAAAGCAACACACGAAGAAGCCCGAAATCTTGCTCACATTCTCCAACTCTATAAGCAAGCATCAGGTCAAGAGGTTAACTTCTCCAAATCGACTGTTACCTTTGACAAAGGTACACCTCTTCTGTTACAACAAACTCTGATGATTTAGGTATAACTAAATTAGGAGGATTTGGAAAATACCTAGGACTTCTAGAGTATCTAGGTAGAAATTGAAAGGAAGTCTTCCAATATATCACTCAAAGAATTCAAAATAAGCTAGACGGTAGGTACACCGGGTTTATGTCTCCAGTAAGGAACGAGGTTCTATTGAAAGCTGTTATTACTGCTCTTCCTGCATGTACAATGTCATGTTTCCTGTTGCCTAAAACTCCAGTTCTGGTGGTCAGCAACAAAGGAAAAATTCAAGATTCCTTGGCTTGCTTGGAATAAGATCACTTCTTCCAAAAGAGACGGTGGATTGAGATTCCGTGACATACTCGCTTTTAATAAGGCCTTGTTGGCAAAGCAAGCATGGAGAATGATAACATGTCCGTCATCTCTATTAGCCAGAGTTTATAAATCTAAATACTTCAAGAAGGTGGATCTCATGGAAGCTGAAAGTTACTCATCGTCTAGTTATGCATGGAGGAGCATAATTTAAGTAAAACCGCTGCTCAAGCAAGGTCTAATATGGATAATAGAGAGTTGCAAAAAAAGTTAAATTCTGGAAGGATAACGGGCTCCCATGTGGAAGACTTCCAAACCCATTGAACTTAGAGAGTGTACCTGAACAAAATTCACTAGTCAAATAATTTTTTCATTTCAGGAACTAGAGAATGTGATGCTACGAAACTGAAAAGTCTTCTGGAGGAGGATGACGTGAATGATATCCTCAGTATTAGACCGAGCATCACCAATGGACATGATATACTTCATTGGACTTACAAATCTAATGGAGTATATTCAGTCAAAACATGATATCACAGTCAGCGCATCATAGATTCTAAACAGAATCAAATCTCTCAGGTTCCTGCTTCTCCCACTCTTGTCTTTAAAAATAAAATCCCTGCCAAAATTTGGAGAACTAACATTCCTCCTAAGCTTTAATTTTTTTGGTGGAAAATCCTTAACAATGGATTACCTGTTGCTGAGAACATAAGGAAAAGAGGGATCCAAATTCCTAAAGACTGTCAAGTCTGTGGAGAAGAAACTGAAACCTTATCACACATGATTTTTGGGTGTCGGGTGGCCAAAGAAATATGGTCTGTGGCGGGAGTTAATATTGTTAGTGGAAAAAATCAAGAGCATACAATTATACATACTATGCTTGATTTCTTTCACACCGGCCAGAGTGAACCTCATAATAATTGGCCATGTTTTCTTGGCCGGATAATATGGAAGATGCGTAACAAACTTCTCTTTGAAAACAAGAGAGGTCACATCATTAATGTTATAAATGCAGCGAACTTGGAGTATAAACTTGGATAGAGGCTGTATCTCAAAGCAACAATAACACTTCGCAAAGAAGCGCTTCATGCATAAGCTCAGTTCAGCATCTTCACCAAGATACTAAACATTATTGTATGACTGATGCTTCCCGCAAATCGTCAGCTGACAAAGCTGGCGTTGGGTGGTCCTTACACAGCAGGCAAGGCACTCTACAAATCCAGGAAAGTGCTGCAATACAACCTACGATCTCCCGGTTGGTAGCAGAAGCTTGAGCCATGCTTTTAGTAGTTCAGCAAATGATCAGGCTATATTACAAGAAGGTCATGTTGATTACTGATTGTCAGGCACTACTGAGAAGATTGAGACAGGTACAACAATGGAGTGACCATAAGAGACGAGTATTAGACATCAATGATGCAATGCCCATAATTCATGATATATGGAACCTAGCTAAAAATAATGACTTCAAATTCTCTTATGTCTCTCGTGCTTGTACTCACAATCTTGCAAATAAAGTCAGGATAAGTAATCAAAGTTATGTAATATTCTGGAGTCTATGCCTCCTTGGACTCTGTTACCAACACTAAATAAGATCAAAATGTTGACAAAAAAAAAGAACATTAAAACATAACACATGATCCAATTACATTTCAAAACATCAAGACCCAAAATTCAAGAAATAATTTTGTTTATTGAACAAAACCAAAGTATGAAAAGTGTACCTAAGAGGTAGCTTTTCTTGGATTCCTATTTGGATGGTTTTTTTAATATTGAACTGGTACATAAACGTTAGAATAATACTGCTACTCAACCGGTGAAAACACAACAAACAAAAAAGAAGCATAGTCGAGTGGAATTTATGGATGTACAACTATTGTCAAACTATTAAACCATTTTTTATCTAACATCAGCAAACAATACAGAGAGGATATTAGAGTACACTTCGATAAACATCTACTTATTATTATTGAAGTATATATACGAAAATTAAAAGAAACAAATATTGAAATGTTCCCACAGGGAGATCCAAACCTTCCGCTGACACAAAGTCAGAAGAACGATGATTAAAGTTTTGCTTCAAATTATTCCATATATAATGAACTCTCTAAATTTTTTTTAAAAAAATCTATTAATTATTTATGTAATACTAGTTTATTATTATAATAATAATAATAACTAATAATAATTAAAAAAAGAAACAGAGCAGGAGACAGCTCTGGTCTTCGTAAATAGTCCACGTTCTTCCTCCTTTCCATCTTTGAACAGCTCATTTTAGATCTCTCCTCGATTGATTCCTCTTTCTTCATTATTATCCTCTCACTCTTCTTCTCCTCATCTTTCTTCACAATCACCAATCTCGTCTTCTTCCCCTTCTCTCTCCACGCCGATCTGCTTCGAAATGGAAGGAGGTGCCGATGGAACCGTCCGCGTCGGTGGTCTGAACTCCAAGCCTGGTCGCGGGCTCGAATTGGAGTCCGATTCCGCGGTTTCCTCCCCGGTGACGCGTCAGAAAGCAGCCGCCGCGAAGCAATTCATCGAGAACCATTACAAGAATTACCTGCAAGGCTTGCACGAGCGTATGGAGAGGTTCGTAGCACCAGTTTCTGAGGGTTGACTTGACTTTTGTTTGACTTGAGAGGATTTGATTCTGTTAATGTTTTGTTTCCACAGACGCAGAGAGTTTCAGAGGAAAGTGCAGGAAGCTCAGCTACCTGTTGAGGAACAGGACGAGATGATGCGGAATCTGGCTCGTCGGGAGACTGAGTACATGAGGCTTCAGAGACGTAAGATTGGGATTGATGACTTCGAGCTCTTGACTGTTATAGGCAAAGGTGCCTTTGGTGAGGTAACAGAGAGATCTGTGTGATTTCTCTACAAATTGGCATGTTTTACTTAAGGATTGTGTTTAATCGCAGGTTAGATTATGCCGTTTGAGATCTACAGGCGAGGTTTATGCCATGAAGAAGTTGAAAAAAACTGATATGCTTAGCCGTGGACAGGTACCTACTTTGTTGTTTTTTTGTTCTATGAGGAACCGTAACATGTGTTAGAGTAGTAGTAAGTGGACAATTGCTGCAAACAGAGTTTGACCTACTGACTAAAACTCAGATCTAAGGGATTAGATGGTTTGAGGGCCTTCGGATCCTAAACCTTTTTTGTCATTTTAAAGAATAATAATTTTGATGCCAGACAAGAGCTTGAGAGTAATCACAGTATCATTGGATTGCTTCAGTTTCTGTTTTGCAAGTTTTTTTTTTCTTTTATTTTACTTGTTTTGCTGTCCTCTTTTCTCTTCTCTATAGGTTGAGCATGTAAGGTCTGAAAGGAACTTACTTGCGGAGGTTGACAGCCGTTATATTGTGAAGCTTTTCTACTCTTTTCAAGATTCTGAATGTTTGTATCTTATCATGGAGTATTTACCTGGAGGTGACATCATGACTTTACTCATGAGAGAAGACATTCTCGCCGAAGATGTTGCTCGCTTTTATATTGCTGAGAGCATCCTTGCTATCCATTCAATCCATCATCACAACTATGTTCACAGGTATAAAAATAATAAGTGTTGACGCTGGTCTTCTTTTATGAATTATAGCTGGTTCTTAATTTGTGTTTGTATCTTTTTGCCTTTAGGGACATTAAACCTGATAATTTGATACTGGACAAGAGTGGGCATTTAAAGCTTTCAGATTTTGGTCTATGTAAGCCACTAGATGAGAAGTATTCTTCACTGCTATTAGAAGACGAAGAAATGCTTTCTCAGGAAGCAGAGAGCCAGTCAGGAAAATCAGACTCTGACAAAGCACCCTGGCAAATGCCTAAAGAGCAGTTGCTGCAATGGAAGCGCAATCGCCGTGCATTGGTACATATGCTTCTTCTCTAATTGGATCACATAGGTTTACTCATTTTTTGCTAGACTGTAAATGTAAAGATAAATTATTAATTTCTTTCAGGCTTATTCAACCGTTGGAACTCTTGATTACATGGCTCCAGAAGTACTACTAAAGAAAGGATATGGAATGGAATGTGACTGGTGGTCGCTCGGAGCAATTCTGTATGAGATGTTAGTGGGTTATCCCCCATTCTGTTCTGATGACCCCCGTATAACATGCCGCAAGGTAGGTGTATATAGATATACATGGTTAGTCGTGGATGCATTTTTATTATCTATAGTAAAATATTTATGCTTACTTACAAATATCTGTACTTACTTCCTCAGATAATTAATTGGAGGGTATGTTTGAAATTCCCTGAAGAACCGAAAATATCAGATGAAGCTAGGGACTTGATTTGTCGCTTGCTATGTGATGTTGAGTCAAGGTTGGGAACCAGAGGTGCTGAGGAGATAAAGGTGAGACTTGTGAAAAGGATATGTAAATATGCACTTCGTTTTCCTTGCTTTTCAGCCTTGAGATCATTGAAATTCGGTTTTGTTATTGTTTCAGACTCATCCGTGGTTCAATGGCACCCAATGGGACAAACTGTATGAAATGGAGGCAGCTTACAGACCAACTGTTGATGGAGAACTAGACACACAAAATTTTGAGAAGTTCCCTGAAGTAAGTAATTGTTATGAAATTTTCTGGCTTTGATTAATTGGTGAACCATAAACTTGTGTTAAAGCTCCTAAAACAAACTTAAAGAGACGTCTGGTATCCTCATCAAGTTTTTTTTTTGTTTTTATATAAAATCTTGTAGGTTGAAGGATCGGCATCTGAAGCACCACAAGTTGGTCCTTGGAGAAAGGTAACGCACTCCACTTAATTCCTTTAGTACAATCTGTGTTTTGGAATGTCTCAGGACATGATAAAGCTAGCAGGTTTTTTTTTTCTGAAATGGTTTACATAGTAGCTTTTGGTGCTAACTTGTTGATTGGTTGAGCAGATGTTGACGTCCAAGGACAATAACTTCATAGGATTTACGTTTAAGAAGTCAGACATCACAAGATCAATGGAAAATACAGGTGCCTCTTCTTTCTTTCTTTATTGATCAATGTGATTTCCGTATAACTTGGTCTTTAAGCTAAGAGTTTTCTATTGAGAGAAGGTCGAAAAGTTGATATACATCTAAGTTTAATCCCTGACATTGAATGTAGGTACGGACATGAAACCAAATGGATCAGGGGACGCCCCGTCATTGATATCATTGTTAGGTACGTAACAAAATATAGTAAACCGCCACAGCCAGTATGTGTTTGCTTTAGTGACAGTTTCTATATTATTTTCAGGTCGGATCAATATGGAAGAAGCTGAAAGTGGTGAGTTAAACCAAAAGACATAGAGAGATACAAAAAAAAAATTGTTCTTTTTATATCCGTTTGCAGTTGTTTTCTAATCATTTGGCAGAGGCGATGAAGGCGATGGTAGTTTTGTAAACCACATACATGGCTTATATGATGGTTCATAAAACTTCTATTTGGTTCTCTTTTCATTTCTTTTGTAACATATTTTGTATTTTTCTTCTTTGGTCTATAAGAGAAACTGTAAAGAATGGAAGAACCATTTCTGTGGGGACATGTTCACATATTCAATTTAAAGCATAGAAATGAAACTTTGCTTTTCTGCCATACTTGTCCATCTCCTCCGATTTACTCGGTTTTTAAATTATTGTTCGGTTTTTATCGATTACGTCTGTAACATACTCAAGATCTGGTTAACCTGAAGAGAAAACGGGACAGAGTGACGCCTAGAACTACTTTCTGGATTCTTTGATTCAACAAGCTCAAAGTGGACAAAATTTGGAGAATCAGTAGTAAGAAGTTCTTATTTGTTAATTAATCATGTGATTAGTTGACCGCAGAAGAAAAAGCAAGTAGTAATTAAATAATGAGTATTTAGTGGATTTTCTTTTGGGACATTTGTGGATATCTGAATTGCTTATGTTTAATATCCGCGTCTTGAACATTATATAGAAAAATTATTTTATATATTATATATTTTTATATATTATGAAATAATAAATATGTATTGAATAATTAAAAAGTCGGTAATTATTATATATATATAATTAAATTGGTATGAATATATAAAAAAAAATTATTAATCCAAATAATAAATTATTTTATTTGATAGAATATATAATTGAATTTAAATGATATTAACATATATAGTATATTTTGTAATATTAATATCTATTAAATTGAGTTGTCAATGTTTGTTCAAGGGTTTTATCAAAAAAAATTGTTCAAAGTAAATTTCAAAATTAAAATATTTATGTATTTTATACGATATATTGTTTAATTTAAAATAATTTATATATATATATATATATATCTTATAATCTTAATAATTAACTAAATTATACTTTTTACTTATATGGCTTTGTAATCATTTGTATCTTGTCATAAGAAAAATTTTAAACCATGAATCACAAAATTTGACTACGAGACTTTCAACACTTTTAGTAATTTATGATCGTTTTAAAAATTTCAAAATATAACATATACACAATTTCTATTACTCAAGCTTGAGGTGGTCTAGGTAACCAGACCGGAATAGATCAACCAACGAAATAAATTTCTCTATGAAAGGACCTCGCAGTCCTAGCTAAAGAATCTGAAATCTGATTTTGCGCTCGTAGAATATGAGTGATTTTGAAGTCTGGGAAGCATATCTTCGGAGTCGCTATCCTCTTTAATTATGTTACAAAGTTTGGCTAAGCATGAGACTCCTTTATCATGGAGATCAAATCTTTGCAGTCCGTTCCAAAGCTTTGACATGTCGAATATTGAAGCATGCTCTCCATTGCCCATCGCAATGCTCTCCATCGCTAATCGCAATACTCCTACCTCCGAATGAAGAGCAGACTCTTGACGTATACAATTTCGTGTCCCCATAAGTTGAACATTCCCCAAGCTATCTATCCAAACTCATCCACACCCGCTGAATTGTGATGTGGATGTCCATGATCCATCTATCATGCATATATTATCCAAGCTTAAGACTTGAGGTTCCTCAATATTATGGCCTTGTGAAGTTGGAGTCACCATCTCGTTTGCGTCGAACTATACTTGACACTTACTCTCTGCATAGCGCACTAACTCCAACGGAGCTCTATTAATTCCCCTAAAACGTTTGGCATTTCGGGCCTTCCAAATGTACCAAATTATCAAGGGATAAGGATCTGATACGCCCTAAATCGGGAAGGATCACTTTAGCTGGGTGTTGGATATGATCTAAGAAGGCAAACGACACTTCTGGAACTAAGATGGATTGAAAGGATCGTCAAGAGATGCGGAATGGCTCTTGATATACCCACGATCTAAGGCTAACCACCTAAGAAAGAATGAATGTGTTGGCTAACCATCAAACAACACACAAAGATGAATTGGTTGACCACCAAATCAATAAGCCGGTTCAATTCGATGAACTAGCTAAGAACTCTCTCTCTCTCTCTCTCACTCAGAGAAAAGAAGAAACAAAAATATAACTCAAACTTACACTCATTTTATTCATGGCAGAGTTTACATATTTATAGTACAATGAGTCAAAGAAAGACTTAAGAGTTTTGTAGAAAACTAGAAACTTAGAAAACATAAACAAAGACTAAGACTTTTGACTAGAAATAAGTGTGTTGTTGAATGGCTCTTGGATGATCACGACTTTGACTTCTTTTGTTGATATTTCTTGATGCAAATGGGCATGAGACCATCAGCAAAGGCCTGGTCGAATTTGGTGTAAAACCGACCCAAATTGAATTTGTTATGAATTTTTCCTTGGGCTGAAAAAGGCCCATTTCGCCCAGCAACTAAACCAGCTCCATCTTCAGTGTCACTTAGCCCATTCAGCTCCAAGCTAGTGTCACTTAGCTCACTCAGCTCATCCAGCTCAGATATGTAAGTGTCACTATGATTCAGCTCGATCAGCTCGTCCAAATAAGTGTCACTTCGTCTAGCTCGTCCAAAGTTAGCTTCTGGCTCGACCATGGTTGCTTCATCCGATGGGGAAACCTTGGTTGGGTCGAGTTGTGCACCATCCTGGCCCGAGTCTATGATCCAGGACACATCATCTTTGTCTAGTTCTGGCTCGACAATGTTGTTCTTTCTCCAGAAAAAATAATCCATATTAGCATATATACTCAAGCCTGGAAGATATATGGACTTGTTGGAGTCGATGACAAGGACCAGCTTGTAGAGCTGGTGGGTACTCAAAAATGGCATGGGTAACTGATTCTTCAGGCTCTCCACATCATGAGCAATAGTTATCGCATCTCATGTTACGCTGCACCAAATTCCTCGTTACTGCCACATGACCTGTTATCAGTTGCCATATAAGATGACATATCTTCTGTGGTGCCTTTATCGTCCAAGCAGAGGCTTGAAGCTTAGTAATACCTGGTTCCAGTACTTTTTTCTCCCTCTCAGCTTTCAATATGTTCTGAGCTACCCAATATCATGACTTAACCGTGTACTGGCCATTCTTGGTGTAGCTCCAGCAGTATGTGTCACGACAACGAGTTGAACTGATGGTCAAACTTCTTATGAAAGGTATATCTGTACGGACAACATAATCCTCTAGTACCTAACATTTCATTCATTCATTTCCTGATTAATAAGGTCGCTGACTCTCATGTTCGGATGGAGAATTGGGGCTATAGGTCGAGCCGGCCTAGCTGGTGTTGTAGGGATCCAAGGATCCTCCACACTTTGACCTCATATCCAGAATGTATCTTATGTCTGATTCCCAATAGCAATAGCTTTCGTGCCGCTGAAATACTGGTCCACACATATGATGGGTTGCTTATAGGGATTACTCGCAAAGGCGAACTCATTATGTAGTATCTTCCACACAATACTAGAGCCACTAACGAGTCAGGGTATCGTACTAGCCTTCATAATTGTTTTGATAGTAAAGTCAGGTTAAACTCATGGATTATACGGAAATCAATGTCGCCTTCCTCCAGTGGTAAGCAGAGCTTTTCTCATTTTACCCAGTGAATTCTTCTTTTTGGTGGATTTGAACTCCACCAGAACTGTGCAATGACACTCGTAAGGTTTTCACATATCTCCAACGGGAGCAGAAAAGTAGACATAACATATGTCGGAAGAGGTAGAAAAATATATTTAATCAAAACTTTGTTTCCTCCTTTAAAAAGTCATCTACATGTCCATTCATTCACTCTATGCAGTAATTTGTCCTTAAGAAAAACGAAGAGCTTGCATTTGGACCCACTAATATCTTCTGGTATTCCTAGGTATGTTCCCTGTCCTCCTTCATTTTGGATTCCAAGTGTATCTTTAATCTGCTGTCTAACATTCGCGTTAATCCTCTTACCAAAGAGTAAAGAAGATTTTTCAAAGTTAATAGATTATCCTGATGCTTGTCTATACTTCTTGGCTACTTTCATCACTTCTCTACATCCACGGGACTCCGCCGTACAGAAGAAAAGGCTATCATCAGCAAAGAGAAGGTGGGATACTGAGGGACACGCGCGTGTAACGCGCATTCCTGTTATCTTCCTTTGGTTCTCTGCATGATTAAGAAGGCTAACGAGCGCTTCCGTGCATAAAATAAAGATGAAAAGAGACAAAGGATCTCCTTGACGTAGACCTCCCTCTGAAACAATATTTTTCCTTGGTTGCCCATCATAAGCACCTTGTATTTGATCGTAATGATACACCACATTATCCAGTTAATGCAGATTTCTGAAAATTTCATCTTTTGCATAACAGCTTCAATGAACGACCACTCCATCCTGTCGTACTCTTTTCTCATATCCGTCTTAATGGCCATCCTTTTATTGCGTCCACTTGGTTTAGTTCTCAGGACATGGAATATCTTTTGAGCAATCATTACATTTTCCGAGATTTGTTTTCCAGCAACAAAGGCTGACTGGGTTTCTGAAATTTTGTCTGGTAAGACTTTCTTTAATCTCTGGCATAAGACCTTAGAGATTATCTTGTAACTGACGTTGCACAGACTGATGGGCCAGAACTGAGACATCTCACTAGGCTTAGTTGTCTTTGGGATAAGGCAAATATTTGTATCGTTCAGTCCACTCGCCACCGATCCATCAAATAGGAATTGATTAACCACATGAGTTAAATCTTCCTTGACAATATCCCATAATTTCTGATAAAAGAGATCTGTCATCCCGTCTGGCTCTGGAGCCTTTTCCGGATGCATAGCAAAAAGTGCTAATTTGACTTCTCATTCAGTGACCGAATGCATAGTAAAGAGTGCTAATTTTTATTATATGATTAATGTGGTTGTATAATTTATTTTAATAGTTTAAAATTAAATAAATATGATAGAAGATACAATAATTTTTATCAAAATTATTAATTGTCACATATACTTAGTTTGACAATTCCGTAACTTTTATTTAAGAAAACAATAAAGAACATTAATAATGAATTTATGATTAGTTTAATAAAAAATTATTATATAATTAGATGAACCAATCTATTTTTCTAATGATTCTGAAAATCATTCTATTAATAATACGTGGGTACAAAAAAAATCGTAATGTTTCTTAGTTAATAATTAATATACTAAGGATTACCAAAAGGTTCTAAACAAAAAGAAAAGTTCTGAGCCGAGTCCACAATATCTCCATGTCCTAAGTCACATGTCCCTCTTACAAGCCACGTTATACGTTATGTAATTTTTTGTCCTACTCAGTTCATCATTTGATTTTTAGACTCTTGTCTATTTACTTGTAACGTATAAGATATTAAGATCTCTAGATCTCTGTTACATATTACTTATGATTTTTTTCCAATTTTTGATGCATGCGACTTTGTTTTTAATACTTCGTGATGATGATTTTTAAGTTTCAATCTTATAATGTCCAGGCACGTATTGAACCAAATTTGGACTGGATCGATGTAGATCTGGTTAAAATGTATGGTTCAAGTTTTGATATCATATTAAGTTAAATAAGCTTTCAATTTCAAATCAATTGGTAATAAATTGATTGATTCATATTTCTTATATATTACTTTAAATTTCTTTTAATTTCCTATACGAAAGACTTTGTATAATATAAGAGACTCCCCTCTAGGTGAAAAAAAATATAATATCCGTTTGTGAGGAAAATTGAGCATAAACCTATTTTATTTACATATTTAATGAAATGTTAAATTTCAATTATACCACTCAATTGTTGAACATAATTTATTTATTTTTTAAAAAGAGAAAATAGAATAATAGTGATCCAATCTAAACTAGATTTGCTACATGACCATCTCTTCCTTCCCTCTTCCTTCCCTCTCATCTCTCCCCTTTTTCTATCCTCTAGATTTATTTCACAAAGTTGTGTATTATTTCTGTTTTTTTTTGTGAAACTATTTCTGTTGTCATTTCTTTAGTATTAGGTGTGTGATTCACTTGATACTACTGAAACCCACTGAGTAACATATTGAGAAAATCAACATATTTGTTTGTGCTACTGATTGAGCGAGTCAATACCTATGCATCGAATCCATCACTTCCACCGACTACAATTTAAGAGAGTTGCATAACCAACAACCTTACCTCCATGACCATCCACTTAACCATCTTCTGATCAGGTTGAGAGAGTTACACAGCCAGCAAACGTGATTCCATTTTCCTCTTCCAACCATCATAAATAGCTCATCGGCCTTCGACCATCGCCTCGACCATCAACCATCTTACCGACCACAAACCGTATTTTTGACCACTGACCATCTGACCACACTCTGTGCCTGCATCATCTAGTATCCGAGCCAAAAGGCTCATATCAAGGTTTCTCTATATTTATTCTTGTTCATTCTTTTGTTTTTTGTCATTCTTGAAACACCCTAAAAGCAATTTTTGAATTTTTTTTGTGTTCTTTGTTTTTATTTGTTTAAAATGCTAGAAAACAAAACAAATATCATTAACCACATAATTTAATGAGCAGCGCCAAATCTTTCTATGGATTGCTTCTTTTCCCTCTTTCGCCATCAAAGTGCCTAGGGTACCAGTTCATTTTGGTTACCCGAAGCACATGTAGAGGCACCCTAAGGCAGGATCCATCATCTTGGCAGGAATTCCTTTAAAATTTGGAGCCCAACAACTGGCGGGCATGAATGTCCCATTGTGAGACTACCTGTTGAACGTCCGATGACACATTGCAGAAAATTTGCTTACATGTTTTATTAATCCATCTAAACTAAAAGAAAAATCTTTTCTTTTTTCCATTTACATATTTAGTTTCCGGTCAATCATAGTTTCATTCTAAAACTTATTTGCATTCAAATAGAAAAACCATTGAAAAAATTATGGCTATCCAAACATGCAAGAATTTTTAGTTCCCTATAGATCATCACGAAATAGATTTGTGAGATAATTTATGTTGCAGTTCAAGACTTTTGAAGTTTGGAAAAAAATAGAAGATTCTTTTAAAATTTTCTAGATATACACGTACAAAAGATAATGGTAATGGCAATAATTTGTTAAATAAGTTTTATCAAAATCACCAACTTCTCAAATACAGATTTTGTAAATGTATTGACAAACACATGACTAAACAATCTTGAATATGATGGTGACTTAGATACATTTGAGGTAGTATATGGAGAACAAATGACACAAATAATAGACAATATTACAAATTTGTTATGGACAATCAAAATAATCGATAGTATTTTCTATTTTTTGTGTTTAGTTTTTTGTTACTTCATGTTTTTAATATATTTTTATAATTTCATTTTCTGTAAGTATTTATATTTTAGACAATTTTTTAATTTTTAATTATATTTATTATATTCATAAAATATTTAATTATTTACTTATATTATATATTATATATTATAAACTACTATTATTTTATCAATTAAACAATTATTAAATATCATAAATATATATTATTACCAATTAAACAGTATTTTGCATCATTTCCTAGTTAAAGTCATGATTATCACGCATGAACCGCAATTGCGTTATATCACATTTTCATTTTGTACTATTTTTATTACTGAATTCACTATTGTCATTCCGACCCTAAATATAAACATGAATTACGACTTCGTGCTTGGCTCTCGTGGTTCACAGGTTGTTGGGATGCTTAAAAGGTGCAAAGTTATTTGGGAGAGATTTACAGATAGTGTCAAACTATTTATGTGCTGGTTCACTCATTTTCACAACGAGTTAGGTTAAAACATAAAAAAATTGTTCTTTAATTGTTATAGCAATTCATATGCTGATTTAGATCATCAAACATAATTGATTTAAATTGGATATTCATAATCACCGAAACAATAATTTTTAAAAAATAATAATATAGAAATAAACTGAATGAATTTTGAATTACAAAAAAATATAATTATATGCGTAAATACCAGTTTTATTTATATTTAAATTAATTGAAATACTCTAAACTACTATTAAAATCTTAAAGATATTCGTTATATTTAAATTTAAAATAACTATAATATCTAAAATAATCAAAATATTTTGAGTTATTATTAAATATCAGAAGATATTAGTTATATTTAAATTTAAAATAAATAAACCATCCAAATAATAAAATTATTCTAATAATTTTAGTTACAATTGTTAACTTATACATTTTCAAAACCTTGAGCAAAATTTTATTTTTAAAATACTTCATATTGTTTTAATAAAATATTCAATCCAAACGGAATCTAAATAAATTTTAATTCTACGTTGATTTTTAAGTTATATGATTGGAATTAACTTAAGTTGCAACATATCCAAACTGATCCAAAGAAAAAAAAGAGGTAATAATCACTTCGGTTTTAAAACCTACCATATTAGATATAGGAAAAAAATTGTTTTTTTTAGACAAAAAATGGTAACTATGTCTCATTAGACTAATCTCATATACTTTATGTCTCATTAGGCTAATTATTTTTAAAATAGCAATATTATCCTTATGTTCAATTATAAATTGAAAATTACAATTAACAAAATAACTGTTAAATATTAAAATATAATAAATAATTAAAGTAATTAAAAAAAAATTAAAAAAACCTATTATTTTCCTCCCATATTTTTCTGAAAATTTTGATTTTTTTCATATAGGTATTTCATTAGTAATTACTATTTTTAAAACTTTTTATGTTTGTAAAACTATTTATATAATTTATTTTCAAAAATACTAAAGGGCATTAGAGGCAAAAATGATACAAAATAGAAATGAGACTAATAGGATATAGTTACCATTTTTGGCTTACAAAAATAATTTTCTCGATATATTCGATTGTATGATCAAACAATATGAATATCTAATTCTCAATACGAGCAACCGGTGTATCTAGCGCCAGTGGACAAAGACCCTACAAAATTAGTCAATTTGGTTCACTCCGCCTGATCTTAATCAATGGTATTAATCACTTCCATGAATTTAATACATGTGATCTTATCTATTAAAAAAAGTATCATTTTTATCTACCTTAAAAAAAGTCATACTAATCTTATTAGGTTCATTTCATTATTATATTTATTTAATTATTTTACATTAATCTATTAATACATAAAGATATTAATAATAAATCAATTTTAACTGTAAATTTAAATTTTATTTTTAGTTATAACAAAATATTAAGAAAAAATCTAAAATCTTTCTAAAATTTTAAAATATTTTATTTAAATTAATACCATTGATTAATTTCATAATTAATAATATATACTATTACACATTAATTTAAATAAACTTTTATTATAAAACAAAATAAAATAAGTGTATGCTATTTTTCAAATTTTATAATTATATTCTATATCTTCTTTAGTAAAAGAAATACCATAAAAATTCATACTAGGTCTATTTCATCAATTAATTATTTAAGTTAATTTATTTAATATATAGCATTTCTAAAAGAGAAAAAGACCAAAATAGCACTAAATCAAGTTTTTGTTCCCAAACTAACACTCAAGGCCAAAAGTCATAAAAATAGCATTCAAGGGGTGGGGTTTAGGGTTAAGAATTTAGGGTTTAGGGTTTAGAGTTTAGGTTTTAGGGTTTAGAGTTGAGAAGTGAGGTTTTGGGGATAAGATTTCAAATTTTGAAAAATAAAAAAAATTAAATTTTTCAAAAGATAAAATGCTATTTTGGTCATTTTAGTTTTTGAGTGCTATTTTTGTGATATAAACTTAAAAATGTGCTATTTTGGAGATTTGCCCTTTCTAAAAAATTCTTATAATTTATATAGATATTTTATCATTTCTAAAAATTCTTATAATTTATATATATATTAATAAATAAATTTTACCTGTAAATTTAAATTTTAATTTTACTTATAACAAAATATGTTGAAAATATTTAACAAAATCTTAATAAAATATTAAAATATTTTTAAATTAATGCAGCGATTGATTTTATAATTAATAATATAGTATTCTTATAATGTATTCACTTATAAAATTCCACAATATACTAAAATAAATAATGTAGAAATATAAATTATGCTAAGAAAATATCAGTTCTATAGTATAACTAAATAAAAATTTAAAATGTATTGTATTCAGTTTGTAAAAATTAGAAAAAAATGAAGAAGATTTTCAATTTGTTTATTTCATACTAAGAATTTATTTTACAAAACTCAAAAATATATTAATATATAATCACAATTAATAATAAAGTAAATGTATAAAACAAATCATTATACATTAATAATATCGAATAAGAAACATAACCAATAACATTATAGATTTACACAACACGTTATAACACTAAAATATAAATCATATCTTTTAATATTTTACGATAGTATCCGTTATATATTTATAAAATAAATCCGTGCGGGTGAAAAATCTAGTTTTCATTAAAAAAATAGTTTCATTTTATAATATAAAATGATTTTTAAACTTTTATTTTATCAAAAATGTTTTACCTTTTCGTATGCTTTAAAAACACACTCTGTATATTGAAAATAAAAACGTGTTGTATATGAAAAAAGAAAGTATATTTGCAAAATTTAAAATGCAACACTTATAATGATTAAAAAATAAAATCATTAACAACTTTTATATTTTTTAATTAGAGTTTAGATAACAATATGAAAATAATATGTCAAAACTAATAATCGTTTGGATTGTAATAACGATGATATTTAAACTATAATATAAAATTTAAGGGCTTTCGGACCGGCTTTAGCCCAAACAGACTTATGTCCAAAATATTCAAAGCCCAAATGAGCTTAGCTTGAAAAGTCCAATTTTTCTTGGGCTTATAAAACTAAGCTCAAATCCGATAATTTTTAGGGATGGGTGGGCTCGAGTTACGAGCTTCGGTCCTAGTTGTCATTGATATCCTGCCCATTACCTAATTCATGTTCTTCTTTAATTTAGAACAACTACCTATTACAGATGATAATGAGTTAAGATGACGATATAACTAATGAAATTGTATTATCGTTAGTGATCTAAATTGTTTCGGTAGGGCTACTAGTAGTTGTTGACAATAAATAAAAACTTTATGATTTTTTTTTTTTTTTTGTAACACTATGATTCTTTTCTTTTCATCCAATAAACCGGTTTCGTTTTTTTCTCGGGTGCAATAAATTGATTATAAGGACAGTACATCATTGTCCACATTATTTTAAGAAAGAAATTTAAAAACCAACAAAATATATAATAGAAATTACTTCAAAATGTCGACATATTTGGCGTGTGCATACAATATTCTGGAGAACTTAAGCAAATGTCTTCTCTTCTCTAAAGTCTAAACCTGTTGCCCAACTGCGAACTCCATCACGATGTCGACACTAACTTGTTTCTTCCTCCAACTTGTTTTCTTCTCTATTCATCCTATCTTTATTCTCGTATTTAATAACTCTCATTCATTCAAGTCTTTGGACTTTACGAGAATACTTCTTTTTAACGCTAACTTTTTTCATGATCCCAACGAGATCTTCTTAGTCACTCAATGTTCTTCATCGATGTTCGTCAATCTCAGATTACTATTTTCAATTATTTTATTTATAACTTCCTGAAACTGATTCTGTGTTTGTTGGTTTAGGTTCTTTGG
Source organism: Brassica rapa (assembly GCF_000309985.2). Taxonomy (NCBI): domain Eukaryota; kingdom Viridiplantae; phylum Streptophyta; class Magnoliopsida; order Brassicales; family Brassicaceae; genus Brassica; species Brassica rapa. The sequence goes on along the minus strand of NC_024795.2, from coordinate 18,809,023 downwards.
AGTTTGTTTCCTCTATACATTTTCAGATCAGCAAGAGATTCTCTCTCAGGTATACTTCATCGAACATAACGTCAACGAGCTCCTTTGAAACAAACAGTCATACTTTGCTATAAAAAAATTGCAAAAGATTGATACTATTTTCCTTTTCTATTCAAAATCTTTGCATGTGTTTTGAAGTTTTGTTTAACAGAAAGTTAAGTACAGATGTTACAATGTATATCCTCTGTTTAGAGATTAAAAGATTCAAAACTTTTGTTCTGATATGTTTAATTTTGTTGCAATGGGTCCTCTGTTTACAGAAACAGAGTCCATCTTGCAGGTAGTTCCTGAGACAATGGCTGCTTCTTCATCCACCATTCTTTGCAATGCCAGCGAGTCAGATCTTTGTCGTGACGATTCCGCTGCGTTTCTGCTTAAATTAGTAGCCATAGCTTCCATTCTCTTAGCTGGTGCTGCTGGTGTAGCCATACCACTCATTGGGAGAAACCGCCGGTTCCTTCAAACAGACAGTAGTCTCTTTGTGACTGCTAAAGCCTTTGCAGCCGGTGTGATCCTCGCCACTGGGTTTGTTCACATGTTGGCCGGTGGCACTGAGGCTCTGAACAACCCGTGCTTACCGGAGTTTCCTTGGTCTAAGTTTCCTTTCCCGGGGTTCTTTGCGATGGTTGCTGCTTTGATCACTCTGCTTGTTGATTTCATGGGGACTCAGTACTATGAGAGGAAGCAAGAGAGGGAAGGTGCTGATCCGTCTGATGAACAGCTTGGTCTTGAACAGTCTCCTGGTATCGTCGTTCCCGTGGTTGCGGAAGGAGTGGACGATGATGATAAAGTGTTTGGAGAAGAAGATAGCGGCGGGATTCACATTGTTGGCATTCACGCTCATGCTGCTCACCATACACATAGTCACCCTCAAGGTCACGGTTCTTGTGATGGGCACCAGAAAATTGACATTGGTCATGGTCATGGACACGGACACGGACACGGACACGCGCACGGAGGTTTGGAGCTCGGAAGTGGAGCAAGGCATGTAGTTGTTTCTCAGGTACAAATCTCTGTTTCTTGATTCTTGATTCTTGATTCTTGATTCTTGTATAGTTAGTCTCATTTAACTTATACATTGTTAGGTTTTGGAGCTTGGAATCGTGTCACACTCCATTATCATCGGCATATCACTTGGAGTATCTCAATCTCCATGCACAATCCGGCCTCTAATCGCAGCACTGTCGTTCCACCAATTCTTTGAAGGGTTTGCGCTCGGTGGATGCATCTCCCAAGCGCAGTTCAGGAACAAGTCAGCGACCATTATGGCTTGCTTTTTCGCCCTCACAACGCCGATAGGGGTCGGTATTGGAACTGCAGTGGCGTCGTCTTTTAACTCTCACAGCGTTGGAGCGTTGGTCACAGAAGGTATCTTGGATTCTCTGTCTGCAGGGATACTTGTGTACATGGCTTTAGTGGATCTCATAGCTGCTGATTTCTTGAGTAAGAGGATGAGTTGTAACTTTAGGCTTCAGATTGTTTCTTATATGATGTTGTTCCTAGGAGCTGGACTCATGTCTTCTCTTGCTATTTGGGCTTAGATTGTGAGATTATTTCTTCCGTTGTAGCTGCTAGCCTCAGATAATATGTATAGTTCTAGAATAATTAATCTTGAATGTATTTTCTTGATTCTTCGAACTCGGAATGCTTGGCAATAGCAGTTGAGGGTAAGAAATGGTAGCTCATTTCTGCTCAGTTTTTGAAAAAAGCTTAAAACCATTATGTGACTTCGTCCCACAACGAAACCTTACAAAACTCACATCTCTTTCCTTTTCTTATATAGATAGCTTCACGCCTTCAACTCTTCTCTTTTACCTATCAAGTCAAAGCAGTAGTTAATCATGGACTAGTTATTGTTAAATTATCTAATAAAATGCCACCGACAAGTTTCTAGCCGGGGTTTCGACTAGGCATGCATGGGTATTCGGATACTTGTTCTGGTACGGATCGGTTTTTTCGGGTATCAAATTTTTTGGGTTTGGAAATTAGGCCTTATTCGGGTACTACAAAATTTTGGGTTGGATTCGAGTCGGGTCCTCCCGGGTCCGAGTGAGTTTGGTTCTGATGTAAATAAATCTGAAAATAACCGAATAACCAATGTATCTAAAACGAATTCGGATAATAGTATCCAAAGTAACCATATTATTCGATTTGATTCAGATATTTTGTATCCAAACTACCCAAATGTACCAAAAAATAATCAAATATACTTATTAGATACGGTTTTGTTTGAGTATTTACATCCAAACTATCATATTTTATTCGAAAATACACAAAAGTATTGAAAATAACTAATATATTTAATTTATAATTTTAATTTTAATTATTAAAACAATTATACATATAATTATAAATAATATTTGTAAATATAAATTTACATTTCGGATCTCTTCGAATATTCTTTCGGTTATCGGTTCGGATCGAGTTGGGTATCGATTCTTCGAATCATCAATTTAAAACCCATTCGGTTATTTACTCTGGTCCGGGTTTGGGACCCTGAATTTTGGGTCGGTTTCGGGTCGGTTCTTCGGTTCCGGATATTTTTTCCAGCCCTAGTTTCGACAAGCTTCTATTCGTTGAGTGTTCCAGTAAGTTTGTAGCCTTCTAATTATATTTTAAAGTTTTTTGTTCAAGAATGTTTTCATTTTAAGAGATCACATTTAAAGAAAATTTCCATTTTTGAAAACTTTATTTTCAAAGACACTAAATTTAAATTTTTAATATTTATGTTGTAGTTGATCCCATCTTTTGATTGATCATTTTTAACCAGTGGTTAAAGTAAGGGTTTTTCTTGTAATTTTTTTCAACTAAGTTTAAAATTTTCAATATGTTCTCTTCGTTTCAAAATGAAACATGCCTTAGTTTTTTCTTACAAATTAATAAAATATATTAAATTTTAATATTAAATGCATAATTTTTTGTGATTCTCTATTTCTTATAATTATAAACCAATAAGAATTCAGAAAATGCAATTATTTTTTTGAAATTTACAATTAATCATTATTAGTTGATAAAAAGTACATTAAAAGTTTTTTAAAAAAAGGTATCATTTTGAAACAATTTTTTTCTTGAATATATATCTTTTTAAAACTAAAAGAAAGGAGTATAATTCAGTTCTTAATATGTAGCATGTTTAGAGTCTATATCTTTTTTATTTTTTATTCTTTGTTTAAATCAAATATATAATTTTAGAAGATTCCGTTGATTGATTGATTGATGATAAACATATTGTTATATATGTATACATATGGTATGATATTTGTCAGCCAAATACAAGGATAGACTTATGTATCGACCGACACCTTATGTAGAGATTGCAGGGGTACATGGATGTTTACATAGATGTTTGCATCATTAACGCCTTGTGTGGGTATTGGAGGAGGTACTTAGAAGCCCTTATGTACCACACTTGAGTTGTGGGAATGCAAAAAGAGGGACGTACTGACATTATATATATATATATATATATATATATATATATGAGTTTGAGGAAAATATAATGTGAAGGACTAGCTAATTTCTATCAACGCATTGTTTGCTATGTGTGGTGCATTAGGTACTGTGTTTGTTCATATTATAGCATTTTCTAACTTATCTTTCACATGGAGCATATTTTTGATATTAAGGTAGTTTTTGGAGTATAATTGACAATATGTCCTCGTATACACTCAACATCAACCCTAGCTTATATTCTCTCTATTTGCATGTGTGTGTCGAGGTTTAGTGTTTTTCAAAATTCAAATTTAAGATTTTTGATTTAATTGCTTTTTAATCTTAGCAATTGGAGTATAGATCTATTTTATCATATCCTCGAGGTACGACAAAGTGTGTAAATCAAAACAAAAAGGCTACATCGGAGCAAATAAGTGTTGAATTGGTGATAGTGAGCATGATGTTGCGACCTATGTGTGATTGATACTTTTTTCAGCCATTCATGGAGTCAAATTGATAGCTGGATGAGATTATTTGCAAAAATGTGGTGTAATATTTATACCAAAGCAGTAGATGCACATGCATAGCTCTCTGTCTGATCATCATATTATTCATATTATTCGGAATGTGAATTTCATAACCTGCTTGTTATATGCACGGTTATAACAAGCGAGATGTGTAAAGCACATTCCAAGAAATGTGATGAGCTATCAAACAAAGAACCATGCTATGTGCATTCGCTGTTTGGGTATAAACAATACGTCACAGTATGCCAATATTTTCAGCCAACTCTCTATCTGGTTACATCAGTGGCTGAAAAAATTGTAGCAATCATCTAGGTCGCAATCTCCTAGTTCACTTTCACTTATTCAAGACTGTTTTGGTTCTTCCGAATTCTTTTTCGTTCCAATTTACACACAGTGGCACACCTTGACATAAGATAAAAGAGACGAGAGAAAGTGAAGTGGTTTTTGATTTTCGTGGCTCTTAAAAATAACAAATTAAAAAAATCATCTAAATTTAAAATTTTGAAAACATTAAACATCAAAATACGTGTGAAATAAAAAAAATAGAAATTGGGTGGAGACTGAGTTTAGTTGAAGATATACTAGAGCTGTACCTGTTTTGTGTGGTTTATTTTGCTGAAAATATATTTATATAGTGTGATAAATTATTTTGTAGATTACAGTAGTTTTAAAAATTTGTATTTGACAATTATTTACATGGGATGACAAAGATTAGTAGCTAACATTATATATGTCTAAAAGAACTCAATGCCAGGTTTGTTAGTATAGTTTAGGAAAATACTATTCATTGCGATTTTTAACCAATCATAACTATGCTTCAAGGTTATATACTATGCAAAAAAAAAATTGAACCGGTGTTATCCAAACTAGAATCGAAAATATATAGTAAAACATAAAATGAAAATATATCGGGATGATCCTCACAGACTATAAATTATCTTTTCTAACTATGAATATAAAACCAAAATAGTTGAACCACTTGGTTTGACTAAGATAATAACGGAAACCGGTTTAAAGTAACCGATCGAGAGATATACAAACATGTTATGTAGAAGATAGACATACATATGTGCATTAACCTATGAAAAATTATCAAGGATTGGTATAAACATTTGACATAACTACGTATTTATTTTAAAGAGGAACCGGGTTGACTGATTAAAGTAATGACATTTATCGATATGAATTTACCGAAAGAAAACTATTACAACATGTTGATAGTATAATTAGTATCAACATTTTAAAAGTGTTGGTATAGACAATTATTAATAGACCACAAACTCAGAACAATAAACAATGAACTAGAGAAGAAAAAATATCAAATATATATGTAGATATATATTTAGTTTTATTTGTTACGAATTAATCCAACTATAATAACTTTGTACAGTAGATTTTTAAAATGACTCTATTTAATAAAGAAAATTAATTACTACACTAATGACTCTATTTAAATATAGTAGATTAATCACTACACTAAAAGACTACTTCAATAAGATAACTGTGTTCTATGTGAAAGATAAATTGACAAAACTACTCTAGATAGTTGTCTTACAGTAATAATTTACAAATAAGGTGTTAAAAATAATATATTTTTCTTTTAACCAGTAACTAAATAAAATAAAGATAAGGTTAAAACTTCATCAAAGGTGCACCACAAAAGACAGTCTTCAAAGAAACTGTATTTTCAAATGTTTAAAGATAATGTTTGATTCTCATCAAAAGTTTTCCAGAATTTGCATGATCATAGTTTACACTGTTATCCATTGATCTTACCAAAAGGTGGGCCAAAGCAAGAAAAATTACAACAGACAACAATAGATTTTACTAAGTAGCAACAAACTCAACCCAAAATGTAAAGACAATGATTATGAAACCATCAAAAGCATGTTATGGAGCTTTTGTTTTAAACAATGTCATCTTCTCTGTGGGTCTCAATGGTAACATCAGAGGTAGGATAAGCCGCACAAGTGAGAACAAACCCTGCAGCAATCTGGTCATCATCGAGGAAACTCTGGTCAGACTGGTCAACAAATCCAGACACAACTTTGCCGGCACAGCTTGAGCACGAACCAGCACGGCAAGAGTAAGGCAAGTCGATCCCGGCTTCCTCCGCAGCGTCGAGGACGTAGACGTCGTCGTCGCACTCAACCTCTTGCTCACCTTCTGGAGTGATGAACTTGACCTTGTATGTAGCCATGGCGGTGACGCGTCCGCCGCGTGCGGTGCCTGATTTGAGACCGAAGAGGGATTGAGTGTTGGCTGAGGGGAGGGAACGGAGGCTGATGGGAGTTGTTTGGCGGCGGAGGAAGGATGTTCCGACGATGGCGCTTGAGAGAGCTGTTGAGGCCATTTTTGTGTGCTTGAGAGGATTTGTGTTGTGGCTTGTGGAAATGGCGTGGAGACTGCAAAGGAGAGGCGAGAAGATTAAAAGGTGGGATTGCTGTGGATCTATCTTCCACGTGGCGTTTATCGTGTGGATCGTTGGATTATCGTCTTTTATTTGGAGAATAGTGATTTGTTTCCTTTTTGTGTGAGTGATTGTGTTCGACACACTTTGCGCTCTCACCTATCTTGTTGTGGTGAGTTATACGTGGTCTCACTTTGGGACAGCTCACTAACTATGTCTGACATGTTTGTGTCTAAAAGGAATAACTCTTCATATGCTTTATTAATTATTAATATTTTTTGTGTGACTGACATTTTATTCAGGCTTTAAGCAAATTTGGGATTTAATGGTTAATTTTTGAGTTTATAAAACTTAATGCCCAAGAAAAAGAAGATATCCGCATAGACAAACCAGCAGAAAAAACTACGTTGTGTTTAATTCTTGGGGTTTTAATTTTTAAATCAATTTAGAAATTTAGTTTTCTGTCTACCTCTTTACAGAGACGATGGAACCAAAAAGTATTTCTGAATCCTACGTAAAATAGAGCAGATTCAATAAGCAAAAAAAAAAGACAAATAAAAATGTAATATATTCAATTACCATACAAACTCTTCCTCCTCCATTGATTCCCACTTTCCCTTGAGTATAATAATCCAAACCTGTAAGAATTCTTTCTAACAGACTTTACCTGCCACCAATAACATTCCACGATCCATCTTTACCCCCATTTTTTCTTTCTTTCTTCGTTCCTTATGTCTCTAGTCGCACTTGATGTTTCTATAGATCCTTCTAACAAACAGATTTGATCCTAAGAACCCAACCGCTCCTGCAAATTGTTTCCCAATTACCAAACAATAGTCAAACAAAAACCAGTGCACATCAATCAGATTTGAATTGAGAGTAGAGAATGAAAGAAAAACTAACCGCAAAGGATTCCGAGGCCAAGACAGAACATCAAGGTGTATCCGAAGTAGAAGCTGGTCTGGAAAAACCCAAACATCTTTGTCTTTACGTAGTAGTAATAGATTGAGTATAAGTAGACGTAAACCGCGGTCGAAGCAGCTGAGAAGAACGATGTCCATTGCCAGTGATAGTTTTCGGCATTCAGCAAGAAGTATGTTCCCACGATCGTCACACAGACGGTCACCACAACAAGAATCAAAAAGACAAGCAGCATGAACCCGTACACATAGTATACCTGTCATGAGACAACAACAACAAAAAGCGCATCAAGAAATGCAGAGCAAGTGTTGATATTTCTTTAGTTGTAAGAGATTTTTTTACCTTGTAATTCCAGAAGGATGTGAAGACGAAGTACATTTCAATGAAGATGCTGCCAAAGGGTAAGAGACCTCCCATAAGAGAGACTACTGTTGGAGTCAAGTACCACTTTTTCTCAGGGATTGGACGTGGGATTGTCTTCACACGGCATGGATTGTTTGGGGCACCACTCCAGTTTCTACCGACGACTGTCCCGAGGAGGGCAAGAGGGAACGAAATGAAACCCCAAATTACGAAGACAACCACCATTGTTCCGAAGGGAATAGCCGCAAGAGATCCGTAGAATATGGCGATTGTGTTTAGGAGGAATCCGATCCCAAAGCACAAGAATGGGAAGAGAGAAGCCGTGAGGATCATGCACTTGATCCAGTGTTTACCTGAACAAACCAGCATAAGAGAAATTTGAGAATTAGTCAACTAACTGGAGGTAAATTATTGGAGAGCTTGCTTGCTTTCAACAGATAAGGATACAACATACCCCCACTTCTTGAGTACATTCCACCGCTCACATAACCAGAGATAAATGACGTCAGAGCGTAGCAAACTATAAAAGTTGTGACTATCGCTCCTCTCCTGAATAAGGTTAAACCAGAATACATAAGAAGTTTTCATTGCAACAATGATAATCAGACAAAAGCCCAACACTTATTCCATGAGAAGTTACTGTAAGTAAGGGTGTATTACATACCCAACATAAAGTGTCCCAATGATTGCCATTAATATGACAAGAAGAACAAGCAAAGCCAACTGTGCACCTGTACCAACTACAGCTGAGAGAAGAACCAGACTACTTGGCGGTCGGAACACATCTCCGTGCACAAGTTTCCAACCAGATTCTTCATTTACATCCCGTTCCTGTGCTCAATAATACAAACCGTCAGAAGTTGCTCCACACTCTTGCACTTACAAGGAAAATAAAATTGACAAGTTGACAGCATAATAATAGTAATATAAAAGAACTTATTAAGCTATTCTAGATAAGAAGGGGTTGATGAGACATTACCAAGCTCTCCAGGTCGTCGTCTTCCCGAGCATACTTAGCATAATCATTTCGGAGAGTCCTCATTAAGATCATTGAGACCAAACCAGTAAGGAAGATAACCATCATGAACGAGTTAAAGATGGAGAACCAATGGATCTGCATGATGAACAAATCCATTAAAAACGTTTACAAAAAAGAGGCTTCCAAAAAAATTTCTTGAGTCAAGGTTTTAGCAGTTCGATCAACAAGTAGGTGAAATGGCATTCAGTGTAATAGAAGAAAGATGAAAACGGTAAAACATAACAAAATATGATTTACCTGGTGTTCGAAGAAAGGATAGTCTAGATAAACATCAAAACGACGAGCAAATGTGATCTCGGTTGGGATCCAATTAACAGAATAAGTCATGTCCACCGTTCTCCCTGCTTCTAACGGCCTTAGGTTATCTTGTGTGAGATTCACATGAATAATCTAGGCAAATAAGAAAAAAAATCAGATCACATAAAAGGTAAATATGAGATCCTTAATGGCAAAGAAACAACAGACCTGGTCTTTGTTGTATTTGACATTAATACTCTTATGAGTGTAAAGAGCATGCTTGCCGTTTTCACTATTTTTTCCCGGAGGCATCTCTCCCACAAAGCCTATAAACATCAATGAGAATAGTCAAAATTTATGTCAAGAACTGAACTTTAAAATTCAATGTGAATATAAGAAATATCATACCCCACAAAGGCAGATCATCTGAACTTGCATCCACGTACGCCATAAACATGATTTGCCAAAAAGAAGCAAGACAAAAGATTAGCAACCGAAGGATGCTTAAAATTTTTAAAGAATGTTGATTGCGCAGCAAGCTTAGATCATAAAGACTTCCGATTTCAAATAAAACAAACAGATAATCAACTCTTTTTTTTTCTTTGATACTTATTCATCAGTAATATTGTATAAGTAAATGTGATACATACCCATAAATAATTCAAACCAGTAACTATTTTCAATAGCATCTTTGAAATGCTTGACCTTTGCTTCATCAAGTTCCAATTGACAGATCACGCTTCTGTCAACATTTTCTGGGAGTAAAACGAAAGAAGACAATATAACTGTTGTGCAATCAAGATAACACTTTTTAAAAGAAAAACTAGCATAAGAGCTAACATACTCAAGAACTTAATGTCGATCTGGCTGTCGATGAGTTCATTTCCACCAAGGACCTCGCCAAGACCACCCCATTTGTGAATGCTGTTTTCAGTTTTGCGGCAAAAAGGGAGGCTATAATAGTTATATGTTTCTTGTGGATTATTATATGGGCCAACTTTGTTCACCCACAGAGTAACCTGCTCATCAGCTTGATACTGGGAAAAAAGAAAAAAAAACAGAAGACCAAAATTTCATGACTCTCGGGATAAATGAGAACGAATGGAAACACATAAGGGAGCAAACAAGAGAAATAAACCAAAAACCAGAAAGGATCACCGAGTCAAATATCAAGCCTAGCTTATATTGGAGCATCGGTAGTGCAACATTGTGTATGTTGGGCAAAACACTAGGGATAAAAATGTAAGATACAAAACAAGGAAGACATCATCTTTTGGGAGAGAAAAAGGGAAAGCACTCCAAATCTTTGTCATTGCAACACTCAGAATATGTAGGAGGAGGACTGTAACTAATTTTCTCTGTTTAGACTACAAGATTGCTACAGTTAAGGCATGATCATAGCAAGAAACTGTGCATAATAATAATCTTCGAGTATCATCATCAGGCAATCAAAATTCAAATTAATTTCTCCCAGATCCAGAGTAGCATACACACTATACATAATCAGATGAAGCTAGACATAGCAAAGAATCGAAGGAAATTAAACAACATCCACTAACATTGATCAGTCACAAAAACAAACAAACAAACAAGAGTAGTGATGAAGGCGTTTTGTGCCATCTGGACTTTTGTACACTCAATCAACCTAATAATCCATAATGCAGTGAGGGAAAACGACAAGCTTTTGAACAGATAGGAGCCAACATGCAACAACGAGATCTCTACCAGCAAATAACTCTCGAATCGAGCAACAGTTACGAAAGAGAAGATTCAAAATCTAACCTTGTGATCTGACTCGGAGGCCCACGCCGGAGAGAGAAGAAGGAAGATGCATCCGACGGCTGTGTAAACTGAGAAGAGATATTTAACGGCGCGGGAAGACGGCATCTCGGAATCCGGCGGATGATCAGATCTGAGGGGAGAGACAGAGAGAAGACGGTGACGGAGACCAATGACTTCTCGTAGATACGATTCAGGTTGTGTATATGTATATAATAATATACAGAGTATGTTACAATTCTCACTTATCTATTAATTTTCTCGGCTGCGGACGGTCGAAAGCGCGAGTAGCTAGAGATCCGTAACATGTCGTAGAGATATGCTATGCACTCGTTTTACCATATTTATTTGGGCCTTCACAACCACGAAGCCCAGTACCAGAATATCAATCTTCCATTTGATAAATTGGTCTGGACATTTATTTTTGGTATTTCTGCTGCAACTCATATCTTTTACCAGAGTGCAAAATACCCGGTTCTTTGTTTTCTACACTATTAAACACATGATCTTTCCTAAACAAAATTTAAGCAAACATTTTAAACCCAATCCGAAATCGGGAATAAAGTTTCAATTACAAGCCTTGACTCGAACAAAAGCACTCAAATCCATAAATTTTATAATCTAATTTCGCTCGACTCATGTCTTTGACGCATTCTAGTAAACCAAATTTGAGAATCGATTACTATTCTCAATTTTCAACGAGAACCACGAAAAAGAGAGATTCTTCTTATTTATTCAGATGCTGGGATTTTTTCATGTTGTCACCAGAGTAGTTGGCTTCCGACGGACTTATCAAGAATTGTAACTTCCATTATCACTTAAGCTCCATGCGAAAATAGAGTAGATAAGGATGAAGATGTTTACCCAAAAGAAACATCCAAAGCATGTTGTATAAAGTCTAATTTACCGCCAAAAATCTGCACATTGACAAAATTAACAATGACAAAAAACACTAATGACGGGATGCAGAAAACCGGGTTTGAGACAGCAACCGCTACAAACGTTACCATGAGTATCAAGTGACGCTCACGGCACATGGAAATGCTGCTTCGCCTTTTGGAGTCACGTAGGGCTAATGAAGACATATGACAAACTGAAACCGCACACACCTCACCAAACGCCGTTTTAAGAACCAAAGAAATGAACAATTATATGACGTCTATCTGTTGGACCGGTGAAAACAGACCAACCTGAAAACTGAGAAACATAAAGCATACACTGACGACACCAGTCGACAAAGCCTCATCGGCAAATTGAAGCGAAGAGCCATAAGAGGGATAAACAAATGAGAGAGAAACGGCCGGAACAGCATTGGGAAAACCATAGATGATATCTCTGAAACGCCACAACTTAAGTTTTAAATTAAAATAATGTTATAAATTAAAATTTTACTTTTTTGTTTGTATAATTTAAAAACATTTCTTTTACTTAGCTTATTACATACATGTAATATGATTGGTACATGTATAGCTAAGTTTTAGATGTTCTAATACAAAATGTATTGTTTAGTTACTATATATTATAATAACACGGTTTATATATTTTCAAAAATAAAAACTGAAGTATTATTTATACAATTAAGTTATATAAAAAAAAACTAATTAAAAATTCAGTTATATTTGAATGTGTAATTTTAATATGCTGTTTATATACATATTTTTTATTAGTTAATTTATTTTATGAAAAGCTAATACAAAATACTCCTAACTTAAATCTTATATAAATTATTCTAAGTTGGTACAGTGTTTTGAACCACATTTTATACAATTTCACTATTCATACATATATTTTAAACGATTAAATCCACTTGATCCATTCTTGTATGACTGGATCCGTTCGATCGATACTTATTTCACTTGATCTGCTTAATTCACTAGATAAGCATCGTCTGATCCGTTTTTCTCTATTCGGAGCATAAGTTCTAGACAAACAAATGAAGTAGATCATAATAAATAAAAAGTGTAGGATAAATATTGGAAGGATTCTCAGGAAAAACATTAAAATGTCATTTTTAATGGATAAGTTGGGAATACGTATATATGGTAATTTTGTTTGTAAGACGTGTTTATTTTCCATGTTTTTATGAATCGTTTTTGGCTCTGTTTTAATCCGTGTTCGAAAACGCGTCGCATTAACCGAGTTCTCAGCCGGACAGGCGCTGCTCGTGTTGCCACCGAAGCGAAAAGGGTCGGATCGGGGTGACCAGGCGGTGACCCGACTTTTCTCCGAGTTCAATGTAGAGCTGAAGAAACCAGCGCACAAAATCTCTATTCCAAACTGTTTGAATCTAATAATATTGACCCCAGATCTCCAAAAATCGAAATTAATTGACTAATTTATGCTGTAAACATAAAAAAAAACTCAAAAAAAAATGAAGGACAATCTGTATTTGGAGAAGAAACACGGCTAGGGTTGCAGAAAGATTGGGGAAAGAGACAGTGGCAATAATGTAATTATCATTTAATAAAGCAAAGTGTAAAAAAATGACAAATGCGTTACATGTACTCCGAACCGATGACTTCTCGGTGTTACAAAACGTTCACAACCACCACACCACACGCTTCAATAGATAACATTAAATGTATAATAGTGTTAAAACTAGGCGCCGATTAATCTCCGTTTAATCCCCTCTTAATTGATTCGGCGCTAGGCCTAGCTCAACTGCATGCGTTGCGCCTAGCGAAATTTTGAACATGGATTTTTAATTAACTTGTGATGATCTGAAAAATATATAGGAACATTTTAGTTATGAATGATTTTTTAGTATTGAAGAGCCTTTGCTTGGTATAATATTGGATCTAGTTGTGGTATTGTTTTCGTCTAGTGATTTAAATGAATGGGGTTTGAGAAGACAGAATAAACTAAATATTTTGAATTTGTGTCTTATATGCTAGCTAGCACAATCAAGAGCTACATAAACTGCAACAAGAATTAGCACAACTGCATGGACTGAAAGGTGTTGAGATAGAAAAAAATCAAACATCCACATAATATTCTTACCAAACATTGAAGTAACAAACTACGCGGATGTGGCCGGGTGGCGAAGGCGGATCGGAACGTCCTTAAAGGATCCGGATTCGAAACCTCACACTCAGATTACTCATATGTGGTGACATGCGACATAGATGTCTAACTCCCCTTTCGTGCAACCGATTCTATTTGGTGCCCATGGACAGGTCTCCAAAGATTAGTCAGTTGGGGCTCGGCCTGCCCCTGGGCCAACAAAAAAAGCATAGAAAATAACTAAGAGAAACCATATATGTACATCTTGGATAGATGCTATGGTTGTAAGATTGAACCAATATGTATGAATAAATATACATTTTCTTATATATATTGGATATATGCTAGGGTTGTCAGATCGAACCAATGTTTTAGAATTGAATATCTAAAGTAGTGTTGTATTGGCTGCGTTTATGATCTCTCAAAGATCCTCCTATATATTAAATGAGAAGTCATTTAAGTAAATTTTGTTTATGTGTCGATCATTGGTGAAGTCTTAAGAAATTTTTATAATTTGATTGGTCGATGATTTTTAATTTTGATTTATTTAAATTATATCTAAAAATTAAAGGTAAGTCTAGAACCAATTGATATGATTTACCAAATAATCTAAAGAATATTACAAACTAGGACCGGCTCACCCTACCGGCGGGATGATAATTCGAAAATAATTTAAATAATTAAGAGTAATATTTTTGATTTTTGTTTAATATTTCTTTTTATTTTAAAATGTTTTGTTCTACATTAGTATGAATTATTATTTTATTGATTGTTATTCTTTATTCAGTTTCATTCTAATTGCAATTAACTAAATTTTTCCTTACGATTAATAAGATTGTTTCTTTGAAATTTTATTATGTTTTTATTTTAATGGTGTAGAATTGTTGATTTATTTGTTTCTAGTTTATTCATTCTCTTACATTATTTTATATCATGTATCTCTTATTCGACTATACAACAATATATTTGTATTTTATACAGTTGTGGATTTATGTTTATAGTTTTTTTTTTTAGAATTCTTGACATAAATATTTAAAAAACATTCTACATTTATTTAGTTAGAATAACTTAACATATCTCTTTTATTTAAAAAATTATTCATTTTTTATATTAATTTTTTTATTTTTGTATTTTATTCTATTTGTCCTAACAATTATTTTTGACTTTTGATTATCTATTAATATTTTATTGTGGTGTTATTTTCGTAGAAACGTTTTTTTAATCTATTATGTATTAGTATTTGGTTACATTTTTTCTTTATTTTTTAATTTTCTAATCTTTAGCTTCGTGATAAAATGGTGTAATCATTTCATAAGCTTTACGCTTTTTATTTGCATTTGATAAAATTTTAAGACACAATATCACTAAAAAATCATTTTTATTCTTCTTCTGAAGTGTATGTACCTTAGATGATATTATATATTGCGTGCTAAAATAATTTTACATTGATGGATTTTTTTGTTACATTGTAATTAAATTATTGATTTAAAAGAAATTTTGGGTTATTAACCATTTTATTTATAATTTTAGTTAATAGAATAATATGATAAGGAATATAGAGTGTTTAATACATTTTTAAAAATTATAGTGTCAAATTTTTAGACAACTTATTTTGATGAGGTTCACATGAGCAGAGAGGGTTAACCCATATTCATATTTTATATAATATATATTGTTATTATGAATATACTTTTGTTCTTAGTAGCTTGTCATGTGCGAAAATAAAAAATTATCTATAGTTGCTACTATATTGATCTCAAATTTCAACAAAGCTAACGATCCCAAGAAAAAAAAAGATTGTGTTCTTTTTTTTTTCTTGAGATATTTCAACAAAAGTTCTTTTTTTTTTCTTGAGATCTTTAGCTTTGTTGAAATTTGAGATAAAAAAAAAGAACACAATATGTGATTCTCAGTATTTTTTTTCAGTTTTCTATGTATAAACGGTGTTCAACATAAGTTGCATCATCATCAATATTAGAAATAAACCATTAATGACACATGTACTTGGTGTATCTGAGTATCGATCATTGTATAAACATCGAATGAAAACTTTGTCATACATACCAAAAGTGAAAAATATAGAGTTGAGAACGTTCAAAAGACCAACAGTTTCTTATAAATTAGTTTATATACAATGGAATATTAAGAAAACAAAGTGAGAATACGGGTCCTGCTATGGACTGGGGAGATGTGTTAATTACAGGTATACGAACAACAGAAACCTATATATGTTAGATAGAACTTTCAGAGACCAGTTGAGAGAATTACCTTGGAAACAAAGGACCAGGGACTATTTGAGAAACGTCACCACTTTGTTCTGCCATCTTCAGGTCTGGAAACAAACAGAAAGTCATAAATTATACCAGACACTAAACACTTCGTGAAATCCTTTTTGTTCATAACTACTAAAATCAAAACATTGAAATACTTATGTGACTCCTAAATGCATCATTAGGCTTAGCATTTTATATGAATATGTTTGTAGCCTCCACTTTTAGATGAGTACGAATAAGCCGACCAGAATGGCTTAATATTATCATAAGGCAGAAGTCAATTAAATCCTCCAGAAAACAAACCTCAAGATCATGAATCTGCCCTGGCCGTAGCTCCTCAAATTTAATTCTATGAACCACCATCCTCTCCCTGTCGCCCTCTCTGCAGATTAAACACACAAAAATCAATCTTTTATCAACTTAAAAATAGTACCTGTGGAAATATCATAAACCGTTGACAAACTCATTCCACCTTATTGGAGTCCTTAGTATTGAGCAAAGACTGTGACTGGATAGCTATAACATGGACAAACGGGATTTGATCCGGCCTTGAGCCCTTTGTTTGTAAGGCTCTCTTCAGAAACAAAAAAACTAGTCAGACATTACAACTGAAATACAGAAAAAAATATGTTGAGAGACAGAAACTTACAGATCTGTTTACTTGCTTCAAGGACCCATTAGAAGTCGCTTTTTACACCTTTTGACACTGCCCCCGCCATAGCTTTTGATGATTCAAACGATTCTGAAAACAACATGGTTAGCTTGAACAGAATGATTCCGAAAACAGCATGGTTAGCATGAGCAGAAACAGGAACGAAGAGGAGAAAACATGTTGATTTGACAATAGGTCTTCTTACCTTGAACAAATCCTGGTCTTACTTTTGCAAGCACAAGCGCTAATGCTGGGCCTTGGATATCTTTGATATTCTGAGAAACATTGCACAGAACTAATCAGAGAATGGTCTTCTAGCTAAATATAACAAGCTAACCCAGGGATACCTACCGTTTCTTGTCCACTGACTCTTAAGATCTCAGAAATGTATCCTTGGGCTGCTTTGCTGATTAGTCCTGGATTCACAGAAGCACAACCGATAATAATAATTTCAAAAACACACAAACTATGGAAGAGATAGATTAGGGTGTAAATACATTTTCAACGCTTGACATATCTTGTCCTCTTGGTCCCTCTAGCAGAGGTTGATGTAGAAGCTGACGTCTTAACAACTCTTTTTGGAGCCACAGTCCCCTAAGCGCTTCATTAACATTGGCCCGTGCACAAAGCAATTTGATAAAAAAGATAAAGAAATTTCTATCATTAGATTGTATAACAAGCCTTTTCAGTGCGCTTCCAGATTCAGGACTAACATCCTCACAAGGTTTACTCACAGATGACCATTCCATTTCAATTCACCCAAATCGGATCAAATCAATAATTGCATAAAACCTCAACTCCCTTTCTAACGGGAACCTCGGGGAAGCTAAAAGCTGACACTCATCTTAGTCAGGGCACAATAACAGCTCTACTAATCAAACAATCTTAAAACGAAAAACGCTAAAGAATGAAGAAATGAGAAGGAAATGGAGATCACACGAACCTCGAAATGAATCGGCGAGGAGGAAGATGGAGAAGAAGACGACGAAAGCTGTGAAGCAACACTTTGATTTACACACAGTTTATTATTAAATACTATAGTAGTTATTTATAAGGGCTTTTTGACATTTTAATTATAAGTAACTAAAAATTATTTAACATAAAAAAATTACTGATATTTGGCACATAGTTATATTTATTTTTTTATAATCTATAAAAATCCATAAACCAGTAAAATGATTTCTTATTCACTGAACCGTTACAAATAATTTTGTTTAGATTTATAAACTAGATTAACATGTATATACCCAAAAATCTTAATTTATGTTTGTTCGTAAACAAGTTCCCAAAGTCATGACATTATTAGAAAACAGGAACCTCAATCGGCAAATATGGCCTTAATAGCATCAATGAGTTCCATCACTCGTAGAGAAAATCGAAACTTTGATAACAAATTGAAAGTTAGATGATGTTACTTTGGGAAACTGTGTGTAAAAAGCAACTCATCCTTGCGGTAGCAGATGACCGCCACTTATGCACCCAAGTGATCCGCCAAATGCTACACTTTATTTCTAAGGTTACGGGTGTGTTGTTTAAAAGATATATTGTTCATGGTTCTGGATTGATGAGGAGACGGAAAAAAATATATGGACTGTTAATGAAATATTTAAACATATTCTGAATACCACTTGAGCCCATGCTTTGTTAAGGCCAGAGCAAAATTTTAATTTATTGAGTTCTATTCAGAATTAATACTTTTACTTAAAAATGAAAAAAAAATCTTATATACTGATTTTATGAGGAGACGGAAAAAGAATTTGCCTTTTGTTTCTTTTCCAAAAGAGGAAACTATAAATCTTGAATCTAGTGATGGAGTGTATAATAGATATTGATTTTAATAATTTAGTTATCTATTCACACTAGTGTGTTTTCTGTACAGTTCTTGTTCACTTCACTTTATTCATATATTAACAATTTGATATACATATACAGTAAATTTTTTTATAAATTAATACTTAATAATTTAGTAAACATATTAAACTAATAAAAATCGTTGATTTCGAATTAAGCTGATTCAAAATCTGAACATAATTCGATAAAAAAATAAGAAAATAAATTTGAGAAACATATAAATTAATAAACCCATTAGACTAATAAATTTCATTGCTCGTATTAAAATGATTCAAAATATGACAAAATTTGATAAGGAAATAAAATAAATAAATTTTATATCATGTCAAAATATTGTTTGGTTTGTTGTTATTCACAATGATATTTATCTATAATATTCTTACCACTTAAAATATATGGATATTATTTTATCGGTTTACATCTAAGAACACATTCACAATCTATAATACATATTTTTCATACACTGAATAATCCAAATATTAACACTATGAAAACCAAATTTTGTAAAATTTAATTAAGATATAAACTGCAAAAGCAACTGTACATTTTAACATGCATAAAAAATAATTGTCTCGAGTGGTTGTGATCAGATATATAAAAAGCTTAAGCAACTTACTGTATTCATTTATATATTCATGATTCAGACCATTATATCCAAATGTTTAATACATTTATTGACCTTTTTATTATTTCAACAACCAACATTTATGTATTCATGGGATCTTAATTATTGTCTCAAGTGATTGTACCAATTTAGTAAATCTCTATAGCTTATTTAGAGGAATATATCAAAACAAAGTAAAAGTAAATCTTTCAGATTCATACACTTAACTAAAAATCAATATTGATATAATAATAATTCAGCTACAAACACTTAGTCATCTAGATATGCTTTCCTTAATACCAGTGGTGGATGCAGCATATAGTGAGGGGCCCACTTGACCCCTATGAATTTTTGTTACAAGAAAATTTTGCATGTATTTCGGATTAAAAAATTAGTGAAATGTTGTAAAATTAGTGTAGTGACGCCGGTAAAATTTCCTGAAATTATCTTAAACCAATAATTTAATTTTGTTAGCCCTCTTAAGTTTAGTGGTTGACTCCGCCACTGCTTAATACTACAATTACAAACAACAGTAATATTACAACCACTAATCTTAATCATCTAGATAAGACACATTATTTTAAATTATCCAAACCTCAGCCACTCTCTAAGCTTGATGTTGAGAAAGTTTTTATGGTATGCAAGCAAGCGGGTGCGCATACCTCTCAACTCACTATCAAATGAATCATTGATGTCGATTCCTCCCAAAGCTTGATTGAGAGAATCAATGTCCTGACCTTGGTCATGAACATTGAATCTATCTAGCACGTGATGTAGACTGAGAAATTTATAAAACTAGGGTTATAACTCTAAAACAAATATCATATTTAAAACCTAAAAGAGGAAAAACATTGTCAGTAGAAAAGCACACAACGAAGAACTCGACATTACATACTTAAGAGATTTGATACTTTACCGTTAGGATATAATGATGTTAGAGTCAAAAACATAATATGGAATAATTAAATGTTCATTTTTTAATCTATAGTAATCATGATATGAAAAAATTTTCATTAAAGCTTGTTGTCAGATTATAGTGCAAAATGATAATGGTTTTAATTTCTCTTTAGTTCTCCGACACATAATGTGAGTAAAATGTAAGCTTTGACAAAAAAAAAAGTAAAATGTAAGCAAAATATAAGCAAAATGTATGCAAATGTTCTATGACGATTTTTTTCCACTAAGAGAAGCATGATATCTTTTGTAAATCATAATATGTATGACATTTACTTACTACGTGTGATATAGTAGATTTAACAAAATAATTAAACTAGAAGAATTACTTTCAATTTCTGAAGATGAAATTCTCATAATTATAATGACAACTTTAAGCTAATACAATTGTAGATCAAACATTTGAAATAATTAAATATTACCCCTATATTTCATCTATAAACAACAATCACTTATCTTAGTCATCTAATAAGATATATTATTTTCAATATTAGCTACACACATCAGCCATTCATCTTAATCATCTAAACTCATTATGAGACAAATCGTTCAAATTAATTGTCGCCAATGTTTGATTAAGAGAATAAATGTTCTAACCAAGATCTTCAATGCAAGATAGCATATAATGGTGATCTCAACATTGAAATTTTTTGAAATTTCAACAGTTTTTTTTTCTCAAAATATTCATTGTGTGGAAACACTTACGGCTAGTGTCATGGTTTATAAAAAAAATAATGAATTTTAAAAGTTAATTATCTAGTCATACTAAATTTTATATTGGTCATTTTTTTTGACACTCCACCTTTTACCAAAACATGGATAATGACTTGGATAAAAAATAATAATTTGATTAAATGTAATGACTTTTATAAGTTACATAATTAAGTAAGATAATAAGAAGATAGAATTTAGATTGTTTTAAAACTATATTATTATTTTTTCATCGGAATGAAGTTTATCTCTAAATTTTATTAACACTTCAAACATTTTGATATTATTGTATCAATTTTCATTTAAGAACACATTCTATGACGGATATTTCTTATATACAAGATAATCTAATAAAATATAAAAACTAAAATCATAAAATTTAATTAAATATAGAAACCATAAAAGAAACTATTATTTTTATTTTACATAAGTTTATTTTAAAATATAGAAATCTAAATTAATCAATAATTGTATTAATAAATAGAATATTATAATCCAAACATTTTTAATGCATAGTTCAAATTTAAAAACATATTATTCAAAAAAAATTTATATTTAAAAATTATTTAAAAGTTCGAATTTAAAAACATATTATTCAAAAAAATTTAAAACATTTATTGTTTATTGTTTTTATTATTTTATTATTTATATATCTATAAAGCAATGGGTAAAATAATCTTTTGTTTTTAGTGAAACTTCATTTGGTCATTTTGTTCTTTGAGTGATTTTTTTGTAACAAAAACTAAAAAAAAACTACTTAAGAGAATTGCTCAATTTTGTATGTATCACTATTATTATTTTTAACTGGAAATAAAATAAAAAAATAATCATGCAATATTATTTATAAAAAATAAATTATATATTTACTTTACAAAAAGAATGATTGAAAAGAAGTAATACAAATTCATGAAAATCTATACCAATCTAAAAAAATATGATCAAATTTCATAAGTTAATATATATAAATTTACAAAATTGACTTTTTAAAATTTATCAACTTTTAAAATTTATAAATTCTATAGAAATTCATCTTCCAATAATCCCCTGACTGTATTGATCGGGAAAAGGAAGCCTAAGGCCTAAGACAAACAAGGCGAGAGAGATATCCAAATCCTCCAACTATTGGGCTTTCATCTGTAACTTTCCCGTAATGGGCTTTTCTTTTCTTCTTTTCCGTTTCTTGACGGAGAAGTTTCTTGACGGAGAAATGGAGCAAAATAAATATAGGGTTTGACTCAAACCGTTTGAGAGAGTTACCTGAAAGTGAAAGGCTGAAAGGGGATCGTGAAGACAAAACAAGCGCGAGGCCAGAGAGCAAGATGCCTAGGTAATATCTCAGATGATTCTCTAGCTTGGGTTTGGTTTCGTTGTTGTTGATTTGGTTCAAAATTCAAAATTACGCTCGTAACGCGTGCGATTGGCAAGACGCGAGAGATGTCTAGTTACGTTTGGTTTTGGTTTCGTTGTTGTTGTTGATTTGATTGTCAGGTAGAGCTATTGAATTTCAATTAGTTGTCTGACTAACTTAGGGTCTGGATCCTAGAATCTGACTAGCTTAGGGTTTGGTTTTGTTGTTGTTGATTTTGGTTCATGTACAGAACTACACGCGGCGCGGAACAACGAAGGCTCCAGTGTCTACAAGACATCCAAAATTTGGTAACACCTGACTCGATGTTCATTTTGAGAAAAGAATTTTTTAAATTATTATTCTTACAGTATTTCCTGTGTCATTCTTGCAGCAAGAGGAGATCAAGTTGTTACAGATTTCAAACGAGTACGACTCCTACTTTTTTCCCACATTTTTTTTTTCTTGAACTTATAGAAACATTTATTATTATTTCAGGAAACTGAATGCTGTCGGTCTCGACGATATGAGCTTCACCGAGCTGGCTTCACTTGGAAGTATGTTGGATGAGGGCTTCCGCATTGTGGACGAACAACTAGACAATGTTGGGGTTTTTTTTTGTTTTCTCCAATTCATCTTGGTTTGACTACGTACTCTTGTTTAATAATAACCCTTCCTTCCTTTTTGTTTCAGGCACACGAGGAAATAACAACCAAGCAGGTAAAGATAATCATCTTGAGTTCAAAGTTTTAACCCTTTTTGTGTGTAATATATCGATTTTGACACCCTCCATTTCAGATTTTTGAGTACGATCTTATGGGGGGACCGGACTGGACTCAAAGAATAGAGAAAGAAGATTTGGCCTACCAATCCCTTCTAGCGGGGAGAAGAGTAGCTTTGAGGAACAAGGCTAGAGAATTCCGCCTCAGGTAAATGATAAAAAAAAAAAAAAAGAGGCTAGTTGTTTTTATGATGCCTCATGTTCACCTCTTCTTATACATATTGCTTCTTCTGGATTCAGCCCTCCAGAAACCCAACCTTGGCGTAGCGATGACCCTGAAAGATTGGTGAGTTTATATGCCCCCATATTCTCACCTCAATGTCCCTCGCCTCACATTAATTGCGTTTTGTCTTGTTCTTGTAGAAGATGGACATCGACTCTCTGGAGATGGAGAAAGAGAGACTACGTCTTTTCAACCAGTATGTGAGAATTTTCTTTAAATTTTTTTTTTTTTTTTGTTCCTGCTTCTGTCTTTTTCATTGTTGGAAAGTGCTCATTGCAGGAGAATGCTTGGTAAGGAGCTTGACGGTATGAGCTACGCCGAGCTGTTCGTGTTTAGCTTTGAGATATCGGGTGCTAGTAGGAAAGTTGTGTCAATGAAGAAGATAAAACGTGACGAAGAGATGAGGAAGACAAAACGTCCAAGGCCGTCGGTCAACGAGGTTTATATCCGCTCTGTTTTTTTCTGAATTGTAAAAGAGAAAAAGACCAAAATAGCACTAAATCAAGTTTTTGTTCCCAAACTAGCATTCAAGGCCAAAAGTCACAAAAATAACACTCAAGAGGTGGGGTTTAGGGTTTAAAATTTAGGGTTTAGGGTTTAGGGTTTAGAGTTTATGTTTTAGGGTTTAGAGTTGAGAAGTGAGGTTTTGAGGATAAGATTTCAAATTTTGAAAAATAAAAAAATTTAAATTTTTCAAAAGATAAAATGCTATTTTGGTCATTTTAGATTTTGAGTACTATTTTTGTGATATAAACTTAGAAATGTGCTATTTTGGAGATTTGCCCATTGTAAAACTGTATCTCTCCTTCTTTCCCTGACTATTTCTTTTTCTTGTTCACAAAGGAGCCAATCTCCCCGGGACAACTATTTCTTTTTCTTGTTCACAAAGGAGCCAATCTCCCCGGGACAGATATGATGGTGGTGGCAGGTTCTCTTCGCTCGTGACAACACTAAGAGATTGGATATCGTTTTGTTTAATAAGAGTGTCTTGTGACGTGGCTACTATTATGTACTTGGATGATTTTTATGGTTAGTTCTAGGCATGGGCATTCGGGGTCCCAATCGGGTTTCGGTTTTATCCATTCAGGTTTTGATTTTCGGGTTTATCAAAATGAACCTCATTCGGGTTATATAAAAGTTCGGTTCGGGACCGGTTCAGGTTCTATCGGGTTCGGGTCGGAGTTAGTAAATCTTCAAAGAACCGGTATAACCCATTGTACTTTCGGGTTCGGGTCCCAATCGGTTCTTCGGTTTAAAAATATCTGATTTGTAACTAAAACATAAATGAAATCAGTTCTTCGGATTTAAAATACATGATTTGTACATATTTTAATAGCTAAAACATAAGTAAAATCGATTCAAAAATAAGAAAAAATATCAAACGTGATCATTCAAAATCAAGTGAAAGATAAACATAGTTAGTGATATAAAGAAAACCATATAAATGAAATCATAAAACAAAAAATAAGTTCATTATTCAATAAAAACAAAACCAAAATCTAAAAACTTCAGGCATCAACCGCCACATTCCACCATCAACTTTCATGTAACATATAATTATTTTAAAAGTTCAATAATATCTTAAAGTATTTTGGATACATATTAAGAATTAAGATCATATTTGGTAGAAGTTCTTTTTGTGAGTTTAAATGTTTCGGGTTCTATCGAATATCCATTTAGGTCCGGGTTCGGTTCGGATAATACTCACAACCCAAAATACCAAAAAACAGGATCCATTCGGTATTTATGTCGGATTCGGATCGGTTCGGATTCATTTTTATCGGATCGGGTTCGGTTCGTATTTTCGGGTTCGGTTTATTTGCCCAGCCCTAGTCATCAACCTCTGCAACGGTGCCAAAGTTTGTTGTGGGATTTGATGACGTGTATACTTAAGAGAGGAAAATCTGATTTATAGCCCAAACACGTAAATACCCAACCAAACCCATCACGGTGCAGATCAAATGAAACTTAGAGTTTCATTGGCCTAGGCACATGTCACGTTCACAAGAACCGACTTTATGACATGGCATCCTAGATGTCTTCACTAGGAGGGAGACAATCTTATTTTATATATATAGATAGATAGATAATAATAACTTATGGTAACTAAATCTCAAAACTATATAAAGACTAATAATGTTTTATCAATTATTTTAATATTTATAAACTATTAAATATAATGAACGAAACTTTTTATATTAAACTAAATATAATAATTTTATATTTTAAATAACGAACTTTACTCTGATACAATTATATAATAACTATAAAATATTATAAAGTCTACACATGCTTTATAAATAAATATTAAAAAAAAATTATCTTTATATATATTAAATGAGAAGTTACTTAAGTGATTTTTGCTTATCTGTCGATCACTGGTGAAAAATTATGAAATTATTATATTTTGATTAGTCGATGATTTTTAATTTTGATTGTATTGTTTTTTATTAATTGGAGCAGTATATAGAGATGTTTGGCAAAAGAAATAAATGATAATGTGAGAAATAAGAAGAGAATGAAAAAGAAAAGTACAAAGAAGATGTATACTCTATGTTGGAGAAGTTAATGTGATAATTACATATGTAATTCTACCATTATTTTTTATAACTAAATATTTATCAGTTAGTTTATCAAACTTATGAAAACTTTCAATTGATAATTACTTTGCATCAAAGTTAAAAGAAGTGATATATAAGATAATGCCATGATTATAAAATGTTTTAAAATAGTTTTTTTTTTGGTTCACCTAATCATGAATTTGTAAACCATTTAATCAAGATCATGTAAAATAAATATTTTTAGCAACTTATATTAATATAATTTAATTATCAATAAATCTCACTTTCCAAAAATACAATATGAATTTTTTTTCTAATTATTATTCCAAATTTAAAGTATTACTAGATTTTGACCCGCGCTTTTCAAAGCGCGGGACTATATTATTTTTAAAAAATATCTAACTACATAAATATTTTCATTATTATAATATATTGATGATATAGGTTGTTTATTTCAAAATCAAAGTGTGTTACTCACTTACTTTATACCATTCTTACTGAACCGACATCGGTTTGCACCATGTTCTTACGATATATTTTTATCAGTCTAAATTTAATATTTAATTTTATAAATATTTATCATGTGTTTATTGTAAAATAACACTCTTTATAAAAAAAATACATGATAATTTCTAATAATAGAAGTTCTAAAAATTTGTATTCAATTTATTTATATTTGAAGTTCTTAAAAGACATGTGTAAATTATTTATATATTAATTGTTAGTTTGAAAAAGAAAATTTAATAGTTATTTTATATGTTTAAACATGTAAATTTTTAGAGAAAAAAAAAATTGTATTGGGCTCAAATATGTTTATACATGTTAAGTAATAGAAATTATCAGACGTAAGATCCCATATGAAAAAAGATTAATCAGCGTACTGGGCTCAAATAATGTTTCCGTAAACCTGACCCACCCAAGTCGAGTACTTGGTCTTTTTTTTTGCTGGCCAATTTAGTACTTGGTCGTAAAGACCGTTTACGTGTTGAAAAAAAAGAACAGAAAGGAAAGAAAAATAAAAAAAAAGGACAGGTCTAAAACGGTCTCTTTACCGAGGAAAGATGATATGAAGACAAATCGTTTCCCATGGTGAAAATCAAAGGTAGTCGACTATTGCCTGAGTAAATAACAACTCAGAAACTCGAAATCAAAAGGTATACTATCGTTCCCTCATCTGTTAATTGTTTTTGTTAGATCTGAAATACAGAGTCGTAATCGAGATTTTTGACAGATCGTAACATGCAGATGAATGTGTTCTTAGATCTGAAATATTATGAAAGGGAACAGACGATTACCATGCAATCATTTTACGTCGGGGATTCTGCATAAATCTGAAGAAACCTGGTTTATACTGTATAATCTTCTCCTATGATTCTTTGTAACTGTGATTATTTGTTATTGGGTAGAAAATTAATTTTTGACAGTACCATCGCCGATACCATGTTTGATTGAGGAAGATTCGTTTTATGTTTGGAATGTTATCTTAATTAAAAATAAAGAATCCGGCTGATTTTTCTTTTTATTTCAGATGGAAACCACGAGCAAGAACAATGGTGGTTCTGTGACTTTTGTAAGCTTCTTAATTATTTACAAACTTTTCTTAAGTTCCTTTTGTCCTCTTTAATCGGTGATTTCCGTTTTCAACTAACTCATTAATTTAAATCTAAACAGGAATATTGGATCTCAAAACTTGGAGTGAACATTCAGTTTATGCCCAATACATAACAGTTAGCATAACCGGTCGATGTTCACACAACCAACATAAAAAAAAGGTAAGATATATTTTTCTAGAGCAATAACTTTAAAGTATAAGATGATTAATGCATAAACTGATGGTGAATAGTAGGAAACATGGATTCATTGTCTGCTCCGGCTGCAAGCGAGGAAAGGATATATAATACTACAACAGTGAAAGATAAGTTCCTTTAAACAATTGTAAAAAGACTATTTATTTAAACAGAAAGTTCTTAGACTTTTAGTTTGATATATTCTGTTGTAGCAAGTAGAGAGTAACAAAAGCTTACACTCTCATCAGCCAAGATGAATTTTATGGTTTCCCCTGATAGTTGTATGTTTTGTTTTCAAGAGTGTAGAACCTTCACATGAATAAACCATGTATTTTTCCAAGGCCTCAAGTCTTTAATGGCAGTAACTTTTTCGTAGAAGCTTTTGTCGTTTGGATTTGCATGTTTGAAGCCATAGTTTGTTTGACGGTGTGGGTATAGTTTGTTTGACGGTGTGGGTTTGAATAGGAATAGGGCGTTGCCTATTTATAATATCTATATGTTAAAGGGAGAGGTTCTATGGTTATAGGAGAAACTTGGGGGATACTCTAAATCGCATCTCACCAGATTGTGTGAACTTTATTATCGATATCATTTATAATTACTTTTAGGCAAATTCAGTTACCAATTTCAAATACAAGATATTTTCTGTGTGTTCCTCACGTTAATTTTACTTCAATCGTATAATCTTGTTAGTGATTGAGCACCGTGATTTTAGTTTAGTTATTTAGGCACCGTGATTTTAGTTAAATCGTAAATTCTTGTTTTTCTTGTTTCTATATATTCTGTTTAAAATTTATTGTAAGCAAATACGCAAAAAAAAAGGAATGGGTTAGAGAATATAGTTGGAATTGATTAGTTTCAAAGGGAAATTAAATTAGTGGCTGTTTAAAAGTTCAATACAATTATAAAACCAAATTATACAGAACTTTATATAGAAATCCACAATTTGTTAAATTCGGAATATACTGTAACACCTTTGGTTGAAAATCGATATTCATATTTGTGGGATTATTAAAGTGATAGTAGTACAATGTAAATACTTTATTTTATTTTATCAACTTCATAAATTAAATTTTTAAAAAAGATATGGGTATTTGGAGTGAACTCCAATAATTTGCATATCGGTAAAATTTTCTTACATACGTTATAGACGAATGGTTCATGGGCTTAATAAGTTGGGTTTACACTTCACACGAAATTGGCTAAAATTGTTGGGCTGAAATGGTGCTGATATTTTGATTGGTCAAGCTTACTCTTGTTTCTGATTGGCCGAGTTATAAATGGTCGTAATTCATTTTTTTTAAAGGAAAGATAGTGGCATTCCTTTGTAATTAACTTGAAAAACTAAGGGCAGAATCCTAATAGGGATTCTGCTTTAATAGTATAGATATGTATGATATATATATATTACATACAATATTTATATCTGTGAACTCGCGGATAAACCACCTAGTATACATAAACGATTATTTATTTTAGGCAGCTAGACAAAGGATAATTATCTGCATCTCCAACCCATAACACAATTTTCGTGTGAAATCCACATCATTTCAGTGTAGTTTTAACACTAAGAAAATTTCATTTTCCAACCACAACACCAAATTTTACACAAAAACTATATTTTTTATTTTTGTATTATTAACTTAGATTTTTACTATCAAATCTATATTTAAATAAAATTTCTTATGTAATTAGATTGCAGAAAAATATATTACACTAATATATTTGTTTTTAAGTAAATATTTACTATTTTAACATATAATAATACTAATAAAATAAAATTAAATTAAATATTTCAATATATGTGTAATAGATTTATTCTATATATTTATTTTCTATTTCTATGTATTTATGTTACACTAATATTTATTCAACTAATAGTTTATTATTAAAAGTAAGTAATTGTGCTTAGTGTTGTGAATACCAAATTTGGTGCGGTACCGTAGCTTCTACACTAAAATGATATGGTTATTAAAGTTTGGTTGGAAAAATTCTAGTGTAAAAATTACACTAAAATGGTGTTTTTTGCCTTTGCATTGGAGATTGATTAAGAACACATCTGGAAAGCATATTACTTGAAACTCAAAACTAACCATCCAACTATTCTTCTAATAACAACAAGTCAATGCTTCACTCAGGGACAGATCAATAAAAGTATTTATTTCACACACAAATTAGATTAGGGGTATATAAACAAAATTGGGTGTATCAATAGAAGTATTTAGTGAACACACCAAAAACTAGATTAGGGGTATATAAATAAATTTGTGTTGAATTACTTGAGTAAAAAATGAGTGTTTTTCACACCATTCGAGAGCCCTGAGAGTAAGGGTGGACACAGAGCGAACATAACCATAATTTTCAGTATTTGTTATTTGCTTTATACTTAATGAAAATCTGATTTTTTTATTTGCTTTTCTTCAAAAAATATGGATATCCGGTTTTCTGAATAACTAGAAAATTTATGAGTATTTGTGAATCTTTTCAAATGTTTATGGATATTTATGAATGCCTCATCCACTTTGTTCAGTATAAGTAAATCTAGAAAAAGTATATAAATTTGTTTTTAAAAATTATATTTTGCATCAAATAAAATAAAAAAAATAATGATTTTTTTTTGTTTCATTAATTGTAAAAATTAATAAATGTTTCTTATAAATTAATTTTCTAAAAGAAAAATTGTGGTTTCTATAAGATTTTATACTCTTTTCTTAATTTAATATTTTCATAAGTAATTTTATAATTAAATTAATAAAACGATATGTTCAAATTATAATAATATACGATTATATATTTAAAACTCTATACTAAATTGTAGATATACATTTATATGTACTAAAGTCATAATGGAGCATAGTAGATATCCATCTCTAATTTTTTTAGTATTTGTGATTACTTTGTTTTTAATGGATATTGATTTTTAGTATTTTTTTGTTCCGAAGACGTCTGGATATCAGGATTTTTTTGGATTTAATCAAAACGAATAACATATAAAATGCTAGGACCTAGTTGCTTACAATTATTTTATGTCTATAATATATATATGGATTATCCACTAAAAAAGTCATATTCAAGATCTGAATGAAAACATGCGAGATAACTGCAGAACAACTGTGGTGCGATCTAAATAGTAACAAAATATATAGATACATAGGTATATGTCGAGATTTTTGTTACTAATAAATGCGGTATGGGTGCGGTGCGGATACAAACATTCAAAGCCTAAGAATAGACCACACGTAACTTAGGTTGTGAATGGAAACATCAATGCGGTGCATATCTTTAATATTGTAGATGAAATATGAAAAATGTTACAATTCAAGAGAATATGGTTAACGTAAAAAATAACGCACCTATTAAAGTCAAAAAAAATAAAAAGATTTTTCTTCGTTCTTCTAACATAATACCACACTTAATTTTTATAAGATTTTCATTATGGTGTGTTATACATTGTAGATGTGCGGTTTTACATATGTCACACAGCTCTGAATGGTAACAGCAGATCTGGTGGTGCATGACAAGTAGATTGGTTAATATGGTACTGTTTAAGTGCGGTTTATGTTTAAAACGCACATTGCGGAACAATTGCAGTTTTTCTAAAAGAAGCGGTTGAAAACAACATGTGAATGGTGACAAAAATAATAGATAGTGCGGAAAAATGTTTGAATGGTGATTGTAAACTAAACAGTGCAGAAAATTATGAAATAATATTCTACTTTATATTATGAATATATTTTACATATTTATATAAAGAAAATAAATTAAAATCAGAAAATAAATTTAATTTATTGATTTTTTCATAACATAGGGCTTAAGTGTTGTGAATGGTTTGTAAGAAGTAGAGGACGTGTCCCAACTATGTCACCACTAAAACTACATATAATGGAGTGTTGAATTTGTATTTTCAATAATTGACTATTTGTGACGGGATGTTGAATTATTGGTTGAGAATGAGTTGGCATTCAACATGTTGAAGAAATTAAACGAATTGAATTTCAGTGGAGAGAAGAGAGGTTGTCCATATGGCTTGGTTGAGGAAAAATGGTGGGTGATGACGGTTATTTGATTAATTGTGCTGAGTTTATTTTTATTACATTATTTGATTCAATTATTGTATATTAAATTATGTATTTTTAAAATAAAATTATATCAAATTTATCTTTTTTTTTATACTCTATAAATAGAGACTTGTTTCATTGGATTTGGACACAGAAAACTAAATCATCTTTAACCTCTCATAAACTTTCGTTTTTATATTTTCAAGTCTTCATTGAGAAAATATATCCCAACAAAAAGCCTTCTGATAATACACAAAATTCTTCTAACTACCCTTTTAACCATTCAAATCATAACAACTATCCATTTCAAAATCAATCTTCCAACCAACCCCAAAACATACTAACTTGCGGTTTTCCACTAAGTTTCTTCATACCGTCAGCTATTCCAAACTATCATCCATATTACAGTTCGGCGATGTCATATTCATCTCAACCACCTGCTTATTTTTCTACTATGACATGTAATGAAATTGCTCCAGATGTTGAAGCAACTGGATATCCTGAATTTTCTACACTAATGACTCTCTGTGGTATAAGTTGTTTTAATGAAGTCATTCCTGGTGCAGACAATTCAACTCCAACTATCCGAAAAAGCGTCAAATGGACCATAGAGAAAAATTTGGTGCTACTGAATGGGTGGATCAAATATGGGACCATTGTAATGATTATTTCTCATTTCCTCCACATGGTAGAGTTTCGTACATGAATCATTATAACTACATGAACCAAAAATTGGAAAAATGGATTGGTGCCTATGATAATGCTAAGTGTATGCAACAAAGTAGGTTGTCGGTGCAAGATATTGGGAAAGCGCATGAAATTTGTTCAGGTGGTGGTACCAGAAATTTCAATTTAATGAAAGAATGGATCATTGTCCGTGATCAACCACATTATGTTATTCAGATAACATGTAATAGTGGCTCTGGAAGCAGTGGTTCTAAGAGAGCCCACGAGAGTGAGGCTAATGACTCCAACTCTGTAAGATCCAATGGGGAGGGATGCATCAAAAAAAAAACTAAAAAGAAAGGTAAAGGCACAACCTTGAAAGTGGTCAACGAAATTTTTTAATTAATTCAGACAAATCAAGGTTGAGGAGTTCGAACGCTTCGAAAAATTAGCTATGTTGCAAGAGGAGACATACCAATTGATGAAAGAAAAAAATTGGGCTAAAAAGATGAAGATGTGGCTGAAGCTAAGTGAAAAAGAACATCTCAATGACCAGAGCAAAGATTTGTTCGAACCGTTGAGTCACAAATTATTTGGAAATTAATTGTAGTCACAAGTGGTTGTCTGCATCATACCACTCCATGTTTGTTTGTATCATGTCACTTAATGCTTTCATAACATTTGCTTGTCACTTTCACATTTAATAATGTTGTTGTTAGTTGATGCTTTAATAATATATTGTCACGTTATGCTTTAATAATAAAAAAACTTATCTTCCAACCACTCAAAATAATTTAATAATATTATCAAGTACACGTGACTTATTCTTCATTGTGCTCCGTGACTTTTCCGTCAATGTTATCCGTGATTTTAGATTTTTAATGAGAGAATCTTATCTTGCAACCACTCAACATGATTTAATAATGCTATCAAGTGTCTGTGATTTTTTCATCAATGTTATCCGTCAACTTCAGCTGTAAATGGCAGAATCTTATCTTCCAACTACTCAATATGTTTTAATAATGCAGTCAAGTGCCCGCAACTTTGTTTTTCAATGTAAAAATATTATCTTCCAACCTCTGAATCCATAGGGTCCATATTTTTTTTAAATATGGACTCATTCTTTCATTGATGTACCAATACCACAATGGTTTCATCAGAATTTTTTTTAAATATGGATCCATCAGAATTTCTTTTTGATATCAAAACTTACAAAAGACAATCTGAAATTGAAGAAAGGTATAAATTATACTTTTAAAATTATATGAAATATTATAAATTATTTAATTTTTCCCAAACAATATCCGGTGCAATTTTGATTGTTTTCACATTAACAAAAACACGAGATGTTGAATGTGGGAACATGTGAATATGATTTGCACGAGTTTTAAAATATGTATATATATATATATATATATATATTTTAATAAATAGAATATCTTTAAAATAATATTAATAACACTTATTATTAAATTATAATATATAAATATATTTTATATATTATACATTATTTACTATATGTGCCATCATTCAAACGATTTCTATGTATTGTTTGCTATATACGTTACTATTCATATTTTTTTTTTAAAAAAGCCTCTTAAGATTACTTAAAATCTTTATTTATTGGATTTTTTTCAAAAGTTATCTAAAATTTCTAGTCAAACACAAAAATAACCCATGCTTTTTTGAAACTTTTTTTTTCATATTCACTCTAGAAGTTTGAGTTATTCACGAAAATGCCATTACATTTTTTTTTTCTTTCTTTTTTTGCAAATTATTCTTTTACCTTATCATCCTCATCTTCACCAAGTATTTACAATATTGTCATTGCCATCAATACACTAACCACAATGAACAACCAATTGGAAGCTCGTAATGCACCAAAGTTTCGATTTTTATTCTTCATATCTCATTACTTATGCACACAAATCACATCCTTTTCACACTCTCTTCAAATTCATCCAAAAAACTAAGATTTTGATTGCAAGCATTGTAAGGTTCATAGAGACATTCAAGCTCATAATTTGTGGTCATTAACGATTTGGTAGCTTTTGTATTGAAGTTCTGGGTACTTGGAGAAGCAAAACAATTAATCTCACAGGCTCAAGATATGAATTCATATTTTCTTCTCATATTTGTTCGCGAAGACTTTCAGAAGACTTCGGGAAGGCTTTCAGAAGACTTCGCTAGATGTGTTCTCCATCAAGAAGACTTCCCTACAAGTATTCTAACTTTCCTTTATTAAGAAAAAAAAATCAAAAATCCCCGAGAAGACTTCTCGAGAAGTCTTCTCGGATAAATAGGTTAGTTTTGCAATTGACCAAAGTTTGTCAGAAATTTGACTTTTTATAGAAGACTTCTCAATTGACTATATCTTTAGAAGTCTTCTCAAATTTTATTCCGGGTTTTGGTCAAACTTTGTTTACAAGAGAAGACTTTTATAGAAGTCTTCTCTAAAAAAATCAGATATAGTCAATTGCAAAAGTATTCCAGGTAGACTTTTTGCGACATTGAGAAGACTTTCAGATATAGAAGTCTTCTCCGAGAAGTCTTCTATAAGAAGTCAAGTTTCTGACAAATTTCAGTCAATTACAAAACTAACTTGTTTATCCGAGAAGACTTCTCGAAAAGTCTTCTCTTGCATTTTCAAGAATTTTTCAAATTCAAAAATAAGTTTTCAACATGTTTTTTGTTTTGGGGTACATTTTGCAATTTCACTAGCCTTTTGGATTACTTTTGCATTTGATTGAATTTGGGGTACATTTTTGTATTCAAAATCAAGTTTTGAGTCATTTTTGGCAATTTCCCCTTATTTATTTTGGTGATTTCAATAAAATTATCTATTTTTATATTATTTATAAAATTACATAATAAAGACTAAGTAGTGAAATTTTGATCTGAATTTTAAAATTTTTATTTTTAGATAACAAACTTAAATTATTATTTATAAAGACAGCTATCAAAATTATAGTTTTATATGTAATAAGATATTAACTATAAAATCTTGTTATTGACATATAAAATTTCATATTTTAGATGTATAAAATATTTTTAAAAAATATATATTTAAAATAAATTATATTAGTATTACTAGTTTTTAGTGTGTAAGATATAAATATATTATATGCATCATGCAGTTACAGTGTTCATGAAACATGTCACCATTCACATTTTTTATTGAAATGATTATTTTAGATGTATCACGGTTGTTCTACAGTATGTTTTTCTTTTATATCGTAGTTAAACCACACCAAAATATCCAATCCGCTTATCTCACACCGTTCAATCCGGTGTTACCAATGGAAGCCTTAATCTAACTTCAATCGTTAGGTAAGTATACAATTGATCGGATTTTTTTTATGTCCAAAAAAAACTTGTCTTCACTTTAATCAGACAACCCAGATAAAGATTAATCTGTATATGCCATTTTTCTATTGCTGTCCGTATAACTTTTGTCACAAGTTGTTTACATATGATTACAGGGAAGAAAATATAAGAATCTGTCTCTGAAAAAAGGATAAAGAGAAAAAGAAAGTATAGACGTAATAATATGACATAACCCACATAACAAGAATTCTTTCTCCTGGAAAAAGTGTTATTTCAACCCCAACAATTTCAGTATTGTCAAATACAACTCGAACAAATAGTCAGTACCAAATACGACCTCAACTCAATTATAATTAAAAAAAACTACCTGAATTTTTTAAAATGTGTCTAAATCAACATTGACCTCTAATAGAAGTTAGTTAACCATTAACAAGAAAAAACGATGTCGTTTTGATTTATTTTTTTTTTTAAATATGTTCATTCTGGGATTCAAACCTATTTTTCGATACCCTTTAAAAGGGCACACTAACCACTAGAATAAAGTAATTTTTTAAAATATTATTACAAATAGGAAATTATATAAACTACTATACTACTTCATCTTATCCCATTAAAACTTTGGTGATGATTGTTTCTGATTTATATAAATACATTAACATTTTTTTTACTTATCATATCTTTAATAAACGTGTACCTTACTAAAATATAAATGATAAAATATTTATAAATATATGAAATTAAGTATACTTAAAACTTTGAAGCTGTTAAACCTTTCTTATATACATTATTTTTAATTTTCAACCTTAAGTGGATTTTTTTGAAGTATTAGACATATTAAACAATAACTAAAATCTATAGTATATTATATTAATTTTGAAGAAAAAATATTACCATTCAAGGTTTAATTTTTTTTTAAAATTATATAATTTTTTATAAAGAGTTTCAAAGTTTTGAGTATATTTAATTTTGAATATGTTTAAATATTTTTTTATTTCTAGATTAAATATAAGTTTATTAAAAATATGATAAGTAAAACTAAAAAGTGTTAATGTATCTCTTATATACTAAAGCACAAGTCACTCTACCAACCAAAATTTAACATATCGCAAGTGTTTACAAAATTTAAAAAAAAAAACAAATTACAGAAAGTTTATTTGTTCATAAATATTTTAACTGCCGACGAAAGCTATTTTTTCAATCTAGCATCATCACACGTTCACGAAGTTGTGTAACTTCCAGATATGTCAAACAGTTTCATACGCTATATAAATCTCAAGCAACTTTTTAGAAAATTAGGTTAATCAATTTTTCTGCATTTTTATTCTAAAAAAAAAAAACTTTTCTGCATTTTTCTGTTTTCTTACCACAGTCAGTGGCGGAGCCACATGTAACGAGACGGGAGCCATTGAACCCAACAACATTTGAAAATTTAGTATAATTTATTAAAGCCTAAGTTATATGCACCCATTCTAAATATTGTAGCTTAGTATTCATGCCCCAACAAAATTATTTCATGCCTCCGCCACTGACCACAGTTCATCTTCTTTGGCTTGATTTTGCAAATAAATTCTTTCATAACTTTTTATAATAAGAATATAATATTGTATTCAAATTCTTTCTTAGTTTTTCAATAAAAAAACACAATATGATTCAATATGTTATGTAATATTTCTTATAAAAAATTGAAAAAAAAAACTGTTTTGGCAACTCAAGTCGCTTTGTTTAAAGGCAGTTATTTCTAAGTTTATATAACAATGTGTTCGGTAGGTTTGGAAGATATATAACTATAATAATTTGTTACTGATAAGTCATGGGAAATTGCCATAAATACCATTTTCAAAGTAACACTTTTCATGTTTACACTAACCAATTTTACACTCATCTTTAATGAAGGGTAAAAGACATTTATAACCTTTGAATTAACTTAGACAAAAAAATAAGGTTAACTAATCTAAACTTAAAACATCAACTCTAAACCCTAAATCATCAACACTAAACCCTAAACCCCGAAACATCAATTATAAACCCTAAACCCCGAAACATCAATTCTAAACCCTAAACCTTCAAATTAAAACCCTAAAACATCAAATATAAACCCTAAACCCTAAACCCTAAATCTAAACTTAAAACATTAACTCTAAACCCTAAATCATAACCTATAAACCCTAAACCCTATATTTTTTTGAAATTCGAACCCTAAACCCTAAAACCCTTAACCTTCAAATCTAAATCCTAAAACACAATTCTAAACCCTAAAACCCTAAACTTTCAAATCTAAACCCTAAAACATCAACTCTAGGGTTTTAGGGTTCAGGGTTTAGGGTTTAGAGTTTAGAGTTGAAGGTTTAGGGTTTAGGGTTTAGAGTTGATGTTTTAGGGTTTAGGGTTTAGAGTTTACTTTTTAGGGTTTAGGGTTTAGTGTTGATAGTTTATGGTTTAGTGTTGATGATTTAGGGTTTAGAGTTGAAGTTTAGGGTTTAGGGTTTAGAGTTGAAGTTTAGGGTTTAGGGTTTAGAATTGATGTTTTAGGGTTTAGAGTTGAAGGTTTAGGGTTTAGAGTTGATGTTTCGGAGTTTAGGGTTTAGAGTTGATGTTTCAGGGTTTAGGGTTCATATTTAAAAGAAATATAGGGTTTAGGATTGATGGTTTAGGGTTTAGGGTTCGTATTTCATAAACAAAAAATGGTTTATGATTGATGGTTTAGGGTTTAGAGTTGAGTTTTAGGGTTTAGGGTTTGAATTTCGAAATAGGGTTCGATGGTTTAGGGTTTAAAATTATTTTTTATTTTTTTTAGATTTTTTATTTATTTAAATATTTATTTATTATATACATAAAAAACAAAGACACTAGAGTCTTTTGTCACTTAATGAATAAGGTGTTTTTGAAAATATCCCTTTAGTGATGGTAAAAATGAAAAGTGGTATCTTGAATGTGATAAACATAAAATTTCCCCATAAGTCATTGCAATTTTGTGATTGTATAATTTGGAAGACAATGAAATTGATCCGTGCTTAGCACGGGAGGTTATACTAGTATTTATATAAATCAGAAACCATCATTAATAAAATTTTAATTGGATAAGATGAAGAAGCATGGTTGTTTATATAATTTTCAATTTGTAATAATATTTCAAAAAATTATTTTAGTTTAGTGGTTAGTGTGCCACGAGATATGGGTTCAAGTTACGGAAATAATTTATTTTTTTAAAAAAATGACATTATTTTATGGAAAATTGCCACAAATAGCACATTCATAGTACCACTTTTCATGTTTACACTAACCACTTTTACCCTCATTTTTAATTAAGAGTAAAATACAATTATACCCTTAGGGTTAACTAATCTAGACTTAGGTTTTATAGTTGAGGGTGGGGTAGGGTTTTTGGAATTTGAAATTTAGATTCTAATAAATATATATATATATATATAAATATGTAAATAAATACTTAAAAAATATATAAAAATTTTAAAAAATAGTTTCAAACATAATTTTCGTTTTTCAAAAATAAATTTCAAAAAAAATAAAAAAAAATTTCAAAATTTTTTTTTTAAAAAATTTCGAATTTGAAAAAGTATAATTCGAAAACATAAATTTTTTTTTTTTTTTTATTTTATTTTTATTATTTTTTATTTTATTTTATCTTTTATTATTTTTTTATTTTTTTATTTGTTTTATTTTTTATTTAAATTATAATTTATTATATATATAAATAACAAGGGCATAAGAGTCTTTTGCCACTTAATGAAGAATGTATTTTTGAAAATGTTTCTTAGTGGTGGTAAAAATGAAAAGTGGTACCATGAAAGTGGTAAACATGTAATTCCCCTTATTTTATCTTGTTAACAGTTGATTAACTTCTGTTAGAGTTAATATTGTTTTAGGCACGTTTTAAGAAGTTTGGATATTTTTTTGGGAAAATTGCTAAAAGAGAACAAAAAAAACAAGGTTGTTGTTCCCTTGGTATAAAACCAACATGAAGTTGTCTCAATAGTATATTTTTTCTCATAATTCCAAAACTATCCATATATTTAATCTAATTAAACACAATTTAAAAGTTAATTTGAATTTAAAAAAAAAGGTAATGGAAAAAAGGAAAAAAAATTGAAAGGCAATCGAAAACAAAAAAAGAAAAAGGGTATAGATATGCATCATAGAGAACAAGAGTTCTTGAGAAGAATCAAAAGAAAAACTATGGAAAAACCATAGATTGATGAAGAAGAGAAGGGATAATCGTTTTTTCTTTAATTTTTTCAAGTAAAATCGACCATAACACGTTTTAGGAAGTTAGAATATTTTTAGGAGATTTTTAGAATATTTCCTTAACTGAAATTTCATTAATTTTCGCAAAAAATCAGGTATTCTTATCCATAGAAGATGACTTCTAAAAGTTTAGAAGAATGATAAAAGTTCTGAATACACTTTCTACTTTGAGTAGACGTAACAGTATATTATAGAAAACACATTCCCCGAAATGTAGAGTACTTTATAAACGTAGAAGATGCATTCGGAAGGAAAGTGGATACCTTTACGACTAGTAGAATGCGCATTCCTCTTTTTTAGAAATTTAGTAAATAGTAAAATGGGCGTTCTAAAAGAAGTAAATGAACGTGTTTATTTTAGTAATTGTTTACTACTATACAATTTTTCGTTGAAGACGCATTTTACTTTTAGTAGAACGTATTTTAAAAATCTTATTTACCAAGTTTTGAACAAAAGAAAATTACAAGCTTGTGTATATAGATGTTTTATTAATTGTTTATATTTTTAGTAATTTTTTTGATTCTCAAAATTAGTTATTTTATTAGTTTTCAGAAATACAAAGAGTAAAAAGGAGAAAAAATGGACAAAATTAGTTTATACCAAAGAGACAACAATCTGTTTTTTTGTTCTATTTTGGCAATTTTCTCTATTTTGTTTTTAATTATAATTGAGCTAAAATTGTAATTTGGGATGACTGAAATCGTAGGGGTTGAAATTGACACTTTTTTCGTTCTTCCTAGTGCTTCAAGAAAATAAAAAGGAATCATTTCCCCATATAGCGACGTCTCACAGCAAAGGGAACATTGAACTGACTGAAAAGAAATATGTAGGTCCTACATTTTGAATTATTATAGATTATATTTGATGTAAAAAAAAAATCAAATAAAATAAGAAAAGGCCACCGCGAGGAGCGACGATGATTATCAATCATTAATCATATCTTCTTTTGAAAATTCTTCGCGGAACAGAACTTGACGACCATTCGCCGCTTCGCTTTTCAAATCCATTTCTCTCTCACTCACCACTTTTCTGCGAAAATCTCCGAATCGGGTTTCGTGTATTGTTGAATCTTGGTTGGGGGGAGGGAGAACATGGAGAAGTACGAGCTGGTTAAAGACATAGGTTCAGGGAACTTTGGAGTGGCGAGGCTGATGAGGGTCAAAGACTCCAAGGAACTTGTTGCCATGAAGTACATCGAACGTGGCCCTAAGGTTTCTCCTTTTTGATTTTTTTTTTGTTTCTGAGCTGTGATTTCAGAGATGGGCAAAATAGCAATTTTGAATATTCTAACTTTTGTATCTGCTTAGTTCAGAATTGTTATATGTGTTTTGTCTTCCAAGTTCAAATATTGAATCTTTTTCTGTTTTTTTTTTTTTTTGGTACGTAGATCGATGAGAACGTGGCAAGGGAGATTATTAACCACAGATCACTTCGCCATCCCAATATAATCCGGTTTAAGGAGGTATGTGCATTTCCTACACTTGTTGAAAATTGAAAAGTCTCAGCTAACTGAAGTGTGTATCTTCACATCTCTCGCAAGTGCACTATGTGGTGGGTTAAACTTAAACCTTTTGGGTTTTTACAGGTGGTTTTGACTCCAACGCATATAGCTATTGTCATGGAATATGCTGCTGGAGGCGAGCTATTTGAGCGTATATGCAGCGCTGGAAGATTCAGTGAAGATGAGGTGAGCTTGCCATTTTAGAGATTTAAAAATTAAAAAAGTCCATTTTGTAAGAGATCAATTTGAGAGTTCTGTATTGTCTTAAAATAGATGGACCAGGAAGAAATGGGAAAATATGTAGATGTTCTGTCTGTACTATGTACGTTGAGCATGGGAAACTAATGTGATCTGTTTTAAAGATCATTTCTTGTAGCTTCTTTGATTATGACATTCGAGCTGTTTGTGCCCATCTTTTTTTTTTCTCAGGCAAGATACTTTTTCCAGCAGCTTATATCAGGAGTCAGCTACTGCCATGCTATGGTAATGAAGTTTTTTTCTTTTCAACTTTCAGAAATTGTTCTTTATCAATCCTGTAGTCATATTATTTTTCCTTATTGCCACAGCAAATATGCCACAGAGATCTGAAGCTCGAAAATACTCTCTTGGATGGAAGTCCTGCACCACGTCTGAAAATCTGTGATTTTGGTTATTCCAAGGTATGTCATATATCTGCGCTAGTGGTTCTTGTGTCATAACAAGCTCATTTTTGTTATTTACCTTCCATTTGCTAGGGTCTTGTCATTTTCATGTGATGTGGTTTTCTTCTTTTGTAGTCCTCACTTCTGCATTCTAGGCCCAAATCAACTGTTGGAACTCCAGCATACATTGCACCCGAGGTTCTTTCTCGTAGAGAATATGATGGCAAGGTAATCTTATGTATTCAAGTGTGCTTAGCCCCTTAATAGAGACAAAACAGTCTGAACATCTTCCTTTGTAGTTTTGTACGTCTTTCAGTTTTGCTCATGCATTATATACTGATACATTGTGACCCGTGCATGTTATGGTAGATTTGGGCAATCATTTGATAAGGGATCGAGAGAGACTTGTTTTTATAATTATCCAGGACCATATGTTTTCCCATGCTTATCATCTAATCCATCTGCCATCACCTTTTGCTTGCACTTTCTGACTCTTGTTTGTTATTGATAGTTGTAAGCTTTCTTACTTTGAACCATGCATAAAAAAATGGATCCCAAATATTTACCTTGACCTATGCAAAGGATCTATGAAATTTTGTTATGATGTGTTTTTTTGATCATCTTCACAGAATCATCAACGGTTTTTTTCTTATATTTTTCTACTCAGATGGCTGATGTATGGTCATGTGGCGTGACTCTTTATGTCATGCTTGTTGGAGCATACCCATTTGAAGACCCAGAGGATCCCAAAAACTTTAGAAAAACAATGCAAGTAAGTTTATCTTTTTTATTTACAGCCTTTCCTTTAAGAAACAATGTGACCCACTAGCTGTTGCACTACATTGTTTCAGAGAATATTGGCTGTTCAGTACAAGATCCCTGACTATGTCCATATCTCACAAGATTGCAAACATATCCTCTCCCGTATATTTGTCGCTAATCCACTCAAGGTATCATATCTCTCTCGAAAATGCTTAATCCATCCTTTGTGAGATTATAACTTGTTGTTCTTTGCAGAGGATTACAATAGCTGAAATCAAGAAACATCCATGGTTCCTAAAGAACCTGCCACGGGAGCTTACTGAGATAGCTCAAGCTGCTTACTACAGGAAAGAGAATCCGACGTTTTCTCTACAGAGCGTTGAAGAGATCATGAAGATTGTGGAAGAGGCAAAAACACCTCCTCCTGTTTCTCGATCTATAGGAGCATTTGGTTGGGGAGGAGAAGAAGACGCAGAGGAAGTATCTGAGGAAGTTGTAGAAGAAGACGAAGAAGATGAGTATGATAAGACGGTGAAGCAGGTGCATGCTAGTGGAGAAATCCGAATCAGTTAAAGAAAAAAAAGATTGGTTGTTTTGTTTTTGTAAAAGGAAAAGAAAAGGTTTTTTCGTTGGTCTGTCAAATTTATCTTTGGTGTTTTTTTTGTTTGGTTCTTAAATTTGAAGGTTTCTCTTCTGGTTTTTGCATTTGGAAGTCCTGTAAAATCTGCAGTAGAAGAGACAGTTTGGTGATGAGTTATGTTTGGGCATTGTGACCTTATATACAATATAGTCTCTTTGTTCCTCTGTTTATACAGAAAGGGGATACGTTAAACTGGAGATTTGGGTGGCGTAATCGTCCATAGAGTTTATGAAATAGGTTGCAACAGAAGAAACAATAAACTCCAACGATCACCACTTGCGATAGCAAAGGTGACTTATAATCAAGTATGCCCTTG
Source organism: Brassica rapa (assembly GCF_000309985.2). Classification (NCBI taxonomy): domain Eukaryota; kingdom Viridiplantae; phylum Streptophyta; class Magnoliopsida; order Brassicales; family Brassicaceae; genus Brassica; species Brassica rapa. The sequence continues at coordinate 18,765,360 of NC_024795.2, read as the reverse complement.
TTCGTTTGTCAATCTAAATGTGCCATATCTGGATGAACTATGAGAATTGACATTTGTTTTGTGCTAAAATGGGCACCATTCAAATGATTTATGGGAAATTGGCACACATATACATAACCAACAACAAAATTAATTTTCTACACATAACAACTCTTAAGCTATGATATTTGTGTAATAACTGTCATATTACCCTTTACCACATTTACTTGAACATTTTTTTTTTTTGATTTTTCTTCTTCTTACAAATATGTTTATCCCTTCTCTTTTTAATTGATTTCAACTTCTGATATAACACTTATTAAACTTTGTATTTTTTATATTAAAAACATAGTTTTTTCACATAAAATGTTTTGAAACTTTCAAAACAGATTTATATTTTATAAATTTTATAAGATATTTCATTAATGCGGTTTTAATTCTATACTATCATAAACATATAGTATAGATTCATCTATCTCTCTCTATATCTCTCTCTCTCTCTCCGTCTCCCTCTCTCTGACTCTCTCTCTCTCTCTCTCCCTCTCCCCTCTCCATCTCTCTCCTTTCCTCTCTCCCTCCCTCCCTCCACTACACTACACTTTGTGTGAACATTGTTTATCTATTCTATATACACATCATAATAGATATACCTTCTCAGTCCTGGAATAGAGACCGTGTTCGTCAGTTTATTCATGAAGATGATGTTGAGATGGTGCTACAAACGAAGCTCTCTTTTTCCAGAGAGGACGTTATGGTCTGGAGCTTCTCAGCTAATGGAAGTTACAATACCCGGAGTGGCTACAAATTGCTGGAAACTCTCCAAGATAGACAATCTAATCAGAACACTCAGATACCTCCTCTGGAAAGGCAACTGTGGAATAGTCTTTGGAAAACTAAAGCTCCCCCAAAGCTCAAGCACTTTATGTGGAGAGCGTTATCTGGAGCATTAGCTGTCCGTCAACGACTTAGCACCCGAGGTATCGCTTTGGATAAGACGTGCACGAGATGTGGTTTGCAGGAGGAGAGTATTTGCCACGTCCTTTTCCATTGTAAACCGGCGCGAGAGACTTGGCAAAGATCTGGATTTCCACTCCCCTCTGCGGGTTTCTCCCATGATTCTGTTTTCCTTAACTTTCATCATTTGATTGCAGAAAGTCGAAAGCAGAACGTTTCTAACGATACTAAAAGAAGATTTCCGTGGATCTTATGGCAAATATGGAAAGCTAGAAATGCATTTTGCTTTGAGCGTACGAGCACGACGGCAGAGTCGATTGTCGGTAAAGCTGAAGAAGACTCGACTAGCTGGTTCGACGCTCAGACAGAACAGTCAGAAGATCAGACTGGCCTGCGACAAGGTCTGATATCGGTGGAAAGATGGAGACCTCCTCCCTGGAACATGATAAAGATCAATGTAGGTGCCTCTTGGGATGGAGATTCTAGGATTTAGGCCTGGGCATTTTACCCGGACCCGAAGACCCGACCCGAAACCGATCCAAAAAAACCCGGTTCGGGTAGGAACCGACCCGATCAAATTACCCTATCGGGTCTTGTTGTAGAGGACCCGCGGGTCTTGGACCCGACCCGACCCGAACCCGAAACCCGATGGGTACCCGAATTAATAATGTAAATTAAATAAAATGCATCAAGGGGGAATCGAAGACGGGTTATTTATCTAGAGAATATAAGGGTCAACCACTAGGAGACAACGAATTGTTGTTGTATTTCGCATAGTTTAGTATATATACACATTTTAATATAATAAAAACACAAATTTTGAATAAAATTTTGAATATTTTCGGATATATAAATATTTTCAGATATTTTTTTGTATTTTTAGGTCTTTTTTAGATCGAACCCGAACCGAACCCGACCCGAAACCGAACCGAATCCGAACCGATAAATTCTAATTACCCGAATGGGTCTAACTATCTAAGACCCGACCCGACCCGGACCCGGCACGACCCGAACCGACCCGGAACCGAAAATTTGAAATTACCCTATCGGGTCCTAAACTCTTAGACCCGAAAGATCCGGACCCGAAAGGACCCGATCCGAATCCGACCCGAAGACCCGAATGCCCAGGCCTACTAGGATTAGTGGAGCTGCATGGATTAATCGTAATGCCCAAGGCCAGGTCTTGTCTCACAGTAGGCGTTCGTACTCAGGAGTTCGATCCTTTCTAAAGGCTGAGCTTTTGGCAATGTCCTGGGCAGTGGAAGCGGTGAAAAATCTACGCTTGAATTGTGTGATTTTTGAGGTGTCCTCTAAAGAAGTTTATGAGCTGATCACTAAATCACTGAGAGGTCCTCGCGATTGCTTGGTTCTCAATAACTTACGTGCCCTCCTGCACACTGCAGGTAATTATCACATCACGTATGTTCATCATTCACTGAACAGAGTTGCCTCTGAAATAGCAGCTAGTGTAACACGCGATCTTCGTCTTCAATCCTATGTGGCGTCTGGTGGCCCCTGCTGGCTTATGGCACTTATCAATTTGGAGGCTGCAGCAAATGGCCTGTCCTCAGCTACTGACTAAGCCTCTGTTGCTTTCGTCTTCGCTTACTGTGGAATGACTCTCCGGAGTTTCAAATCCCTTCGAATGCTTTGTCCACTGTTTCTGGGGTTTTTTTTTTTAGCTCACCTACTGGTGCTTGCCTTTTTTATTGTTGTTTTTTAAATTTCCTTGACCGTTTTGGTCTAACGCTGGTGGTTTGTACCCTTTGATTAATCATTTGACAAAAAAAAAAATACAATAGTTTTTTTTATCCGGTATGTTGTGTTCATGTTCACGCGCTGGAAAGGAGAAAAATGTCTACTTATGTAATCAATTGACACAATTACCAAGAGATGGCTATATTCTTAATTCTTTTTTTTATTATGGTTATCTCACAAATTCACCCATGATTTATCCAAATGATTTTTAAAAATTTAGAATAAAATGACTCATCCAAATGACTCATTAAGTTTAATCAGTGCATTTGGATGCACATGAACAGATGAACTTGCCCAAAATAACAAATGACACGTTTATTCAGATTTTAATATATATTTAGGTACAAGTTTATACAAAAAAATAATTCCGATATACCAAAACCACAAAATTATGTTTTCTCGTCAAAACCGCAAAATCACATTTTGTCACCAAAACCGCAAAAAAAAATTATTCTGCCAAAACTATAAAATTATATATCCCTGCGAAAATCATATTTAAAAAAGCTATATTTAGATAATTAATAATAATACGACTAAATCAAAACAAAGGTAATTAGTCATTTGTTTACTAAGCTCATCCTGGAAAAATTGAGATAAGCAAACCATCTGAGAGTTATTATATAATCAAAAGTGTCAATATGTGATAGCGGGTTCAGTGTCGTCCTCAAGAATGTCAATATCCATATCAACAGTTTCGACCGTGACAGGAGCGATGATTTCTGCTTTCTCAAAAGCTAATACAATGCTTGGTTTCTCGATATTTTGGATCATACATATTTTTCCCGAGGAACCTTTGTGAGTTCGAAGAATTTGAAAATCCTTTGCAAATTCTTGGAGGCCTTTGAGGTAAACATTCGTCCATTTATTTTTAGCATAATGTCCAATATACTGGTTACAAGGAGTTATAAATCACAATAGGTTTGGATGTGTTTTTCCTTTACCACCTTTGCTAATCGAAGTCCGGCGATAAGAGATTCATATTCTGCCTCATTATTGGATGCTGCAAACCCCAAACGGAAGCACTATTGAATAAGTTTGCATGTAGGGTATTGAAGATGAACTCCAACTTCGGACGCTTTATTGGATGAAGACCCGTCGACATGTAGGATCCAGTGCTCGCTAGGAAAGATCATGTCCTTTTTGAGTTCAAGAGCCAATTCGATAATGAAGTCGACAAGGACTTGCAAATTTTCTACTGACAGGATTTTGTAGCTAATATCATGTTCGCCGAGTTTCGCCAATTTGCCGGACTGGTTAGTATTCTGAATTACAGTATGAAGATGTTGATAAGTAATAATGACATTAGAGTGAGATTGGAAATACGGCCTGAGTTTCTTCTCCGAGGTAACGACAAATAGAGCCATTTTTTGATCGTCGAATAGTGTGTTTTGGTATCAATCAATTGTTTACAGATGTAATAAATGGGGGTTTTTACTCCCCTTGGTCTTCCTTGATTAGTATACTGCTGACTACAAGAGAGGAAACCGCGATGTAGAGAGAGTGTATCCCTTTCATCGAGTTCGGCTAGCACTGATAGTGATAGAGTTGTCAGATACTGCTCGAGCTGTCATAATGCTTTCTCACATTTCTCGTCCTATATAAACTTCTTGTTTTCTCGAAGGGGTTGTAGAAAGGTAGGCATTTATCCATGGAATGCGAGATGAATTGGTTAAGGGTTGCTACTCGTCTCATCAAACATTGTACTTCATGGTTGGTCTTTGGGTTTGGAAGGTCGAGGATTTCTGATATATGTTTTGTATTTGCGCTAATATCTCTTTGCGTGACAATGTACCTTAAGAATTCCCTGAAGATGACTCCAAAATCACATTTCGTCGGGCTAAGCTTCATGCTGTAATCTTTCAGAATGTGGAAGCACGCTTTCAGGAGAGTGATGTGATCGGCAGTGATCAATGATTTCACAAGCATTTCATCAATATACTTCCATTGTGATGCCGAGTTTATCAACAAATATCTTGTTGACTAATCTTTGGTAAGTTATTCTTGCATTCTTCAGTCCAAAAGGCATGACCTTATATCAATAGGTCCGTAATTGGTGATGAATGCAATATTTTCTCTATCATTGGGATGTATCATGAAATGTCCATAAACGTCAACAGTTTGTTGCATGATGTTGATTTGACCATTCGATCGATGTGTGGGAGAAATCTATCTTTAATACATGCTTGTTGATGTTAAGTGATGCAAATTTTCCATTTGACGTTCTTATTTTTTACGACGACCGGACTGGCTAATCAGTCATGACATCTGGCTTCCATTATCGATTATGTTACCAGTAGTATGTCTATGATCCCAACTTTTTTTGACTGCCTTTGCTCTATATGATCCCAACTTTTTTTTCTTTTTGGTTGGCTTGAAAGTTAAGTCAGCATTCATTTCATGAGTTATAATTGAAGGATTGGTTCCTTTTATCTTGGCAGTAGACCAAGCGAAGGTTGAGACGTTGTCTTTGAATTTTTATGAACTTCTCCTTAATATCTTTGGCAAAGTGTGTGCCAACTTTGACAACTCAATATGGATTGTCTTTGTCGATGCTGATCTCCATGAGTTCTTTCTTTTGTGGATAAACTATCTCGACTGGATAACAAGTTTTTTGACAACGAAAGCTGCTTTCCGTAACTTCAACTTGGAAATCAGGAAGTTTCTAGCAACTTTCTGGTCTCCTTTGAGGGAGAATATTATTTTGTTTGCTTTTGGGAACTTAAAGCATCTATAGTAGTTTGAGAACGGCTCACATTGAGTGGATCCATAGCGTGTTCAGGGTCGCATTGTAGGGAGTTGGTGTAAAAATGACGAGAATTTGACGATCTTGGTTATCTCACCGACGAATACGCTGAATCGGATTGTTATGAGCATTTACTCGAAAGATACGTTTAACCCAGTGAGAGACCGGGTTGAAGGTTTCATCTCTCGAGAACCGATTCCCACTTTTCCCAAAGTTTCCTTGAAAATAAGGTCGACTCAACTTCCTATGTCGATGAGGACTTTGTGACTTTGTTGTTGCCGATAGTAAGTTCTGCTAGCAGAGGGTCATTATGAGGTGCAGCAACATCAACGACGTCCTCCTCCGAGAAAGTAAGATGAACGTCATTCTCCGGTTTGGCGGGCCCCAATTTTGCTCTTGTCAATTTTTGGAACTCTTTCACATACCAAACATAGTCTTTGCATGGCGATGATCCTCCAATAATGACATTTATACGGCATGGGGTCCAGCTGGTCATTGCGTTGATCGAGTCGTTGTTTCAAATCCCTTGACTTCGACTGATCATTCTTGCCAATTTCTGGCGAAACTCAGTTGTATTAAGGTGAGACAGATCATCGCCTTGAATCTTTGCGCCAATCTTCCGGCAAAGATCGAACGTGCTGGGTTGAAAAATTGTTGTATTCTGATCGTTCGTGCCAAGTTTTTGGCAAACATTAGCATCATCTAATCGTTTTAATTTGATGTTTTCAGTTCGTTGATTGGTAGATGTTGCTGAGCTACTGTGAATCTGATTTGGCTTTTTCTTGAGCGTGTCATGCATATCTTGGGTCTGTAAACTAACTTCGGCGAAGAAGACGGTCTTGCTATGATTGCGATGATATATATGTTAATGTGTGGCATTTCTTCCCCATAGATATCTGGACCATTACCATGCTGTGGTGCGACTTGTTCGTCTTCTACAAGCAATTCCTCTTGTTCTTCAGATTTTTGTAGTTTTTTATCTTTGTTTTCGCTCCAGTTTTTTTATTCTTGGCATGTTTTTCCTTTAGAAATTCAAGATTTACTTGTCCATTGGAGAATGCTACCATCAGTGCTTATTGAAGCTGTTTGCATTATTTGGTGTCGTATTCCTTTGCTTTGAGGTAAGATTAGAACTTACACCATCAAACGCGTGAGAAGAAAATCCTTGCAAAGTTGCACCATGGAAAATGCTGAATGTTTGAGGATCTTACCTTTAGAAAATCTTTCCATGAGGAATGTTGAATGCTTGAGGAGCTGATTTTTCTATCTCATTCTTCCAAACATTCCATGGTATGTTCGGTGCTATAGTGGCTAAATCAATTTTCTCATTTTCGACCATAGAATAGACTACATTTTTGTTATTATCGAGTTTGGAGTAAGATGTTGCCTCGGTTCTTGGTAAGTGTCCACCGATTTTTTTTCGCAAGTTGTTTCATCGCGTTGTGTTTGAGTAGTAGGGCCTTCCTATCCTCTTCCATCGTGATGAAACTGTTAGCACGATGGAGGATGTCTTGAAGGGTTATGTTTTTTTCACATAAAGGTCATCTCAAAAAAAAAAATTATCTTGAGTGTGTCCCCTAGAGATTACCACTGATGTGTCGTCTAGAACGTGCACTCTGGAGGTCAATCCCTTGAATATTTCTATGAATTCTCTGAGTCCTTCTCTAGGACCTTGAGACATCTTCCAAAGATTTGATACTGACGCTCTTTTCAGAGTAAACTTTATGTAATGGTTCAAGAACCGTGTAGAAAAGATCACATAAACTATCAATGAAATCTATTGTTAGTCTAGAGAACCAGGTTAGGGCATGTCCATTGAGGTTTTCCACAAACATCTGCCAATATTCGGTATCCTTCTCTTCATCGTTAAAGTGTGCTCGTCCATGACTATTGAAAGCGGTTATGTGATCCGTAAGATTGTATTCGCCTGAGAAAGATGAGACATGTAGCTTTTCTGTCTGATGAAATTTGATGTTGGTAATCATCTTTGTGAACGTGTTTGATCTCAGGAGTCGAACTCGTTACTTTATGGATCTTTGAGTTGATATCATGCATCCAACTCTGCAGGTCGACGAATTTTGGGGTTGTTTCTCGATCGGCTACTTATGGGGTTGTTTCTTGATCAGCTCCTTAAGCCGTATGTTTTCAGTACAAAAGATATGCCTTCTTGCTGTTGTGGGATGCTTGTCATCGGCGGCTAGTATCGTGATGATGGCAGTTATTTCAGCGAGACCCTTATTGGTTATTTTGTTAGCCTCGTTTTGTCGAGTGATAGGATCTATTATGTTTTTCATTATTTGCATCATGGGTGTGACGTTTGCAGCTTGCGGATTTGTATATGTGACAGATATTGTTGATGGTCTTTCTGATCTTTTCTTGGCGCTGCTTTCTAATTCTCCACAGACAATACCAATTGTTTAATCGAATTTTGCGCGTAATGGAAGTATGAACGAATTTGATGGTGAGCTATTTGAAAGAAGTTTATTGAATTAGATCAACAAATGATTACAAGGAGATTTGATCGAGTTTGTGTGAAAAGATGAAGAAAGAGAATAATGTAAACCCTATTTCTTTTACCGAATGTGTATGTTTGTGGATGTCCATCTCGGCTTTGATCCTTTCTTTATATACATGTCCTCTTTTCATTATGTTTCTAAGTCAATCTAACTTTATACTAATTTAATTTCTATCTCGGCTCTAGACTTTAGTTTGTAGTTTATTAGAATTAAAATTGTATTGACTAAAATATAATATATAAACATATATATATATATATATATATATATATAAATATGTTCGTCTCACTCCTGCTTTGCCACTTCATAAAGTCGGTTCTTGACAGGCCGACACGTGTCCGGGTTGGATGATACTCACCGTTTCACTTAATCACAATTATTAATGGGCTTTTTCTCTTTTTGTTAATAAATATTTCAGATCAGTGTTTTGGACTTAACATAATTGGGTTTCTAGGCTGTAAGGTAACACATGAGGGGGTCCCACATGAGACGGCTTCCTCTCCAAAAATAATGTCGACGAACGAAAGAAAGATCTGCTGCGTTTTAACAACTCCGGTTCAAACCTACGGCCAATGAAGATTTGCTGCACCGGCTACGCTGAATTCCGATCAAGGTCAGTTGGAAGGCGTCGTATTTGGCTGTTTGATTCCACTTCTTCTACCTTTGGTTGAATTTTGGAACCGTTTTGGAAGTCGGTTGGATTCATGCTTCCTCATTGACTATCACATTAAATCATTCAATGAACCCCCTTGTTAAAACATTTTAACTCAAATATAACTAATCTTAACATAAATAATCATTCGACACCCTAAAATTTTCAAAACTCATAAATCTTATTATATGCTTCTCTTAACAAAATTTTATAAAATATATATACAAAGGGAATGTACAATTACATCACAAAAAAAAACATGAATAATTTTAGGAATGACTTCAAGTTTTGAGTCTTATTCGCAAAAAAAACACCTTAAATAAGTTAGTTTAATTAAAAATATTATAAAACAAAAATTTTGAATTAAAATAAATATTAAAAATATAATGTTATTTATCAGAGAATAGTAAAATTTACAGTCATTATAATTCAAAACAAAAAAAATAATTATAATGATTCCATAAGTCTTTCATTATTTGTTCGTTTATTATATTTTTTAATCTATCATAATTTTAAATTACTTCATAAATTATTATAAAATCACTTTTATTATAACTTCCCGTCCGTAGGGCTGACCGGCCCTAGTATACATATACTAGGACCGGAGTATAATATATTATGAGTTTCCATACTTGTTGAAATAATTTTATAATATTTGAGTTGTTAATTTATATCAAAATAGTGTATATATCTAATCTTAGAAGATCATGCTGTATTTTATTGATTAGATTTTTCCATAAGTATCCGATATGGGGAATGACAATTTTCTTTATAAATGCTCATATATTACACTAGTACATTTTTTTGACATTTGGCAACGTTTTCATTTAAAAGCTCGTTTATTTAAAACGTGTCACAAAATACAAACGGCAACTTACAATTACTAGTTCCTGTTCTTTTGGGATTTTTTGTTCCATGCTTATCAGATAATATGTTTGTTTTTTGCCATTTGGCAAAGTTTTCTTTTATTTAAAGTTCTACTTCTATATACATATGCCACATATTATACATATTTTTCTTTACATTTACAAATACCATTCATGCATACTAAACCCAATCCAATTTATATTTTATTCTTTATATATGTCACATATTTTATTTGTTTTCTATTTGCCAAAGTTTTTTTCTTTATTAAAAACTCATTTAATTGGAAAGTGCTAGGATTACAAGAACTTCTATTCTTTTGGACACTGTTTGAAGATTATCATATAACACGTGTATAAATAGCTTCATGCATGACTAAACCATTATCCGTACACAGACTACATAACTCATCTCTCCACAGAACATATATAAGACCACTCCGCACATTCTCTTTCTTTATTTCCAATGGCATCAAAAGCCCTTACTGATGCGACCCTAGTGAACCACCAAGATGAGACCGAGAGAGAGTCAAGCGAGTTCGAGAAGAATCAGAAACGTTACCAAGACCTAATCGCCTCGTTTCCTCACGCCAATGGCTGGAGGCCAAAAGCTACGCTGATCCAGTACGGTGGTCACTGGATAGTACAGCCTCTCCTTGAAGGTTGGCTTCATGCACAAGACTTTTTCCAGGCACGACCCATTGACTTTTTCGTTTGTAGCTACCCAAAGTCAGGCACCACTTGGCTCAAAGCTCTAGCTTTCGCTATCGCCAATCGATCTTGCTCTGACCATTCCTCAAACCCTCTCTTAAAAAGCAACCCTCATGATCTTGTTCATTTCATTGAGGGCGAACTCTCTTTAGTCCCTCAAGTTGATGATGTTGCCAATGACAATGGGAACACTCTTTTCTCGACTCATATCCCGTATGGATTGTTACCCGAATCAATTTTGAAGTCGGGTTGTAAGATGGTTTACATCTGGAGAGACCCAAAGGACACATTTGTGTCCATGTGGAATATTTTCCAAAAGGAAAGGTCAGACAATGGCCCTCTCAATACCCTAGAAGAGTCTTTCGACAAGTTATGTCAAGGTCTTTCTTTGTACGGTCCTTATCTAGATCATGTCATGTCGTATTGGAACGCTTACCAAGAGAATCCTGATCAGATTTTGTTCCTCAAGTATGAGACAATCAGAGCTGATACTTTGCCTTACGTGAAGAGATTGGCTGAGTTTATGGGTTATGGATTCACAGCTGAAGAAGAGAAGAAAGGGGTTGTTGAGGAGGTAGTGAATCTTTGCAGCTTTGAGACGTTGAAAAATCTTGAAGCCAACAAAGGAGAGAAAGATAGAGAGGGTACCGAAGGAAGAGAATGTTGGGATAAACTTGAAGTTAGCTTGAGTTTCAAGCTATCCTAATCACATAAGGATATGATTTACTAAAGTGATTAGGAAATATATGATTTGTGTTTATCTTATAGGATTAGGAGTTTCCTAAGTTCTATATAAGGATACCGATGTGTGTGGTTAATCCTGTGAGTTTATGAGTGATTGTGATTGAAGGTTTTGAGTGACTTTTATCCTTTGATTGATTAATAAGAATTTGATACTTCTTATACGAGTTCCTGTGTGTGATCTTGCAAAACCCTGAGACAATATTTGGTATCAGAGCCTTACAGTGAAGTTTTGAAGTTGCAGCAATCATGAGCGATGTAAAGGAAGAGTCCGTAGTAGGCAAAGATGCTAGACCTTCCTCTGTTAAGTTTCCAATGCTAACTTCCTCAAATTACACAGTATGGTCCATGAGAATGAAGATAGCGCTTAAGGTATGCAAAGTGTGGGAGACAATCGATCCTGGAAACAAAGATGAAGAAAAAAACAATATGGCAATCGCGTTTCTGTTTCAATCTATACCTGAAGCATTGATCCTCCAAGTAGGCGACATAGACACGGCTAAAGGTGTGTGGGAAGCAATAAAAACGAGATATGTTGGGGCTGAGAGAGTAAAGGAAGCTAGGCTACAAACTCTAATGGCGGAATTTGATAGGCTCAAGATGAAAGATGAAGATACAATTGATACTTTTGTCGGGAAACTATCAGAGATCTCATCAAAGTCTGCTTCATTAGGGGAGATGATAGAAGAACCTAAACTGGTGAAAAAATTTCTAAAGAGCTTACCAAGGAAGAAGTACATTCACATTGTGGCTTCTCTTGAACAAGTTCTCGACCTAAACACCACAACGTTTGAAGATATCATTGGGAGATTGAAAGCCTATGAAGAAAGAATTAGTGAAGATGATGATGATCAGTCAGACGAGCAAGGCAAGCTGATGTATGCAAGTTCTGAACAACAACAATTTGGTAGCTCTAGTGGAGCTAGAGGCAGAGGACGAGGAGGACACTCTGCTTGGAGAGGAAGAGGTCGTGGCAGATATGGGAACTTTCACAGTCAAAGAGACACATATAAATCAGGACAAGGACGTGATCTTTCTCGTATTACTTGTTTCAACTGCGATAAACAAGGGCATTATGCATCTGAATGTCCAGACAAGCAAGGACTTAAACTTCAAGAGATAGTGGAAACGAAATCCGATGAAACACAAGAGGCTGATGAATTAATGATGCATGAGCTTGTATATTTGAACGAGCAGAGAGTCAGCCCAAGCGTGTTTGATACTAACCTTGATGCAAGAGACGTGTGGTATTTGGATAATGGAGCAAGCAACCATATGAGTGGTAACAGAATTTTCTTTTCTACACTTGATGAAACAATCACCGGAAAGGTGAGATTTGGAGATGACTCTCGCATCGACATTAAGGGAAAAGGATCAATTCAGTTTGTGTTTAGAGGAGGTGAGAAGAAAGTCTTGGGTAATGTATACTACATTCCAGGACTAAAAAAGTAACATAGTTAGCTTGGGTCAAGCCACCGAAGCAGGGTGTAAAGTTCAGATGAAAAACGATCAACTTATCTTGCTTGATCGATACGGAAAGATGATGGTAAAGATAACTCGAACGAAGAACCGGCTATACAAAGTCATACTTGAAGTAGATAGCCTTGACTGCCTTCAGATCACAGCAAAAGGCGAGTCATCAAGGTGGCACGCACGCCTTGGACACATCAATACCAATACAATGAAGGCAATGATCAATACAGAGCGGGTGATTGGCATACCAGCAATCAAAGTTGAAACAGAAACATGTACGTCCTGTCTTCTTGGAAAGCAAACGAGAAAGTCGTTTCCAAAAACGACTGCATATCGAGCTACTCGACCACTTGAGCTGGTCCACGGCGATCTCTGCGGCCCCATCACACCTCCAACTCCAGCTCACAAGAGATACGTGTTTGTATTAATCGATGACTACTCTTGGTACATGTGGACTATGTTGCTACAGGAGAAAAGCGAAGCACTCGAGAAGTTCAAGAAGTTCAAAGTACTAGCAAACTTGAAACAAAAACTAAGTTGGGAACGTTTCGGACAGATAGAGGTGGAGAGTTCTGTTCACATGATTTTGTTACGTACTGTGAAAGGAATGGCGTTAACAGACACTTGACGGGACCATATACGCCTCAGCAGAATGGAGTTGTAGAGAGACGAAACAGAACTCTCCTAGAGATGACAAGGAGTATACTAAAACACATGAAGGTACCAAATCATCTCTGGGGCGAGGCTGTTAGACATTCAACATATCTGATCAATCGTCTCTCAACAAAGACACTAAATGGCAAGACACCATATGAAGCTCTGAGAAGTAAACCACCTAATATTTCACACCTCAAGGTGTTTGGTTGCGTCTGCTTTGCTAGTACCAATACGGTAGGACGAAATAAGCTCGATGATAGGACCAGGATCCTTGTTCACTTGGGAACAGAACCAGGCTCTAAAGCCTTTCGACTGCTTGATCCTACTAATAAGAAGATAGTAGTTAGTCGAGATGTTGTATTTGATGAAGGTAAAGGGTGGAACTGGATTAACGACAAGACATCTCCAGATAACAGTGATGGAACTTTCACGTTTGAAGTGGAGGAAACAGCGGAGAACAAAGAGAATGATGAAATAACTCAACCAAATCGTGAGTTAGAGACTGCAGAGGCAGATGAAAGAGAGGATGAAGAAGAGAATGGTGATAATAGTGATGATGATCAAGATGAGCAACCGCGCCTAAGACGTTCCACAAGAACAAGCAACAAACCTACTTATCTTGAAGATTATGTCTTGCTAGCCGAAGCAGAGTGTGAGCGTCTCTTAACAATAGTGAATGATGAACCTTGGGACTTCAATGAAGCCAAGGAACTAAAAGTATGGATTGACGCCTGTGAAGATGAGATTTACAGCATTGAGAAGAATCATACGTGGGAGCTTGTTGATCTGCCTTTAGGAGTAAAACCTATTGGTCTCAAATGGGTGTTCAAGATTAAGAGGAGCGCTGATGGTACTATCATTAAGTACAAGGCACGACTGGTTGCTAAAGGCTACGTTCAAAAGCAAGGAATTGATTACGATGAGGTTTTCGCGCCAGTGGCTCGTATTGAAACCATTCGATTAGTGATAGCTCTCGCAGCGTCAAAGGGATGGGAAATACATCATCTTGACGTCAAAACTGCGTTTCTTCATGGAGAACTAAGAGAAGAAGTGTTTGTCACTCAACCAGAGGGCTTTGAAGTTGTAGGCAAGGAGAATAAAGTTTACAAGCTTAAGAAAGCTCTTTACAGTTTAAAACAAGCCCCCCGGGCTTGGAACATCAAACTTAACAAGATCTTGCGTGAGTTCAAACTGCAGAGGTGCTCAAAGGAGCCATCACTATATAGGAAAGAAGAAAAGAGTGGAACGCTTGTCGTTGTTGTCTATGTGGATGATCTGCTTGTAACAGGATCTTCAGCGAGTTCGATTCTGCAGTTTAAAAGGGAGATGGCGTCAAGATTTGAGATGAGTGATCTTGGAAGGCTAACATATTACTTGGGAATTGAAGTGTGTCAGGGCCAAGAAGGCATTACGTTGAAACAAGATCGTTATGCTCGGAAAATTCTTGAAGAATGTGGAATGGATACTTGCAACTCTGTTTCTATACCCATGGATTTTAATGTAAAGCTATCAAAATCAGTTGAGGAGAAGAGTATTAATGAGAGAGACTACAGAAGAAGCATTGGGTGTCTGCGTTACTTACTTCACACACGTCCAGACCTATCCTTCTCCGTTGGAGTACTAAGTAGGTATATGCATGATCCCAAGGAATCACACGGTGCTGCCCTGAAACAAGTAATGCGTTATCTACGCGGGACTGTCTCGCTTGGCCTCATGTTTGAGCGGTCTACGGGGTTAGAACTGATAGGCTTTAGTGATGCATCTCATAATGTTGACAATGACGACGGTAAAAGTACTACAGGGCATGTGTTTTATTTGAATACAAGTCCGATAACATGGTGCTCTTGTAAGCAAGAGATTGTAGCTCTATCTTCATATGAGGCTGAGTTTATGGCGGCAACAGAAGTAGCTAAACAAGGAATATGGCTTCAGGAACTATTGGGAGAAGTTGTCGGCCAGTCTAGTAAGAAGGTAGTCATAAAGGTTGACAACAAGTCTGCAATTGCTCTTACGAAAAATCCAGTATTTCATGGTCGCAGTAAGCATATACATAGAAGGTTTCACTTTATTAGAGAGTGTGTTGAGAAAGAGCAAGTTGAGGTGGAGCATGTTCCAGGTAGTGAACAACGAGCAGACATTTTGACAAAGTCTCTTGGAAGAATCAAGTTTGCTGAGATGAGGAAGATGATCGGTGTCCAAATGGTGAGTGAAGAGAACTTCAAGCTTAAGGGGGGGGAATGTTGGGATAAACTTGAAGTTAGCTTGAGTTTCAAGCTATCCTAATCACATAAGGATATGATTTACTAAAGTGATTAGGAAATATATGATTTGTGTTTATCTTATAGGATTAGAAGTTTCCTAAGTTCTATATAAGGATACCGATGTGTGTGGTTAATCCTGTGAGTTTATGAGTGATTGTGATTGAAGGTTTTGAGTGACTTTTATCCTTTGATTGATTAATAAGAATTTGTACTTCTTATACGAGTTCCTTTGTGTGATCTTGCAAAACCCTGAGACAATAGAGAAGACATTCCTTCTAATTTTTATCCAAAAAGCGCATATTTCAGAAAGGGAAAGGTTGGAGACTGGAGCAACTACTTGACTCCGGAAATGGCAGCTCGAATCGACGGATTAATGGAAGAGAGATTCAAGGGAACCGGTTTGCTAGAACATGATATCTGACCGGTTTGTATTCCCAGTTTACTTGCATGACAAGTTTTTTCCTATTTCAGTGTTATTCTAAAATGTAATGAGTGATCATTTGAAAGACCAAATCTTGTTTCTGATATAGTGTTAATGATTTGGGTTTGTAGCCCTTTCGCTTTGCCACGATTTATGCAAAGTCTTGATCCTATGCAAATCTTGTTTCCACACACATGATTTGGTCTGCAATTATTGATTCTATTTATTTTATTTCATAATTTCCATCATTCCATTAGTTGGATATGGGCGAATTGGTTTTACAAAACTAAACGCCAATTTCTTTATTTCTCCAGTTAAAACGGGCACATACCAATCAACTCCTTTCTACCATGGCAACCTTCCGAGCTGGGTTTAATCGGACTAATAACGCCCGCTTTAGGACAGAGGTTATAATTATCCAATACACCTTGGTTATTTATGTCTTCTTGACAGGTACTAAATTGATAATAATGTAGTACTATTCTAGACAAACAAGTATATCCATTAAGCAGAGAGACATAAGATTAACCCAAACAAAAGATCTTTTTTGCTAAGAGCCAAAGTAAACAAAGATCAGCCTTCGTAGTCGCCTTGTGCAAACTTGTTCTCGGGGTAATACACAGCAACCACTTGGTTTCCTCCAAATTTTCTTCCATTCATTCCCGATCTGGCCTTTGCTGCGCCATCTACATCCGCATACTCTAAGAAAACCTGCATTAATATAAATATCATTCAGAGGGATTCGTGATCATGAACTTAGTAAAAAGGAACACTGTTTCTCAGAGTAGAAAACGGACCTTTCCAACTCCTGGTGTTGGATCATGATCAGGATTGGGCCTCGGAATCACAACATTCACCAAGTTACCTGCACACAACAATGGATTTGGATTACCAAGAGTTTGGACAGTGTAACTGTTAGCAAATGGCAGTAACATTGCTTACCGAATTTTCCACCTTCTTGTCTCATGTCCTCCATTATGTCTTCATATTCTTCATCATCTCCAAGATCATCAGCTGTAACCACTTGAGTCAAACATACAATCTTGGTGGGCGTGCCTCCCGGTTGTAGCATAAGCCTCTGTTACACCAAGTTCAATACTTAATGAGTGATCTTCAGATATACAGTAGTAAAGGGCAGACGATTTATAGAGACAAAGCATGAAGCAAATCACTCACCTGCAAAGCAATCTGCTGTTGAGCATGAAGTAATACTTCTTCTTGCTCAGGTTTAGGTTGAATCACACCCTGGACTGCACGCCTCACTGTAAGTGTCTTATCACCCATCTTAATCCCGTTTAGAGCGGCACAAGCAATATCTGTCACTGAAGGATCTTGGAAAACACAAAACGCATATCCCTTGGAGTTTCCAGTTTCCCTGTCTTTAACCAAGTTAAAACCTCTCAGGGGCCCAAAAGACTCCAAGAGCTCCCTGATCTGTTCCTCTGTGAAGTAATAAGGAAGCCCACCAACAAAAATGCGGTCCGGACCCTCAAGCCCACCAGTAGACCCCGAAGACAATCCAACAGCCGCCAAATTGAGACTGGGATTAGGCTGGCTCGGGCCAAGAGCTGCAGCAAGCGACGGGTTATAGTCAGTTGGCCTTCTCACCTTTACAGGAACCCCCTGGAGATGTGAAAAGTACATATTTTAATTCATAAAGATGATAAAACTGAACATCTAAACTGAGAAAGAAGATTATAATCACCTCTAATATAATTCCGTCTAATGCCATTGCATTACTAGCCTCCTCAACGGATCTCATCTCCACAAAAGCGAACTTCTTTTCATGGTTTATGTAAACATTGACCACCGCATCACCTATGAATGAAAATCAAAGAGAGAGTGAGTAATTGTCTAGACCTGTCCAAAATCTAAAAACAAAAAGCAAAGAAACTATCATCACCTGGCCCAGCAGTGTTTCCCCCAATCGCCGACATCACTTGGCTAAAGAAAGTTGCAACCGACTAAAACATGAAAATCCATTCTCAGTAGTCATAAATGACATCGCCAAAATTTGTGGTTTTAAAAGCTATTATAGACAAAAAGTATAAAAAAACCTGTTCATTTGCAGTAGGTGGAAGGCCACCAACATAGACTCGTCGAGCATGCCTAGTTGCCTGTGACCATAACACAGTATTGTATGAGAATCTTGACAAATGATAGACAACAAGAAAATAAAGAAGACTGGTTAATCTTACCTGCTGAGTCATTGCCTGCATTGGCAGTAAAGGAAGCGCGCCCATTTGCTAGGTGAGAAAAAAAAAGAGAAGTTATCAGCATGTTTGCCAAAAAAAAAAGCAGGAGAAAAAAGGTAAAACATAGATAATACCTGACCAGGGACCATTGCAAGCATGTTAGGGAACATCCCTGGAATACCAGCAGTAGCTGGCACACTAGGAACCTGGCCTGCTATAACAAGTAGTAGACATCATAGAGTGTTAGTCAGAAATTATTATTTTCCGGATAAGCAGAGACCAGCCAACAAGTACAAAGCTACAACACCTTCCTACCAAGTAAATCCGCCAGTACAGAGTAAATCAGCGTCTTATGAATATT
Source organism: Brassica rapa (assembly GCF_000309985.2). Taxonomy (NCBI): domain Eukaryota; kingdom Viridiplantae; phylum Streptophyta; class Magnoliopsida; order Brassicales; family Brassicaceae; genus Brassica; species Brassica rapa. Next base: position 18,747,075 of record NC_024795.2, on the reverse strand, counting down.
AAAATATGAAAATGTAATATCTGTTTCAAAATTGGCAAAACTTGTTAAGGCTAGAAAACAGGCATATAGTTGCCAGTCGAAGATAAAGAATACCAATGACAACCGTTGCACTGATTCCTCCTTGTACATAGCCTTCTTAGTTCTTACTACAAAGATAAGACACAAAAACAAACAAACACCACCAAAAAAAGACAAAAACAAAACTCTCTCAGTTCCAGAACCACTTCACCAGGGAACAAAAATAGTAAAACATCCTATGAAGAGAGCAAGGATTTAAAAGCCCTCTGCAATTAAAATGCAGCTTACCAAAGTTACACCGTGTAATTGATAATGATCTTTCCAAACTACGTAAAATCAAAAACAACAAGCAGTTAAGGAACAAAATAATGTTGGGTAGATGAAGAAGCATATACCTGCGGCAGCAACAGCAGTAGCAGCTAACATTGCAGAAGCAGGGGGCGCCATATCGAATCCACTTACCCTCTTGCTGAAAGGGCAATTATCAAGAGGTCAGACATCAGTACAAACAGCTAGGAAATAGAAATGGCTGCACTAAACCTAAGTAACACACAAATAAACATCCAAATAATACTACATCTTGGTTGTTCATGCATTCACAAATATGATAGTATCAACTGCCTATAAACCTCAAGATGCGTACACATATATATATATTTATATCATGTTTGAAGATAATAGAGACATCAAAAACTAAAAATAAGGGGTTTCTTTGACTTGACATCACAACACATTGCAATAACAGAGAAAGCAGGTACCTCTTAGACCGTGAGCGTGAGCGTGAACGTGATCTATGTTGAGACCTACGCCTATGCTCGGATCTTGACCTACGTTCAGAGCGGCTCCTGGAGCGAGAGCGTGACCGTCGCCTGTGTCTCTCCTCTCTATCTCGATCGCGAGAGCTTCTGTGGATAAGTGATGACACCGTCAACTTAAAGAAAAAGAATAGTAACAGACTATTAAGTACCTGTGACGGTGTCGACTTCTGTAATGATCATCGTCATCATCATCATCATCGAGATCATCTCTCTCACGTTCCCTTTTCTCACTACGTTCTCTGCTACGGTCCCTATGACGATCTCTACGATGGCGGTCGCGTTCCCTATCTCTGTCCCTGTCTTTATCAGGCCCCTTTTCCTTGTCCTTGTCCTTGTCCCTGCTTCTTGAAGAATCCTTATCCAGATCATGAGAATCCTGCAAAGCGAAACAAATGAATAAATGCAGACCATCTAATGGCAGAGGCTTCTACAATAGCATAATACACCCAAACCTAACTCTTTATATAGCTTAAACTATCAAACACATAACTGCTACTAAATGACAACAGGAAGAAGCCAATGAATCGAACAAAGATCAAGTGTACATACTCGAGACTTGAATGGCGAGCTCTTCCTAGCTATGTAGTTCTCCTTGTCGTTATTGTCATCGGTGGCGAGAGTGACACTATCTCCGTTACCTTCGTAATTCATCTTCCCCCTTTGTGATTGTGAAGAAAACCCTAGAAGCGATTTATCGAGAATGACATTATTACGAAGAGGAAGAAGGTCAAGGATATTATCGTAAATTGCTTCCTTACGTATAAGAGGGCCTACACCAACCGTGTATGGGCGTAAGTTGGTCGAATCACAAAACATGGGCTGCGTTTGACTAATGGGCCTATCAGTTACATCAACCAAACTTCCTATGGACCAACTCGTGCATAATCGTTATGCAATACACTAGAGATTTTTATTCAAGGAACGGAATGACTGAAAAGAGATACCCTCAATAATCTTTATCCATAACCCCTCATTTAGAGTTGGCTGTGTCAGCCAATCAAGCAGAGATGACATGTTTTTTAGGAGTTAACACAAAATGTAAAGAATATATAGTGAAATTAAGCTACTGGATGACAACGAATATTTTCTGTCGTGAACCTAAGGTATGGTAACTGAAACTAGTATCACAAAGCTTTTGTATAGAGAATCAATGTTCCATAGGAAATATGTTATCTCATATGGTAGATTATAACAAGATATTTCACGGTTAAGAGGAATCTGACACGTCATTGTATACGATGTGATAATCATTGTCTTTCGATGTAGGGAAGCTGATGAATCTGTAAATCAAGTTATTTTGAAGTGTCCACCTACTATACAGACCTGAGCATTATCATCGACTCCTTCATGCCCATCGATTTTTTTTTTAATTACCAATGTGTATTTTAAATTGAAAAATTGATATAAGAGAAAAATTGATATAATAGTCATAAATCATAGATAAATGTAAACACAAATCTACTGATTATATTTAAGTCCGCACAAACGTGCGGAGCCGTCCACCTAGTAATCTTTTATTTTCAAAAGAATGTTCTAACACAATTGTATATTGAATTAATAATTTTTAGCCCATATTATTTTATTTTAAAAATATTATATTAATATTTAGAAGTTAAATAATTATAAAAAATCAGTAAGACCATATACAATACTAGCTGCTGAATAAAAATTTCAACAGTTGAACTTTTATAATGAGCTTGTTTAAAATCCAAAAAAAATCTGATGTTAGATTAGTTCTTGTTGAATTTATTGAACATGTTGAAAGTGTATAATGAGGGATCCACCGTGTTGATTTTCTCTACTTTAAACCACACACATAAAAAAAATATGATAGAAAGTGACAATTTTTCTTTTTATTTAAAAAAAAGAGAAAAAAATTGTATCCGCACATGCCAAACAATATCACCGGTTGATGGAGTTTTATAATTTTTTGTTATACCCTGATTACTTTAGATCAATTATCTTGTATCAAATAAGATTTCTTATAAAAAAATTATATCAAAATTTATAAATTTTTGTGGTCTACAAAAAAAAAAGATTTTGTTCATTTGATTTGGATAAAATCAGTTATTTCCTACAATATTTTCAATATTTTTGAAGAAAAGATTATTTCAAGTTGATAAAAAATATTTTGTGTTAAAAAGATATTTAAAATTTATTTAGTTTTTAGTTTATTATGGTTTTTAGTTTATTATGGTTTTTAGATATGTTTTCATTTTTTTGCTATAAAATACAATTATAAAAGAAGAAAAATATGAGACAAAAATGGTGAGTAGAGTGTTAAATTTTGTTAAATGAAATTATTTAAGGTGTAAAAAATAAATGAATATTGAATTAATAGGTGGAAGATGATATGGAGTGTTAAAAGTGTTGATTAAGGTGTTAAATAATTTCAACCCATTGTAAGGATTGTTTGCAAAAAAAAAAATTACTTTACAAACTTTAGTGGCTGTAGACTTACAAAACAATTTCCTTTGCAAACTTTATAGTTTAATTAATAGGTAATAACATGCGTCTTGCAGGAGATGTGATTATTACCGTTGTTATTTTTTAGTAAAGAGATAATTAAATCTGTTTAATCTGAATATCGGTTCGGTTTTAAGTTATACATATTATTATACAGGACAATTTTTATATGCTATTGGCAGAAAAACAAGAGGCTATGACTATGATAGTGTTTTTTTTTATAACGAAGTTACTTGTTCATTGGGTTTTGGTATAACTTTTTAAAAATATAAAAATAGAAGAAAAACTATCTACCTGATAATCAATCTTAAATCCGAAGAAGCTAATTCTCTTGTAAAGGTAATTTAACTTTCAATATACAGTAATGTACTTTGAGAAATTCTAAAGAAATAAAAAAAAATAGCCGTTGTAATACACTCTAGTTGCGACAATTAAACCGGATGTATGTACAGCTGTACAAGTTATTGACCATTAGAGTTAAGTTAATAACGTCGTTTAAACGCCGCCTAACCAAATTCTTTATTTAAAAAAATTCTTCGTCTTATAGATCAAAATATTATTCACTCTCAACTCTCTTTTTTTTTCCAGAGACGATCACGAAATCATTCTTAACTCTGTTACGTTTGCTTATACGATCATACTTTTTTTTTCATTCGCCTTTTCTTATTTCAGAGTTTTTAATTTCAAAATTTTGGGGCCTATTTAGGGTTTTGAATCCGCATGTATCGCACTCACAATCTTGGTGAGAAACCCGCATATCTTATCCGAAGGATCTTCTTCAAGGTCGCACTCACAATCTTGGTGCCTATTCAGGGTTTTTGATTTCAACTTTCAGTGTCTATTTAGGGTTGTTGAATCCACACAAATCGCGATCCTTAATTTGAATTTTTTTTCGTGCAGAGTCGTGTTTAGGGTTCGTCTTCTTCAAGAGCAAACGCAGAAGAAGTGAGAAATCCGCATATCCAATCCGACGGATCTTCTTCAAGGGTTTGATTCTTGATTTTTTTGAATTTTATCTTTTATTGCTTTGTTTGTTTTATTCTAAGGATTCATGGGTTGTGTACAATACATATTTTCATTGTATAGTCGTAAAAGCTTGGATCTATCACCTTTTAGCCCTTTGTTCTATTACTAGTTGAGGACATTCTGTTGTTTTATATGAAATAACGCTTATGTGAGGTTGATTGGTGATCATTACAGGGCTTTTGCTTTGTCAGTTTCTGTTGTATCAAACCATTCATTGACGACACTTTTTTTCCCAGGTACTTCCTCTTTCTTTGACCTTAAAAAAACAATAATAACCGGTTTATTATAAGTAGTAATGCCTGAAAACAAGTAGTTCATATTATAGCTTTTGTCTTTCTAGTTATTCACCTGTTAATAGTTAAGCTGTATTCGTTATATGTCTTTCCTTTATCTTTATTAACTCTAGTCTTTACTCGTTTCTTTTTTTCTTTGTTTTCTTTAGCATGTACTGTAGTTTTCCTTTATCCGATCTATACTATAAACGAGGTAATCTTAATTACCTCTCTAGAGTGTCCCTGATGCCATTATGTGAGTGAGATTGTCCCATGGTTTCCTAGTTGCCCGAGCTATATAACAAAATGACTCATAACGAGGTAATCTTAATTACCTCTCTAAAATGTCCCTGATGCCACAAAACAGATGAAGTTGTCCTGCTACTTGTTTCATAGTCTCAGAGCTGTAATGAAAATGCTATGAACCAAGGTAATCTTAATTACCTTTCTAAAATGTCCCTGATGATATATAACACAGAGCTAGTCCCACGGTTTCTAGTCCCTGATGATATAGAACACAGTTTACCTGTAAACAAATGCCTCGTATTACAGGTAATATTAATTACCTCTTTAAAGTGTCTCTGATGACAGCAGAACACAGAGTTTGTCCCGCAGTTTCCAAGTCATAGTAGAATGGAGAATGTAAACACTAATGAGATTGTCCCTGGATAAGTGGGATATAAAACAAATGTCACATTAAGAGGTAATCTTAATTACCTTTCTGATTGTCCCTGATGATTGAACACATAGCTTGTCATGTGGTTTTCAATGCTCTGAAACAAGGTAATCTTAATTACCTTTCTGAAATGTCCCTGATGATAGAACACTAAGAGCTTGTCATAAGCGGTTTCTTACTCACAGTAGAATCGTGAGTGTCCCTAATGCTAAAAACACTAAGAGCTTGTCCCTGAATAAAGTCGGTTTTTCTAGTCACCCGAGCTATAAACAAATGAGGTAATCTTAATTACCTCTCTCTAAAATGTCCCTGATGCCATAAAGCAGATGAGTTTGCCCCGCTTGTTAAAAATGCTCTGAAACAAGGTAATCTTAATTACGTTTCCGAAATGTCCCTGATGATAAAACAAAGAGCGAGCTTGTCCCGCGGTTTTTTAGTCACAGTAGAATCGAGAATGTCCCTGATACTCTGTAACACAAACACGAGCTTGTCCCTGAAGAAGTCGGTTTTCCTAGTCACCACCGAGATGTTAACAAATGCCTCGTAACGAGGTAATCTTTGAAATGTTCCTGATGATAGAACATAAGTGAGCTTGGCATGTGGTGGAGTCGAGAATGTCCCTGCATAACTCGGTTTCCTAGTCACCCGAGCTCTAACCAAATGCCTCGTAAAGATAAATGTCCCTACTATGTCACTGATGCTAAATTGCAAATGAGGCTGTCCCTTTTGGCTACTTAGTATCCTTCAGAGTTACCTGAGTAAAAGGCCTTCAGAATTGCTTGAGATCCTAGTCACTCAAGTGAAATTTAAAGCCAGACGAAAGTCCCTTGATGCTAGAATGCTGCTAATAAGGCCGCCACACCTCATTAAACACACAAATGCCTCTGGAAATTGTTGCTTGAGATCTTAGCCACTCAAGCTAAATGAAAGCCAAGAGATTAGAGGATACAAATGATGAGGTTGTCTCACCTCTTTGGACTACTCGGGTGTCTGGTCACTCTAAGTTGAACATAAATGCCTCTGCCCAAATCTAATGAAAAGGCTCAAACTAAAAGAAAAGCGTAAAGAACGACCGAGTTTATAGAATGAAATGAGGCTGGGTTGCCTCTGTTCCTTGTCCACGGTTTACTAGTCTCAAAGCTATAATCAAAATGCTCTGAAACAAGGTAATCTTAATTACCATTCTAAAATGTCCCTGATGATAGAACACAGAGCTTGTCTCCTAGTAACAAATGCCTCGTACTGTAGGTAATTTTAATTACATCTTTGAAGTGTCACACGGTCCTATGAAAAAAATGCATTTTCTAGTCAACCGAGCTATTAAAAAATGCTTGGTAGCGAAAAATTTCAGTTACCTCTCTAAACTATCCCTGATGCCAGAACACAGATGAGGTTGTCCCATATGTTTATAAAACTCGTTTCATAGTCGTAGAATCAAAAAGCTATGAAACAAGGTAATTGTAATTACCTTTTGTGAAACGTCCCTACGATGTCACTAATGCTAGATTGCGAATGAGGCTCTATCCTTGTGGGTTACCTGAGTTAAATGCTTTTGGAGTTGCTTGAGATCCTAGTCACTCAAGTGAAATGTAAAGCCAAAAACAGAAGTCTCTGATGGTAGAATACAAATGAGGATGTCCCATCTCATTAAAGCCAAACGAAAGTCTCTGATGGTAGAATACAAACGAGAATGTCCCTGGTCACAGTAGAAACGAGAATGTCCCTGATGCTATTAAAAGAAACGAGAGACCGAGCTATTAACAAATGCCTTGTGACGAGGTAATCTTAATTACCTCTCTATAATGTCCCTGATACCAGAAACACAGATAAGGTTGCCATGCATGTTTATATAGATCGTTTCATAGTCTCAGAGCCAAATGCTATGAAACAACGTAATCTTAATTACCTTTCTGAAATGTTCATGATGATAGAACACAGAGCTTGTCCTGCTGTTTCCTAGTCACAGTACAATCGTGAATGTCCCTGATGCTGTTATACCACAAAAGAGCTTAGCTTGTCCCATAAACAAATGCCTCGTAGGGAGGTAATCTTAATTACCTCTTCTATTTAATGTTGATGATGCCAAAACGAAAATGAGGTTGTCCCGCCTGTTCATATAGCTCGTTTACTAGTCTCAAAACTATAATCAAAATGCTTAGAAACAAGGTAATCTTAATTACCTTTCTGAAACATCCTCAGCGATTTAACAAAGAGCTTGTCCCGTGGTTTCTTAGCCACAATAGAATCAAGAATGTCCCTGATGCTGCTATACCACAAACGGGCTTGTCACTGAATAAGTCGGTTTTCCAAGTCACCCGAGCTATTAACAAATGCCTCGGTAACAAGGTAATCTTAATTACCTTTCTGAAATGTTCCTGATAACAGAACATAAGTGAGCTTGGCCTGTGGTAAAGTCGAGAATGTCCCTGCATAACTCGGTTTCATAGTCTCCAGAGCTATTAAACAAATGCATGGTAACGAGGTAATCTTAATTACCTCTACGAGATGTCTCTGATCACAAAACATACGTGAGCTTGTCCTGCGGTAGAATCGAGAATCTGCATGGTAACGAGGTAATGTTAATTACCTCTCTAAAAATGTCCCTGATGACAAGACAGAACACAAGTAGTCTTGTCATGCGTTAGAATGTCCCTGCATAACCTAGTCACCCGAGCTCTAACCAAATGCCTCGTAATGAGTTAATCTTAATTACCTCTGTGTCACTGCAAATGAGGCTGTCCCTTTTGGCTACTTAGTATCCTTCAGAGTTACCTGAGTAAAAGGCCTCCTGAATTGCTTGAGAGTCACTCAAGTGAAATTTAAAGCCAGACGAAAGTTCCTTGATGCTAGAATGCCTGAGTTAAACACAAATGCCTCTGAAAATTATTGCTTGAGCTCCTAGCCACTCAAGCTAAATGAAAGCCAAGAGATTAAAGGATGCAGATGATGAGGTTGTCTCACCTCTTTGGACTACTCGGGTGTTTGGTCACTTAAGTTGAACACAAATGCCTTGGTCCAAATCTAATGAAAATGCTCAAACAAAAAGAACAACCGAGTTTCTAGAATGAAATGAGGCTGGGTTGCCTTTGTTCCTTGTCATCAACACAATCTTCGCCCGCTTCCAAGTGTATTAAAGAGATGAGGTAACTATTTTTCCTTCTTCTGTTTCAGGTATGTGTGTTTCTAATTGTCTGTGATGTTGTATTTGTTGATCAAGTTTAGAGATACATTTGATTCTTAAGCTTAATCTGTTTTTGTTTGTGTAGGTTTACCTCAGTAGTACAGTTTCATTATGTTTACTCACTATCGAGAGGCAGTGAACGAACTCAACACAAGAATTTCACGTTCTTTTTTCAATTGAACAAGCTTACGATGTCGTCTAACTCCACCTTTCTATCTTTCTTTGCATGTAGTTCTCCTCCGGGTTTCAAAGATCACGCCAAGAGTTTCAGGTTATTTTCTTTCCACTTTTTAATATTTTGGGTTTGTTCTTTCTTCTTCTCTGAGTTCTATTTCTGGAATCGTAATTGGTCTTCAATAGATGTGCATATGTCTTTTGCCTTCAGTTTCATAAGAAACTACGTATGTATTACTAATGTGTTAATCAATTTGCAAAAACTTGATATCCATGTTGCTTGAGTTAATGTTAAGTACCTTTAAAGTAAGTTTATGCATCTCTGTTTTTCCCAAATCTTTATTTAGATTCTACCTTAGTGTTTGTTTCTCTATGTTGAATCGATCTCTTGAACTTCGTACTCTTCTTTGGTACATAATTGTATCTCATAAGAAAATTTATTGTTGAGTGCTTATAAAAGCTATGATGACCGTTGCACTGCATCACTTTGTAATTCTTATATTGTATATAAAGGTATGAAAATTCTAACTTTTTTCTTTTGAAGTGTTTTAGTATATTGTTATATTGTATATAAAGGTATGAAAATTCTAACCTAAGTCAACATGTTTCAGCTTAAGTTTTTAATATATTTCATGGCTCTTGGGTGATACTCTTAGATATTGTGTTTATAATGCATAATCAGGTACTTTTTACAGGATTAATTGTTTTTGTTGGCATATGTTGTACAATATGTCTATGTTTCATATGCTTCTAGTTGTATCATTTGTTGGTTTGATTGCTATGTTTAAGTTTTACTTGCTATACTACATTTTTTGTTTGCAGATCTGAGTTGGTGAAAGTAGGAAGTATTGTTTTTAAGTGACTCGAGGTTAGTTGCCATTCAGCCATACTTAGATGTTGTTATTCCTGTTACTCCATACCATGTATTTTTCTTTAATCTTATATACCTATCTTTTTCATGTGTTTGTGTTGATACCATTTATACTTGATTCATAAGTCCAAATGATTTTTTTTCTTGCTAGACATGTTTCTTACGCATGTGATTCTTTATGGAAAAACAGTAGTCATATAACTCGCCAATATCAATATTTAATTTTGTTCATATGAATATGACTCGATATATTTTTCTTTTTAGAGTAGCCATGTTTGAGTTATGAAAGTTTGATTAGAAAATCATACTATCACATGCAGTGAACGTTGAGTTTTTTTTTGGTATAAATTGTAGGAAACTATATTACAGTAAAATTTGGTTTTGTCGATCGTATTGTTTGTATGTGATTGATTTTTCTTATTTGGTTAAATTATGTTGTTGGCATTTTTTGAGAAGTTGTGTCTTCTATGTCCTGTATGAATGATATCTTACTGTCGTATGGTATTAGTTTATATAAGATTCTTGACGTAAACTTATGTGTATTAACGTCTTGATGCCCCTCATTTGCTTATCATTAGTCTTTGATATTTTGCTTCCTCGACTCTCATCCTCTTTGAAACATTGTCAGTCTTTTCTTATCTTTTTGGTTTGTTATCTTGTTATATGCTTTGCTTTTATGTTCTTGGTCTGTTGGGGATTTTTCAGTGATGAAATGTTGTAAAAAAAAATCTTTTAGATCAATTATCTTGTATCAAATAATATTTCTTAAAAAAAATTATATCAGAATTTATAAATTTTTGTGGTCTACGAACAAAGATTTGGTTCATTCGATTTGGATATAGGAAAAATCAGTTATTTCCTACAATATTTTCAATATTTTTTAATAAAAAAGATTATTTCAAGTTGATCAAAAATATTTTATGTTAAAAAGATATTTAAAATTTATTTACTTTTTAGTTATTATGGTTTTTAGATATGTTTTCATTTTTTTTGCTCATAAAATACAATTATAAAAGAAGAAAAATATGAGATAAAAATGGTGAGTAGAGTGTTAAATTTTGTTAAATGAAATTATTTAACGTGTAAAAATTAAATGAATATTGAATTAATAGGTGAAAGATGATATCGAGTGTTAAAAGTGTAGATTAAGGTGTTGAATAATTTCAACCCATTGTAAGGATTGTTTGGAAAATAAAAAATTACTTTACAAACTTTAGTGGCTGGGGACTTACAAAACAATTTCCTTTGCAAATTTTATAATTTAATTATTAGGTAATAAACTGCGCCTTGCGGGAGATGTGATTATTAGCTTTGTTATTTTTTAATAAGAAGACATTAAATCTGTTTAATCTAGATATCGGTTCGGTTTTAGGTTGTTTTTTGTTTCAAATCTCCTACAATATAGCTATGATTCTAAATCAATATTTATTTTGGTTTGTTCAGTTCAGATTGTTGATATTTTGGTTTTTCCGGTGATACCCCAAAAATTATTATTATTTGTTTAGTTTCAGGTTATATGAATTTTATATAGTCATGATGTCGAACCAATGGTTTCATATTATAGTTTATAAACATATAAAAGCTAAAGAAAAGGAAAATAAAATTATTAAGACAAATCATTTCACTACAATTTGGTCGATAGTGAAATAAGTATTTGAAACAACTTCCAAGAAAATTATATACTTCAATTGTGGTGAATATTTAGTTATATAGGTGATCACGTCAATGTCCACATGTATGTCTAAGTAAAGTATATAAAAATGGTTGGTAAATATATAAACATACAGTTAATCAATATTATAAGACATTTTTATTCAAAATAACACAAGAAAGATAAAAAAAATAAAATAAAATTAGTTAAAAATAAAATAAACCTTGACATTAGAGAACTTTCTTTTATATAAAGAAAATCAAATTGTATTCGTAAATTGGGGTGGACACGGATCGAATATCCGGGTATTTGAAGGTATTAGTGTCCGATCCATAGCCACCCGGATATTCGGTGTCTCAGATATCCGGAAAATTTTAGAATTTTCACAGATATCTGATTTGATCCGTAAATAAAATATTTTAAAAAATGAAAAATCTAAAAATAATATAAAATAATAATATTTCATTACAAATTATTACTTAACTTTTTAAATTCTAATACCTAATATAATAAATTTAATACAGAAAAACATTGTAAAATCATATAAAAATAATATATATATAACTTATATATATATATATATAATTCTTTAAATATATGTATATATATGCATATAACGGACTGAATCGGATATCCGTTCCTAAAAATATTAGTATTTGTGATTTGTTTCATTTTTACAGATATTGTATTTTAGTATTTGATTTGCTTCGTAGGGTTACGAATATCCAAATTTTTTTTTTGGTTCGAATAAAAACGGATACCAAATCGATAAATACTTTACGAATAGCTTGCCCAACCTATCCGTAAATAATAAAAATGATATATGTATAATGGGACTTTCGATTCGTTATCCATTTTTGATTCGAATCGAAAAATCTGGATAGTGTGAGTTTTATTGGAATCTTACATATGGGTTTTATATTTAAAAACAAAACGTAAAGTACATAGTGTTAACACATTTATGTAGAAATTGGCTGAAAAGCTCTGTACACATGACATGTCCGCTTGCTCATTCTCAAATCAATGTAAGAATGCCAAAGATCTATTATTATGTGAACACATTTGTTACAATGTTTCTCCTTTAATATATAAGGGATGTAAACAAACAAATTCATTGATATTGTCCATATGGACGTAGCGTGGCATTGGTACATTGCAAGGCATGTCACTTCTATCAAGCTTACTAGAAACCGTAAGCATTACAAAAAGGATTATTTTTTGTCAATCATATTTGCTTAGCTACAAGACTTAATAACAAGGGAAATTAACTAAGGAGTAGTAGTCTAGTAATATTTTTTTGGGATTGGTGTGTATCCACATCAGTAATGGGTTTGATTTCTCCTGAGAAATAAATTATCACTGCTTGGCAATCTAGGCTCGGGCTTCGGAGTGTTTAACATGATGGGCTTTAATAGATGATTAGTCAATTCCCTGGCATTAGTCATAAGGTATTTCAAACTCGGGTTAGGCAGTGTGGTAGTCAGTCCACTCTATAGTATTAAATATGTTTCTCCGAAGCTGACCGGATCTGCCGATAGGGTATATCAGAAGAAAAAAAACAGGGGAATTCATTTTTATCATCTTGCCAGACAAAAAGCTTAACACCACACTGCAATTTTTGTCACTGATTTCATAAATATTATCATTGTTTTGAGTTCATCAATATATATCAGTATTTGGTTCCAATGCCATGAGTTTTCCACATTTTTCTTCATCGACAGCAAAGCTCCATCTATTATTGGTGCCCAATGTCCATTCACCTCAACTTACAAATACATGCAGCATACTAAGAACAAAGAATTTATATACTGATTTAGTTCATATTTTGTCCTTGAGAAGAAGAAAACATCAATGGAAGAACAAAGTATTTTGGAGGAATTTTTTTGGTGATGTCATCAAATTTAGATATCATTTAGAGATAAGATTTACTAACTGAATTTATTACATTTTAGGAATTTCATAACTGTTTTGGTAGACATGTTTTCTACCAAAGTAAATAAACCATCTATGAGTTAATAACAATTATTTTTACTATCGTACTAACCATCTATCAATTAGCAGCAACATGTTTGTAGCAGCTAACAAATCATGTACACCAAACATCAATAGAAAATTGAAATTTGCTAAAATTAATGTCAAGTAAAAAAGAAAATGTCCGCTAACATAATTATTATCCAGCTCGAAAACACTATTTTACAAACTTTCCTATTTTTTTCTCATTTAGGTTTGGACAAACTAGCCGATTTTGTTTTCTCACAAGAAGACTTTGAGAGAAATATGTCGAAACTCATATTGAAGCTGGTGGAATTCTATAAATCAAAACTTCTTTGGGCTCCACCTCAACAATGGCAATGGTCTAAGACCATCTATAATGGGAGTGTTTAATAAAATATTCAACTGTTAAATCGCTACAATGAGGGTGTTGAAAAATAAAATTTGACGATGTGTATTATTTGGGTAACGAAAATATTCAACATATTAAATAAGAAGAAAATGGAGTCCACCGACTGACGACACATGTTACTTTTTAAAAAAAAATTGATTTTTTCATATCCTTTTAGTTATTTACAACTAATATTCATATTATAAATTAAATATTTTATTTCATATCCTCTTATTGGAAGAAAGAGAAGATGAGGTGGAAAAAAAGATGAGATGAAATAATAAAAACTGAAGTGGAATGTATTAAATCTTGAAACCATTGCACATAGAGCTTGATTGGTTTTTCCGCTACCACCCGCAAACGCAGCTTTTGCGGTTGGTAGCGGTTGACAGCGTTTCGAAACAATCGTACAAACCGCTACAAATCGCTTCAAACCGCTCCGAACCTCTTAAAATCAAAAGCTGGTTCCATCTAGCGTTTGCGGTTGCGGGCGGTTGCGGAAGGATAATTTTTTTTTTTAAACCATATAAATACAAAAATAAAAATAAAAATAAATTTTTTAAAATAAAATTATGAAAATACTAAAATATATCTATTATATTTTAATTAATATTATAAAATTTTAAAATAAAAATATTTTCTATAATTTTAAAATTTTAAAACTATAACTTTGAAAATATAATTTACATATTTATTATAATATTATGATTTTTGATATTTTTATAATTATATAAAATATAAATATTGTTAATTTATTATTTAACCGCTGCTGTATTTGGTAGTTAACCAGTCATAAGTATCCCGCAAACGCACCAATTTCTAACCGCAGAACCAGTCGTACAAATCTCTTAAAACCGCTAGAAACCGCAACCACCCGCAACTGCAAACGTCCGCAACCGCAACCGCTGCGTTTGAACCAGTCAGACCCATAGTCTCAGATGCACTTAATGTAAAACATTTTTTTATCAATATAATAATTTAACACTCGTTTAAAAAATCACCCGCACGGCGGTTCTAGATGAGTGACAAAGACGATCGATTCTTTATTGCATCCCCGGTGTTGTGATTCAAAATCGAAGGCACTAATGGTGGGTAAGCTCTATGTAGCTAATATCTAATTATACATCCGCAAATATTCTTTGGATTCTTATTATTAATAAATAAATGGTGAATGCATAGCGCATAGTGGTGGATAATGGTTAGTGGTTTAGTGATAATTGAAAGATGAGCAACTAGTATACTTTTTAACTGGCACGTGCAAGCCTCCCGCATGCAACGACGGGCTTTCCTTTCAAAAAACTGTTCACTGTCTTTTCAGATCACAGCACGAGTAGCAATCACCTAAACAAAAAGCGTATAGGAAGAATTAAACTTTTTGAGAAAATCTCTTTCGAGATGTCATCCACGGCCATCGGTGTCAGCTTGTCAGTGAGTAGCCGCATAAGAAGAGGAGGAGGAGGAGAACTCGATGTTGAAAGAGTACTAGTGACGGCCTCACCGACGACTTTGAAGCTGAATCAGACCCGGAGAGTAGTCGCAGGCAGGTTTTTGAGGATGAAGAAAAGATTCCATGGTACCGTAGCAATCACTAAAGCAGAGGTGGACGACGGAGAGGAGAAGAGGACTAGTAGGAATATGAGAGTTGGACTCATTTGCGGAGGTCCGTCGGCAGAGCGTGGGATTTCTTTAAACTCTGTTAGATCAGTTCTTGATCATATTCAGGTTCTTGAAATCATTTAATTATTCTCTTTTTTTTTTTGTCCTCATCATTTATTTGATATTTGTTTTTTTTTTTCATTTTTGTGTTGGATGGTTTTGTTTCATCAGGGTAATGGTATAAGCGTCAGCTGCTATTACATAGATCCTAATCTCAACGCTTATGCAATATCCTCTGCTCAGGTTTTGCTTGAGTTACGTTGTAATTTAGTATTTTCCATAAGCACTTCATGGGAATGATTTTGTTTGCTGAAAACTTGCAGGTGTACTCAAATACTCCGGCAGATTTTGATTTCAAGCTTGAGAGGTGAAGGCATACGTAATAATATTACAAACTCGTTCGTGAAGTGACTTTGTTGTTGTTTTTTTTATTTTCATGGTTGTAGTCTTGCACAAGCATTTGCTTCGTTATCAGAATTGGCCGAGCATCTTGTTTCAGCTGTTGACATTGTCTTCCCAGTAATTCATGGTCGGTTCGGTGAAGATGGTGGCATTCAGGTTTGTTGTTTTGTTTTGGGGGTCCTCATAAATTTTATTTTCTATATTAGAACCTTAGATAACATTTTGATCAATGGCTAAGCAGGAGCTGTTGGAGAGTCATAACATTCCATTTGTCGGTACCGGATCCGTAGACTGTCGCCGAGCCTTTGACAAGGTAAAGAATATGAGTGTATTGATGAACGAGTTTCAGATTAAATTGTATATTTAAATTACTTAGCCTTGTTCTTTAATGTTGTGATTAAATTGTGTGAACTAATTACAGTATGAAGCCTCTTTGGCGCTCAAGGAGCATGGGTTCATGTCAGTACCGAACTACTTGGTTCAGGTAATATATTGGCTTCAAAACACGTCTATCAGGTTCTACTTTGGAAAATTCTATGCGTACGTGGTGATATCCTTCTCATATTAAGTATTAACATAAGAAGTTCACTCAGGGAACTGAAGTAGACGAAAGTGAAATAGCGCAATGGTTTACGGATAATCAGCTGGACCTCGAGGTTGGAAAAGTCGTGGTAAGCATCCGGCAATTTTTTCGGCCGGCTTGTAGAAAATGTTCATTTTCCTTCTTTTTTTTTAATGTCTCTTTTTGATCACTTCATTTTGTTACAGGTAAAACCAGCTAACTCAGGATCTAGCATTGGTGTCAAGGTTGCTTTTGGCGTAAAAGATTCAATTAAGAAGGCTACTGAACTTATTCTAGAGGTATCCTTTCTTTTGAAGCTTGGACAATTCGAGTAGGAACAAAGAAAACTCTCTTTCCGAAAATAGAAAAAAAAATATTTCCTTACAGGCAATGGTTTGTTTGTTTTCCCTTTGTTGTCTCAGGGAATTGACAAAAGGGTAGTTGTTGAGGCGTTTATTGAAAATGCATATGAGTTTACTGCCATCGTCTTGGATGTCGGTTCTGCCTCTGATTGCCATCCTGTTGTGCTGTTACCTTCTGAGGTATTATCACACATTCTCACTTCTTGTGTCTAAAACTTGGGGGCTCAGTGAATAGGATGGCTCTATATTACTATCAACTCTTACTAATCGAAATGCCTATGTGGATCAGGTAGAACTTAAGTTCCACGGCAGTGGTGATACGAAAGAAAACGCCATCTTCGACTACCGGAGGAAGTATCTGCCGACACAACAGGTAATCAAAGTAACATGATTCTTGCAATTTTTATCAGAAATATAAAAAAAGCTAAATGCTGGGCCTTTCATTTTATTAGCCGTTATTTGTCATGACTTTCAAATGTTAGCAGCTTGGTGCACCCTTACAATGTCTTTATTTTTTTTTAAAAACAGGTCACCTATCATACTCCTCCCCGGTTTCCTATCCATGTTATCAAAAGCATACGTGAAGAGGCATCTCTTCTATTCAAAAAGCTAAGTCTACGCGATTTTGCTCGCTTTGATGGATGGTATTTGACTTCCACTTCAAATTTAGCATCATCTGCAAGTCAAACGCTTACAAGATCAGGGGATATTATATTCACAGACATCAACCTGGTCAGCATATTGCAAATTTTTTTTTTTTTGCCTTGAGAATATAACAGGAGCTGCCATGTTGTTCTTAGAAGTAACACTCGGATGGATTTCTCAACTGCTTTAACAGATAAGTGGCATGGAACAAACTAGCTTGTTCTTCCAGCAGGCTTCTAAGGTAATCAAATATATATATATATATATATATATATATATTGTAACATTTCATGTGTTATGTTTTAGTGATTCTTGCTGCCTCTACTCCGTTAAACTTGTCGTTCTTGTACTTTGTTCCCTCCTAAAGTAAAGTTGCGTTGATGCAAAATTACATGAACGTTCCTGTCTTGTTACTCTTTACGTTCAGGTTGGATTTTCTCATTCAAACATTTTACGAACAATAATCTACCGTGCTAGCTCAAGGTATCCCAAGCTTTCTTGGTATAATTATGATGAGTCTAGCCAAGGTTCAACAACCATGGAAACCCCCGGGGACGTCCAGAAAGTGTTTGTCTTATTTGGAGGAGACACTTCAGAGCGGCAGGTCTCAGTCATCAGCGGAACAAATATATGGATGAATTTGCAAAGATTTGGAGATGTAAGCTGAAAATAAAATGAGCATTATGTCGTTTAATGTGCAACATCATTACCATGACTCAAGTAATCTTGTTGTTTGCAGCTCAAGGTAACTCCTTGCTTGCTATCTTCATCACTTAGCAACTCAATGGGCCCATTTCCGGACAAAACAGAATCAGATTTGGACAATAGAGAAGTTTGGTTATTACCGTAAGTATATATTTTGGTATCAACTAATCCATGTACAAATAAGATTTACAAAAGCAGTATGGATGCCCAACAAGACCAAGCTTGTACTGGAAGAAAAAAAACATGGCATTTCACATGCATGTATACAAGTATTTTAGTTTTTTTTTTCAGTTTAAAGTTATAAGTGGTTTTCTTTCTTGTCAGCTACTCCGTTGTGCTAAGGCACACTGTTGAGGAAGTTCTTGCAGCTTGCATGGAAGCTATTGACCCTGATCGGGCTCGTTTTACGTCTCTTCTGCAGCAGCAAGTGAAGGAGGAAATTATGGATGCTTTGAAGAATCAAAGCTGGTTTGCAGGGTTTGATATAACAGACGAAGTGCCCATGAGATTCTCGTTGAAAGATTGGGTCAAGCTTGCCAAGGAATCTGAAGCGATCGTGTTCCTTTCAGGTCGGTCTTATAACCGAGGGAGCTATGTTTTCCTATCTCTATGCAACTCGCACTTAGTCGTTATATGAAGTGTTTTTGTGGTTTTATTTATTTTGGAATCCTAGCGCATGGAGGAATTGGAGAAGATGGTACGATGCAGGCTTTATTGGAGGATGAAGAAGTGCCTTACACAGGTTCGTTGCAACTTATGATGCAGTCTTTGATTCTTCACATGTCATATGTTCACCCTATATATTGATTTACTTTTCCCGTTCTAATATAAAAGGTTCAGGAGTACATGCTTCAAGGATTTGCATGGACAAGGCTATGGCATCTAAGGCTCTTAGTCATGTATGCTAACCATCCGATATATTCTTTCTATATTGAAAAAATGTGACTAATATAGTAACAAATGATTTTATTTTGTTGTATGTGTGTGTTTTTTCATGTAATAAATAGCTTTCAGAGTTTGGAGTTCAAACAATAAGCAATGAAGTGAAGAGAACGGATGATATAATCCATGAGAGCATCCCTGCCATTTGGGATGAATTGATCACCAAGTTTAAGTGTCTGACACTATGTGTTAAACCGGCAAGGGATGGTTGCTCCACTGGTGTTGCAAGATTATGGTAAAACTAGTATTTAAAAGTGGTAAAACTAGTATTTAAAAGTCTTTAACCATGCGTAAACTTTTTTTTTTTTTTTTTGTCTTTATACCTTTAGTTTTTTTTTGTTCTGTAGTTCCTCTGAAGACCTTGCGGTATATGTACAAGCTTTAAGAGACTGTCTACCAAGGATTCAAGCAAACTCCTTTTCTAAGGTAAGAATATACAAATAGTCATTCTATTAGTATAACTTTGAGACTTGCACTGAACAAAGTAGGACTAATGCAGTTCCCTATCTTTACTTGTGTGTAGACACATGGAATGATTGAGATGCCAAATCCTACCCCAGAGCTCTTGATTTTTGAACCATTTATTGAGACAGATGAAGTCATAGTTTCATCTAAATCCAGTGAGAAGCTATCATGGAAAGGTAGTAGGCGGTGGGTAGAGATAACCGTGGGCGTAATAGGTAAGCATGGGTCAATGCGTTCGCTTAGTCCTAGTCTTACTGTCAAGGAAAGTGGCGATATATTGTCACTAGAGGAGAAGTTCCAAGGTATGTACTCCCACTTATTTTCTCTCTTCTTCTCTATAAAAATCATGAGAGTGTTAACTAGTCTTTATAATAGGCGGCACTGGCATAAATCTCACTCCACCTCCAACAACGATCATGAGGTTTGTCTACACACTCCGGTTTTGTCTAGAAATTCTTTTGTGATCTTATTAAGACATGGAGTAGATTGAGAAAACATATGAACATTGAAGATAGCATTTTACTGTATAGAAAAATGATACATGGTTTATATATATGTGATTTCAGTAAGGAAGCATTAGAGAGATGCAAACGAGGAATTGAGCTGATTGCGAAAACTCTCGGGTTAGAAGGGTTTTCACGTATTGATGCTTTCGTGCACGTTGAAACAGGAGACGTATGATCCGACCCGGCGAACTACTTTTGCATTATTCTACATAAATTGTAACCTTCATCTTTTTGACAGGGCACTAACAAGGACGTTATGCAGGTTATGGCAATAGAGGTGAATACAGTTCCCGGAATGACTCCTTCCACTGTTTTAATCCAACAGGTGACACTTTTTGTTATCCATCCTACAGTCAGTTCGGTTTCTATTTGTTTTAGAAAATATATCTACAAAATTGAAAAACGTGTGAAACGCTCACGAGACATTGAACTGATAAACACATTCTTTTCTCTTTTTTTAATGGGATTGGAAACAAATCCAGGCATTAGCAGAGCAGCCGCCAATGTACCCTCCTCAATTCTTTCGCACACTGCTCAATCTTGCTGCTCAAAGAGTCAAGTAAGCCTTTTTCTGTATATATCATTCCCAAGTGTATTAAATAAGAGTGTTGTAAATTTGATTTCGTTGTGTGCTATATTGAAAACAAAAGTTTGAATAATGTGAAAAACAATAATGTACTTCTGTTAACCTGGAATGTATTCATGTGGACATTCTACATTATTGTATTACGACTTCATATGGTAGTGGTAGGCTTTGCCATTGATACATCATACCTATCTATAATTTGGATTTTGCTTATTTATGTTTCGTTAGGCAGAATATAATGTTAACTTTACTCTTCCAAAGGATCGATGCCTCTCAGACTCAGTGTATAATTTATTCAGTCTATATCACTTGTTTTGTTTCTACATACGTTTAGTTACTTCTTTAGATTCCTTAGATGTCATCCCTTCGTATAACCTTGATTCTTTGTGTAATTAGATACTAGGTGGCCGGCCTGCACCCTGTGCAGACATAAACATATTCAAATTATTAACTAAGTAGTACATAGTTTTATAAGTAACGAATTTTATATCATAATACCACCGTCCTTGGGAGAAAGCATCAGGTACAAAAAAATGTTGGTACTCAATATTTTACATGGACGAGATGGAACAAAGTAATTTCAGTATCAAGGGGTATTTATTGTGTGTACGTATAATTGCAACGTTCCAAAATAATTTGTATGTTTAAGAAGATATTTTATTTTCAAAATCTGGAATAAATAGTGTATAGTTTCAGAGGTAACATATTTTATATTATCACTACATTCCCATTGAAACCCTCTTTTACCATTTCAGAATGTAATTAAGGACATAAAAAATTCAAAATATGGAATAAAAAGTTCAAAATATGTAATAAATATGGAATAAATAATGTTAGAAATGGGTTGAGCAGAGAGAAGATACGAATTGCAGTCGGTGATTTTCGAATCAGACTCTGTCAGCTTATCAAAACTATTAACTCGGCGATTAAATATCCAGCTCTCTATGGAGTGACTGCGGATATTGTATCGCATATGCGGATATTTTATCGCATATGCAGATATTAATATTATGATTAGTTTAATTTTACATGGTTAGTTAATTTTTACATACAATGACATGTATATGCATAATATATATTATATGTATAATAATCACATAGTTATGATTCATTATTTGTGGTTGAAAACTATAAATCTTCTTAACATTATTTAATTCAAGATATAATGAAATCTACTTTGCTGTTAGTTTTTATTTTTTATTGTAATATATACAAATTACATTCATTAATTTTTAAACTCTAAACTCTTGGTAAACCTTAAATCCTTAAGTATACTCTAACCCTTTGGCTTTACCGGATAAATCATAAACAATAAACTCAAAACTTTTGGATATACCGTAAACACTAATCTCTCTCTCTCTCTCTCTCTCTCTCTCTCCCTCTCTCCCTCTCTCTCCCCTCTCCTCTCTCTCCCTCTCTCCCACTCTCTCTCCCCTCTCCTCCTCCCTCCTCCCTCTCCCTCCCTCTCTCTCTCCGTCCCTCCCTCTCCCTCTCTCTCCCTCCCTCTCTCTCTCACCTATTAATAGTGAGAAAAATTTCTTTATTATTGATTTACAACATTACAATATCGCGAATTCCACAAAAGTAAAACAAAAAAAATTAATTAATAGAAAATCTAACAAAAGCCACATCTTAACCAATAGAAGAGTATACTATTGATAACACGTTTCAAAACTTAAACAATGTAAATGAGCTTCCGTTCAAACGCATGATTGATTCAATCTCCGCCAAAGATAAAGTCTTAATTTGATCTTCTGATAAACTCAAGCCTGAAAGAACATGTAAAAATTAATTTGATCTACTGACGTTTTTTTTTGATAAAAACATGATAAGCTAAAAAGTAGAATATTCTTTAATAAATTCTCAATAAATCTTATACTTATAAGGTAATATTATTTTTGGAATATCTTGTTAATAAAGCTAAATGAGAAAATCTCGTGAATAGATTGCACCAGAATTTTGGTTGACAAGTCTCACCATAAATATTAAGTTTTAAATGCATGTTTTTAAGAGAGAAAATATCTTGTCAATTAATTTCGTTTCTCTGGCATCTAAAATATTTAGTGAGTAATTAATGAATTAAACAGAGAAATGATCTCAAAAAGATGTTATTTGAATCGAGAAAACACAAAAGATAAGTAAAATGCTAGACTTTACCAAAATATTTAGCTTTCACAATAAGCTATGTAATAGAATGTTCTCAAATTAATTTTAAAAATGTATCTACCTATAAGTTAGGATTATTTATGGAATATATTGTTACTAAAATTACATTTTAAATATAAAAAACAGAATATCTCGGGAGTAGTTTACACTAATGATTTAATTAACAAATCTTGTCCTTAAAGTTTAAATATTAAAGCATGAGATTAGGAAATAAGATATTATTTCAGTAGAGAAAATACCATCCTACTATAGATATTTTAAAAATATAATTGATTATCCAATTTTGATGTACAGTAAAGAAAATACCATTCTAAGTGCATATCTTTTGCATGATCGGAATGGTGAACTCTTAGAGGTCTGAAATATGACCACTTCTCTCAAATCATCTCTGAAAAAATATAAAACAAAATCACAATCAGCAAACCAAAAAACAAATATGTGTATATATAAGCTTATAATTCTAAACAATAATATAAATCTACAAATAAAAAAAAAAAATATTCGCAGCACAAAAAGATGCTATTGAAATGATTTAGCTGAGAGATGTTATCAAATTGAGTAAAATTTTTTTACCAGATTGAAGAACAAAGATGTTATCGAAATGACATATCAAAGAGGTGTACAATCAAATCATATATAGCTTCAGTGGAGAAATCGTCATAATAGGGTATCTGCATATAAACCAAAAGAAAAATCAGCTCTCATGAAATATAAAAGCTTAATGTTCTAAAATAAGAAGAAAAAAAAGTTCAGAACGTTATTAACATTAAAAGTTCAGAATACAAAGTTCAATTATTTCGTTTCTTCTACCGTGAATGTCTTATTTATAGTAAATTGGTAGACGTTTCTCATTGATTTAGCTTGCATGATAAGCTAAGAAGTAGAATATTCTTTAATAAATTCTCAATAAATCTTATACTTATAAGGTAATATTATTTTTGGAATATCTTGTTAATAAAGCTAAAGAAGAACATCTCGTGAATAGATTGCACCAGAATTTTGGTTGACAAGTCTCACCATAAATATTAAGTTTTAAATGCATGATTTTATGAGAGAAAATATCTTGTCAATTAATTTCGTTTCTCTAACATCTAAAATATTTAGTGAGTATTTAATGAATTAAACAGAGAAATGATCGCAAAAAGATGTTCTTTGAATCGAGAAAACACAAAAGTTAAGTATTAAAGTGATTTCATTTTTAGTAGTGTCGATGATTAAAATAAATCGAAAAAGAAATTCTAAAAAATCAATCAACAAAATCAAGAGAATTCTTTCCATTTGTAATAAGGAAACTAATTATTACATGTATTAACTAATATTGTTGCGCAATTAATGTTAATAGAGGGATTAAATTATTTTTTCCTTTTCAATCAGTATTCAATGTTACTTTCCTTTTATAGGGGATCGATGAATTAAAATAAATTATTTGATTTGATAAAATGACTTTATATTCTAATATATCTATAGACTACATAAAATAATAAACCAAAATATTTACTTGAATTGATAAAATGACTTTATATACCATACTTTCGACAATTAGTTACCATAAATAGTTATTAATAATATAATGTAAGTCATTTGGAATCCAAAATATTTATTTGAATTAATAAAATGGATTTATATACCATACTTTCGACAATTAGTTACCATAAATAGTTATTAATAATATTATGTAAGTCATTTGGAAAGTGATGTTAATTGGTCATTAAATTATGTTTTCCCTTGCAATTAGTATTCAATGGTACTTTCCTATTATAGTGAGATCGATGAATTAAATGATATATCGAAATTACAAAATAAGGTAAGTATTTAGAGGGCTTTCCTTTTTAGTAGTGTCGATGGAAAAAATAAATCAAAAAGAAATTCTAAAAAATATTTAACAATAAACAAATATTCAATATAAAATAAATTTAATTTTATTAATAATTTATAACATTCTGTAAATTATTTTAAAATTATGATAAATTTATTCTTTAAACAACGATAAATAATATTAATAAACATGTTTGATTTTTTTAATATTTAAAATAATTATTATATAATTATATTCGAATACAATTCATCAAGTAGAGTATAAAACAATTATAATTATCTTATATAAAATTTCGTTCATTATATTTTATAGTTTATAAATATTAAAAGTAATAAATAAAACATTATTAATCTTTCTATAATTTCGAGAATCAGTTTCCATAAATTGTTATTCTGTAGATTATATGGCAAGTGATGTTAAATGATTTTAGACTTACCTTAAATTTTAGATCAAAATTAAATAAATAAAAATTAAAATCATCTACCAATCAAATTATAACAATTTTCTTGAAACTTCACCTATGAACGACACGTCACCAGAAATCACTAAAGTGACTTTTCTTTTAATATATAGGGGGATAAGTTCAGACCGACATAACCAGACTTGTAGACCTGATAATCTCGGTCCTCTCCCGAGTCTGTAATTTTAATCAAGATCACAAAACCATACTTGTTTTGTATAAAAGGAGAGAGATTCAAAAGAATTACCCACCCTTTTCTGTTGCTGGGATATATTTCCAAATACATTCTGAATTGAATCAAAAGATTACAAGTAGCACCAGTGGTCTAGTGGTAGAATAGTACCCTGCCACGGTACAGACCCGGGTTCGATTCCCGGCTGGTGCATTGAGAGCTATGAGGATTTGTGCAAAGCAAAGGTTGGGTCCTCTGCATTCTTCTGATTACCGGTTGATATAGGCCTTGTTACTGAGCTCTCATGTTTTTTTTTTTTCATTCTAAATACAGAAGGCATGAAAAAAACAACAACTTATATTATAAGAGAAATTATCTACAATAACGTTACATTTCTTGTGTAATGATGACTAGAATAACACACAAAAAGGAAGAAAGAAAAAATACCAGCAAAAGTCTAAAATACTCCAATCCAATAACTGAATTAAACAAAAAAAATTAAATAAAATTTTTATTTAATTTAAAACACTTGGAGTAGAAAATTTTTTTTCTTAAAAGTTCACTTCCCAGCCCCGTAAGTCGTAACCCATAAACTCTAAATCCCTCAATTTAACATGATTTCACCTTGATTCGTTCTTGTTTGCACCTTCTTGGCGCAACGTAAGCGTAGCTAAGCTAGTGACACTCTTCTTTGATTCATTGAATGGAAGAAGAAGGGAAGCAAATAACATATATCATGTATGTGATTGTTTGCGGCGAAAAGAGATCTCTGTTTGAGACTTCTTCTCTTCTATTCTCCAAGAAACTATAAGATGTAAAGGATGTTTTCTATTGATCAGAGTATACACATATTTATACATTGTACAAGAGTGATTATAGGAGGAAATCAAGATGATTGATACACAAGTATCACAAAGAATATACGATGGTTTATGATAGTATCTTCTTTCCTTAATACGCCCCTTCAAGATGGAGGTGCTTTAGCAACACCAATCTTGAAAGAGAAGTAGATAAAAGGAGCACGAGAGAGTGGCTTTGTCAAGGCATCAGCTAGCTGATCTTTGGAGGAGACATGTGCTACACGGAGTGCTCCAGCAGTTACTTGATTTCTGATGAAGTGGTAATCAAGCGCTAGATGCTTCATCCTAGAATTAAAAACAGGGTTTGCACATAGATGTGTGGCACCAACATTGTCACAGTAGATAACCGGAGGACCCTTAATATTTATCCCAAGCTCAACCAAGAGTGAACAGACCCAACGAAGTTCCGCAGAAGTATTTGCGACTGATCGATATTCATCTTCAGTGGAGGATCTAACTATTCCATTCTGTTTCTTTGATGACCAAGAGATGGGATGCTTACCAAGATAAACAATGTAGGCATTTGTGGAAACAAAATCATCAGTATCACCAGCCCAATCAACATCCGAGTAAGCATGAAGAGAGGAGATGTTGTTGTGACTGAAGAAAAGACCATGTGAAGCCGTTCCAGCAAGGTAACGCATGACTCGTTTGACCGCCTGCCAATGATTCAAAGTCGGAGCATGCATGTATTGAGATAACTTGTTGACAGCGTAAGAGATATCAGACCGCGTAAACGCAAGATATTGAAGGCTTCCTACGGCTGAGCGATATTATTTAGGATCCGACAGAGGAGCGCCCATGTTGATTGTAAGCTTTGGATGCGTGGCCATGGGTGTTGACACAGGATGTGCATTCATGAGCTTAAACCGAGAGAGAAGATCCAGAATATACCTTCGCTGTGTTAGGTGTAAGCCCGAAGGAGTTCTGATAGCTTCTATACCAAGGAAGTAATTAAGATCCTCTGGTTCTTTCACTGAGAAACGAGTTGCGAGAGAATCCAAGAACGTCTGGAGAAGAGATGTGTCATTACCAGTAACAATAATGTCGTCGACATATATCAACATGTAGAGAAGACTGGAGCCTCGGCGTAAGATGAACAATGATGTATCAGCGACAGAGTTGACGAAACCAGACTGAAGAAGATAGTTGCTTAGATCTTTGTACCAAGCCCTCGGCGCCTGTTTCAAACCATAGAGAGCTTTGTGCAATCGACAAACATGATTCAGAAGATCATCATCCACAAAGCCGGGAGGTTGAATTGTATAGACTTCTTCAGTTAATGTGCCCTGAAGAAAAGCGTTATTCACGTCTAGTTGCTTGATTGGCCAGGAGGGACTCACCGCAATGTTCAGGACCAGACGAATTATCGTTGATTTTATCACGGGACTAAACGTCTCGGTGTAGTCAATGCCAGGAAGCTGAGTGTAGCCCCTTGCGACTAAGCGAGCCTTGTACCTGCAAACAGAGCCATCGGGGTTGTATTTTATGGTGAAGATCCGTCGACAGCTAACCGGATTCTGATGTGGTGACGGAAGGACCAGAGAGAAAGTGTGATTCGCAACAATCGAGTTGAACTTATCAATGACGGCTTGTCTCCAATTTTGATCTGCTAGGGCTTGAGCAATAGTGGTAGGGATGAAGGGTTGGGATTGACTGAGGTTGGTGGCATAGGCATATTTGGAATTGGGTTTGGAGATGCCTTTCTTGGCACGGGTTGTCATCGGGTGTTGATTTGGCGGTGGTTCAACGACGGGTTGATGCGGAGGATTTACGCGATTTGGTTGGGAAGAGGATGAGAGATTATTGTTTACTGGGCTTGAGATATTTGGTTGGGCCTCAGGTAAAAGTGGTTGGGCGGTGGGGTTTCTGGTTTCTGATTGGGCTTCGTTAGGGAGATTGAGATTTAGGTGGGCTTTGGTGTTTGGTGTTGAATGGGCTTGGGTATTGTCATTCGGATTTAGGGTCGGTTGGGCAGGCTCGGGTGAGTTGAGAGGATCACTTTCAGTTATTGGAGAGGATGGCATTGGGGGAGGAGATGGCGATAGCGGTTATCGATCTGCACTCGGTGGCGGTTGAGGAGGAGCTGTCTCTGGCGGCACCGACGTCGTGGAAGTGACAGAGACGGAAAAAGTCCAGTCATTTACTTCAGCAGTAGGAAGAGAAGAATTTTTGGTGAGAGACGGAAAGGGGAATGTGTCTTCAACAAACCGTACATGGCGTGAGACATACAAGCGAGATGAGATCGTGTCATAGCATAGGTAAGCACTCTGTGTTAATGAATAGCCAAGAAAAACACATTTTGTTGAACGATTTTGAAGTTTATGATTTTGATAGGGACGTAACCAGGGAAAGCAAAGACAACCAAAAATCTTTAGCTTTAAGTAATTAGGCTGAGCTTTAAAGAGTAGAGAGTAGGGAGAGTTTAGAGATAGAACTGGGGTAGGCATGCGATTTGTTAGATACACAGCAATAGAAAAAGCATAAGACCAAAATGTGTTTGAAAGATTAGCTTTATGAAGAAGAAAAAGACCAGTTTCAACAATATGACGGTGTCGTCTTTCAGACAATCCGTTATGTTCTGGTGTGTGAGGAAGTGTGGTGCGATGAGAGATACCAGTTTCAGAGAGAAAGGAGCGTAAAGCAATAAACTCTCCTCCATTATCAGAGAAGAGAGTATCAATTTTGGTTTGAAATTTGTTTTCTGTAAGGGCTTTAAAACGAATAAAAGTTTCTTTGACATGGGATTTTAGTTGTAGAGGGTAGAGCCATGAATAGCGAGTAAAATAGTCAACAATTAGAAGATAATGTTTGTATTTGTCAACAGAGACCACTGGAGAAGTCCATAGATCAGTATAGAGGTATTCTAGTGGACGAATGGAGGAGATAGAGGTTTGAGCAAAAGAAAGCTTATGACTTTTATTAGATAAGCAATCAAAACAAGAAAAATTATGGGAAACAGAGTCTGAAATAGGTAAAGAGAACTTAGATAAGATAGATTCTAGAATTTGAGTGATGGGATGACCAAGCCTTGAATGCCAATCAGAAAAAGAAGTTTTGACAGTGGGAGTAGCAAAGAACGAAGCTGCTGAAGTATTTTGTGACAAAAACTTAAAAGAGCTATCCTATAGAACTTTTCTATTTATTTAATATTGCAGTGGCATGAGAAAATGTAAATATTTAGGAAAAGCTAGGGTCAATTCAGTTTTGTACTCCTGATTTAATTAATTAGATAAAAATTCACCCTATCTCTATTTATTTACCTTCAATCTCTTTAACATAATTTTTGTAAGTAAACAATTTTATTAAAGATATGTATACATTTTCACATATTATAACTTGTTTTTTAAAACGGATATATATTCTCAAAAATATGAATGTAATCAAAATTATTTTAAATCTTATACTATATGTTTTCTATATAAAAAGTCTATGCTGAAATTATTTAAAAGTATGTGCAAACTTTATCACGGTACTCGCGAAGAAGGTCAAAATATCATTTAAAAAAATAATTATCATGTTCCACCGTGTGATTATTACATGGTTATTCTTTTCATTTCTTATCTCAATATGTACATTTCACAAATTAACCTTTAATTAAAAGGTCAAAAAACTGAATTACTTTAAACTTTAAACAACATAACCGGCCGCTTGTGGTCTAGTGGTAAAGAGCTCACGACTGTGAATTCTGCCACCTAGGTTTGAATTCCAGCCACTGTCGACTAAAATGGGATGAAAAAGATGGTTCCTGCTGAATACTTTTATGGACTCCCCGGTTCAGCTCCGGTAGACAGTCTTTAGGCGCTAGTCGGGTCTCTTTCGAAAGCATCGAGAACCAGATCATCAAAAAAAATTAAACAATTATCTTAATCTTAATTTATAAATACTAAATCTTAAATCATAATCACTAAACAAAAAAAATAGTTTTAACTAATGCTATTTTGTGAATTTTTCTTGATTTGTTACTTTAAAAAAAAAAACAAGTTGTGCTATTGTAGGATATTACTCTATAATAGTCTCTCAAATTTTATATTATTTATCCTGGCTGAATCCATACTCAATATGGCTGTAATTTAAAAATCCAATAACACACTTTGTACATATATTTTTTTCAAAGTTGAACAATACATTAAATATTTCATCAAAAGAAAATTCTAAATGGGGCTCGGAACCCCTAAAAGCCTAAGCAAGTAACAACACCAATAGTACATTCTCTCTCTCGAGCGTGCAGACAACTATACTCCAACAACCCTAGCTCCGGCCGCCACTGCTAGGCGTCGCCGGAGGCATCCCCTCTCTCTCCCTTTCTCGTTTTTCTCTTTGCTTTCATCCTCCTCGGGCTTCACTTGGTCGATATGCTTGCGATTCTGTGCTGTTGAAGACCTCTCCTAGAGATCTCTTGTGTTCAACGGAGATGGTTTTTGGCTTCCAATGGAGTGGCGGCGAGATCAAGGCGAACCGACGGAGATGAAAGTCGGCTTTTAGGGTTGAAAATTTCACAGATCCAGTTTTCCCTTTTTGGGATCTACGGTGGAAGATTCACGACGTCGGCGCGTGACGAGGTGTGACATCTCCTTCATCACAGATCTACATGTCCCTGCGACGGTGAGACTGCTGGAGGAGTGCTGCGACGGGCGGTGGAAAGGGGCTCGTTCTTCGGTTCCCGGAGACGACGTGCGGCATGAACTCTCGACGAAGGACTTGTCAACCGGAGTGGAGGTTTCTGCTGATGAAGCACGGTGGAGCCGTACTTCCCAGCGTCGGTGACATCCCGGCGGTATGAGCTCTGCACCCTTTGAAGCCGCGATTTGGTGATCCTTGCTCGTTTTCCGACGTCAAACCCGCTTTTCATTCCGGGCACTCATGTCCGGTTTATGGCTTACGGTCGGGATGGTGATGCCAGAGGGACAAGAGCTTGGTCGGTATGCGCCAGTGGTGATGGTCCTGTTAGTACATGTGCTGAAGGCTTATCATTAGGAGACTATAGGCGGTTAAAAAATTAGAACCGGTTATGCTTCGAGTCTCTTTGTGTTATCACTGTCTTCGTACTTTGTGGTCAAATTTAGTAGGGTCTAAGGAACGGCCATCTCGTGTCGTGAGTTGGTGTCGTTTCCGAGTGGTGAAAAATGCAGCGACGTTTCAAATCGGGTAGCGTAAGATCCAACTTAGTGATCTTAGGTGTTACTAGATTTCGTCGTTTGTATGTTGGGTTTAACTTGTGTGGTTAAAATCCTGTATTCATCTTTGGTTAATGAAAGTTGATGTTGAGCCAAAAAAAAAAAAAAAAAAAAAAAAAAAAAAGCCTAAGCAAGTAACTCTTTTTAGTTTCTTGCATACTGCATTTTTGAATTATGTACTAATTAACTTGGAGTTCCACCTCTATTATGATCAGTTTATCACAATCACAAGTTCAGAGTCATTTCCGTGATGGGATTAAATTGAATGGAAATAAATATAAGAGAAGTTGACTCAGATATTATATATTTTAGGACTTATGACCAGAATCATACAAATCATTTTTTTATTACTGGCATTTTTGTCTTTTATCCACGTTATGAGAAAAAACGTATTTACGAGAATGCCATTACTTTTTAACGCCACGTAAGCAAAAATCTGGCGACACGTAGGAATACGCTTCCGTGTTTTCATTAAGTCAGCCGTATAAGAATACGTCTTTCGTTACGGCTGGTATATGTATAAGTGTTGGCTGACTTATAATAAAATAGTTGACTTAGTAAAAAAGGCTGATTTAAGACAATAAGTAAACCACGCGTAAGGGTTGAGTTATATGAATCTAGTTGAGTTATTGGACAACGGCTGACTTACGTACTGACGTTACGGCTGACTTAATCATCGATGGATTGATTTCTGAAAAATTTGGTTGAGTCGTAGTAAAGACACGACTCAGTTATATACCCACGGCTGAGTTAATGAACACCGAATGGCTGGGTTATGGGATGTTTGACGGCTGGGTTATCTTAAATCAGCCGAAACTGGATGGTTTAACATGAAACTCAGCTATATTGTGGTTGAGTTATTAGCGAAAGATTAATTACTAGAATAATATTGTTTTACGGCTGAATTGTTAAACGATATGGTTGGCTTATTGTATTTCATCATAATTACAGCTGGGTTATTGAAAAAGATTAATTACTAAACTAGTATCCACGTTTCGGCAGACTTACTTACTACATGTGGACTGACTTAGGGTGTCTGAGTTATATATTATTTTGGTGGCTGAAAAACCGAATTTCCATGTCAGCTGCCATGTCATCAATTCGGATTTGCCATGTCATCAATAACGAAAGAATTTCAAAACTAGGTTTTAATCAGCCTGTTCATATTCCTCTCCTCCCCTTTCATACCCGTTATTTCTCTTCTTCATCTATCTCAGTTGGTTATGGATCTGGTTATTATTGTTTCCGGTAACTGGATTAAGAAAAACAAATATGTATTCAACGCTGATAGTAGAGGGTGTAGAGTTCTCCATTTAGATGAGAACTCTACACATGAAGCTTTCGCAAAGTCTGTTCTCGATGATTACGGATTGAATGAAATGAGTGATCATATTCTGCTAAGCTACATGTTCTCGAATAAATCATTGAAAACAATGGCGCACGACACTCCACCAGTGTACGTGTCCAATACTCGGCAGTTGCAAGGTTTTGTAGCCCTAAAGAAAATCGAACAACTACGTCTTTGTGTTGAGATTACGGAGAACAAGGACGACAGAGCAAGAGAGAAGACTAAAACAAACTTCAGTTTTAGCTCAGAAGTAGAAGCGTCAGAAGTAGAAGCGTCAGAAGTTGAGTCCAGAGACGATAATTACAGTGGGAGTTACGATGGTTGCAGTTCGGAGAAGGAAGAAGAGAACAATGAGATTGATTGCTCTAGTATTGTGGAAAGAGAAAATCAGAACGTAGGCGGAGAAGATGAAACAGGCAGAGAAAACGAAGAAGACGATGAATTTGATAGCCGATTTGATATGTTCGACGACTCGGACGGTGCGTCATCTGAAGATGATAACTTCAGCTCATACGGTGAGTCTCCTTTAGAAGACGAAGAGTCACCAACGATACCTCCCAAGAAGATATATCAGAACTTCTCGATGAGCGGGTCTAAAGAGAGTGAGGAGGTTCTTCCAAGGTTGGAGATGTCGTCGTTAAATCTTGCGGTAGGGCAACGATACGAGAGTAAAGCCGATTTGGAGAGACAACTGAAACTTCTTATAGTGAAGGATCGATTTGATTATGATGTAGACATATCAACCCGAACATTATTCATTGTTAAGTATTGGGTTGATGGATGTATCTGGAGGGTTCGTGCTTCTACCAAAGGGGAATCCCCGGCGTTCTATGTTTGTATTTACGAATCGAATCATACATGTTCTACAACTGAGCGTTCTAATCGATGTCGAAATGCAACACCAGATATTTTAGAAGAGTTGTACAAGAACTTTCTCGGCGACGTTGGTCCGGCCGTTCGCCCTACGAGTGTTGGAATAGCTATCACTAAGCAGTTTGGTGTAAAGGTAATTACTTTGGTGTAACTGAGTTATGTTTACGAAACAGCTGAGTAATATGTGTTTCGTAGCGGCTGATATATTTACACAATGCGGCCGGGTTATATTAAAATAGTGTTGAATTAGTTTTAAGTTGTGACTGACTTAATTGTATGATGTGGCTGAGTTATGTGTATCGTTTTTCATGTGAACAGATGAAATATTGGAAATCTTACCGGACGCTGAAATTTGCAAGGGAAATCGTTCAGGGAACACCTGAGAGTGGGTTTGAACGCTTGGCTTCTTACTTATACATGATAATAAGGGAAAATCCGAGTACAGTTGCGCGTCTTCAAATCGATGAGAATGGAAAATTCATGTATGTGTTTCTTGCGTTTGGTGCGAGCGTAAATGGGTTTCCTTTCATGCGCAAAGTTGTGGTTATCGACGGTACGTTTCTTAATGGTAGATACAAAGGGACGCTTCTCACAGCACTAGCTCAGGATGGTAACTTTCAGATTTTTCCAATAGCCTTCGCAGTGGTTGACACTGAAAATGATGATTCCTGGCATTGGTTTTTTACGCAACTAAAAGTTTTGATTCCTGACGACGAGGGTCTTGCGATAATCTCGGATAGGCATAACTCGATTGGGAAAGCAATTATAAATGTGTATCCGCTTGCTTCTCGTGGAATTTGCACGTACCATCTATATAAGAATATACTGGGACGGTACAAAGGAAAAGATGCATTTCGTCTGGTGAAGAAAGCGGCGAGATGTTTTAGGATGTCTGACTTTACTCAGATTTTCGAGGAGATTGAAGCGATTAATCCAGCACTCCACGGCTACCTCCAAAGGGCTGATGTCCGACTGTGGACGCGTGTTCATTTCCCAGGCGAGAGGTACAATTTGATGACTACGAACATAGCGGAATCAATGAACA
Organism: Brassica rapa; assembly: GCF_000309985.2. NCBI lineage: Eukaryota > Viridiplantae > Streptophyta > Magnoliopsida > Brassicales > Brassicaceae > Brassica > Brassica rapa. The sequence goes on along the minus strand of NC_024795.2, from coordinate 18,712,791 downwards.
GAGCATTGTCGAATGCTAGAGGTCTTAACATTGTTCGGATATTAGAATCGATACGGGTTATGATGACCAGATGGTTTGCTGAACGAAGAGAGGATGCCAGATCGCAGCGAACCACTCTTACTCGTGGTGTGGAGAAACTACTATATGTAAGTAAGCCTTTAAAAAAATTAGTCAGCCTTTAAATTCATAAGTCAGTCTTTACAGCTCTTAAGTCAGCCCTTAAGATGTACTAAGTCAGTCGTTTCACATTAATTATATATTTTTTAATAGGGTCGTGTAACTGCCGCCAGAGATTTGACGGTACAGAGGATTGATGATCATCACACTGAAGTTAAATATGGATCTTCCGGCGAGTCTTTGCATGTTGTTAATTTGGTAGAGCGAAAGTGCACATGTCGCCGTTTTGGAACTCGAGAAATTACCATGTGTACACGCAATCGCAGCGGCGGAATCGGTCATGCCGGTTGATTCAGCGCAACCTGTTCCAGAACTCGTGGCTAACCAACGCTGCTTGCCCCCGACTGTACGTCAACCACCAGGCAGACCGAAGAAAAATTAGATGAAATCTGCTTTAGAAGTTGCACTATCAAACAAACGTCCTAGGAAAGAGCACACATGTTCTCGATGTAGACATAGTGGTCATAATGCGAAAACTTGTCCGATGTAAGCAAGTGTTGTAGGGATTTTCATGTTTTTGTATTACGGCTTAGTTTATGGTTTTAATGTTTTTGTAATACGGCTGATTTGTTGATTTTCATGTTTTTATTACGTCTGGGTTGTTGTAGGGATTTTCATGTTTTTGTATTACGGCTTAGTTTATGGTTTCAATGTTTTTGTATTACGGCTGATTTGTTGATTTTCATGTTTTTCTTACATCTGGGTTGTTGATTTTAATAGTTAATACTTATGGCCGGGCTGTTATTTTTCATGTCCTATGGAAAGCATCTCAACGACTCTGATATGCGTAACGGCTAGGTTAGTGTTAACATGGGCTGAGTTTTTGTTTACTAAGGCTGAGTTACCTTTTAACGGCTGAGTTATTTTTAATTAGTAGTATGAAATAGGATGATTTGATCCTATTTTTCTTATATCATTATGCAAAAACTTGTCCGATGTAAGCAAGTGTTGTAGGAATTTTCATGGTTTTAATGTTTTTGTACTACGGCGGATTTGTTGATTTTCATGTTTATTCTTTAAAAATTCCCGCCAAAAAAAGGAAAGGTCGTCAGACGACTGATTTCACACTGCCAATAAATAAGACTTTCAACTCTTTATTTTTACACATTTTCTCTGTCTATCTAAATCAATTTCACCCCTGAGAGAGTAAATGAAATTTTTCCCTCTTCTTGAATTGCCTGAAGAAATTCAGGCGGTAGTGGTTGAACGTGCGGCCCGTAACTCCATCCAAGATCTATTTGGCCTCAAAGCATCGTCGAGGTCGATGAAGGCGTTAGCAGAGCGGCGTGGGGTTTACCAATTCCTCGATGTTTTATCCGTTCCCTGGGAACTCAATATGCCTTCTGAGTTGTTGAAAGCTTGCTACAATGAGGGAAATCCAAGCACGCTTTATATAAAAGGTGTACAGTTTTTCTACTCCTTGGACCTTCATGAAGAAGGGCTTTCTCTCATGAAGCGTGCAGCAGATGCTGGATATGAGCGTGTTGTGTATACACACGCAATGACTCAAGTAATCTTTGAGGGTGAAGGGAAATATTTTCATGGTATTCCATTAGAAGTAAGGTTTTAAGTAACTGCAAGACAACATATACCTCAAGATCATGATCGATTCTAAACTCGTTAATTCAATAAATAAGAGACGTTCGGTTGATTATATATTCACTTATTAGGGAATGTTATAACATTTTTTAAGTATAAACATATCAATTATTTTAATTCAGGGTATGGTTTGAGGTATGGCTGACTTTTATCTACCTTATCGGCTGCTTTATGAAGACGAATCGGCTGACTTATTAAATATTTTCCTATCTTAGGGTATGGTTTGAGGTTTGGCTAAGCTATATCTACCTAAACGGCTGTTTTATGAAGACGAATCGGCTGACTTATTAAATATTTCCCTATTTTAGGGTATGGTTTGAGGTTTGGCTGAGCTATATCTAACGTAACGGCTGCGTAATTTAAACAAGGTGGCTGAGTTACGATAAACAAATCATAACTTTAAGTCAAGTACAAAATATCTAGGCATAAGTCATACAAAACTCATCTTCATTCATCGCACAGATAATATACGAAGCAATATGCTGCACAGATAATATATAACTCAGCTGTACCATACTTATAACTTAGCCGTAAAGTAAATATAACTCAGCTGCATACTTACATTTTGAACCAGCCATCCATATTCTTTGATGGGCCAAGGTCTTGGAGTGATGAGGATTCTGTAGAACTCAATATCCTCGTGAGCTTTTCCATGTGGAATTTTTCTGATAATTTAACACAACTTAGTCTCTGCAAAATCTTTTTATTAGCTAAAATCAACGAAATGGTGCAAAAGTCTTTACTCGTGTGGCTTTCGGTGTTGCAAAAGATTATCCTTTTTAACCGGATCAACAGGTCCTAGGGAATCATATATTGTAGGTGAAGGTTCAAAACCTTTTCTCATGCACGTCATTACATTGTCTCCGATGTGGGAAAATGGTACAGAAGGACCAAATTCCGCACTCATTTGAGACCCATCTGGAGATAATTGAACAGCTTTCAGCCGATACTCCTTTATTCTTCCACACCTTTTCCTTTCATCTTCCTCCACATCAGATTCCGGCCACAGTTCGTCTGAATACTTGGTGTTCTTAATTTGCTTAGTCGGAATGGGTATTCTTATTGTACCACTGCGAGTCCTTTTTGAAGCAGGAATATCTTTCTTTGAGTCAGCCTCTTCTTGCTTCTTCTTCTTCTTTAAATCAGCCTCTTCTTGCTTCTTTTTCTTCTTTAACTCAGCCTCTTCTTTCTTCTGCTTCTTCTTTAACTCAGCCTCTTCTTGCTTCTTCTTCCTCTTCAACTCAGCTTCTTCTTGCTTCTACTTCTTCTTTAACTCAGCTTCATTCCTCTCCAAATCAGCCGCTAAGTTATTTCTTTTCCCTAAGCCCCTGCAATAGCGTCCGAATGGTGGTTCCTTACCAGGAGAATCAGAGACCAAATCAGCATTTGTTGCATCGGCATTACCAAACGCCGAATCCAAGTTCTTTTTCACCCCAGCAGCCTTATCCCTGACAGCCTTCGAATTCAACTTTGCTCCCATACCTTTCGCATCAGCTTTAGCAATATCATCTGCCAGATTCTTCTCAGATTGGCCTTTATCAGGGGTCTTTTGCGGTTGGTTGTCTTCGAACTGTTTATCAATAGGGGTCTTAGATGCTGGTTGACCACTATTAGAGTCCGGCTGTCGGTTGTCTTCTGAGACCATCACGTTTTGACCATCAGGTTGACCACTATTGGACTCTGGCTGTTAGTTGTCTTCTGAGACCATCAGGTGTTGACCTTCAGGTTAACTACTATTGGACACCCCCAAAACTCTCAGACGCTCTTTAACTGTAGTTTTCACTGTATCTCCAATGGTATCCAAAAGACCTTGGGAAAAATCTCCAAACTTGGTGTCGTATTCTGTTAATCTCGAGTCAAATTTTTGGTCCAACTTCTCGAGATGAGCAACTATGTTCAGCAGAACCGCTTCGCTACGACCCTTCTCTTTTGCACTCTCCTTCTCCTCTACAACAGCAGTTTCACCCTCATTGATTTTCACCTCATTCTGTTTCTTACCTTTCTTCTGCTTCTTTGAGGGTGGCTCAGCCTCTGACGAAACTCCAGCCTTCATTTTTTTTGTTCTTCACATTCGATTGCACATAAAAATCTCTAACAAACCTATCTGCATGTATATCTTTAATTAGGTTATCAAGTTGTAGGTCATCTGCTTCATCCTTCCACTGAGGAAACAGCTCTTCTAGACCCTCCTTCATCACCATTTTCCTCACACGCACCTACAACACAAAAACATAAATCACTCATTAAAATTAACAACTCAACCATAAAATAATCCAATAACTCAGACATTACATTACAGGATTCATATGTCTGATTTAAACCTTACCGTTCCATGATCATTCATCTCCTTAGCTATTGTAGTAGCAAGACTTGCACGAGTACGACTTCCACCCCATTGCAAAAGCGGAATTTCGTCTGGATTCACTTTTCTGCCATAAAGCTCTCCGAACACTGTGACAGATTCATACGCCCAAACCAATAACACGTCCTTGAAGCCGCTAAGGGTGTACGACCCTCCTTGTGGATGCAACAACTTGATAGAATCAACAAGAAATTCATAGGCAGTCCGACCCCAAGGATAAGTCATCAGGGCGTCATCATCGAATACTCTTTTTGCACTTTCAAAGGGTATTCTACAATTATGATGCAAGCCATAAAGTCCAATGGCTATAAGAAACAACAGCCTACACCATTTCCGCTGATCAGCACTCCAGAATGGACACTCCGTTAAAGCTTCTATAAGCTCATCAAACTTGGGTCCGCACCCAAGCGTCACTTTCAACAACTCTCACAACGCTTTGTAATTCTCTGGATCAGGTTCAAAACTTTCTTCTGGCAGTGGATTTGTGTTTAAACCCGTGATCTCACCAAATTCTATTAAGCTAAACCTGAGAGGTTGATCAACAACGAGAGACCAAATCTCCTTCTTATAGACTCGCAGCTGTCTACAAGTAGATAATGTACGGTCTTACCAGACCACACCAATTTGCTCTCAGCCAGTTTAGCAATCAATCCAACAGGATACGTCTTCAGATTATCCCACACATGTATTCCAATTGCTTGTCTAAGTCGAGGGATCTCAGAAAAATGACTATTCGTATTAATGCTTTTGTTTTCAAAAATAGAAGCCCCTTCATGGTAAAGTCTTGGAGGGTAATCCCTTGCTAGATATTCGGAAACATCCATCTGATCAAAAAAGACATATATAACATATCAATGATAAATCAGAAGAAAGACATAAAATAAACAAGCCACAAAACATAACTCAGCCATCATTACATAAATAAATCAGTCTCAAAGAATACTAAATCAGTCACAATTACCTTCTATAAATCAGACGTTAAGGATCCTAAATCAGCCGTAACGAATACTAACTCAAACTCAGACAAAACATATATCTAACTCACAGCATTAATTATACTCACTCAAATACTCGAAAAAACTCAGAGCAAAACCTCGAAATATACCAGAGAATACGATTACGGAGATTTGAGGAGACAACCAATCTGAAGAAGAAGCTTACGGACACACGATTTCAGAGAAACGGAGACTAGAGAAGAATATTACGGAGATTATTTCAGAGAAGCCGTTTTGCCGAGAAGAGTTGTAGTGAACACGATTTTGAAAACAGTTAGGGTTTAGTGTGAGAACAGTCTCGGAGAAGTTAATGATCGTCGTTTGATTTTCCTTCATGTTAAGTGACGTGGTATAATTACTTCTGATGTGGATTTTCAAATTAAAATTAATCACAACTAAAAAAAATAATAAAGGACTTAAACAGTAATTTACTAGGGTTCTAAAAACACTCTAGTCATTTTCAAAAGATTTGTATTAGTCTAGTCATTACCTCACTTTTTTGTATTAATCTAGCCATTTTCTCTAAATATAATAAACAAAATTGCAGTTTGTCATACTGTATGGGGTGAAAACTTTGGTTTATGTTTATCTATCCAAGTAAGGTTCTCCCAAATATAAAAATAAACTTGCATTTTATTCTCTACATATTATAAATTGTTAAAGAGAATATTTGAGTTTCCCCGATGCAAAATATACCTTAAGCCTTCTCGATTCTTGGGATATTTCTCAATTATACTCACCATTGGAAGTATATTTCAATTAATTAAACTGGTGACCTAATGCGCCTTCGTCTTTTTTTTTTATACAACGCCTTCGTCTTATTCGCTTGTTTATTTGCGAATGCGCACTAGTTTATACTTCCTTTCATAAAGAACTAGATTTTTTAACCGCGCTACGCGCGGATAAGATATTATATATATATTTTAATTTCAAATAATTTAATGTATAATATTTTTTTACATTATTTAAATAATATCTAAAAGAAGACTATAAAGCACAAATATAGTTTGCAATTTTTCTTTGTAATTTCTTGGATATCATTATATTGTTTGATTGTTGTACTTGATTTACATATTTTCATGAATATTTGTGACAGATGAATATCTCTAATTTTTATGATCAGTAAATAATTATATACTTGTAATAAAATAATTAAAATTGAAAATTACTTACTTTTTAATCAAACTTGTTTTTAATTTGACTTATTAATACGAAAAATATGATATTAATTGGACTTATTTTATTACCGTTTAAATATTTTATTGATATTATCTAAGAAGCTTTCAAGTGATATTTTAATATCATATTTTATTTTTTCTTAGTTTGTTTTGTTAATTTTTCTATTTCTTTCAAAGAGTTAATATATATATATTATATATATATATGTCAAGTGAATTTCCATTAAATAATTTTGTTTATGAAAATACAGTTTTTAAATAATAAAATTTAAAATAAAATTATAATATTAATTTGCTGTATTTATTGGTATTTTTAATTATTATATTATATATAAGGGTCGCTGTGGTGTTCATATACCCATTCATTAATATTTGAATATTTGGGTTTTTCAATTTTTATTGATCTATAATCCGTTCATGTTTTTTTCTTATTAAGATTGGGTTAAATTCACATTCATATATTATTGGATATACCCAAACTGTGTATTAAATATTCAAAATATATAATATCGATATCTTGTTTTTCCATCAGCTTATATATATATTGGACTAACATATTTGTGCTCGAACTAACACAAATATCCAAAAATAAATTTATTTTCAAATTATCAAAACACTTAATATATCAACAAAAGACACATAATATCTGAAATTGAGGAAATAAATATATTCAAGGTTGGCACTTTAAATAATTTTGGATATGTTATGGATTAATTTTGGATATCGTGTATTATCTAATCGGGTTCAGTTATTTAATCTCTTTCAATTTAATATTTGTTGCAGTATTTTTTTAGATCTAACCAAATTTAAGTTCTAGTATTTTGAATCGCGGATTTGGAGCCGGATTTTATACCCAGTTCAAATATAGAAGACATGTTATTTTCTAACAATTTGATTGATTTAATAAAAATTTGCTTGGGTCGATAACTTAAAAAGTCTTCAAATGAATCGCGGGAAGCAAACTTATGTTGTTATATTATATATATTTACGTATATGTAATCTATATATAAAGCTAGTAAAAGTTATTGAATTGATATGTTTAATTATTGCATCTTTAAATAATATTCTTTTAAGGATTTTAGAGAACTATATCCTTGAGTTGTTTTGTCAAAATTTTAAACTTTAAATAGGAACTAAAATAATATATTAAACTTACTCTTACTTAACTCGAACACGTATGTGAAAATATTTTGTGCTCAGTTCAGGACGACCAAATTTAGTTCATATCTTAACTTTGTCATCGAAACAAAAATCTATGCTTTTGCATATTTTTCAATGTTCTCATAGACTTTCAAAGAGTATATTAGCTTCGACTAATCAGTTAATTGTTAGTTTTTTGCGAAAACAAAGTTTCCTAGACTTGAAAGTTGAACTCATATTATTGTAACCGTACATAAAAATTTGAATCTCCAATAGACACCAATAGATATTGATATCGACCTTCATAATTAGTTTGATCTAAAGAGGCTCTACCCAATCTATAGCAGAAGATTATAAAAACTCGAGAAAATTTTGATTTTCCTCTTCAGTGATATAAAACCTTCACAAGAATTGTCAAAACCAAGAAGGAGATTAGGCCTCTGAGCTGCAGCCTCAATAGCAGCAAAGAGGATGAGGGAACTTGTTGATCTGTTTTTAGGTTATGCTGTCTCCCTCAACCTCTCTTGATTCATATCCTGGAGATGGTGGAAGCGGTGGAGGATGAGGCCGCACCAGTCAGTTCAAACTCAAACTCAAATTCTCAGACTCATCCATTATCTGCTTTTTCATATTCCCACCAAGAACTTCAGCTTCACCAGATACAACCAAAAGATGGCACATAGATTCTACTGAAACTAACCCTCAAACTAAAGAGATACACCTAAGACTCTACTACAGAATTATCAACACGTCTACTCTTCCGATTTATCTTGTACGTTAAAACAACTATAAACTTAACCGTAGAAGAAAAAGGCAAGTAGCTGTAACTTCTAATTGTCATTTACTGATAATGCAAAACATTACAGCTACTGGTTCATATCCCACCCGCTCTGTATATGGCTATACGAAAAATCTCTCATCAGATCCACCACTGGCCTTGTTGTCCTCTGATTCCTTCTGTTACGCGTCAGGTTTCGTTGAGTGGAGATCAGGGAATAATACCTGAGATGAGATCCGCCCCATGGCTTATGATAACCTCTTTTGCATCATGTAAGTATCTCAGCCTCGAGTACCTAACTCCGTACTTCTCTACAATGTTTTTCTACATCTAATCAGAATCACTAACACAGCTCAATATTTGAATGTTGAAATCTTCCACGTAACCTTATGTTGTAGACTGGACCAAATATGAGGTATCACTTCGAAATGGCAGGTTCCATGTCACAACTTTGTCCTTTGGCTACAAATATGAATAAGCAAAAATGAGTTGGACAGTTAGTTCTTTTCACATACAGACGCAAAAACATATTATCTGCCACAAAAAATTACAGCTCAAGAGTCAAAAGGGATGTGTTGTAGTGTAAGGATCCTACCTGAGAAGTACGATCCCCATCCTCTAAATCTTCAACCACTGCAACCAATAAAAGTTAGCATAAGGCCCAAAACAATTCTAGAACGCTCAACAAAGAGAAGTTGAGTGACTGCAATGAGTGTACTCACGATCTGATAACACAACGCATCAAACGCTATGTCCTCTTACACAGAGGTCTGCATTCATCCATATCAGCTTAAAGTGATCAGTTTCCGTGGGTTTATGCTTCCATAGAAACCTGGTTTCTTGTTGATCAGCGTGGAAGAAGTTGAATGCCCATCTCCTTATATCTTTATGGATAGTCCCTGCTGATTCTGTCAACAACAAAATATTATCTTTGAGTAGAAAAGATGTATACACAGATAAAGAGTTTATGTATTCACCTCATCTGCTGCACATAAACTTCGAGATCAACGTTTGTTTTGGGCTTTCAGACGAATAGAAATCGAAGATTTCATCTGAAGACAAATCCAACTCATCAAAAGGGTCCATTACTGTAAACTGATTCCCCTCCCTCATTTCTAATATATATAGTCATATTTTCTCATCCCCTTCTAGTATTTGAGCACTACTTGTTAAACGAAATCTAAAGCAGAGTAATTCTGCCAGCTTTATGGCTAGGAGACAATAAGGGTTACCTTTCTTATGAGAATAACATGGAAGAGGAAAATCTGCCGCATGGATGTTTGAGCATAAGCCGTTAACAAAAACGATATAACCTGTAAGAAAACAAAACACTACAAACTTCATAAGTTAAGTGAAGTTGCATAAGATTTTATGAGAGATAAGCAAGTGTGAAGAGCATACTGTACATATATTGTAGCAAAAGCTCATTTAGGGAACTCTAGATAAAGCCTTCGACTTGAATGAGCTAAAGATTTCTGTTTCAAGTATTTGAGAGAGAGAGAGAGGCAATACACACCATGATCCTCTGATTATACCAAACACACAAAGAGAAAGCTTATGGCTAAACAAACAAACAAAATAACAGTTTTAGATTTAGGTGCTAAACCAACTAACCATTTAGTTTCTATTCAGGATCTAGATAACGGGACGATACCAAGGATGACTCATGTTGCGCTACATGTGATGGTGTTGACTCGCAGATTGAAGCAAAGGAAATATCTTGGAAATTCTCATAGCATAAGAAAAAGTGATGACCAAATGAAGTCGGGCCTGCTCGAACGTTGTTCTTGCGCTATACAGATCCTGAAAGTGAACATCAATTTGCCCATTTTCCGTTGGTCCCTGAAACACATAACAATAGAAAACGTAAGCGTAAGAGGAAGGAAAAAGAAACAATCGGTATGATTCTGATGAGTTTAGAGGTCAATAGTTTTGAAATTAGAGACCCAAAACTTTAAAGCTATAAGTATAACAAACTCTACAAAAGATCACAACTTTTGTAAAAGAAACAAAGCAAACAAACTGAACTGCTCAAATCATCAAAACAGAGATTGAGAATTACAAAACCTGAAAAAACAGATGACAAATCCTCTCCTGTAAAGCGTCATCTCCTCCTTTTAAATCTCCAACAACCTAATTAAACACCAGATCAAGAGCTTTCACCAGTTACAAAACCAAAGATCTGAAACAGAGGAAGTGAAATAATGAACTAAACTTTAACCGTAGGCTCCACCAGTGATGGAACTCGAAGTCCTCCATCTCTCTCACAATATGATAAAAATATCAAAAAAAAAAAAAGAAATCACAGACAACTCCGAAGAACACTTTTCAAAGAAAAGTGTACAAAAGTTAAGTAATGTTTTTTATGTACCAGGAGCAAGGCGTTCAGTGACTCACCAAATATGAAGGAATAATTTATTTTTACAGTAAACTGTATACAGAGGTAAAGTGATGGAACCAAAACCGAACGCCGTTACTAACTACTCGTTTTCCCCGGAAGCCATGAAGAGATCTGGTGGTTTTAGTGAGAGGAATCTTTCGTAAATCAACCACCGTCTTATATAGTGAGTAAGGAGAGAAGGAGGAAAGCTGAAAAAAATTGAGAAAAATTGTTTTTGCAGAGGTAGATGAATCGGGAGAAGACCAAAGAGATATTGGAAAATCGGCGTAATGTTGAAAAGGTTCGAGAAAAGAGTGATTTGGTGATGTGTTTTTTTTTTAATGACTTGTCAATTTAAAAGTCTCTCATTGGTCTATTTTTTTTTCCAACGTGGATACCCTCAACGATGAGGATATGTTACTTTTAGTATTGTATAGATATCAGTTTGATATTTTTCACGGATTAAAAAAATTACTGAAATGCATTAAAGTACTTATTTATTATACATATTCAATCAATAGTATTTGAGATAAATGAAATTATTTATAAAATCAATGTTAATTTTAAGTTGAAAATTGCATTAAAATTCTAAATGACGCTTTTTTGTAACAAAAAAAATGTTAAAATGACACTTAATATGAAACATATCTCTTATACTATATTTGCGAAGTGATTTTGCCAAATGTTCTATTTACAATCATTTTTACAAAAACAATGATGACACGACTAAGAAGATTGATGACATGACTTATAATTAATATGACATGGACAACCACATTTATTACTGACATATATTTTTGGTAAACTTTATAGAATATGACAATAACTAAAACATTACATTTAATGTTGATTTATATTTTTGGTAAACTTATTAAAATATGGTAATAATTCATAAATCATCACTAAAATAAATATATTAAAATATGCATTATAAATTTCGAAATACATTAGTTAATTGTATTTTTATAATTATACAATTTTTATTACTAATATTTTCACAATTTTTTACATTTTTTAAAAAATATTAATAAATTGTTAATCGTAATTTCATTAGTTTCTTTTAGATATCTACAAATTTTATAAATATTATTTAGTTATAATTTTTAATAGCTATACAATTTTTATATGATTTTTTAGTAATTTTATACAAATTTATTTATTACATTTAACCAAAATAAATAGATAAAAATTTTATCTAAGATTCGAATTTTAAATATATTACATATATATTATTAAATGTAACAAAAAATTTCTTAATTTTATGCTTAAATAATCAACTTTATATTAAATATTAGTCAATAATAATAAAATATATAATATTAATAAATTTTATTTTAAATATAATATAATTTTAAAAAATTTATCACTGTACATAGTGCACGAAAACACCTAATATAGTTTATACCATGCGTACTAGACTTCCCTAAACGTATCCGTTTCTTTATCTCTTTTTTGAGTTTTTCTCTACTCTCAAGTCTCAACCAATCAGTTATATTCTGCTGCTCGTTCAAAAAAAAAATCCATAGCATACTTATTTATTTGTCATTTGAAAACATTACAAAAAATAAAATAAAACTTGTCATTTTACCAAGAAACAAGACTTTATAAAAGGAATTTAAGAATTCCACATGTCGGCACGAATATAGTTACCCGTTTTAGCAGTAAAGAATCATAACTCATAAGGCATCCAATCCATATTACAAAAATTATTAGAAGATAGAAGGCAGTTGGGACAATTTTCTAATCTGAACATTGAAAATGCACTATTTTCATACAATTAGCAAATTTGGTGATGTACCTTTTTTGTATGGAAAATTGGTGTTCTACTTTTAATTGTATGTGACTACGCACTTACCGGCAACATTTAGTCTGTACGGGAGTGTTCGGCACATATTATAAATTATTAAAGAGAATATTTGAGTTTCCCTAAACATTTAGTCTGTGCGGGAGTGTTCCACAAATAATAGGTTTAGTCAACCATATGCATTTTATGTCTGAGGCTTCGAACATGGAACCTACAAAATATTCTGTTGTAAAAATGTATTGATGTTTAAGCCAAGAAAATTATTAATAAAGTTATTTTTGTTGAAAATGTATCACTAAATTATACATATTAAATTATTCAAACAATTTTAAAATAGATTAGAAAATATCATTGAATATACGTTTTGAACGGAAGAATTAACTTATAGTAATACTTTCCCTACGAAATCTTAAGTTATATAACGAGATTTTAAATAATAAATCTTAAGTTATAAATGAAAAGGAAAAACTCACAAATCAACTACAACAATCCTTAGTCATGCAGCTGAAAAGTATCTGTGTGTAGAGTTGGGCACAAATGTTTGATACTAGATTTGTACTCGCTACTTGATTCGGTTTGGTTTGAAAAAACAAGTAATTGCTCCAATTAAATAGAGTAACAAGTAAGCAGATTTTATTACTCGCAAGTACAATTCAAGTAAAAAGTTCATTTTAATTTTTAGCTATTTAGTTTGTTACTTGGTTTATTACTTGTTATCAATGTTTTTAAACCTGATCCGGACACTGAACCGGACGACTTACTGGGTTGCTGGGTCATTAGGTCTACCGCGGGTGAACCGCGAGTTAATAAATGAATTAATTTTATTATCTAATAATATATTAGCTATGTAAATAAAAATATAGAAACTAAAGTTTAATATTTTGTACATATTTTTCAAAAACATAAAATAATAGTTTGGATATGTATATATTTTATGTTTAAAAACATTTAGAAAATACTTAATTTTAATTTTTATATTTTTATTTTCATATGACATACAAAATATCCAAAAATAGTTTAAACTATTTAAAATTTTCTCTATCAAGGTAAGATGTATGACATCTAAAAAAATGAAGACATAAAATTTATAAATATTTAAATGTCTAATGTGAATAATAAATTAAACTTCAAATACAAAATAAACCAAAAGTAAAAGATCATTGTAATAAATTGTCAATAACGAAAATAAACTAACACCAAATCACATCAACTAATGTTGGTTCTCTCTACCATCGTTCATTTCATTTTCTTCAGGCGGCATAGTGAAATCTTCATCAAAATCTAAAAATCACAAATATAAAACTGAAAAAAGAAAATCTAACTTTTTTTTAATCACCACCTAATTTCTTAACTGGAAATTTATAATATAAAACATAATCTAAAAACATAATTAAAAACTAAAAAAAGATGTTAAAGTTATTTATTGGTTCAACCGATGGTTCGACCGGTATCGGGTTCCGGATTTTACTGGGTTTTTGCGGGTTTCTAAATATTGGGTTTTTCACAAAATTCAAACCGGATTTTTCTGGGTCACCGGATTTACCGGTTCAACCGCGGGTCCGGGTCGGGTTTCAAAACACTGCTTGTTATCCTTTACTTATTCAGTTATTTGTTATATATTATTTTGTTTATTAAATAATTAGTATATATTTCATTAGTTAATTAAAATTTATGTATGTGACAAAAAAATTAAAATTTATGTATTTTATAAATGGTTACAATTACTTGTTAGTTGCCTATGTTCACTAGTTGGTTGGTTGGTACTTGATCTTTAAAGTTGAATACTTGTTTTGACCAAGATGTGTATCAAGTAGTCTATTTAAACTACTTGCGAATACATAAAAATACAAAATCATAAAATAAAATTAATTATTTGGTTTATTATTCATTTTTATAGTTGAACAAAGATACATTTTTCTAAATTATAGTAAAAAAATTCGTTTATATTTCAATTTTTATAAGTGAATCAAACATAAATTATATATTTATATATATAAGAATTTTGGAATTTTTCTTTTTTTAATTTAATCTATTTACGAATGACTGAAAAACAGGAAAAACAATGACAAAATAAAAACAAAGACATATTATTTATATATAATAAATTTATTTACTTTTAAATTTCAACTAATTATCAAATAATTTACCAATAATTATCAAATAATTCGTAAATAATTTACAAGTAACAAGTAATAAAACAAGGCAAATAACTATCAAATCTATAAAAAATTTTGCAAGTACTTGAAACTATAAGTACTCGTTTTTTAACAAACCAAGTACAAGTCCAAAATTTTAATACTCATACAAGGCAAGTCGAACACTAAGTATACTGAAAATACCAAATACTCTGCTTGTACCCACCCCTATCTGTGTGTATGTACAACGAAAATGTACACCGAAGATTTTGTATACAATGCTTTGTACATCAAAACTCGTATTAAGAGTGAATAATTGGAACCTTAAAAGAAAAAAGAGATTGTGAATAACTGGTGTAGAAAAGGAGGTTATCTTTTTATATATAAATAAATAAATAAATAAATAAATATATATATATGTTATTTTGGTGTGATAAAAACTGAAAAAGGGATAAAAATAATTGAAGCTAGAAAAAGCCAACAAGATAAGAGACAAGCCATGAACGTGATCTGCCCAACAAAAAGGACTTCTTATTTTTTCTTTTCTTTTCACTCCGTAACTTTTCTAAAAAGCAGATAAAAATCTTATGTTTAAGTTTTTCTTTTGATCTTTCTTTCTTTCTTTGTGACCCATCCTTTCAGTCCAATCAGATCATTGTATATTAAAGTGTGTCCTTGAAAAATCTGTCCGAAAGCAAAAGTGCAAAGAATTCAAACTGAAATCATGAAACATAAAATTACACTATTTTTTCTTCCTGCTAATATAATTTTCAAAAAGAGTGTAGACTTAAAAAGGGGAGAGAAACAGAGAGTCTCTTCTTTTCTTGTTATTCTGTCAGTATCTTTCTGTGTGTGTTTTTTGGCATTTTCATTTGGGTTTTTGCTTGTTTGGTCCCTTTTAGTGAATTTTTAATTCCGTTTTTTCTTTCTGTCATTTTTAATTTGGTGGGTTGCAGTGAGAGAAGGCAAATGAGATTAGGTGATTAGGTAATAGTGGTGTTGAATAACAAGGAGACTAACTTTAAAATTAGAATGTTGTAGTCTTGTAGAGATTAACTACTCAATAATTACCCAAGAAAGAAACGATTAAAATAATAAAACCAAAACAGTATCAGTCAAGTGCTTTTTTTTGTGCATTCCTTTTCTCAGATCTCTAGAAAAAAATTCTCAGACTTTCAGGGCATTTTGGTGGTTTTGTTTGCTTTGTTTCTCGGGATAATTCTCTCCACACTTTTTTATACTTACTCTTTCTCTTCCTCTCTCTTCTTTCTACGAGCACTCATTCTCTTAATGCTTCATCCAAAAACTCTCTTTCTGAGCTGGGTATCTTAACAAGGCGTCATTTTTCTTCTTCTTCTTGTGGGTCTTCTCCTTTCACTCCATTCGATTTGTATTTAGAAAGAAAGAGGTCCATTGCTTGAAAAAGATTGCTCAAGGTAGTGTCTGTGTCTGAAAAAGACAGGGGAAGTAGAAGATAGAAAGATAGGAGACACAAAGGCAAAGTCTTTCATTCACATTTGGGAGAGAGAGAGAGAGAAATGAGTTTGTGGGTTTTGTAAGAACTTCTTTTACAGATAGAAAAGTTGATTTGCTGTAAGAGGGAATATTGCCATGGTAGGTGCAAGATTGGTGTTTTGGAGATTAGGGTTTCTGGTTTTGGTATGGTTCCATGATGTCACTACCGCTACACTTTCTCCTACTGGTGTTAACTATGAAGGTCAGTCGTCTTCTTCTTCTTCTTTGGAGCCATCTCTGTTTCTGAAATAAAAGGAAAAAAAAGTTAAATTTTTAATTTGTCTAAAACATAGTACTTCAGATTGGAGTTTCTCTGAGCAATTTATCATGTTTCTTTGTTTTTGCGAAAATTGTGGCGAATGTTTTGTGTGGATTGTGTTATTTTTGTATTTACTGGATAATAAATAACAGCTTTAAATGCTCTCACCAATACCAGCTCAAGTTTTACTTATTTTTTGGATGAAAGATTTCTGGTTTTTTTTCTTCCTGTTTCAATATAAAAATGCAGCTTTTAGCAAAAGAGAGAATTCACAAGAGTTTTGAGGCTACATTTTGTTATCTTAATCTGAATTTTCCTGTTTTTTTTGTTGTTGTTTGGTCTGAAATGAGCAGTGACGGCTTTGGTGGCTATAAAGAGTGAATTGAATGATCCGTACAATGTTCTGGAGAATTGGGATGTGAATTCAGTTGATCCATGTAGCTGGAGAATGGTCACTTGCACTGATGGCTATGTCTCTACACTGTGAGTCTTCTCTTTTCTCTAAGTACACACCAGACAAAGAAACCAAATAGATTTTTGAGACTTATGTCTCGTTTGCTTAATGAAACAGGGGACTTCCTAGCCAAAGCTTGTCTGGTACATTGTCTCCTAGAATCGGAAACCTCACCTATCTACAATCTGTGTAAGATTCTTCACTATCTTTAATTCTTGTTTTGTAATTTTTTTAAAAAAATTTTGTTGTTGAGTTTAATAAGATTTGTGATGTAGGTTGTTGCAAAACAACGCAATCTCTGGTCCAATTCCTGATACGATTGGGAGGTTGGAGAAGCTTCAGACACTTGATCTTTCCAACAATTCATTCACCGGGGAGATACCGACCTCACTTGGAGAACTCAACAACTTAAATTACTTGTGAGTGTTTCTTTTTGGGATTCAAACTCAAGTTCAAGTCTCAGTGTCTTATTTCATTTTGTCTTTTTTTTCCAGGCGGTTGAACAATAACAGTCTTTCAGGAACTTGCCCCCAGTCTCTGTCCAAGATCGAGGGACTTACTCTAGTGTATGTCCCCTACACTTTGTTTTCTATTGCCTCAATACAATCTTACCAACTTATTTGTTATTTTGATTCTTTAATGTGCAGCGACATTTCGTATAACAATCTTAGCGGCTCGCTGCCAAAAGTGTCTGCCAGAACTTTCAAGTAAACTTTACCAGACTTTATCCAACTACTTTAATTTTTTTTTTCCGTTGAGGCGAAACTAAGTTTGTTCTTGTTCTTGGACACTTTAAGGGTGATCGGAAACGCGTTAATCTGTGGTCCAAAAGCTTCTGCAAATAACTGTTCTGCTGTCCTCCCCGAGCCTCTCACGCTTCCACAAGATGTTCCATCAGGTATTAACCATCTTTGCTTTTCATTGTCTCTTTTTTAGCTTAACTTATTGTTCTTTTTCCTATTTTAGATCAATCAGGAACTCATTCCAATGGCCATCATGTAGCTGTTGCATTCGCCGCGAGCTTCAGCGCTGCATTTTTTGTTATCTTCACCAGTGGAATGTTTCTCTGGTGGAGATATCGACGCACCAAGCAAATATTTTTCGACGTTAATGGTTTAGTCTCTTGAAAATTTATCTGCTTTTGCATCATCTTTTGCTTCCCTTTTTGTTTTTTTACAACAGTCTTTATCTTTATTCAGCAGAACAATATGATCTAGAGGTGAGCTTAGGACACTTGAAGAGGTACACATTCAAGGAGCTTAGATCCGCAACGAATCATTTCCACTCGAAGAACATTCTCGGGAGAGGCGGATACGGGATTGTGTACAAAGGACACTTAAGCGACGGATCTTTGGTGGCTGTAAAGCGTCTCAAAGACTGTAACATAGCTGGCGGAGAAGTCCAGTTTCAGACGGAGGTAGAGACTATAAGTCTGGCTCTTCATCGCAACCTCCTCAGGCTTCGAGGTTTCTGTAGTAGCAACAACGAGAGAATCTTGGTCTACCCTTACATGCCTAATGGAAGCGTGGCCTCACGCTTAAAAGGTAAATGCAGTTTCCAAAACCATTTTTTTGGTATTTTTTCCGCTCTTAAGTTTGCTGCAATTTTTGTTAGATCATATCCGGGGAGAACCAGCGTTAGACTGGTCGAGAAGGAAGAAGATAGCGGTTGGTACTGCGAGGGGATTAGTGTATCTCCATGAGCAGTGTGACCCGAAGATTATACACCGAGATGTGAAGGCAGCTAACATTCTTTTGGATGAGGACTTTGAGGCGGTCGTTGGTGATTTCGGGTTAGCCAAGCTTTTGGACCATAGGGACTCACATGTCACGACCGCGGTCCGTGGAACCGTTGGCCACATTGCACCTGAGTACTTGTCCACTGGTCAGTCCTCGGAGAAGACTGATGTCTTTGGCTTTGGTATACTACTTCTTGAGCTCATTACGGGTCAGAAAGCTCTTGACTTTGGCCGTTCCTCGCACCAGAAAGGGGTCATGCTCGATTGGGTTAGTCTTCTTTTATCTGTTTCTTGCTTCACTTTTTGGAGGTATTGGTCGCAATTCTGGTTTGGCTCGGTTCTGTCTTTGTTTGAGAGGAAACTTAAACCAAAATAAATCGAAACTAACCATGATTGGGATTCAGAACCGGTCTAGAATTAACCCGCGAGATTGGTTAAATTTCGGTTGTGCGTTTGTGCTTGGTTTCAATTAATATAAGTTGATTAAACTACTTAATGCCGTTATTTGTTTGGTAATCTTTGATTTGATTTCGGTTTACCTGGGATTGTAAGCTGAAGAAGACTAAACCATGATTTGGATTCGGTTTAGATTTAATTTCTGTTTTAGGATAGGCTTTGGTTCCAGTTCATTAACATAATCTTGAAAATTTGGTTCGGTCTAGATTGGGTTGCTAGTCAATATCGAAGAAAGACTACATTTTAATTTGGTTTGGTTCGGTTTTGGTTTATTGGCCTGAGAAATGTGACTTGTTTAACATGGCAGGTGAAGAAGCTGCATCAAGAAGGGAAACTAAAACAGTTAATAGACAAAGATCTGAACGACAAGTACGATAGAGTGGAGCTCGAAGAAATCGTTCAAGTTGCTCTTCTTTGCACTCAGTTCAATCCATCTAATCGACCTAAAATGTCCGAAGTTATGAAAATGCTTGAAGGCGATGGCTTGGCTGATAGATGGGAAGCGTCGCAGAGCGGTGGGGCGAAGTCGCTGCCTCCTCCGTTGCCGTCGGGGATGGTGAGTTCATCGCCGCGTGTAAGATATTACTCTGATTATATCCAGGAATCGTCACTTGTGGTGGAAGCCATTGAGCTCTCTGGTCCTCGATGAAGGACTAATGATCATTCACTTTTTTTTTCTTGGGCTTGTTTTTGTTTGGTTTTACTTTTTCTTTTTCTTGAAAATGTTTATATAGTTGTGGAGTTGAGTGTAATTTACAAGTTTTCTGTAAAAATAATATTTTTTCTTCCGTAATACTCCTTCCATTCTTAAAAGATTTATATTCTAGAAAAAAATTTTGTTTCAAAAAGATACATAATGCAACTTTTGTCGACTAATAATGAAAAATTGTGAAGTTCAAAAAAATTAAATGTATTTTTTAAAAAAAATATTGGTTTAAAAATATAAGAAATATAAAATTATAAAAAATTATGCATTTATAGCTAAATTTTAATATGTTTTACTAAAAAGTGTGAAAATTGTAAAACATGGATCTTTTATGAATGGATGGAGTATATTGTAATTGTTTAAGTTAAAAATTTGGAGACCGAAAATCATTGTGTTAAAAAATACTACAGTATTTTTAAATATAACTAAAATATAATTTAACTTATCATAAAAAAATGGAAAATTGTCACAAATAGCACATTCATAGTACCACTTTTCATGTTTACACTAACCATTTTTACCCTCAATTTTAATGAAGGGTAAAATACAATTATACTCTTAGGATTAACTAATGTAGACTTAGGGTTTAGAGTTGAGGGGGTGGCAGTGCCGTCCCGGTAAATTTGGTGGCCTAAAGCATATTTATATACAATAGCATATATTTATAAAATATAGTATTATATTTTCTATTTGAAATATAAAATGATATAGTAGGTTGGTTACATCAGACTAATACAGATAATTAGTAGATATTTTAGTAAAATAAAAATCACTAATTTGTTTGAACTATTATTATTTGTAATCCAAGTAACACAGAAAAATAAAAACACAGATAACAAATAAATTATTTCAATTAAAAGAAGTTGTTTCAAAAAAATCAAAATAAGAGAAGAACGCACATGTAAAAAAACAAGGAAACATTACAAGTCAACATACACCATAACATTGAATGTGCAAACTCCAACTCAAACAAAAAGTGAAAATAATGTTTTTAACCACTTGACCATAACTATTTTTCAAAAAATGTGGCCTCTAAAATTGTAAGAAAATTTGTGGCCTAAAACTCTTGATTCGCTGGCCTTATGGCAGGGACGGCCCTGGAGGGTGGGGTACGGTTTTTGGAATGTGAAATTTATGATTATAATAAATATATAAATAAATACTTAAAAAATATATAAAAATTTTGAAAAAATAGTTTCAAACATAATTTTCGTTTTTCAAAAAGAAATTTGAAAAAAAATTTTAAAAAATAATTTCAAAAAAATAATTTCAAAAAAAAGTTTATAAAAATTTCGAAATTGAAAAAGTATAATTCGAAAACATTTTATTTTTTTATTTTTTTTTATTTATTTATTTTTTAATTTAAATAAGAATTTATATATAAATAACAAGAACATAAGAGTCTTTTGCCACTTAATGAAGAATGTATTTTTGATAATGTCTTCTTAGTGATGGTAAAAATGAAAGGTGGTACCATAAAAATAGTAAACATATAATTTCCCCCAAAAAAATCTAGAATTTAATTGGCTGTTCAATATATAATAAAGGTATCAAAATTTGAAACAGCTTATACACTTTTTTTTATTAAAAAAATCATTTTCTATCTATATTAATAAAGTAAATAAACTCTCCTCTAATTAAACAACCAATGCACCAAAATTTGAAAACTAATCATTTCTAATATTTTAGTATTTCACATCTTTTTATTTTCATCTTTACTCCAAATATATTAACACATAATCTAAGAGTCCGTACATAATTTTTCTGATAATCATGCTTGAACTCGACCAATATTTTTAACATCACTTATATCATAAAAATCATAATTTTAGTGAAAAATACATAATTTAATTTATAATTAAATCATACAAATAAATAATGTTAGGGTAAAATTAAGCATAGCTAAGTATGGTAAAATATTTGAATCGAACTATGTTGTAAAATGGAATGATGCTGTATAATGGAAAGCTAGAAGGTTCACCAACATTTTTGGCTTGTGTTTATTAGTTTTAGAGTTTTTTGTTTTATGTATATAGTGTTTTGAATAAGAGGTATATGCTAGATCATTTAGAATAATCCAGGATCTATTTTCGGTGGTTCAAGTGCAAGCGTATTCATCTCCCGTTGTGAAGAATAAGAAGGAAAAAGTTTTTAATTTAGTGGTACATGTTTTTGGCCAAGTAAAAATTTGTAGAGAATTTAAATAAAATTCAATAATACATATCACCTTGACTTTTAGGACCGATTTTAAAAAAATCGGATACTTACTTTGCATACCCCAAATCCAGTGTGCATGTTAAAAATATAATTATTAAATGTTAAAAATTCAAATTAGCTTCATGTCATAAAACTAAAATGATATTAAATTAAATTAAACGCTGAATAAAATTTAAATTGTATCACAGACAGTTAATTATAACTTAGTTGAGAATCTTTATTTTGCAATGAGATCTTTCAAATGTACAACATTCACAATTTCGCCAATAATATGTCTAAAGCACAAAACATTAGAATGAAATGGTGAACAAATAGATCATAAATAGGACACATCAATAAAAACACAATATAATATAGAAAATTCACAGACTAAGACTTCTTTTCATATTGACGTCCCAGTATTTCTTTAAATTTTTTGAAATAATGATTTGTCAACTCTTTCGGATAACTATTCTATAGAAATTTATTTTAAAAGACAGAGGATTCGTTCAGTATTTTGTGGTATAATCACCGAAGATAAAACTACTAAAAATAAAAGAGCCCTCTTAAGAAAGCTTATATCAGGAATTGTCAAAATAACATTTATCAATAGAGCATGAATCATAGTTCTCTAAAATTAAAATGCAAAATAAGTGACTAACACCAAATTGTATAATTAACGTTAATCAATAATGAAAGAAAATTACTATACTTACAAACGTATAAACCAGTATCAATTCAATTGAATTGATATTTGAATTTTTTTAATGATTTTAAAGATTCAACACCTTTACTTTATGAGGACCAAAAGCCAAACTATCTCTATTGCAAAAATATCCAGCTAGTAAATCCCCCCCAAACACTTTCATTCCTTGGATTTGCTAGTTCTTTGATCCATAATTAGTTTTGGAAAGAAAAAAACTTAAGCTGGATATTGCCAGCTCTGGGAAGCACTTGCAGGTCTGTGCAGAATGTCAACTTTGCTTTTGCACTAGCATGAATATTAACCAGCTCAAGACATGGCAATTTCTCGAGGAATTTTTTCATTTGCCCCATCTCTCCTTTAGTTCCGCAGTAGTCGATTATCTCTAGGATTTTCACGTGACATGAGGATAGGAATGAATATTCCGACAAGCATTCACAAATTAGAGGTTCAGATTCTTCTCCATATTCATCATAGAAGTGCAAGGGACCCTAAAACAGAAACATGGATGATCAATTATAGATTCTTCATTCAACATTTGGTTTTGAGATATCAAGAGCTTTCATATACCTTGATGACAAGAGTCTTCAGATTTGGAGACTTTTTAAGCAGTAGTGGCAGAAATTTCCAACTCCAACACGCGTGTTGGACCTCAGTTGCAATAGATACACGAGATAGTTTTTCGAACAGTGGGATTAATTCGGAAAATGAAAATAATAACTGAAAAGGAAAAACAAACTAGTCATCAACTCCAATCTTTAATCAGATAATCGAAACCTCAAGAAATATTTTCATTTTATAAGAAAAAAGACAGGAAAGTTAAAAAACGAATGCCTTTCCATGTTCTCAAGATGAAAGTAAAAGTACCTTTGAGGTTTCAAGAGACGACAGGTCGAGGACCTCAACATTTCTTAACCCATTAATCAGATTCATTGGATTGCTTTCATTAGGAGATCCCCTGAACTCAAGAGAAAGCTTAGCTTCAACAAGGGAGTGGAGATTAACAATCGGATACTCATCTCCAATATAACCACGGTAGTTTAAGTAGGCAAGTCTTGGAGTATCAAAAGAAAAGCTCCAAGGAAGACTACATGCGATTGTACCTTTACATGAAAGAGTGAGTCTCTCAAGAGTAGTACACGAAATGGTTAGACACTGTTTCGGATCCCAAGGGCAACCAAGCAAGGTTAATTCCTCAAGCACAGGACAAGCTGAAAGAAGAGCTTCAAACTCGCAACCAGAGAACCGAACATGAACAAGAAACAGAGTCTTAAGAGAAGGAAGATAAGCATTCTCAGGAACCATAGCAAATTTAACGAGGCTTCCTAGTTTCAGTTTAACAATTGTCTTGCAAGTGAATATCTCTAAAGGCATTGTAATCACATCTTTAGTGAGTGTGTCCAGACCAAGATCCAAGATGCCACGGCTCAGCACATTAATCATCCAACGATTGATATGAGCTGGTTCAACACTCCGTCGGATTATCATAGAGAATCTCCTAATGGTAGAATCACTGGACACAGCCAATACTCTGTCGACGAAGTCTATGAAACTCATGTTACTTTTGGCCTTGGGTTTCCAAAAGTCAACTTCAACAAAACGAATATGAAGATTCGGACTCATGGCAAACAGATTCCTCCATCTCTTTGAGAAGACAGAAGTTAATGCAGCTTCCTTTGTCGGAAGAAAAGATAAAATTTGGCAAACAGTCTCATCAGGTAAATCGCTGATCCTATCCATCTTTTTCGCCTAGAAAGCCTAGAGTCCCCGACAAGGCTGAGGAGAAACTAAGAAAAGAAAACTAACACTTAAAAAAAAACTATGATTTAGGGTTGTCGGGTTTTATTGTATAATTTGGGGTTTGGTCTGGTTTTGAAAACTAAATCGAACCAAATTCTAAACCAAACAAATAACTATCCCCTAAACATAAAAGCCCTTTTGTCAAAAAAAAAAACTATCCCCTAAACATCTAATTATATAAAAAAGAGTTTCTCTCACTCCTGGACGTGCCACGTAGGAATCCACGTAGGAAATTTGCTTCATAAGGTCGTGCCACGTGTCTACCCTTTGCTCCGCTCCGTTTCATTAAAAGGAGTAGTCTTGGACTTTCTTTTTTGTTATCTAATTATTTCGTCGATACGGCCCAGTATGGTGGTAATGTCAATTGCGCAGACCCTAATAATGATTAGGCAAAAAAAAAACCAAATCTGATCTTCTTCTTCTATGCGGCGGTGATGCGGATCTTCTGCAATTCTTCATTGGATCTGAAACGGTTTATTAATGGCTGTGTGGTAAATCGCATTGATCATCCCTCCATGATTCATCTTCAATGTTTTGTGAAAAGCGGTCTCTAAACAGTATAAATAGAGGTGAGTACTGCTCTGCTAGAACTCATACTCTTTTCATATCTCTCAGCTCTCTCATCTCTATCTAATTCACTCATAATCGTATTGATCCCCTGATCTATTTTCTGATTTGGAGGTCTGGCTGCTCAGATTCTAGGACCCCAGAAACGTTAGACGCGGTGGCGAGTTGATGATGGGTGTCTACATGCTCTTTGTCGATTCTCAGGTTTCCCTTTCTGAAACTCATAATAATCTTAGTTTTTAAACAAACTCTGCTTTGTTCTGACTTTTTAGGAGTTAATTTCAATACCGTTTATTAATTATGTTTTCTTTTTGTAGATGTGTTTCAGGCGACTTCCATTCCAGCCACCAATGAAAAGGAGGTAGCACTCAAGATTCAAGAGGCAGATGGTTCATGGTGCATATGATCCCTTAAAACTTAAAGATTGTACAACTAAGGTAGAGAATGGTCAGGAGAAGTTACTGATGTATAAGAAGTGTTTCTTTATGATTGGCAGGTATTGAAGTTGGGTAGTTTGCTACACGTATGCAACGTGGTTTTCTCTTGGAGGCTTGGCACGAACTGGTAAAACATATGAAAACTATTTGGTTATGCGTGAAGGTGTTGACTTCCTTCGAGAAACTAAACAACAATGGAGGTTGGGAAGAAAGGTATTTGTCTTGCTCTGAAAAGTTAATGTCTGTTCTATAATCAGTGGTCTGGGATATGCAGAGATATATAGAATTAGGAGGAAGATCAAACCTGGTCCAAACATATGTTACATATCCCATTTCTCAACATTTTCCTTAAAAAGGTATATTGTGTTTAAGTAGTATATTATTTGTTTTAACAGGGCGAGAGAGACCTACTGCCTCTTCACCGTGTTGGGAAACTGATCATCAATTCACATTTAGAAAACAGAGACTACCCTCAACAGGTGCTACACCTTGCCTTCTTTGTATCAGAGAGATGTTTTATACTTAGACTATCATAAAAACATATGCTTTTGGTGCTGGTTGTGTGCAGGAAATGACAGGAGTGTTAATGAAGAGTTGTATTCTAAACAATGTCACCTACAAGCAAAGAATTGTATTTGCAGAAACTAAGAATTTTGTACTGAGAACCCCATTCTCTTTTTTTCCTAACTATTACTGTCACACAAACAAGTAGTTACAGTTAGTCAAACAATAACAATCTACTTACTTATGCCAGTTCCAAATATTGAGGTTTATTAGAAAATAGCGTAACACGTGTTATATTTCAAATAATTATGAAAGCCAATGTATTATCCTCTCACCTCACATTAGAAACGGAGATGAAGAATGTTGCACATCAGACATATCTTTTAGAGCTTCGACATGAACTATCAACTTCAGTCATTAAAGATTTGTATGATGTAATCACCTTAGCACTTGCCTGAGCTCCAACAACACAGTTTTTGCAAGCATACCGTATCCTGGTTATTGAAATCATAGGGTTCACAGTGAATATAACCATCACCAGATTTCTCAAAATTCATCCCTCATGGTTTCTGTTATTCTATTAGTTATAATAAGAACACACCTTAAATGAATTATTGGGGGTGCATAGAGTTGTACATACACTTCCCATATCCTTTTTATTAGAAAAACATTCAGTCAATCAAAACCAGCTTTAATCATATCAATTAAAACCTGAGCCTCTTCGTTATATTCTAACAATATGATACACTATTTCAAAATTTACAGTGGACGAGAAGTACGTAACCACAAATGAATGCACTAAACCAGTTTCAAAAGTAAAACAGTATTAAATAGTCTAATTTCTGGAACTCAAAAAAGGCTTAGTGCATAATAAAATAACATCGTACATGTACTCTAATTGTAACATTGCATGACAAGCAACAAATGGGTTTTTTAAATAAATTAAAGCATCTAATCTAAGTCCATTGATCCTTTGACAAACAAGTAATCAATCAAACCACCGAACAAGGGGTACATAGTAATATTCTTTATAGAAGTTTTAGTGAATTTAACTCATGTACAATGTTCATTGTTAAAAAAAAAAACTCCTATGCAGTGTTTTAGAAAAAAAATTTTATTTGGTATGAAATATACTTTTTAAATAAGAGATAATTTAGTTTTATTTAAAACAGTGAATATTTGATATTAGCTTTACCTTTTATAATTTTAATAAACTATATTATATAAAATATATTATAAACATTAAATAACATATAAAAAAGAAAAATTCTGTAAGATAATTTTTTTCTTAAAGTTTTTGTCACAAAAATAACTCTCGGTGAAGAAAATGACCAAAACTGTTATTATTAAAGGGAAAATATACATTTATACCTTAGGATTAACTAATCTAGACTTAGTGTTAGAGTTAAGGAGTGAGATTTTGAGGATATGATTTCAAATTAAAAAAAAAATATATAGATTAAAATTTCAAAATAAAAAGAGCTATTTTGATCATTTTCTTTATTAAATGCTATTTTGTGATAAAAAAAATTAAAAAGAGATATTTAAGAGAATTGCCCTATAAAAAAAAGTAATAAACAAAAACATGATATAAATAATATATATAGCAAACTGAAATATCATATAAACAACTATCGTAAACAAGCAAAATATATTTTATCACATATAATTCCTCCTCACATAAAACTTTCTAAAAAAACAAAAATCATTATCATATACATCGTTCGCAAATGCAAACTTGAAACTCAAACCACAAAATCGAAAACTTAATAACCTAGATCATAACTAAAGTATATCCCGCCCGTAGGGCGGGGCGACCCTAGTTATTTAGAAAATGATTTTTTAAATTTTGTGTGTCCTGCATTCATTTTGAAAAAAAAATGTGATATAGTTTACTTAAAGAGATAATATGTCTTCCTTCTAATTATTACATGAAAAAATTTAATAAATGTAGATTATATATATAATTATTATTAAAATTCTAAAAAAATAATATAACTTTAAATATGTATTTTTTAATAAAGTGAATTTATAATAAAAGAAGTAAGTAATTTCGTATAATTATTTGTATTCATGAAATTATTAAATAATTTTAACAAATAAACTATGACAATTTTAATTTTATGGATAATTAAATATTTACATTATATTTGGATCCAAAGGTATTAATGAGTTTTTAATATATTAAATTTAGTTGGATTTAAATGTTATATAATAATTGTTGTGTGGTGATTATTTATTTATTGAGATAAATAAAATAAATAATTTTTTTAGATGTGATAGAATTTAAACAAAAAAATATGCTCAGAGCTATAGTCTTAAATATATAAACTAAGATAGATGAAATTTTCATTTTAATTAAATTTTACTTCACTACACCAAAAATTAAACTAAATATTGTTAAGTCAAATGGAAAAATAAATAATAACTAACTATTTATGATTTTATTCTTTATTTTTAAACGGAAAATTGTTACAAATATCATATTCATAGTACCACTTTTCATGTTTACACTAACCATTTTTATCCCTACTTTTAATGAAGGGTAAAAGACATATATACCTCTAGGTAGTGTTTTTAAAACCAGACCGGATGACGAACCGAATTTTTTTGGGTCATGGATCATTGTGGTTCGACCGGATTCGATCGGGTTTACTTAGATTAAACTAAATTTGAATGATATTTTATAAATAATATGCACATGTTTTTAAAAAAAAAATAGATCTTATCAAATAAAATGTTTAAATAGCCATAATGTGTAGCCAAACTTAAAACAACAATTAAAATCTAAAATTAACATGAAAAGCACATTTAAACTTTATTCGCAGATCTTATCACTCTAAATCTTCATCACCTTTAAAAAAAATTATATACACATTAGGTAAAAGTTATATTTTGAAATACAAATTTCAGAAACGTAAATGTTTTAATTATTTAACATCTTCAGAACAAGTGATCATGAAATAAAAATTTAAACAAAGTAAGAAAGTAGACAAAAAAATATCATGACCTGAATATTTAACTTTGTGAATCTTGTAATTTATGAGTTGTAGAGACGCCAAAAAAAAAAGACGAGAGACGATACTTTATTAATCTTAGATAAATTTTATTTTTAATCAAAAAAGAATAAAAATTAATTGTTTCATTAACGTAATTTTGGGTTATATACGAACCGAGGTTTGGCCAGTTCATTGGGTCGCCGGTTCCCGGGTTTTTGACGGTTCGATATGAGTTTTTAACTGATTCGATTTTAGTTGGGTTTTAGCATTACCCAACCCAGATTATTTTTGGTTCATGGTTCAACCCGCTCTGACTGTCGGTTCGGTCCGGGTTCAAAAAACATTGCTCTAGGTTAACAAATATAGACTTATAATTTAGAGCTGGGGTGTGGTAGGGCTTTTGAAATGTGAAATATATGATTCTAATAAATATATAAATAAATACTTAAAAACATATAATTTAAAAAAAATAGTTTCAAACATAATTTTTTATTTTCAAAAATTATAAAGAAGTTTAAATTTGAAAAAATATAATACGAAAAAACATAAAAAAATTATTTTATTTATTTATTTAAATAATTATTTATATATATATATATATATATATATAGAACAAGATTATAAGATTTTTTTGCTACTAAATGAATAAGGTATTTTTGAAAATGTCCTTTTAGTGGTGGTAAAGATGAATAATAGACCATGAAAGTGGTAAACATGAAATTCTCATTTTTTAAATTAATAAAATGAAATTATATTTATATATATAATTATTTTGAAAGATTTATTTCTGTGTTCGGCGCATGAAACCACCTAGTGTAACATTAATTATGAAAATGAATTTAAAGTCATATGTATGTATCAAACTTTTTGGGTCTAAAAAAAAAATCCTCAATATAATTTCTTTTTGCGACTTAATCTGTGAAATCAAAAACTGGTCAATACAAGAAGTAAAATTCATAGGACATCTGTCTATTGATGACAAAACTATATCGTTTGTTGTTTTTTTTTTTTGGTCAAGACAAAACTATATCGTTTTAAAAGCTATCTTTAAACAAAAGTATGTAACTTAGAGATTTTAAACCGTCACCTCCATGACATCTAACTAGAGATATCAAAGCAGACCGCAACCCGCAAATTACGTTCAAGTAGCCCATTAGCGGAGCGGTTTGGACATGTATATGCAAATTGCAACTCGCGGGCAGATCAATACGCACGGACTAAAATAAAATCGAATCCGTTGCGGGTTAGACTACTTGGACCCTAGTTCGTCCACTTAATATTATTAAAATTTAAAGTTTGGTAGAATATAAAGATTATGAATAACTTGAAACACAATTTTGTTCCTAAATATTTTATTCTCTATTACAAAAAACTTTGACCCATTTTAAATATAAATGAACACAAATAGAAAAAACAAGAACAGACAAACAATTAAAGAAAATCGCATTTTACATTTGCACAACATTAATTAGGTTTAGGTTTATGTTAGCAACTTTAGAATCTAATTTTTACAACAAACACAAAAAGTGAATCTTTTAATCAACTATCTCAACACTTTAACCTTCACTTGCTTTGTATTAACATATATAAACAGGATTATAAATGATCTTTGGCTTTTATATCTCAATTCATTATATATTGTTTATTCTCAATTGTTTTGATTCCTAGACACAAATGTTGGATGATAATTAAAAAGAACATACTATATGTAAATAATTCAAAGAATAGGGGTACTGTAAAAATATTTTTTATAATCTCTCGTTTTTCTTTAATTTCTATAATTTTTCTTGAAGAAAAACTCCATGGTTTATTTTTTTATAAATCACACTCATTCGAAAACAACATTTATAGCACGAAAACTACATAGCATACTTTAAATATCATTATTAGTTTTACAATTTTATAGATTACTAGTATTTTAAATTGTTTCAGCGAAGTACACAAAAATGTGTGTTTACGTGTGTCATGCAATTTTAAATTGATTAAATATTAAATGTATTTTATATATTTTTGTTCTTATTTAAAAATATTTTTTTATATTTTTTAAATTATTTTAAAAATATTTATAATTTTCTCATTCCAAGTAACACAGTAATTGTCATCTAATTTTAAAATTAGATGATAGTTTTTGAAATTAAAAAAAAAATATTTGGAAGTTTAGACAAAGACCAAAATATGCATTCAAAATGTTGACCTTTATAGGAAGAGAAAATTAGACCTAAAGATATATTTTGTCTTATCAATTATACTTATAGATACATTGTACTTGTAAGACACTTTATTAAATTAAAATGTCTAAACTTAATCTCTATTTAAGAGACATATAATCTAATGAGTAAGGAAAAAATCAATAATAAAGATATACTAAAAAACTGTAACCACTTATTCTATTTCTTTGCTTCACGTGAAATAACTGTAATCTTGATGAAAGGAGGGTTCAACAGGCTGGTGCAATGGTTCTTCCGTCAATCCCAGGAAGATGGTGTTTTACGGATGGTTCCTGGAAAGACAACGATATTTTCTCAGGACAAGGATGGTATAGTACTCTAGAGGGTTTTGCGGATTTGATGGGTGCAAGGAATGTCCGGGCGTCCCTTTCTCCACTTCATGCAGAAATGGAAGCTTTGTTATGGGCAATGGAATGTATGAAGAACTTACGACAATTTCAGGTTACGTTTGCAACGGATTGTTCTCAATTGGTGAAGATGGTTTCAACACCAGAGGACTGGCCAGCATTTGCAAGTTATTTGGAGGATATAAACAGCTTGAAAGAGAGTTTTTCCTATGCAGAGATTATCTATGTTCCAAGAACGCAGAACAAGCAGGCGGATAGCTTAGCCCGTAGCGCTAGGAAGGAAACGTCTTTTGTTGTTCACATGGATCAAGATCTCCCAGTTTGGTTCACAGAGTCTATATGAGTATGTAAAGTAGATGACAAAAAAAAAAAAACTGTAATCTTGTAATCCCTTCTTCATCTTCTAGATCACGTTTTGCCTCATTAAGAGCATCTGAGCATTTCTCTCCATCACAAGATAGTTCATCTGTTAAAGAAAGGAATAGCTTTTTATTATGATTTTATAATATTTGACAAAATAAATATAAACATTGAGTCTTTGAGAAATTAGTTAAAGTTTTAAAATCAAGAAGGGGAAGAAAAGCAAAGAAAAATATGAGGATAAATAAAGAGAAAAAGAAGATGAAGAAGGGATTACAAGATTATAGTTATTTCAGAGAGAAATGCTTAGATGCTCTTAATGAAGCAAAAAGTGATCTAGCATACTCTTACGAAATCTTGCATACTCTCTACTCTTAGTGAAATAAGAGATTTCCAATTTTGCCCTTACGTTTTCCCTCCTCAATTGAAAATTTAAATTTTGAATTTTGGGTATCAAATTCAAAATTTGAATTTTGAATTTTAGTAAAACTAAAAACCATGTTGAACCAAGTTACACCACTGCCGAAGTACAAACTTGGTATAACTATGTCATAGTTTTACCAAGTTATACCTCGAAGATGGTATAACTAGGTTTTAGTTTTACCAAGTTGTACATTTGTCAAGGTACAACTTGGTAAAATTATAACCTAGTTATACAGTTTTACCAACGATTGCACGAGTTGATAAAACTAGTACAGAGTTTTACTAAGTTGTACCGTTGTCGAAGTACAACTTTGTAATACTTTGAACCTAGTTTAACCAAGTTCTACAGTTTTACAAAGTTGTACTTTAACGATTGTATAACTTGGTAAAATTTTGTTTATGGGTTGAAGTTTTACTTTCACATTTCTCATATATTCTTGCAGCAAGCCAGATCTGTAGTGCGAGAGAGAGAAAGAGAGAGACAAAGAGAGAAGAAAGAGGAAAACATGTGAGATTCGAAGAAGAAGAATCCTAAAATTGCAAACAAAGAACAACAAATCAAAAAAAGAGGAAAAACATATAATATTCGAAGAAGAATGGATTCGAAGAAGAAGAGATTCGAAGAAGAAGAGATTCAAAGAAAAACAAAAGGAAAAGCAGAACACCCGAAGAAGAAGAAAACTAAAGACAAAAAAGTTTGGATCGAAGAATGAAAGAGAAGAGAGAAAAAGAGAAGAGAGAAAGAAGATGAAGAATGTAAATGAAATCTAGATCTGTAGAGATAAGAGATAAAATTAGGTTTAATGGCATGTTGTGTAAATAAGTTGATTCATATTGGGTATATTAGATTTTTTATCAGATTTCGAATTAAAAATAAATGAAAATGAAATGAATTATAGATGAGGAGTATCTGAGATTTTTTTTTAAAAGAGAGAAGTATTGGAGCAATTGATTCCTTGTGATGACCGAGAATTTTCTCACCAGGATATGATTCCTTGCAGCAAAAGCACGAACGATGATGCTAGTGTGTGTTATCTCGGATATAAGGAAGCTCATCAAAACCAAAAAACTTCAACATCTGTATTTTAAAGATTTTTGAGAATTGTGCTGGCAGGTTACAACAAAACAAATTATCCAGGATTGCTCCATCTATGAGGAATATGCTCCATTTTGCAGGGTTTGTCCATCCACGCATTTCTCATCCCCAATTCCATCCGCATAAAAAACTCGTCCATAAAAAAATATCCACACTTCCTTTTTCTGTTCGAATTTGATAAACGGGATATACATTTAACATATAGAAGAACTGTGTTGATGGACAAATCCTGCCAAATGGAACGTCCCTACAAATCACAATGTCTCCCAAAGTGTAATTCTCTCTATTGATAGACATAAGAGCATCAACATTAATAGAACCCTTGTATGTCTCTCAAATAATATTTTTTTTTTATTATTGATTGAGTGACAAATCTAAAAAAATAGTTGACAAAATTCTTAGGCCAGCTCTTTGCATAGAACATGTTCTTTCCATCTTCTTCCTTCTCTCTTACTCTATTCATTTATGAAAATATTACATTGTAAGACAGTTTCAAGTTTTTAATATCACTATAAGGTAGTATGACTACTAAGGTAGTTTTTGTTAACTAAAATCACTCATCTAACTAAAATGGTCCCACATTTTTTGGAAACTAGTTACTTTTCTCTTTCTCTCGGGACTAAACATTTAAACCTAAAAACATATTAAAAAAATCAGAAATTAGCAAAGCTTCTTCTTCACACTCCCCCTTCTCCGCTGCTGTAACTCTTCTTTCTCTGTCGCATCTCTTATTTTCCGCCGCAACTTGTCCTTCTCATCTTAGGATGTGTTTTGCAACTCAACTATGCTGTCACCGTGACCTAAGCTCTCGCCATCGTTGAGTGTCCTCGTAGCCGTGACCTAAGCTCTCGTCCTCGACGTTTCGTGACATAAGCTCTCGCCGTCGAAACGTGATGTTTCATCGTCGAAACGTGATGTTTCATCGTCGCCGTGACCTACATGTCTCTCCGGCGCGCTCTGATACTGGCAAAATAAGTGAAAATTGCATATTTGGTCCCTAAACTTATTTGTTATTTATTTTGTAACCCCAATATTTTTTAAATGTGAAAGTTGGTCCTTAATTTTGTCTCAAACTTCAGAAACTATATTTTAACCCCTTTTAGTAAGAATACATCTATGAAATAGAATAAAAACAACTAATGACACACCTAAATTTCGGAATTTGCATTACTAGCCCATGTGATATGCCAAAAATAAACAAATGCAATAAACAAATACTAGTATGATCAAAATGAACTTTTTTTTTTTTGATCAAATCAAAATGAACTATAACAAGATACTTAAAATCATTAGAATCATCAGATATCATAACTTGTGCACTGTACAAAGAACCAACGTACATGTGACTTTTTATAAACTATTGTACATGTGGATAGTGAAAAACATGTGTACACGTTGACGATATTTGCGGTGCTAATATTTTACTCCATCTTGATTCAAATAAAAGTCTAGAGTTGAGTATTGTTAGGTTCTAATGTTACATATATTTCTGGCGTCTAAGATATCTTGGTCCAATGCGACTTTTCAGGTGTTCCATAGAATACTTACCCAAGTTTTTATCCCATTATGTACAAAGATAATGAAGAAAACAAATAAATAAATCAGGGAGAAATTTCTCAAATGATGTGTCTAATTTTGAGCTCAAATGATGTATCCCAAAAGACAAACAAAAGAATTCATGGACACAATGGTACACCTTTGAGCAACTATAGTGTATGCTACCATGTGCACCTTAGTGTACAATATGGTGTACATTCTGGTGTACGTGTACCCATAGATGTACGCTTACGTGTACGTAACCCATAAGTATACGTGTACGTAACCCATAAGTATACGCTCACGTGTACACCCAGGAGTACACTCTTGTGTACGCCCCTATGTACGCTTTAGTGTACGCTACAGTGTACACCTTAATGTATGCTACGGTGTTCACCCTACGGTGTACACCCTAGTGTACGCTATGGTGTACACCCTAGTGTACGCTATGGTGTACACCCAAGTATACGCTACAGTGTACATCGTAGGATACACCATATAGTGCATACTATATGTTTTAGTGTACAATATGGTGTACGCCCGGTGTACACTCCAATGTACGCTCTCGTATATGCCCCCGTATACGCTTGTTGTACGCCCCAGTGTACGCTCGGTGTTCAATTCATGACAATAGGTGTACACACCAAGATGTATCATTCATGCCAATAGGTGTACACGCCAAAGATGGTGTAGATAATGAGATGTACACATGCTTTTGTGTGTTATTGATATCTAATGATTTTTAGCTTTAATTTTTTCATTTAATTTATTTTTCCAATACATTTATTTATGTGCATATATGTGATCATTTTATTAACATAGGGTTGTAGTACAAAATTGGTTAATTTTGAGCTAAATCAAAGAGACAATTGTTTATTTTGAAAGTTTGTAGGTAAAAATGAAAGTAATAAAAACCAAAGATCATATGTGCTATAATGAAGATGTACTGGAATGAATAATCAAGAAATTTGTTGGGTTTTGAGGTTTTATTTTTTGACCATTCGTGAAATTATGAAAATGTACTAGAATGAACAATCAAGAAGTTTATGGTTTAATTTGAGTAGACATATGCACAATTAATATGTTTTGTGTTAAAAACAAAATTATACAAAACGTGAAGGACTAAATGTGCAAAAAACCCAAGAGTAGCCATTGATGTTATCGAGCTTCTACAGAGCCGTGATGGCGAGAGAGATGAGGTCACGGCGCCGGGAATGTTGCTTAAACGCAACATAAGAGATGACAAGATGAATCAAAACGCGTTGGAGGAGATGACAAAGAACATTATGATAGATCTGAACCTTCGACGAAGTTGGAGAAGACGAGAAGCGTCTGCGGCAAGAGCTTTGTTCATATCAACATTGTTTTTTCAGGTGACGACCGCTCAACTTCTTTATCTTTATCATCTTTTTCCAATAAAATTAAGAATCATGGATTTTCAGATTTTTTCTATCGTGAAAAAGCTGTTTTTGTGTTAGAGAGAAAGAAGGAAAATAAAATTAAATATTGTGGGATCCATTTAGTTTCAAGAATGGACTTAGTTAGCTTGTAGTTTTAAAAAACTACTTTAGGAACAAAAACTACCTTATATTGTAATAAAAACTCAAAAACTGCCTTGTAGTGTAAAAAATTCTTCATTTATTTCCTTAAATAATTGGTAGAGCAGCTCCGGTTTACAACAAATGTAGATGCTCTAATGATTTTTAAGCTATTACTAGATTTTGACCCGTGTTTAGAAAGCGCGAGTTTGTTTTCAAAATTAAATATATATATTTTTTAATATGAATTTCTATATAAAATAGTGTAAAATTCTAGACACATTTACGTGGAATCGTGAACCGAACCATATCAAACTGAAACACACACAAAACCCAAATTAAAATGAATTTTATAAATAACCGAGTTGATTCCATATCTGGGGAGCCGAATAACTGAAACCAAATAGAAAATCAAATGGACGCCTGAATTTTAAAATACAAATTATATATCTAAAAATAATAAATTATATTTAATTTCTAAATAAACAAATATCCTAAAATTACTATTTATAAACCAAATTACCTGTAAAGCTTAATAACCCAAATTTTTATTCAAAATATTTAAAATTATCCAAATTATCTGATATTTTTATTCGAACAAACCGAATTACCCTATATTTAAACTGAAAACTCTAAATTATCCAGCAATTTTTATCTACAAACCTGAAATTACTTGAAAGCCAAAATTAAACCAGAACAGAATTGGGCCCATTTTGGAGATATTAGCCGGATTCAAACCATGCTACCGAACCAAAGAAAAACCTAAATAACCCAACTAAAACCAAACCGAACTTTGTAAATACATGAACGGTTCCCAAAATTCTAAAACCAAACATTAAAAACCAACTGATATGTTTCCACAAAATTTGGATTTAATGAAAACCTATTAATTAAAAATCAGATAAAATTCAAAAACTCGCCATTAACATATGAACCGACACATGTTGTCCAGATTAAAACCCATAGAACATTAAAACACTTTTTAAATTGACTAAACTTCTCATGTATTTTATAATAATACATAAAACTAAATAAAATATTCGATTTGCTCAGGTAAAAACGCAGAAAAATCTGATAACACCTTTTAAAAAATTTATTAGACTTTTTATATATTTTATAATAATACATAATACTAAATAAACTATTTGATTTGTCATATGAAGTACATGTATATGAAATCAGATTATAGTTTAGAAATATATGAAATAGGGTTTAGGATATATGGCTTATAAGTTTATGGAAATATGGTTTAGGGTATATGGTTTGATTTATACTGAAAATATGATAAAAAATCTCTAGAAAATATGTATGACAAATACATAGATTCAAGAAAATACATGAAAAATGGTAAGAGTCCAATGAGTAAATAATATATGGTTTATGGTATAGGGATTTGGTTTGTATTGGAAATATGCTTACTACCTTTGAACATATTTTGTAAGTTCATACACACATTTTTTTTTAAATAGCCTACCAACGAATTTCATCACGACGGGTAGTATTTTGATTTTTTATATATGTTTGGTTATATAAGGTCGAAAATATGTATATTCCATATTATTAATTTGTTTTGACTTTTTCCTCACGTAATGAAGTGAATATTAGTGCACTTAAAATATTGAGATGTGTAAAAGGATATGTTAGATGCAAAAATATCGGGTGATGGCAGTTGGAGTTTCCCTTTTAACAAAATTGATAATTTTGATTAACTAAAGTAAATATAAAATAAGACATATTAAGATTCTATTGAATAGGTCCAACAATTTTTTTAAGTAGATTTTTTTTTCAGAATGTTTCTCTTTTAATAGTATAAACTAGATTTTGACTCGCGCTTAAAAAGCGCGGGTTTGTTTTTTCATTTATTAGAAAACAAATAATTTAAAAGTTGTTCTATAATAAAGTTTGAGTTTCAAGAAGTGTTTTCATATCCGACCCATATCCGTTGTCAAATTGTACACCCAGTACCTTGTATATAATCCGGTTCGGAATTAATGAAAAATTCGTTAATTAAAATTTTGATAAAATCCGGTAAAAACCTAAAAATTTGCTATTAACCGACGATCTGATACCATTGATCCGATAAAAACACCAATTATTATGCCATTTAATAAAAAATAATAATGTAGAAAACCTTATTGATATGACATTATTAGTTTATTTTTGCTGTTAATAACCTATTATAAGTTTATATTTTTATTTTAGATTTCAAATTTAATTTTTGGTAATTTTGTAAAATATTCTTAAACACTCGTAATTGTCATTATGAATCTACCATGATTCTTCAATAATACATAATAATTTATATATCTTATAAATTTTAAAAAAGGAAGGTCTATTTATAATATTAGGGTGAGATGGCCATCAAAATTAGGGTATAAATTTTTAAATATCTTGGTTGTTACTAATAAGAGATCTTAAAAGAATCTTTAGATTACATTCTATAAAATTTAACGATAATTATGTAAAGCTATTAAGATACGAATATATCAGCATCAATTATTTTCAAAATCGTGTATAATACACAATCTAAGAACGTGGATATATTTAAGATTCCAAAAATCTCAATATTAAAGTATAAAATATTTGTTTATTATTTCTGTTATAGGGTTTGGTTTTGTATTTGTAATTCAACAAATGTGACGGAAAACACAATCTTAATTTTTATAACTAAGTTTTTGATATGAATTGAATAAGATGATAATGAAATGATTGTATAAAATTGTTTTGATATATTAAATTGGGCACTGATGCATCTCTGCTAAAAACTTGATGCTCTAATGAAAGAGATGAAACATAAGATTGCTTTATTCATGCCCCCTCTGAAAATCATTTGATCTCATTGAATAAAAATGTATGTATAGAATAAACGTTTGATCAAAAAATATATTAAACATCACATTGATGCTTCTCTGCAAAGAACTTGATGCGTTAGTGGAGGAGGATGAGACAGATATGATGGACACATGACCTCTTTGTATTGGAACATTTGATCTTGTTTGATAAAATGTGTGTATAAAATATCAATCGCATAGGTTTGATAAAAGTAATTGTTTATACTTAATTTTTGGTTAATATAAACCGGTGGATGTTGAAAATTATGTCGGGTAATATAAGTTATGCATTTTGGTTGTATATAAAAGGTTAAGCTAAAAATAAATAGGTCCAATAGGTCCAAACAACTTTTATAGGTAGATTTTTTTAGATTATTTTTATTTTTTCAAAACGTAAAAGCTATAAGTGGTGCATTCTATCACACGTTGTCAATCTACAAAATATGCTTTTTAATGAATGATGGGCGCTTGCCTGATGGATTAGTGGGAGGGATTGTGTTATGTGAAATCCTATGTACATCCATATGTCATGCAATAGTAGATGAATATACTGAAAACACTTATATCCCTAAGCTAACTAATATAGATTTAAGATTTAGAGTTAAGAGGTGGAATAATATAAGGAAAATTGTCATAAATACCACATTCATAATACCACATTCATAATACCACTTTTCATGTATATACTATTCAATTTTACACTCACTTTTAATGAAGATAGAAAACACTTATACCTTAGGGTTTAGAGTTGAGAGGTAGGGTAGTGTTTTTGAAATATGAAATTTAGGATTCTAATAAATATATAAATAAATATTTTAAAAATAAAGAAAAATAGTTTCAAACGTAATTTTTAATTTTCAAAAAGAAAATTTGAAAAAATTAAAAAAAGAATTCAAAAAAATAAAAAATAAGTTTATAAAAAGTTAAAATTTGAAAACATAAAAGTATATATTTTATTTATTTATTTAAATAATAATTTATTATATATAGAGAACAATGGTATAAGAGTCTTTTACCATTTAACGAAGAAAATATTTTTGAAAATGTCCAAAGTTGTAATCATGAAATTTCCTTTTGATAAAACCCATGTTCGAAAACGCGGGCTAGGCGGCCGAGTAATCGCGGAAACACGCAAATCGGGCTGCATCCGTGGCGAATTGATGTTATACGGCCAATAAATCGGAACTTGAAAAAAACTCAAAGTTTTCATGGTTTTCTTGTTTGATATCGCAAGCGTGTCTTAGATTTGATGTATTTTCACTAAAACATACAAGAATAGTGAGAAAGATCTGTGAAATCGAGAGAAAAAAAATTAAAAAGCGGCCAGAGGTTGCAGAGATATCACATTGAAAGGTAGAAGATAAGGTTAATTTCGTCATTTCCAAATCATTTAACCTCATTTTTAAAAAAAGAGACAAAACAAGCGCCTACTCTACTCGAACCCAGGTCCAGGCGTTTTAAACTAGAGCCTCTCATCACTAGACCACGTCACAATAACACTAATGGCGCACATAATTAATATATATACCGAATTACAGAATTAAATGCTCAAAATAACGCTCCGATTAATCCCTGTATAATCTCCGATTAATTGATTCGGCGCTAGGCGTTACCTGACCGCACGCATTGCGCCCAGCGAGTTCTCGAACATGGGATAAAACCACAAATGACGTCGTTTTAAATTCGAGAGTAGCTATTTCTTTTCTCAGAATATTTGGTAAATTCTTCCAATTTAATTTTACGGTTCCACATGATGAACCCAAAAGAACAATAACAAGATCATCAGATCGATGAGAAGTTGATTGCGAAAATGGAAAATCTCAGCAGTGAAAGATCCACCTCATTCCCCTTCTAGATTCAGCTCCATCGAAGCATAATTTCATCAGATCTCATTTGAATCAGATTCACATGGCAGGAGCTGCTTCTGCGCTGTTTCTGCTCGATATCAAAGGTCGCGTTCTCGTCTGGCGTGACTACCGCGGCGATGTCTCCGCCGCTCAAGCCGAACGCTTCTTCTCTAAGCTCATCGAGAAAGAGGTTTCGTTTTCTTGATTCTTTAGATCAATAGGTTTGTTCATAGGATTAGAGTATTCATTTCTCAATTATGTTGTGTGTCTGATTGGTCACAGGGTGATTCACAGTCAAATGATCCAGTCGCTTACGATAATGGGGTCACTTACATGTTTGTCCAACACAGTAACGTTTACCTTATGATAGCCTCCAGGCAGAACTGTAATGCTGCCAGTCTTCTCTCCTTCCTTCACCGCGTCATCGATGTAAGTTAATTCTTCTGCTGCTTT
Organism: Brassica rapa; assembly: GCF_000309985.2. NCBI lineage: Eukaryota > Viridiplantae > Streptophyta > Magnoliopsida > Brassicales > Brassicaceae > Brassica > Brassica rapa. The sequence goes on along the minus strand of NC_024795.2, from coordinate 18,671,249 downwards.
TAAGGCGTAAATACACATAAGTGTATTGCTGTTACATATGATTGAAGTGGTGATGTGATCTATATAGGTCTTTAAGCACTACTTTGAGGAGTTAGAGGAAGAATCACTCAGGGATAACTTTGTCGTTGTGGTATGTTTACTTCTTCCATAGTTCTTATCAATGTTCAAGAAATCGCTAGGCGCAGTAGCGACTAAGCGAATAATTCGGGGCCTACGGTAGGCCTAGACATTAACGAAATATTGATTTATTTTATATATTTCTATGTTTATATGAGATATTTTAGTTTTTGAGTTTAGTTGCAAAAGTATTATGATGAATTATCAAAACTAGATGCACAAAACAAAAGAAATTAGATAAATTTGTAGATTTATAGTAACATTAGTGCTTAATTTTACATATTTAGACTGATTTTAACTGATTTAGAACCGTTTAAATCGATTTGAATCGTATAAATCGAAGTTTAGGAAAATGTTTTCGGCTAAGACTATGCTCCGCCTAGACCGATTTTTAAAACATTGGTTCTTAGACTACTATTTGGCTATTTATTGAAATTGATTTATGGTGATTGGCAGTATGAGTTACTTGATGAGATGATGGACTTTGGGTACCCTCAGTATACCGAAGCAAGAATCCTCAGTGAGTTCATCAAGACTGATGCATATAGAATGGAAGTCACACAGAGACCTCCAATGGCTGTCACTAATGCTGTCTCCTGGAGGAGTGAGGGATTACAGTACAAGAAGAACGAAGTGAGTGCTTTTGTTTTCAAGAGAGGAACATTTTGTTATCCATCTGCTGTGTTTTTTTTGGTTTTGCAAATGATTACAGCCTCTCTGCTCTTGTTTCTCCAGGTTTTCTTGGATGTAATTGAGAATGTAAATATTCTTGTCAACAGTAATGGGCAAATTATCAGGTCTGATGTTGTTGGAGCCCTCAAGATGCGAACTTACTTGACGTATGTTCCTAAATCATTTGAGATGTCATCCCCCTTTTGCTTTGATCTTTGTCTTGCCATTTTATCTGACTCTTTTTCTCTTTGATCCATTCCATTGCAGTGGAATGCCAGAGTGTAAGTTAGGACTGAATGATAGAGTATTGTTGGAAGCGCAGGGGCGAACAACAAAGGGAAAAGCCATTGATTTGGAGGACATCAAATTCCATCAGTATGTTTTTTAAGCTCCAGTGATCATTACCCTTGTAAACGATTCTATATGTATTCGTTTTCTTCTACGCAGGTGTGTTCGATTGGCCCGTTTTGAAAATGATAGGACGATATCTTTCATACCACCTGATGGTGCTTTTGATCTGATGACATATAGACTCAGTACTCAGGTTTGAACTATGGAATATAGCATGGATAGGATTTTTTTCCTCCTCCTCAACAAATTTTATCTCATGATATTATCTTTTTTCATACTCCTTGGTTCAGGTGAAACCGCTTATATGGGTGGAAGCGCAAATAGAAAGGCATTCCAAAAGTCGTGTTGAGATGCTCGTAAAAGCTAGAAGTCAGTTCAAGGAACGGAGGTAAATATATTTTATGGCACTATGTCACTTTTGATTGTCTCTTTCACTTTAATGCACATATCTTGATGATCAGATTCTTTGAACATTTGATTTGAGAATTTTCTATTATTTTGCAGCACCGCAACGAATGTTGAGATTGAGTTGCCTGTACCAGCCGATGCATCTAACCCCACCGTTAGGACATCTCTGGGGTCTGCTGCTTATGCTCCTGAAAAAGATGCATTGGTCTGGAAAATCAAATCTTTCCCCGGGAACAAGGTACATGCTTTTTTCCTTGATACAGTTGAAACCATCAGCCATCTAGTCTCAATGTTAACCTCTAGAAAAACAATTATAGGAGTATATGTTGAGGGCAGAGTTCCATCTTCCCAGTATAACTGCAGAAGAAGCAACACCTGAGCGAAAAGCTCCTATCCGTGTCAAATTCGAGATCCCTTATTTCACTGTCTCAGGGATTCAGGTAAGCTAGTTTGTTTCCACATCTTCTGCATTTTAAGCACACACCCCAATGCGTAAACTGCCCTTCCATAAGTGATTAAACTTCCATGTACTAAATAATGCTGGTGTGTGGTGTAGGTTCGGTACCTGAAGATAATCGAGAAGAGCGGGTACCAAGCACTTCCATGGGTGAGATACATAACCATGGCTGGTGAGTATGAACTAAGACTCGTCTAAGGCTCATTCGGCTTTTATCCTTTTATGCCAATTGTGATTCCCACATTCCTCCGGGAATCAATGAAACGAAACAAAACAGGACACAAGTAGAGCAAAATAAACGTTTTGAAACTTTTTTTTAGCCGATCAAATCTGCCTTTTAAGTTTTTTTTTTTTAATTTGACTTTTGTAGTCGTATCCTTGTTAATTATCTTTATGGTGATTTTATTTATTTTACATATGGCCCTTTGTAACCTTTCACGACATGGTTCCTTCTTTTTTAACTCCAGCTACATTCTGTCTGTGTTCTGTTCTTCGATCAAAATTGTTAAATGATGATATTTTGGTTCTTGTCTTTAGGGTGCATATGTTACTGTAATATATAGCTCTACTAAGAGCACAGCTTTTAGAGCTTTTACAAATATTAAACAAAGAGCCAATTGAATTAATCAATACAAGCGGGCATTGGAGATATATGTGAACTTCTGAGTTCGATCCATTCCGCCTAGGTTGGTACCGAAGAATGCGGTTGATTGTCTTGATTCTGCGTTTCAGATACGTGTAGGCATGAACGTAAGAAGCGGGTTTTTGTAGCTTCGTCTATCCATTCCACAGTTTCAATCCATTCTTTAACTGTGTATCTTATGATTACTCCATTTCCACCATGCTTGCCGCTTTGGGAATCCAGTGGAAGCTTTTTCAGATTCGGGCATCTGATTATATCCATTCTCTTTAGACATGGAAAAGGTAGAGAATTCCAGTAGATATTCTTCAGCTCTGGTAGATCACCCAACAAAAGAAATTCCAGCCTTCGAAAAGGAACAATCCCTGATTTTTCACCGTGACGACTTTTCTCTTTGTTTATTACATCTTCTAATTTTTTTGCAGATTTAACTGAGAGATCTCTAAGATTTGGAGCGAACATCAGTAACGTCAACTCCATCACGCATTTGCAATCTAGTATAATCACTTTAGAGAGGCTCAAGAAGCATGAGGTCCTCGGATTGTCTAGAGGAGAAACCGTTTTGCTCTCCAAGCATATCGTTCCCATCTTTATCTCAGAGATACTGCACCATACAATGTTGAATTCACGTAGATTCTCCATAGATATTGGAAGTGAGATACCAGATGATTCAAGTTGCATACCCCTGATCGTTAGATTTCTTGTTGCACGTGTCAACTTATGAGAGCTCAAAAATTGTTCCAAACCTTGTTGAAGATCGATCTCTATGGTTAAAATTTCTAAATGTTCTAAGGTTTGCAACTCCTCCAGTATGTTGCAATCCAATGAAAAACCAGCACGAGATAAATTCAATATCTTCAAGTTGTGCAGACTTGATAATATCCCATCAATATTTGAAAGGTTATCTGTCTCCTCCAAATCCAAGTGAATTAGCTTTTTCAACTCTTGCACACCCCTAGGCAAATGACGTATACTTGTATATGACAAGTTGAGATATTGCAAGGAAACTAGTTGTGATATTCCATACGGCAGTTCAAACAGATTTCCATTATATGATAGATCCAAAACAGCTAGTCTTGGCATGGACTTGAAGAATTCACTCGAGATATTTGTCAAATTTGCTTTTTGTAGAAGCAAAGTTGTGAGCTCGAGATATTCATGACTGCTAGAGAGATGGTGAATCTTGTTCTTTATGAGTGCCATCCTTCTCACAACATTACAGTTCTCAACCTTTGGCATTTCACTTAACCCAGCACCTGCACGCACAATGAAAGCCTCTTTTTGTGCTCCTAAATCAGATGCAATCCATAAGGCCATCTCACGAACTACATCATGCATACATACATTCTTTGTTCCATACCATTTGACCTCCATTAACAGTGATGCACGAACAAGATTACCAATTATATCATAACCCTTGTTCTCAGCTCTTGACTTCCATTGGTTCTTCAACGCCCATGTGCGCACATATAGCCTTGGAACGGGTAGTGAATGCCACTTTGCATCGGTTTTGTGTTGTTGGAAACGGGATTCCAATCTCAACTAAATCCACCTTCTCCCATATGTCATCTAAAAACAACATGAATCTCTTTTTCCTTAAGAAATTGTATATAACATCAGCTTTTTGGCTTTTTGGCTTTTCTCTTTTTGTTTCCATTCATCTCCATCAAGACCAACCTTTCGAGCGATCTCACTTTGAATCTTCTCTACTTGTAACTCTTTAGACACCACAACCCAAATCACAAAATCAAATCCACATGTCATGCCACTGAACTTATTGTTGAGTTGTGTGATAAGAGTTGTTTTCCCTACTCCCCCCATACCGTAAAAACCCATAATACCAACTCGATCTTCCATGAGATGATTCCATGCGTTCTCCAACATTTCTTTCAGACCAACAATTGTTGACTGAAGCTGTCTTTCCTCCACCTCAAATGTGTGAGCTTGCTCAACGATCACTTCGAAAACTTTACTATTCAGTTTTTCAACTTCCCTTAAAGTCATGGAAACACTTTTGCCATAACGATAACTCAATATTAAACTCTTAGAGCAAAAACCAAGAAGACAAAGCCTTTGAAGTTGACCATTTCCAGCAATAAGAAGATTGTTGGCTTCGTTTTCAAAAGTCTCAACTCTAGTAAGCCATACCTGGAATTCAGAAAGCCTTTGTAAACCTCTATCCTCCTCTCTTGTTACCCTTCTTGATAAATCATCAAGTTTAGCCCTGAGCTCTTCCATGGTTTTCTCTAAAGCCGACAGATTCTTCTCGAGGTTGTGAACATAACCTACTTGGATGTCTAGCCATTGACATATCTTTTTCATCGATTGATCAGAAGATATTGAGAGGGAGACACAATTGTCCATTATAGAAGAACATAAAAAGGCAGATGCCTGAAATTTTACTGATCCGAGAAAATCAGATATGATGCCGAGAGCAATTGAAGATAGAGTGGATGCAGATTGGAGTTGAAGATAGACTTTTCTCTTGGTCCACACGAAACAAGATATTTTGATATAGTGCTCATTTGATTTTAACAATGATTGATTCACATTCACACTTGTTTCCAGTTAGTAGATTCACATATCTTTTTCTTATATATCTAAATCCACGCTTATTGTAAGATGTTCAGACATCATTTCTAATGTATCTTGTTATTTTCCTTTAAAATAGAAAATATTGAAGTGAATTTTTTTTCCAATGTATTCTTATAAACGGTATTGTTGCACATTTAAATTAAAAATAGAGAAAATAATATTTCTTCCTTTAATAGAGAGAAAAAATAGCAATTTATATTTTATAGGAAGATGTTTTAATAACATCACGATCTGATCTTCTTGATTTTATTATCTGTGTCAACAAATTTTGTTATAAGTTTTTATTTGATTTTTGGTAGTAAAGCAGAGTTTGTGATATGCAAACTAAAGAAGATGAAAATAATGGATAAGGATGTTAATCCAATCGCTAATCAGTTTGCCAAGCTTGATCCAACCTATAGTGGAAGGATTACTCTTAAATCTCTTGGAAACCAAATGGAGCAATTCTTTTATAATATTTTCATTATTGATCGAACAAGCTTGTTTAGAGAAGTTTCAGATGGCACTTCAATCGAACATATATTTGTAGTATATGTAAATTGATTTTCATTTAATGATTGGGAGTTGGTATGAAATATGTCTTGATACTTTTTTTTTTTTTTTGCTAAATAATGTCTTGAGACTTAGGTCTCTATGTAGATAGATGTTAATTAGAATATGTGGATTAAAAAAAAGAAACGTTATTTAAAGTATGTCTTTCGTATCTATATCCATATAAAATAAACTATTGTGCAATACATTTATAACACTTGTTTTTTTTGAAACTTTAACTCGTCGCCATTTATAACACTTGTTTTCATGAGAATTCATTCACGACATAGATAAATGCAGTTCTTTACTTTATAATGAAAAATTGATAAACAAAGGGACAAGGTTAAAAACAGTTTTCAACTAACAGAGCAAGTTAGATTTCTCCAAACACTCATTTTTATCTTTAACCTCCTCTGCTCCACTGAACAGAGTCTCCACAAAAGCCTCCATGTTCTTATCTGATGACCCTTTTTCTCTACCCGCTTCAACCGCTAAACGCTTCCATGCCTCACCGTTTTCCCTCAGCTCCACCGACTTCTCCTCCATCACTGCTTCCAAACACCGTCTTATCTCTCCTCTCACCACCAATCCATCCTCGTTCTCTCTCACCCTCACACCTGTCCTCCACAAATCCTCCAGAAGCTTGGCGTTTGTCGGTTGATCCGACCACATAGGAAACGCCACCACAGGAACGCCGAGAACCAAACTCTCAAGTGTTGAACTCCACCCACAATGAGTCAAAAAGCAACCTACAGCTCTATGTCTTAAAACCTCCACCTGTGAACACCAAGACACAATCATACCAACCTCTTCGAGCTCGTGTCTTAAACCAGCTATCTTCTCAATCTCTGTCTCGTTCTCTCCTTTTATTTTCGCTTCTCTGTTTACTTTATCAGTTATAACCCACAAAAACGGCCTTTTACATTCAATGAGAGCTCTAGCTAGTTCCTCTATCTGTTTCTTGGACAACTCAACCATTGTTCCAAAAGAAACGTAAATAACAGAGGACTCTGTTTTCGAGTCTAGCCAAAGTGTATACTGGTTCGCTTCTTGTGAACATATCTGGTGGAAGTAATGGCCCAACCGCCACCATTTCGATATCCCGGACAGCGGTTAAGGCCTCTGCCTCGAGAGAATCGAATGTGTTGACGAGAACTTTCACGTTGGGTTCTTCTTTGAGAAACTCCATCAACTCTAGATACACTTCTTGTGCGATGTTGTTGCTAGTGTTGGATTCTTGGACAACTCAACCATTGTTCCAAAAGAAACGTAAATAACAGAGGACTCTGTTTTCGAGTCTAGCCAAAGTGTATAACTACTTTGATCTTTAACTGGTTCGCTTCTTGTGAACATATCTGGTGGAAGTAATGGCCCAACCGCCACCATTTCGATATCCCGGACAGCGGTTAAGGCCTCTGCCTCGAGAGAATCGAATGTGTTGACGAGAACTTTCACGTTGGGTTCTTCTTTGAGAAACTCCATCAACTCTAGATACACTTCTTGTGCGATGTTGTTGCTAGTGTTGGAAGGTGAGAGGAAAGAAGGAAGATCGCGGGTTTCGAGAGTGGGGAGATTCGGGAACTCAAAACCGGAGTTATGTCCCGTTGAGTGATTGTAATAAACGTTGAACGCCAAAGCGGGTTGGATCCATAGGAGAACAGAAGGAAGGTGAAACCTACGTGCTAATCTTGGAACCCAACTAGGAAGAATCGTGTAGATCACGCAAGCCACGGGAGAGTATCCGTTTTTATTAGCTTCTATGAACTCCGACAGCGTTTTATCGCCGTTACGTTCGAGATTCAGCAGCCTGTTTTGGACGTCTTCGGTGTTGGAGATGACCCCGTCGTCGAACCCATCGGAGAAGGTAAGGAGAGAGAGATTGTACACGTTGTCGTGGCTTTGGATATTAGAGCAATGGAAGACGGAGTGACATGTGGCCAAAGTGACACGTGCACCGGTGGTTCTGATGAGTCGATGAGCAAAACGGAGGGATGGGTTCACGTGACCTTGCGCTGGAAGCGTTACAAGTAGAAAATGCGGTGGTGCCATTTTTTGCTCCGCCGAAGTGACTTCGAGAACTTGTGTTGTGTCACTTTTGTGAATTTGTGGTGTTGTATTTATAAACAAAAATACGGATGAGCAATGAGATTTGATTTTGGGTTATGTAACAAAACATAGCATAACATGTACCGGTTACCGCTTTTACGTAATCCACGATGACGCCATGATTGATATCATAACTTGTCGTCCGCCTGAAATTTCCAGTCTTTTTTTTTACAACAATTACCAAAGTCAAGTCCATTTTCTATTAAAGTCAATGCGATGATTCCTTATATTATACTATTTAACTTATATATACATTTATACATTATAGTTGATGGGATGTTAATATCAATAATTTAGTGTCTAATAATTAACAATTTTAAGTCAATGCAACGATTCTTTATATTATAACATATATACTAGATTTTGATCCGCGCGCCCTCGCGGATGTATTTAAGAAAAATATGATGCTATTTGTTTTTTATGTCACTATTTAAAGTTGAGCAAAAAATTTGAATTCGAAGAACCGAACCGATCTCAATCCGAATAAGTAGTACCAAATCGGAACCCAAATTGATTAAATATCCGAATTATTCAAAATTTAGGTATTTGAAGAACTGAAACCTAATCCGATCCGAACCGAAGTATTTTTGAGTATCTAAAATATATTTATATATATTAATTATTTTTAGATTTAATATTTTTCATTTTTTAATCCATGTTATAAATATAGCCATAAGTTGGGCATGGACACGCACTAGAGAGATGATCTCCTTGTTTTCTTAGTTTAGTTTGGAACTAAAATAAGATTAGAGCTAACTGATAGGTCACACTTTGCCTGTAAGGTTGTCAAATGGGTAGGCTAACCATGGATCGTCCATGTCCAAATATAAAATAAACCTAATCAGATCTAAAACGTAAACAAACCCTTCAACACACCTCAATTACTCATCTTGGTTAAGCTTTGGAGTGTAAAAACAAGAGGAACCATGGCCAATGCCGACAGTCCTAAATCCACTTAAATCTTAAAACACCGAATGAAAGAAGATGTTTTCTTTTACTAAGAAGAGGTTTACATTGAAGAAATTTTTTTGAAAATAGAGTAACTACAAAACTCACCAAAATATATTATATTGAATATCAAATCAGATGACCAAATTTTGACAACCGCGGTTTTTATTATAACAATTCCCTATATATTAATTGAGAAACATTACAACTTATTTTGTAGCTACGTGTCATCACTACGATGATTCCTAGAATCCTTAGAGAAATAGGTTGGTCCATCTAATTATATAATAAACTTTATTATTAAACTAACCATAAATTCATTATTAATGTTTTCTATTATTTCCTTAAATAAAAGTTACGGAATTACCTAATATGACTAAAGTATATATGACAATTAATGATTTTGAATAACAAAGATTTGATAAAAATTAATGTATCTTCTATCATATTTGTTTAATTTTGAACTATTAAAATAAATTAAACAATCATATTAACTATAAAATAAAAATTTAGATTTTTTGGTATATGTTATATTTTGAATTTTTAAAAACGAATAGAAATTATTAAAATTGTTAAAACTACGTTCAAATTTTGTGATCCATAGTTTATATATATCATTTAAATTAAACTATATAGCATATAAAATACATAAATATTTCAATCTTGAAAATTTAATTTGAACAAGTTCTTTTGATAAAAGCTTTGAACAAACATTAACAACTTAATAATTATGACTATTAATCCCACAATAAAAAAATTGTTATCAGTAATTTATTTTTTTTTGCTATAAAATATATAAATGATAAAAAAACATATGACTAGAAAGCATCATTTCATAGATATTAATATTAAAAATACACTATATATGTTAATATTGTTTAAATTTAACTATATATCCTATCAAATAGAAAAACAATTGTTTGGATTAATAAAATTTATATGTCTGTACCAATTTAATTATATAGTAATAATTAATTTTTAATTATTCAATATATATTTATTTTCCATAATATGTAAAAAACATATAATACCTAAAATAATGTATATATATAATGTTTATACCGCGCAAGGCGCGGGTCTTAACCTAGTTTATAGTTAAAAAGAGAAACTTAGCTAATTTAAATATCCACACAAAGAACAAAATGCTCGAATAAACATTTTTCATGACTACAAAGGTCTTTAGCTCAACTAGAAAAGACTCTGACCACTGTGCCAAAAGTTAACTGCTGGGACAAAACTAATATTACTTGTTGTGGTTTCGAGTCTAGAGAAATTATGAGCTTCGGGCCAAACCACATGGTATTGTAAGTATTATTTAGGCCAAATTTTGGTTGACAAATCGGTTACATATCTTTAAAGTTATATTTTGTTGGATAAATTAATAGGTGTACACATCCCCTATATATTATTTGAGAAGCATTGCAATATTTTTTTGTAGCCACATGTCATCACTAGAATGATTCTTAGAATCTTTAGAGAAATAGGTTGGTCCATCTAAATATATAATAAGCTTTTTATTAAACCACAATACATACATTATTAATGTGCTTCATTATTTCCTTAAACAAAATTACAGAATTACCTAATGTGGCTAAAATATATATGACAATTAATAATTTTGAATAATAAAGATTTGACAAAAATAAGTGTGTATTATAATTATATTTGCTTAATTTTAAGCTATTAAAATAAATTAAACAATCATAGTAACCATATAATAAAAATTTTAAAAAATTACTTATATATTATATTTTGAATTTTTAAAAACGAGTATAAATTACTAAAACTGTTAAAACTTTCACATTCAAATTTTGTGATCGATAGTTAAAATTTTTTTATAACATGATACAATAATTAAAAAAAATATAAGTTAAAAGTCTCATTTAATAAGTATCAAAAATAAAAGATATATAATATATGTATCATTTTAAATTAAACTATATGCCATATAAATACATAAATATCTTAATTTGAAATTTACTTTGAACATTTTTTTGATAAAAAAATTGAAAAAATATTGACAACTTAATTTTTTTAAATATTATAAATTACTTAAACCATTGATCCCACAGTGAAAATTTTGTTATCACTAATTTAAACTTTTTGCTATAACAGATACAAATGATAAAAAACAATATGAGCAAAAAACATCATCTAATAGATATTAATATTAAAATATACCATATATATGTTATTATCATTTAAATTTAATTATATATCATATCAAATAGAAAAAATATTTTTTCGATTTATAAAATTTATTTATATGTTCGCACCAATTTAATTATATAAGTAGTAGATAATGACTTTTTAATTATTCAATATATATTTATTATTTCATAATATGTTATCAACATATAATATATAAAATAATTTATATATATAATGATCATTCCGCGCAAGGCGCGGATCTTAACCTAGTAGATTATTTATTATACAAAATTAGGTTCTTCACCAACAATTTAAAATCAGTTTGTTTTTTTCCGGATAAAACCACACAATTATGTTCTTCTATCAAAACCACAAGTTTCGGTCAAAACCATAAAAATTTGTTTTCAGTAAAAATGAATGTTCTCACCAAAATGAATTTTTGAGAAAAAACAAAGTTTTTGCCAAAAAGGAATTTCCCACCAAAATTAATTTTTCTTTCACATAACCGCAAAAATCAAAATTTTCACATAATTGCACAATCATGTTTTCTGACTAAAACCGTAAAATCCTCCTTCAAAAATCACAAAGTTTTGTTTTCCATCGTAATATTATTTTTTTTGTCAAAATTGTAAAAAAAAAAAAAAATTGAAGTGACCCTAATACAAAAATAATTTTTGAGACCTTAGCAAGAATTCAAATTCATTTTGGGTATTGATAATAAATGAGGAATGGGTTACTTATCAACGAATTCCAGAAGAAATAACTGAATCAAAGTGCAGATTATTTGATTTTATTTTTAAAGATAAACTTGATTATAGAATTAATGGATGATCAGCTAGATGGCTAACAAAAGGTGTAAAGAAAATCCTACTATATAAAAGGGACTAAATTCAAGGCTTTTGGGACTATCCACCTCAGCCAAAATATTCTCATCAATAAAGAATTAGAAATAGATGTCATTTAGAAGATAATTAACTAACATATGACTTTTAATATTTCTAGAAATTTCATATTTGTAACTGTTAATTTATTAATAGAATCATATATCTATATTGAATTATGTTCTATTTTTAATCATTAGATTTCAAGGGTAAATAAAATATTAATTTATAATATATATATAGTTTATAACTTTATATTGTAGTTATAAATAAAGAGAAATAACCAGGGAGGATGAAAAATCTCATGTAAAATTATATAATTAAAATGGTAAAATGGTGAGTATGATGAGGTGAATCTAAGAAAATTTGTTGTACAAATTATGATGTTTTCTTCGTCCCTAAAATGATTTAAAATAAAATATATATTCACATAAATAAGTCATATTTGTTTTTTTGGTAAGATGTTAAGATTATCATTTTCTGAAAGGTTACACTGTTGTTTTTAACAACCTATTATACAAGGAAACAAAAACAACCACCAACAACTCAAGGTAAAAAAGCCTTAAAGAGGTTTTATACAAGAAATATAAAAAAGAAGTAGAGAAGAGGAGAAAGAAGAACTTGCCGGGTAAGAGAGGAGACGGTCACGCATTATACGGTCGAGAGAGGCAAGGATGACTGATAAAGGTGAAGAGACAGCTGTGAACACACGAGCATTACGCTCTTTCCACAGCAGGTAGATAGATGACTGAAAGTAGAGCTTGATAACTGAAGTAGCATGCGCATCTGCGTTGACGCGAAGTTGATTGATCCAGACTGCAACATACTGTAGATCAGCCGGAGGAGAAATTCAAACTTCAGCAGCAAAAGGCTCCCATATCAAACGAGATAAAGAGCACTCAAAGAAGAGATGATGGTGAGTCTCTATTTCTAGATTACAAAGGACGCACGTTCCTGAGACATTTAACCCCCAACGCCTCAAGCGATCCTTGGTTGGTAGTCTTCTCCGCAAAACCAGCCATGATATAAACACATTACGTGAATATGTTCCTTGAACCAAATAGTTTTATGCCAATATTTGTTGTTGATAGTGTTTATATTCTTTTCTGACATTAGTATCCATATTTTTTAGTAAACTGATCCAAAGAGATTAGTTTGTGGAGCTAACCAAACGAGGATTATAGTGTTTACTTTGGAAAAAGTAATAGGTTGAATGATAAATGGCGTGCATGCTTTTTCACATGGAAATCTGCACATATATTAAAATTGTAAGATTTGAATCATAGAGAAAATATAGTGCATATGACTGAAGTTGGTCCATTCTGAAACTAAAGATGGCTAAAATTCTTCTTTGTCAAAATGCATAGATGTGAATCTTATATGAATAGAGTTCTCTATTGCTTATAGCAGTGTAATAAACTCCGTGTGTAAAGGATAAAAATGTTATATAAGTGAAAACAAAAAATATGATTTTTTTTCTTGTGCCTATAGGCTCTTCGTAATTTAAAGAAGAAAGAACATATTGTGTCAAAATCTTTGGCTCAGTCAAATTTTATCCAGTTGTTTATAAAACTGTTGTTATCTGATTCATGTAATTTTTCAGTGTTGATTTAAAAGCCCAAAGACCCATCTATACTGACTTTTTGATATATTTTTTCTGTGATTTGAATTTAAAATAGATAAAACTTTCGATAAGTTATGTAAACTCAGAACAAGTATTAGCTTTAGAAAGCATTTACATGTTTCAAACTTATAATATATACATAATGTTTAAAATTATGCATATAAAATCAGTGTAAAATGTGCTTGAATATGTTTCTCTTCTTTAATGTGTTAATTGTACTATATATAACATTATTTAAAATTTCAAAAAGTTTATGTCACATACAAAAAACCATCAATAAATAAATTACAACAAATTAAGAAAAACTAACATTGAAAAAACAATATATACATAATGTTTAAAATTATGCATATAAAATCAGTGTAAAATGTGCTTGAATATGTTTCTTCTTTAATGTGTTAATGTACTCATATATAACATTATTTTAAAATTTCAAAAAGTTTATGTACATACAAAAAACCATCAATAAAATTACATTACAACAAAAAAATGAAAAATTATAAACATATAAATTTAAATTAAGAAAAACTAACATTGAAAAAACAAGAAGTTAATGTAAAAAAAAAAACTGACAAATAATATCATAAATAATATAAATTTATAAGACACAATCTGCGCGAAGCGCGGAAAAAATCTCTAGTCTATAATATAATAGTACAATGCCCTCTTTCATGAGGCGACACGTCAATATTTTGGTGGGTCACTCTTTTAAAAAATGTGAAAAAGTGTCAAGCCTATGACTCGAACCCGGGTTATTGAAATATAAACACTAACATTTATACCACTACACTAAATGATACTTTGTACATTTTTGGCCGAAACTAAGGTCACTGCCGGACTAATATTTTCCACTGCCCCAACCAAAATTTAAAATTATGCCTTTGTACATATTTTATCAAAATCATAAAACAGAAGAGCCGTTTGCTGTCAAAAAAAAAAATCAAAATCATAAAACAGTATAAAACAACTTTAATTTTTATTAAATAGAAATGGAAGTCTATAGTTTGTTTAGGAAATAAAACTGTGATAAAATATTTATTGGTAAAATTAATTTTGTTTTTCATTTTTTATGCAAAATTATCCACTAGATTTCTACAGTCATTTTTTTCAACCATCCATTATATGTCTATCATAAAAATCAGTAAACACAATCCAAAAATATTATCGTAATAAAGTATAACTATCAAGCTTTTATCACATTTCAAAAACTATGAACTAACAAACATATCTCCTTAGTACGTAAAGGATTAGTTGAAAAAACTGAAACATTAAAACTAAACTATATATTAAGAGCTAAGAGAATAGAGGACAAACATAAAAATTAGAATAAAATAAAAATTATGCAAAACGATGCAAAAGAATAAATTTAAACCAAAAGAAAATCTGTTTTGTTACTAATTTTAATTAGAGTTTGAATTATCATCTAAATAGAAATTTACTAATATATTTAATTTTATAACAAATTATATAAATATAGTTGAAGTTTGTTATATAAAATGCCTTATAAGTAATATTTTAACAAAAAAATTTAAAAACTTATTTGTTTTAGGTAATAATACGAATATTTTTTTTTAAAAAAATATGCCCTATTATTTTGGATGCCCTAATCCACGGCTTGGGTGGCTTGCCCTCCGGGCCGGCCCTGACTAAGGTTTAAAAGAACCTTTTGTTTTTTTGATAAACCTTATCGGCTGATCCAGCCGATTTCAGGAAGAATGCACTTAGTGCTACAAAGTGGACTGACTATCACATTGTCTGGTCCGAGTTTGGAGTACCTTCCGATTAATGCTAAAGGATAAATTAATTATCTGTTACGATCTATCGTGCAAACCATTTGGACCAAAACTCAAACCCAGACTTGTCAAGTAATGATAAGTAATGATAATTTAGTTAGAAAGAACCTACTTATCAAAGTTTTATCTATTATTTATCTATTATTAATAATAGTTTATCTATTATTAATAATAATTTATCTATTATTTATTTTGAGACGCAAACGTTTTGTTATAACCTATCCTAGGTAGATAGGGTTTAGGTAAATAACCAAAATTAACGGAAATATTGCATGCAAATTATACAAATTCGGATTTATACCATAGATTGATAGGGCATATATGATCGATTGAAATGTTCGATGATAGTTTCCAGCATATTTTAAATAGACATCATTGTATATATACTTAAGGGGTTAATAGATAGATTAGGATTTGAGCTATGACCATCACTAGTTTCCGGCCGATTATCCGTCGATCACTTCAAGCTCTACGTGCAGCGTGCTATTAGTTTGTTATGACAAACCATAAACAAAAGAGAGAGAGAGAAAGAGAAAAATTAGATAATTTCTAATTATCTGGATGAGGGCATTGGATGTTTCAAGATTCCCAAAAAGGAGATTACACAGAGCGAGTTTTGTTGTCTCTAACTGTAAATGGAAGCTAGGCTCGAAACAATTCACAGAAAACACATGAAACAAACGGTCGCATGTGAATGTAAAACAGACCCATAAGATTGATTTGCGTATTCGCTATCACCTATTCTTATTACAAATAAGAAACAGAGCTGTAAGAATGCAAGTACCCTCCCTAAAGGAAAAAATATGAAGGAGAAGAGAGATGAACAGAGACCTTACTCACTCTTGGCGACATAATGCATCAAGAAGCTTCTGCGTCGCTTCATTAACCTCAACCTTTTCCATCTTCAGACGCTGGCGCATAGCAGGATGACTCTTCCCTGCTGCTGCATATGTTCTTACCAACGATTCAAAGATCTCTGCGCCTATACTATCATCAGTTCCCTTCTTAAAAATCTCCAACAAATTCTCAGCTCCATTAACATCTTTCTTTACCTCGAACTGGCTCATTAAAGTACTGATTGCTTCCTGTGACGGTAACCACTTACCACCATCTCCTTTGCCGATAGAAACTGCCTTAGATATACACTCAAGTGCTTGAGCCGTATCACCGCTCTTGACATAGTAATCCATGAAGATCTCCCACGTTTTAGCATTGGGCTTTCCTCCTCTTCTCGGAGCTTTCTCCTTGAGCTCTTTTGCTTTTTCGATGAGACCTTCTTTTGCATAAGCTCCAATCATCACATTCACAACCCTTATGTCATAAGTAGTACAGTTAGCTTGCCATTCCTTGAACAGTGTCTCCGCACCAGTTACATCTTTCAAGTTCACCAGCACTTGTATCATGTTCAAATAAGCTACATTGGAGGTTTTCGGTATAGCCAGCCTCAACGAACGCCAAATCCTATAAACTTCAGACAGTTTCCCAAGCCGTCCATACAATGTAACAAGAAACTGATACGCCTTAAAATCCCTGTCCGTGTTTTTCATCTCAAGTTCTTGAAGAGCCTTCTCAGCCTTCTCAGACAGTCTCGCATCAACGTATATAGACGCCATATTGCTGTATGTAGTCCAATCTGGAGCAACTCTACCATCTCTATTCATTTGAGCTCTTTCATCTTGTTGAGAAGACCCTCTGCTTTCTCAGTCATCAACTCCTTGCAGTAGCAGTTCAAAAGAGACGCGTAGGTGAGCTCGGTTTTAGACGTTTCCGGAAGATTGACGAAGTAAGTCTCCCCAGCAGCGATTCCACGAGCTTTGGCGACGAGATCGAGATGGATTGCTTGATCACTCACCGTCTTGTTCATACCTCTATGTTCCATAACTTGAGATAGCTTCGACGCACAATGAAAATGAAGATGACAACTAAATCAAGAAAAGCGAATCCCTAATAAAACGAAAATGCGATACCTTGAGAGCTGGGTAATAGAGGCCGCGGCTTCGGAGCTTCTTGATGGTATCTCCGACTTCCCATTTGAAGACGTGCTTAGTGCCCTTTAGGAACTGATTCAGCTGCTGGCGAACGCTTACCTCTGATCCGCCGTCTTTGAAGAGACGGTGGTATAGAGGTTCGTCGAGGTACTTCTTCGTCGATCTCTTTACGATGTCTCTCGGTCGACTCAGATGTCGCAACGCCATCTGATAGACTGTCGAGCTTGAGAGAAATGGTGGAGATGAAGACAGACTTATGGATCTTTTAATGGGCTTCATTTGGCCCATAGTAGCAACTATACCTATTTGGACCAAGTTGTTTTTTTTATCAACGCCTTCAAAGAAGCTAGTGAAATCTCGAGCTGGGAGGAAAAACAAAGAAGAAAACTAAAACGAAATAAGGTTGACAAAAGAAACCATTAATAAATTTGATATTTACTCATTAACCAGATATAACATAATATATTTTTGAATAATACTAAACCATAATACTACTTTAAACCTTAGTCATTTTTAGTCTTTTTAATCGAAATTTGAATCATATTGGAACCAAAATAAACATAGAATTTTAACCAAAAAAATTGTATTCTATTTAAGATTTATTTTCTAAGCTCCAGAAGTTATAAGTTTAGATAAAAATATATCAAATAATAATTTTCCAGGCTTCATTTTTACCAAAATTTTTTTTTCCAGGCTTCATAAAATAATAATTAGACTTCTAAGGTCCTTTTCTAATAATATCAATGAACAAATAGAATATGTAACGAAATTTTGTTGCTTACTAATAGAGTTAACATACAGTAAAATTACGATCCTAGTCCACAAAAAATCCAGCCTATTTTAAGTTCAATTCGCAAAAAAAAACCTAAAACAATAAACCACGTGAAACTTAGAATCTCAATATCTTTTTGTATTTTCAAAATTATGGTTTCGGCGCTTTTAGATCGTTGGCTGGAAAATACAATCCTCTGGTTTTTGGCAGAAAAAGCTTGTTTTGACGGAAAAAAATGCTTATACGATTTTGATAAGAAAACATGATTTTATGGTGTAGTGGAAAACAAGATTTTGTGATTTTGGAAAAATATATATATATGTATAGTTTTGCCGAAAAATATCGTGATATTTATTCGTTACAAGAAATTTAATATGCCGTTATATGTGATATGATAATCATTACTTGAGATGTGGAGAACCTAACGAATCGGTTAACATGCGATCTTTGAATGTCCAACATCCATACAAACTTGGGCCCACACTATCTGAACATTTTTCCAATATCAAGTATCTACTTGAATTTGGATTATTTGTTCCGAAGGAAAAATCAAATAGTATATATGGGATTAGACAAAGACCAATATTTTTGGATTATTTGATATTTCTAGAAAGCCCAAAATAATAAAATGTTCAGAGAAATGACAAGTGATCCGCTGGAGCTAATTAGATATACCCCCTGTTCTAAAACGCGGACGCCCAGCCGCCTAGGCGTCCGCATAAGCGTTCGACGGTGGTGCACCGCCGCGGTTTTAGCCAAATCGTTACAATAAGTCGGATAAGCAATAAATCACTTAAAACCCGACTAATCGCCGCCTAATTGCCCAGAAATCGGACAAAAAGACCAATTTGAACATAAAAATTTTGGACTTTGAAAACAAATGTTTGGGCTATAAGACAGCCCATTTGCTTGAGAAGAGCTGAGATCTCCTCTATGTATTTATAGAAGACTTTGAGGCTCCTCTTCAAAGGAATTAGTCTCGATGTGGGACAAATGCCATTGGTTTCTAATTTTTTTTTTTCTGACTTGCGCTATTTATAATAAAAGAAAAGTTGCATCAGAGTAGAATCGAACACAATACCTGTTACTGCAACAATTGCTAAGCAAACCACTGAGCTATGTTGATTATTCGTTAAACATTCACATGTATTGGTATATATACATATATTTATAATTTAAAACATATAAAAACTAATCCCCGCGTATACCCCGCTTAATCCCCGATTTTCGGTAACTCGCTAGGCCCAGGATTACCGCCCGACTAGCGCCTAGCGTAGTTTCGAACAGGGATATACCAAAGGTAAATGTCATGCATGGTTTGATGCTAACTCATGGGCTTCAGAAAATGCACAGCCACTACAGCAGATACATAATGCACAAGTTTATGCTTGCAGAGTATTTATTTAGTAGATGGATTATGGAATTTAGAATCAAAATATAGTGAGTATGATTGGATATGGCTAGAAGAATTTGGAAAACAACAACTCGTAAAGTTGCGAAACAAAAAGAGACGATTATCATCTAAGTTGCATGCAGAAATTATATTCTCTTATAACCAGAGCCGGCCTTTGCCATAAGCTAATGAAACATGGGCTTCCGGCCTTATTGTTATTAAGTATAATATCAGCCACAAAATCCACAAAAGTTTTTAGTCCATTGGTTAAATGGCTCTATCCTCTGTAAGCAGGGCCGGCTCAACATTGTCAGGGGCTATAGGGCAAAAAAAAAAATTTACCCTCTAAAATTTATATACAGATAATGTTTAAAATATTTTTAAAATTTAATCAGTAATATTTTGAATATTTTGTAATGAAAATAAACTATATACATATCAAATAATTTTGGACCCTTTTCAATTTTATATATTATATTTATAATTTATTATATATAAAAATATAGATTTATAAAAAAATTGGGCCCCTTAATTAGTATTATACGGGGGACACGGGCTTGGGCCAACACTATAGAGCATACCGTAAAGATATCATTTCAATAATTCAAGATCTATCATTTTGGCCAAGCTTTTTAACAGAACTAATAGAGTTATCACTAATTCTAGGAAGATTCTAGGACTTCAAGATCATGCACATACCAAAAGCGTATAACCAGATATCAGATATGTTGGCTAATATCGCTTGAGATTTTTGTTGGAATCTAATTTTTATCAATTATTCTATTATGGCCAGGACTCTCATAGCACTTCAAGATTGAATAATAGAATAATCTTTTAATGTCACAAAAAAAAACCTCGAATAACCCTAACTTTTCCTTTTTAACACATTCTAAACCTCTATCGGTTATCGTTAAAACAACTTAATTCATATACTGATCTTTGATCATTTTTCACCCACATTATTGCTAGGTCTGATAATTGCACTTTAATATCCCACTGGAGAATTCTAATCAATGTTTGGAATAAAAATCATTTGATGAGTGGAATTGCCTTTTCTAGTAGTCTTATATAGATGTATAACAAAAAAAAATTATTCCAACTTATGCGCTTGTTTAATTTTTGTTTTGGAGGTCTAAATTTTTTACATTCCAAAACTAAAAGTAGAACTTCTATAAATTAATACTCGATAAATTAATAATCTCTATAAATTAATAAATTTTTCCGGTCCCAACTTGGACCGGTTCAAAATTTGATACAAATCGATAAAATAATAAGATAATATTTTTTTAAGAAAATTATATGTAAATATATGATCCCATTAAACTCATAAATTAATAATTTATATATACATATTTTATACAAGTAAGAACCTATTACTATATTTTTTTTTTATTGTCAATGGAATTATTTTTATATTTTTTAACATTTAATATATTTTTGATGAGACTTAGTAATATTATATCTAAAACCACATTTAAGTTCTATCCAATATATATTGTATACACCATATAATATAATAAAATTAATATAACTGTCAAATTTAAAAAATTAATAATTAATATATATACACTAAAATCAAATATATAATTTTTATTTTATAATAAATATATCTTAAAATAAAAATCTAAACAAGTAAACTTTTGTAAATTAATATTTCTATAAATTAATAAAATTTTAAAGTCTCAATATTATTAATTTATAGATGTTCTTTTGTAGAAAGAGGCTAAAAATCAAAAGAAGAATGCCGATACAGAAATCATCATGACTTCAGATTTTGGAATATAGTTTTTGGAAAATTTTAAAGTCTCAATATTATTAATTTATAGATGTTCTTTTGTAGAAAGAGGCTAAAAATCAAAAGAAGAATGCCGATACAGAAATCATCATGACATCAGATTTTGGAATATAGTTTTTGTTAAAATTTTATAATTTATATTCTCTTAAAATCCATAAACTTTAGAAACTAAATAATACTACAATTCAGTGTACAATTGAAAATCCTATAGAGACTCCAATTTGTGTGTTGTCCTCTTTGCTTTTTACTAGTAAAACACTGAAACCAAGGTAGAAATAGCGTGGTGGCGACCACTGCTTTATCTTTCATTACAAGCTGGTCAATTTTCGACGATTTAGTAATTTATTACTGATGCAGTGACGCTCGAATTTCTAACAGATTTTGTAACATATTGCTGAAAATTCATCGATAGTTTTTGTTTTATACTCATTTTAAGTTATTTTCGATGGATGGCTGTCTTGACCGACTCGCACGATGAGATAAGACATACAACCGTTTTAGAAACCAACTAGTATCTTTCCCAGATTTTGATCCGTACGTACATATAAAGTTTTTTATTTAATTTATAAATATAGTTTTATAAAAATATATATGAATTGCTGATACTGTTTAAACTTTATTGTTATATGTTGTTGACAAACTTATTTTTTTTTCATGAGTTTTAAACGGCTAGATGTTATATTTAATTTAATTTAATTTAATTTTAAGGTTATAATATCTTGGGTTAAAAAAGTTTTAAATTATTTTAACAAAATTCTAGAATAAAAGTATTAAGTTATAATATCATTTTATTTTTATTTATTACATTTAATTTTTCAACGAAGATTAAGTTTTTTATTTTATTTTTTCCATAGTTTGAAGTTTAACTATTTTTTTTACTATTTCATAAATCATTCACAGAATTTATACAGTTTCACCCAATGTTCTAAAAATCGTTAGCCGGTGGTTAGGCGCCTCATAGAAAATTATTCTTTAGACGGACGTTTGGACCAATTTTTTTAACGCCTAAATCAATTTTTTAATAAATAAGTTTGAAAAAGTCGTTTCGTTCAAACCCTATTTACGTCTGCCTAGACCTATTTTTAGAACATTGGTTTCACGTAACTTTTTTAAAATTTTGTTAAACACTAACTCATAATGTCATTTAATTTTTAATTGTATTGTAACCAACTTTTTAAAACATAAATGACAAAAATAAAAATTATAAAAAGTGCCTGAAGTATACCAAAATTAGTATAAATAAAGTAAGTAGTTATTTTTATAGTTTCAGTATTATTTAATAAATTTCAGTTAATAATTCATAAATAATTTTGACTATGCATGTCGTTGATTGGTTTTTGGTTTTAGATTTTATATACTATGCATCATGCTTATACAGTTTACTCTTATTTAGTTTCAATATTTATATTTGTATTAAACATTCTTCATATTTTATCAATTTTACTAAGTTATAATTTTATTTTTGATATGAAATATTTAGTTTCAACAAGAAAACTATATTTTATTATCGTATGTTTTTATTAAATATAAGTTTATCATATGAATTTTACTTTTTCGACAAAAACTTGAACCAATTTGCGAAATGTGGGATCGATCCTCCAACTAAATTGTGTGAGTAAAACTTTAAATTATTTCTCACATGTCTTTGTAAACCAATTAAAATAAATATTAAGATGTACTAACTGCTATTTTACTTTCCAAACTTTTTTTCTCAAAACCCATTTATTCTCTTTTCTTTAGTTTTTACAAAAAGTAATTCTTGCAAACAATTAATTTGTCTTATAGAGAGGTGTAGTGGTAAATAAAGTTAAAAATTCCTTTAGTTGACGCAGTTTTTGGGTATTGTCTTAATTTTGTATATTTTCTATAAGTATATTAATATTTTCATATTAGTTAAACAATTTTAAAATTTAAATTTAAATTAATATAAATACTCATATTAGTTAGATTTAAAAATTGGATGGAATGAAAAGCGGGATCAATTCTAGTTAGATCGTTATAACTTTTTCAATAATTCAAAAATCAGTCGATAAACAATTCTATTTTAATAGAATATAGATTCTAAACTAATTATGAAACTATAATAACCTTTGACCTATCATTAATAAATCAACGATAAAAACATCATGAAGACATGATTTTATATAATGTAATGATACAAATATGTCTTGTATTCCCCCAAAATCATGCATTTATATATAGTAACACATTGCAATTCTTTTAGAATTGTTAGTATATATATATGTTATGTACAAAGTAAGAAGCAAAAAACTGTAAGATAATATATAAGTATATTATATAAAATCGTTCATAGAAATTTTCTAAAGATTGTATATAACTAAACAATATTAAACATAACTTCATATAAGCCAAGAATTTTTTTTAATAAGTTGAACGTGGAAAATGAATCAAAATGTAATATGCTTAAGTGGACTAATTTTTACATAACCAAATTATAAGGGTACGTATAGGGCTGGGTAAAAAAACCGAATCTTAAGAACCAAACAAAATCTGATTCGAAAAAATAAACCGAATCCGAGCCGAAATAGATTAAACATCTGAATGAGTTCAAAATTTTGGTATCCGGAGAACCAAAACCGAACTCGACCCGAACCAAAATAATTCGAGTACCCGAAATAGATTTATATATCTAAATAGATTAATTATTTTAGATTTATTGTATATTATAAACATCAAAAATATATAAGATACTTTTAAGTTGTTTAAAATACTTGAAAATAATCAAAAATAAATGTCAAAAATAGCTAAAATATACTCAAACCACCTAAAATACTTAAAATATCTATTTATTCTCTATTAAAATATTCAAACCAAACCAATTTATATGTTAAGTTTAGGTATTTTGACATATGTTATTCAAATTTATCTGTAATATAATATTTTATTTATAGATTTTAAGAAATTAAAAGTATATAATGAATTTTAAAATTTTAAAAATCATTTAAATGAGTTATCCGAACCCGAACCGAAATTTAGAAATACCCGAACGGGGCTGAAATCTTTAAACCAGAAAAACTGAAACCCGAATAGACCTGAACCGAACCCGAATGGGTACCGAACGTCCATCCTTAAGTATGTACATGTATCAATAATGAAATATAGATTAAGTTCAAAAAGTGAAATTAAAGCGTTTGGTTGTTAAAGCTCCTTTGGTCCAGTGGTTTAACTAAGTGTTTATTAATGATTTTATACTAGAATGTTTGGGTTTGATCCCCAGAAAAAGGTGGATTTATGCAAATTAAATGAAAAATGTTTTCTAGACCAGAAACAAATCCCACGAAACTTTACACCTGAATACACAACTAATCCATCAATATGACATGGCTAAGTGGCCAAAGAGAATTGAACCTAGGGCGAAAGCTTCAACCAGGAACCTTTTACCACTAGGCCAAAACCATTTGGTTTAAATTATGTAAGTTTTTAGTTTAACCTGGGAGTATCCCGGATCTATGAAAGAGCTCAAACTGATTTTTAAGTGGAGGTGCAACCTGTAAATAAACTCTCTCTCTGAGTATTCAAATGGACAATAAATAATGAATCTATATCTGCATGACCATATATGGAGCTAATAATTTCGCAATAAAAGAGAATCGATTCCTAGCATGTACCAGTACGTCAACTCTTCTTCTAATGGAAACCTTTAAACCGTCACAATGTAGTTTATATATAGATCTTACAATGATCATATGCACAAATATTTAAAATTTAATTCTGGACAATGTAACAATATCAAAAGTAACACTTCTTGTTATTCCAATAGTAAATTAGGTCCAACAATTATGTAAATTAGTAAATGTAACATATTTATATTTCTTTATTAATTTTTTTTTACTTATTCAAACAAGTGAAAAAGTACTTAGCAGTTTTTTTTATATAGAAAATTAATTTAAAAATTAAAATTTAAAATCTTATATATTAAAACAGAAGTCACAACTTTGATTCATGTGTGATTTTTTAAAAAATGGACCTAATGGACCTATTCATAGAAATTCATACTACATTTTAATTCACACTAATAATAAATAGAATTTTTAAAATATTTTAATCATAATATCTTTTGATATCTTTTCATTTGAAATATAAATATATTTATTTTAAAATCTAACAAATCTGTTTAAAAAGATTTTTACAAGATCTTCATTTTCAAAATTATATTTAAATATTTTCACTAATTTTGAAATTAGTTTAAAATATTATTATACATTAATATATTCAGTTATATAAAATGAAAAATAAAAAATCTATAATATTTTATTTATCATATAATCATAATCAATCATATTAAAATAAAATTATTATATTGAGCTAAATATAATAAAATTGTATTAAATTTATATATTTTACTTTCGTAATTATAAAATATTTATGTTCAAAAATAAAATCTAATATGTTGGTAAGATGGGTTAACATTATCAAACTATATAATACTTGTATAAAAATTAACATGTATTTCTTTAAATTTAATAATATAAAATCTTTGTAACTACTTTAATCATAATATATTATATATTATATTTTAAAAATTCTAATAAATCTATGTAAAAATATTTAAACAATAACTTAATGTATTTTAAGTTATCGTTTAGAAATGAAAATAAATAAATTATATCCTATTTTATCTACTTTTATAGTCATGATCATGTTAAAATATAATTATTATACTAAAATAAATATGATAAAATTATATTCAATTGATAAATTTATAAATTTTATTTTCATAAATATAAACTATTTATTTAAAATATAATATGATGATAGAACGGCTTAAAATTAACAAACTATATAATACATGTCTAAAAATTAACATATCTTACCCTTTTATATATACAATAATTAGAGCTGGGTTGCGGGTCAAACCCGCCCCGCTGACCCGCCAACCCGCGGATAAACTGATTTTTTTTACTCAAAAAATTTGACCCGCTTGACCCGCAAGAAGAAAATATGAAATCCGCACCCGCCCCGCTAAAACCCGCGGGTGATCCGCTAGACCCGCGGATAATATTAATAATATTAAAAATTATTAATTTAAATATTTTTTATTAAAATAACAATAAAATTTAATATTTTAAATATTTTTTATTAAAAATAACAATAAAATTTAATATTTTAAATATTTTTTATTAAAAATAATAAATATTAATCTATTTATAATTAAAATTAAATTATTTTTTAAAAATTTTCTATTTAAAAATAATATTTTTAAAAAAAATCTTTTTTTTTTAGTTTTTGCGGGTTGGCGGATATCCGCGCTGAATTTTAGCTGACCCGCACCCGCCCCGCATAAAAATCACTCAACCCGCACCCGCACCCGCGAACCAAATTTTTCAAATCACTCGACCCGCACCCGCCCCGCAGCGAGTCAAATGGGGCGGGGCCCGCGGATAATGATTCATATTCCCAGCAGTAACAATAATAAATTATCTAAAATGAATAACCATAAAAATATTGGTAAAAAGAAATCCAGTTTTGAAACATGGATCAGAATTTAGCATAAAAATATTTTTTAAATATATTTTCTCATGAATATATTAATTTGCTTAATAACTAAATGCAAATACAATAAGATAAATATATAATAAGAAGTGGTAAATACATAAAGTTTAAAAAATTAATTAATTATAACATGTAAATTATAAAATTATTGTATTTGAAATAGTTATATAAATATTTAAGTATATGATTAACATTAAAAATATATACCACTTATGTTCTAAAACAATAATTTATGTATAGAAAAGTGAAAACAAACACCCGTGCGGTTGCACGGATCAAAATCTAGTTTTCATTAAGAGTCATAAAATATTAAATCCTTTTATAAAACAGTCATTTCTTTATTATAATGCTAGGTCATGTGATTTTATTTTTATTTTTTGAGAAAAAGTCATGTGATTATTTTTTACTACTATTGTCATTCTTTATGTATTTAAATGCTAATCAGAGTTTAGAAAGCACAACATTTGATAATGGGAGTCACCTTATCTAGTTATCTTTAGATGTATATTTTCAAAAATATATTTATTATAGTGTCAATGATTATTCCAACTAGTGTGTTTAATATAGTTTTCTTGGAGAGGTCCGTAATTTAAAATTATAAAAAGATGTTGGAAAATCAAACGGTGAGACGGTGAGTACTGATATGAAATCATCAATGACGTCAAAATATATAAATTTTTATTCCTTTTATCAAATAAATAACAACTCAGAAAATAAAACAAACAAAATGTACAGTTCAAAAAACCTAATAAGACTTTTCTTTGACTAATAATTAAGAAACTCCGAAACACACTTAACCAGCCCATAGCAATGCCACACCCACTCCACAGTCTCCACTCCTATAAATACCCCTTTAATCTGCTTCTGAATCCACCAAAACAATTTCTTCAAATCTTTTCCTCTTTGATTACACAATGGCTGAAGCTTGCGGAGTACGGAGAATGAAACTCGGGAGGCAAGGCCTTGAGGTTTCAGCTCAGGGACTTGGTTGCATGGGTCTCTCTGCCTTCTACGGCGCTCCAACACCAGAGACTAACGCCGTCGCTCTTCTCCAACATGCCATTAAAGCTGGCGTCACATTCCTAGACACTTCAGACATATACGGCCCTGAGACTAACGAGCTGCTCTTGGGCAAGGTAAACTCTTCGTTTTGAACTTGGGATTAGGTTTTTTTTAAGCTATGATTCAGGGATTATGGTGCATGCCCATACACTTTTTTCAGGCTTTGAAAGATGGGTTGAGGGAGAAAGTGGAACTGGCAACAAAGTTTGGTATCATTGCTTCTGAAGATGGAAAATTTGGTTTTAGGGCAGACCCAGAGTATGTGAGGTCTGCTTGTGAGGCAAGCTTAAGGCGTCTTGGTGTTACATCCATTGATCTTTATTACCAGCATCGGATTGATACCACTGTGCCCATCGAAGTCACGGTAACGGCTTCTTGGTTTCAACTTTAGTCTAAACTTGTGTTCAAAGTTATAGCTTATTCATGGAGAAAAAGGGCTCTTTATCTCTTTGTGATTTTGGTTTAACTAATGGTTTGATGAAACTATTTGAAAAGATGGGAGAGTTAAAGAAGCTAGTGGAAGAAGGTAAAATAAAATACATCGGTTTGTCTGAAGCATCTGCCTCAACTATCAGAAGAGCACATGCGGTTCATCCGATAACTGCTGTGCAGATAGAATGGTCCCTATGGTCAAGAGACGTGGAAGAAGATATCATTCCTACCTGTAGGTCTGTGAGGAATCAGAATCGGACATAACTCTTTTCTCTTTTGTTTACATGTTTTTTAATTCATATCTCAACTCTTGTAGGGAACTTGGGATTGGAATTGTAGCTTATAGCCCTTTAGGAAGAGGCTTCCTGGCAGCAGGACCTAAGCTTGCTGAGAATTTTGAGGACCATGATTATCGAAAGGCAAGTACACTAAGGATTCAATAATACTCTGTTCCATCTCGTTTAAGCATATTTCAAGATTTGGAGTCACCTTAGTATGTTCTGTTTGTTACTATTTTTTTATGTGTCCACAGGGTCTACCGAGATTCCAAGAGGAGAATCTAAACCACAACAAGATTCTTTATGAGAAGGTTCAGGCGATGGCGACAAAGAAAGGCTGCACTCCTGCACAACTTGCTCTTGCATGGGTTCACCACCAGGGAGATGATGTCTGTCCCATTCCAGGAACCTCCAAGATTGAAAACCTGAACCAGAACATAGGAGCTTTATCTGTGAAGCTTACTCCTGAAGAGATGGCTGAGCTGGAATCCATTGCTCGACCGGATTTTGTGAAAGGGGAACGATATGACAACAACATGGCTACTTACAAGGACTCGGAGACTCCACCACTGTCTTCTTGGAAAGCAGCATAAACCGCATCTTTGGACTGCAGTCTTTGCTGAGTTTATGATCGGTTTGAGGGATAAAGGAGTTTGACGAATGCCGTTTTATTGTGCTTTTGGTTGTGTGTGTGTGTGTTTGAATAAGTTTAGGTTAATGGATGGGTCTGCGAGTTTGCAATAAGAAAAATTCAATGCCTACGAAAGAAAGTTTATGTAATGTTTGAGGTTTCCTGTCTTGCAATTTAATAATTTGATCAAGAATATTTTGGTCGTTAACCAATGTCACTGTTTTTCTTTTTCTTTTTCTTTCTTATTGCTCCAATGTCACTGTTTTTCATCTTACAGATCTCATTAAAATTAAGGGAAATTGCACCCTATATACATGAAAAAACATAAATACACTAACTAACCAAAATTCCCCCCTCTCTCTTACTTTTTCTTCCTATCTCTCTCTACTCTCTCTCCCAAAATCTAATTTTTCATTTTTTTTGGTTATTTGGCAATTAAGCCCTTAAAATTATATATATATTTTTTTTTTTGTGGCTCAAAAATATATTTGGGTTTTCCGTTACCCAAACATTAATTTATGACTTGAAATGAACACTTTCTTTCATGAACTTTGTGAATTTAAACAGTTTGCACTATTAAAGATTTGCACAAAAGTGGTAATTAAGAGGATGCTAACATAAACAAGTTAAAATTATGAAATATTCACTAACTATTGATATTTTTATTATTAGTTTCATTTTTTTAATTTTTTTGTTAAAATATATCAAAATAAAGTATTTTATATTTCAAATATTTATTTAAAAATAATAAGGGTTCATTATACCAAGATACTTTCTTGAATTTCTGAGTTGATATTTTTCTGGCACAAATATAAATCAATACTTTTTCCAAAATATTGGATCTAAATATTAAAAAAAATATTTTAATAACTATAATACTAATAAATAATTCAAACAAAGATATAATTTTTTTCATTTTCTGAAAGTAAGAATTCTATAATTTTCATTTATATTCTACAATATTTAGTTAACATATCATTGATTGCGTATTAAGTATTTATTTAATATTCTCAAACTAACTATTTTAGAATATAAATTAAAATGATATAAATATTATTTTGAAGAAAATAAAGAAAAAAATTAATTTATTTAATATGTATTTATAAAGTGTTAGTTACTAAATAATTTATTTTAAAAGTTAACATCTAATATTTTGTTAAAAATGTTGATTCATATTTTTGCCAAAAAAAATCAATTTATAGCTATTTCAGGTGGATATGAATAAAATAGTATGGTCAACAAAAATTTATGATTAAAATGGTTTTTCAATAAAAATTGAATGTATTTTTGTTTCTTTTTTGATAAATTTATATAATGGTTTATTCCAATCAGATCTAAAAATTGATGATTTAGGTGACATTTTTTCCGGATGAACAAATGAAGGTTTCTTCTTACATTGATCGTGTTTCCTTTAGTCAAACGGTTACTGAAGTTTAAGCTACATTACATGGAATCGTTGTTTTATCTATGATTCCCGCTTCGGAAGCGGAAGCGGATTTGGAAGCGTCCGGAATCGTTAGGAATCGTGATGGAATCAGGATTCCTGAAAAGTTGAATATGGAAGCGCAGAGGAAGCTTTGATTCCGGTTTCGAAGCGCCTGATTGAATAAGTCGGATTCGTTCAAAAATATAAAGCGCTTGACAAATACTCGCACTCGTTAATTACTGAGATGTGTATAATTTTCGTGTGAAAAGGTAGTTTCCAAGGTGAGCAATGATGGAGAAGAAGCAATTATGGTTTTCAAGTTACGCGTATTCTTAAACTATAAATTTTATTTGAATTTTTCTATTAGCCAAAATTAAAGGAAAAATAAATATGGATATTATATTTTTCTCACCGGTCTAAATAAACAATAATATATATGCATTTTTATGAAAATAACACGAGGACAACTAACATTTGAATAATATACTGATATTTTTTTTCCTTTACTTGATAAATATAATAATATTCACATGATATATAATATATATATTACAAAAAATTAACTTAAATTTCAATTTCATTTTAGATTTTGTACATTAAAATATTAACACTAAAATGATACTTATTCAGATTAATAATAAATAATAATAATAAGTATTGTTACTATTATATACATATATATATATATATATATATATATATATATATATATATATATATATATATATATATATATATATATATATATATTAAAACGCTTTCAACATGTTTCCGCTTCCTAAAATTTTATAAAATACCGATTCCATGTTTCCAAACGCTTCCGCTTCCGCTTCCGCGTATCCGCTTCTGATTCCACGTAACATAGAGTTTAAGCGGCATGTTTACATATAAAAGCTGATATTATGTGGCACTGGGAATACAGTTTGTTAATCGCATGGAGTTGGGTTATTACACGTAGCAGATGATGTAAGCATGATCTGGAAGACAAAGTAAACATCAACACATAAACATTCTTGAAAAGTCTTGAAAGACTACAGTTTTGGTTTTTCTTCATACAGTCAGACGTACAAAACTGAAAAGTCTTGAGAGCCTACACTTTTGTTTTGTCCTCTTTGCTTTTTGACTTCGAACCTACAGTCTGGCGCCTATCCACTTTATAAAATTCCATTGGCTTCTCCTTATGCTAAAAAAAAAAACCTTTTTGTGTTGAAACACATATTCATTGAATCATTTTGCTTAGTCCTGGAAAGGTTCATTCATCAATGGCGGAAGAAGCTTACAAAGTTCCTAGGATGAAGCTGGGGAGCCAAGGCCTTGAGGTTTCAGCTCAGGGACTTGGTGTCATGGGTCTCTCCGCTTTCTACGGCGCTCCGACACCTGATACAAAGGCCGTCGCTCTTCTTCGTCACGCCATTAACTCTGGAATCACATTCTTAGACACCTCCGACTTCTATGGCCCCGAGACAAACGAGCTGCTCCTGGGAAAGGTAAAGAAACTAGTGATTTGATTTAGAGTTTAGGGTTTAAGCTTCATGCAAATCATCAGAGCTGTTTGTGTTTTTTTTTCCCTTGACAGGCTTTGAAAGATGGGTTGAGGGAGAAAGTGGAATTAGCGACAAAGTTTGGGCTCGTTACTTCTGAAGATGGAAAGTTAGGTTTTAGGGGAGATCCAAACTATGTGAGGTCTGCTTGTGAGGCAAGTTTAAGGCGTCTTGGTGTTACCTGCATTGATCTTTATTACCAGCATAGGATTGATACCACTGTCCCCATAGAAGTCACGGTAAGGGCTTCTTTTGGTTGCTCTCCTTTTTCTTTTTCTTGTAATTTGCTTGCTCTCGTTTATAATTTGTTTTTCTTTTTGCTCTTTTATTTGTTGAACTTATGATTTATATATACTTTTAAAGATGGGAGAACTGAAGAAGCTAGTGGAAGAAGGCAGAATAAAATACATCGGTTTGTCTGAAGCATCTGCCTCAACTATCAGAAGAGCACATGCAGTACACCCGATAACCGCTCTGCAAATAGAATGGTCCTTATGGTCAAGAGACGTGGAAGAATATATCATTCCCACCTGCAGGTGTGTGAGGAACCAGAAGCAGCTATAGCATTCCTCTTTGTTTACATGTTGAAGTCATATCTCATCTCTTTTATGTCTAGGGAACTTGGGATTGGAATTGTAGCTTATAGTCCTCTAGGAAGGGGTTTCTTGGCATCAGGAACCAAACTTGTTGAGAATCTTGAGCACGGTGATCCTCGAAAGGCCAGTACACGATTGATTCACTACTCTGTTCCATCTTGTTTCAATATTTGACTTAGTATGTTCTGTTTGTTGATATTTGCTGTGGTCACAGAGTCTACCGAGATTCAAAGAGGAGAATCTAGAGCACAATAAGATTGTCTTCGAGAAAGTCCAAGCGATAGCAACAAGCAAAAGCTGCACTCCTGCACAACTAGCTCTTGCATGGGTTCACCACCAAGGAGATGATGTCTGTCCCATTCCAGGAACCACCAAAATCGAAAACCTCAATCAGAACATTGGAGCTTTATCCGTTAAACTCACTCCTGATGACATGGCTGACCTTGAAGCCATTGCTAGACCGGATTTCGTGAAAGGGGAACGATATTGGGACGTAATAACTACTTACGACCACGCTGAAACTTCACCATTGTCTTCTTGGAAACAAGTATAATTACTGAACCACAGAGAAAGTCCCCAGCTTTGAGACCCAATAGTAGTTTTCATATCCCATGTAATTAGGGTTACTCATGCATATATATAATTATAATATCTATATACATTCGTTTCTTTACGCTAATACTAGGGTGCATGTATTGAAGTCCAAAACTTACAAAGATGTGTTCTTAATACAAACGTAAATAACTCTCATCTAAAACCTTACACAAACGGCTAATCTATACAACCAACTCTACGACGGATATGTGCAACGAATTCATATCTTGGAAAGGTGTTTTAGTTAACCCTTTCCACGCAAAAATTAGCCGACAGCACAAAGGGTTCTACAAGATAATATTCGTTCGATCTTGTGTTCTTCGCAGGTGATAAACCATCTTCTTTAAGTCCATGTCACATCTAACAACTGCCATTTCACCAGTTTTCTGTGCTTATTTCCTTTAGCATTGGTCAAAACCAAATCTCTCCCACCCACCCCACCTCCCCCATCAGTTTCTTGGTTCCTGCTTCAGATGGATACTCGAAGGAATGATATAAGAGCTCGGCTGAGAGACAGATAAGAATATTCTATTTTAACATCAAACGTGAAGTAAACCAAACTATTTAAGGGTCCTATCCACACCATCTGCAGAGTAAATGCAAGATTGCTTACCCGTCGTGTACTCGTCATTAACATGCCAACAAGATCATTGTTGATTGAAACAGGCAGTGGTGACATCCGGCTGATGATACCAGGCATCTGCTTCATGCTGTAGCAATGATAAGTAAGAGTATAACAATTCAAGCTTTTATAAAGAGAAGGAGAGAGACGACAAAGGAAATGTATCATTAGTGATTCATCGTGCAAATAGATCCACATACTCATTCAAGATGGAACTGATGTTATTTCTTGCAAGATAAAACAGACTGATGTTATCCTGTGGCTGTATGCATAAAATAGAATATTAGGATGACCACTGCATGTGAAAAGTAGGATCAATGATTTTTTTAGTCAATTTTTTTCTGCGCATACCAATGTTTCTCTACCGACTAGCATTAGGCTCAGATTACCTATTTACTGTTGCTAAAAAAAAAAAAAAAGCAAATCAAATACCTTGAACGCAGAAAGGTTTGAAGAAATTTGACTAAAAGCTTGAGCATTCTGCCGTAGAAGCTCCATAACTGCATCACTTGCACCTAAGAAAACAGGAGTTTGGAATAAATATGAAACCTGAAAATGTAACAGCTTTAGGATAGTGTAACAAGGTTGATTTTTCATTCTAAAATGACACAACTAACTAAGAAGATAAGACAGTAATCAAGAGAGACAAGGAACTCTCTAACATCAACAAGATGAATCACAAATTTCCAGTATATTGCTCGAAATTCTAGACAAGATGCACCTTGTCATTCTGAAATAATCTTTTTTTACGGTTATATCATTTGCAGGAAAGAGAGAAGATAATGATGCCGACAATACTGTGTGTCTATGACCCAAGTAGTACTTACTAACCTTCAAAAGGCACGCGTGCACTCTGGCACATAGGGTTCATGACATATGTAGCATTTTGTTGTGGCACGGTGGAGAACATGTTCAGTTTTGGGGGTAAATCCACCACCTTAATCAATTAAAAAAGCCATTTGCAGCTAATAAACTCTTCTAAGGAAAAATATAACATAGGCCATCTACAATTATTATATGTTTACTTGATTACAGAAAAAGATATACATTTGGTTAAGCAAACATACCTTTCTATAATTAACATTCGTGGCACTATGTTCTTCTCCTTTTCTTCGTTTTTGCTGTAAAAAAGGATACCATTCTTAGCGAAGACAATTTAAAGATCATAGATAGTTGAAAGATAAAATAATAGCAAACTAGCAATTATTATAAAAGTTAAAAAAAAAATAGTAATGTTGAAACTTTCTGTTTGAACGAGTCACAAAAATAAGCCTAGGAGGTAATCTTTAGCACAAAAACTTGTTTAACTCATTTTCCCACTTTATTATGTGAATCTAAAACACTAAACTGTAAGGCATACTGCAGGTAGCACAAATAGTACCCCTTAATTAAAGGTTACATGTCAAAATCAATTTCAGAAAGTTCGGAAAGACCAAGGATTATCTAACATAAAGCGATATAAGTTTAAGGGTAACTACATGAAGCTTAGGGTCAAATAAAGTTCCAACATGACTCCAGAGCAAAGAGAAAGCCAGATCTATCGTCAGCAATACATGTTATTTCTCTCCTCGCACACCCTCAACCATACTTTAGACAGACCTTTATGATATGGTAGGGTGGGTGTATTTGACCCATAGAGAAACATAACTTTTAAGCCTACCTTATAGCCAAAAATATATATAAGATCTTTTCCTGTAGGAATTTATCTTTAACAGAGCATACATATTGGTTCCCTTATACTTAACAAATGCTTTAACAGTTATAGAAATATCTCTCGGACCACTAATTTCATGACAGCCACATATCGTATAAGTTAGAACTGCTGTTTCTTTCAACTCACAAGTAAAAGGACAATAACAAGAAACTTAAACTTAATGACAAGGAGTTACCGTCATCCATTTACACCTCATTGCTACATCCCGTACGCTTTTATCTGGTAGAGTTGATGCGATCTTTACATACTTAGTAACCTGTGGCTCATCTTTAAACCTAAAAATAGCAAGAAAAAAGGTTTCATGCAATGCAAAGCAAAAACTGCAGATAACAGAACAGAATATGTGCTATATTAAAGTTAAAGTGAGAGGCAAAGTCAGGACCTTTATCAAAGCGGAAAAGAAGAAGACTTACATTGAAAGACCTTTCTCCAAAGTATACTGCTCCTCAAGAGACCAATCGACAGCTAAAGCAGCAGCAGCAGCAGCAGCTTCATGTTTGAGTCCAACCGGAGAATTCAGAGTCAGATGGAATCCAGAGGAAGCAGTCATGCTCGAACTACTGCTCGGCACGCAGTAATTATCCATCGGAATCATTCCCGGAGAGCTTGAGCTAAAGAACCACCCCCCAAAGACATGTTCGATTTAGGGTTTAGCTATTACACCGAGACGCAAGCCAAAAAGAAGAATTGATTAAAGACCCACCTCGTTTATGGAGATAGAGCTGGAGATTGTGGAGACGTGATTCGCGAAGAGCGTCAGCGAGATGCCAATTTTCGAATTGCAGAAGCCAGCGAAGAAAGAGAGAGAGAGAGAGAGAGAGAGAGAGAGGAGTAAAATGGTGGTTTTGTTTTGTTTATGGAGCACAAGGCACTTTTTATTCTGAGTGTGGTTTTGCTTTTGGTTTTGTCCACTCTTTGAGGAGAGAAGGTTTGGTTTATTCCTGAATAAATCTTTTTAATCTTAGGCAATTTGTGTTGTGAATAACACAGTCACCTACACTTTCGAACATTTTTTCCTCTTTATTTTACAACAACAAGCTATTACAAAATCATAAAGTTGAGTATCCATTTTCTCAATGGAATATGACATTTTCTTCTTCTTTTTCTACACCCTATATGCCATTTTTTTTGCTTTAAGATGTTTTACATGCATTATAATCTATAGCTAACATATCTCTATACTATTATTTAAGAAGTCAGTTTCATATGTGTCGATTTCACGTTAACTTTCACAATGGTTGATCACACTGTTACTTATAATAAATTAAAAATATTATATTTAAAATACTATTATTCATTTTTTTATTTAGTTTTCTTTTTAAAATTTTCCAAAAAAACATATACATATGATAAAAAAGGAAAACTATTATAAAGTTAAAAAAATGAATTGAAAAACGAAAATATATGTATATATAAATATGATTTCATAAAAAATGGAAAGTTCACAAAATAGTAATATTACATTTAAAAATATTTTTAAATAACATAAAATATAATTTTAAAGTAATAAAACACTTTCTTTATATCTATATTTTCTTAGATGAAAAATATAATTTTTATATAATGTGATTCCATTAAAAACAATTTACACAGATAATCCCGATATTAGAAAACATAATATTATTTCTTTTAAAACATAATTTTAAACAATACAAAAAAATCAAAGTAATAGAAATATTATAATTAGTATTACTGAAATGTTTTATTTATTTTTCATATAATTAATTTACTATAATATCTTTCAATTACAGCAAAAAATATCGATAAATTATATTTTACTTATATAATATTATTTTCAAATACAATCACAATTTTTTTTACTACTTATTTATAAGAGATATTAAAAAATAAAATAAAATTTTAAAAAATAAACATCATTTGATCAAATAGTTACAAAATAGTTTAATGAAATAGATATATTATATTTTATCATTATTAAAGTTATTTGTTTTCTTAGTATTAAATTTTCTTTAAAATTTTATGTTTTTATGTTTGTGGAACTTAATAGAACCATAATCAAAATACCAAAGCATATTTGAATTCTCATTTAAAAGATTATTTAAAATAAATTTATGTTTACATTCAATAAATCAAAAGTATAAAGTTATTTAGAATTTATAAAACATTTTTATTTTACCTAAAATTTTTGATCCATAAAAAAATACATTTACACCAACACATGGGTTATATTTTAAAAATATGGGTGTAATAATTGACGAATCAAAAAATAAAATAAAATTATTCACTATAAATTATAAAATTTATGGGTTTAGAATTATATTAAACAATTATTTAACACATATAAATTTTATAAATATATTACCATTTATATAAGATAATTAAAAAAAAAAAGAATATCCGTCAAGCTCTAGTTTACTAATTATTTAAAAATCTGGTTTAAGTTCAATCCGAACCTTAATAACCAAGATTACTAAGCCTCTGTTTCTCTTTTCACACTTTAAATGCAATCTCCATCGCTAGATTTGTGTGTACAGTTCTAGACTTAAGAGCAACTCCAATGGTGTTATTCACCATTGGAATCCTTAACAATAGAATAATAGTTTTTTTACTTTTTTGAATAGGTAAGGATCCTAATCAAAATAATAAGTCCAATGGTGTTCCATTATGAATTCTTAGAAATGAACATGTATCCTTGTCATATTTCTCAGTTCACTTAAAAGAAGATCATAATTATAAGGACAATAGCAAAGATCATTGTAATAAAAATTACCAGAGTGGTTGTAGGAGTTAAGGTTGCAGAGATTGTTGGCCTCCTTGCTGAACTGAACCTTGGTGTTGCCTCTTCCGAACTGTTTGACCAAGAAACAGTCCAGGACAACGAAGGTGAGCCATTAAGCCCTGCTTCATCCATCCTGCACGTTTCTCCCTGTTTTTGGCCAGTGAGATCCAGAAAACGGTTCTTGAGCTCCACAGAAGAACATTCAGTCCATTGGTTTTGTCCTGGAACTTACATTGCAATCAAGTGTTATCATGTTTAAATATCTTTGACACCCCAGCAACAACAACAACAAATAAACGTCATCTTTCCACGGAACCGAACTTCCAAGAGCAAGCTTTCATCTCAAATATACAGAAGATGCACTATGTAACACGTCTTTCAGGTTCTAATGAATTCCAAAAATGCAAAACATATACAGTTCTTGGTTCAAAACTATTCATCAGTCAATTTTACAGTATATATACAAACACTACTCATCGCATGAAAAAAAGAAACAAAGAGTAGGAACTTTCTTAAAGCAGCAGATATGCTTAACACTATGGACTTTAAAATGTGTAAAAGAGCAAACTTTCATCTCACATATAAAAGTTAAATGATTCCCACGAAAGCATATAGTAGACGTATACAGTTGTTGTTTCCGGTTCCAAAACTATATTCATCAGTCAATTTCACAGTGTAAACAAATGTTCCTTAATGAAAAAATCAAAAAGGAATGAACTTTTTACCACAACTTGTAGTTCTTAGAGTTATCCTCAGCAATGCTTTCGATGAACTTGAGCTCTTCATACAAGTCGTGATCAAGCTCCTCCAGTACTAAGCGCCTGAAGTGCCACACCTTCAAAAAGGAACAACAAGAACAAGAAGAGTTACAATCTAATCAAATCAAACTCTTTTAGAAGAGTAGTACTAGGGCAAAGAAGAAGGATCAGTTACAGTGTAGTTGCCGGAGTTTAAGCGGAGAGCTTCTTCCGTGAGTCGCAGCGCGCGAGGAGAACGCTCGTCGGAGCGGTAAATCGCCCGGAAGTAATCCATCGTCTCCCGAAAGTCTTCCTTGTAAGCGATCGGAACCACCGGGTTCGGACCATCGTCCTGACTCAACGGGACAACGTCAGACCACTCCGGGCGCTCACTCAGTGGCACGGTCGTGTCGGAATCCACTCCATGACGATGAAAGGATTGGGAGGCGATGGAAGGGAAGTGGGGGAGGAGAGAAGAGAGGATGCCACGTATTAAGGATTTCTCTTTTTTAATCCTTAACTAAGAATTAATTCTTAAGTTTTTTCATTATTTTAATCAAATTTAATTATAAAGCATTAAGGATTTTTGTCTAAGGATTTGTTAGGATCCAGCGTTGTAGATGGTCTAAGTCACATATATGAGAGTTCTTTTAAATGAGTTAAAGAAGCAAAGCATAAACAATACTATGTTCCACACAGTCACACAAATCTGCACCACACTCTTCCTAATTGAAATCGATAAATCAAAAGACTCATCAGTGTACCCACTAGAGAAGAAGACAATGATAATTATTGTTGTGACTTTTATGCCCTCTCATATTAAGAAACCCTAAATCCAATCATTTGTTTGGGTTAGCAATCTGGATCTAAGTATCATTCTCACTCCACTTGTAAACTAAAAGAAACCCAATTCATCCTCTCTCTCTTTCTCGAAGATGATAGCTGTGATCGGATTGCTTCTGGGTTTTCTAGTTTCAGCATTGTTCTTAATCCAAGGAAAGAGAAGATCATCTAATGGTGGTCAAGAGAAGAAGCAATCTAGTAATGATGAGCCTAAAGATTCGAAGCCAAAGAGTTACAGCAAAAGTGAAGTCGCAGAGCACAACAGAAGAGACGATTGTTGGATCATAATCAAAGATAAAGTCTATGATGTCACTTCTTATGTTGAAGAGCATCCTGGTGGTGACGCTATTCTAGATCATGCTGGCGATGATTCTACTGATGGCTTTTTCGGACCACAACACGCGACTCGTGTTTTCGACATGATCGATGATTTCTACATCGGACAACTTCGTGGGTAAAAAGATAAGAGATTGTGTAACTTTTTGTCTTGTGTTTCTTCCTCTATTTTTTGTTGTTGTTGTAATGCCAAATTTCCTCTTTTTAATTTTCATGAAAAATGAAAAATCTCGAATTTCAACCTCGCTTGAACTGTGATGACCTGTTTCAAGTGTTGTCTAAAACGTATGGAAGAGTATGTGATGAGTGTATAGAGTTTGGAATGCATTGAGTTTCTTGTGGGAATCAACAAGTTTATTAAGAACATAACTATTTTAGTTCTACAATTCGAGTTCCATCTGAGAGAAAACAATTCTGATACATCCCTAATCTCAAAAAGACAAGCATTGATATCCGTTACGCGAATAAACTAGCAACGTTCATATGAAGAAGATCGGCCTCCAGATCGGCTAGGACGGTCATAAGGACCTGCTCTGCTTCTATAGCCTCTTCCCTCATCACGTAACCGTCCCATAGCTCCATACCTATCACTTGAGTATATGTCCCTATCATAGCCTCTCTCTCCCCTGCCGTACTCGTCCTCAAGATGATGATGATGGCGTTCAGGCATCCCATACCTATCACTCACCAAACGGTCTCCTGGTGGACCATACCTGCTTCGGTTGGTTATGCATCAAAAGATCAGAACTTTTCTAAACCAGTATACCTGTAGGAACTAACTAGACCAGAGAGTTACAAACCTCTCCACTGGATATAAGTCACGAGCTTCATACTTGCCTCCACCTTCAAAGCAGTCTCTGTAGCTACTATACCGTCCACCATCACGACGATCATCCATGTAGCGGTCATAGCGATCTCGGTGTCCATCATATGAACCAATTCTAGAGCGGACGGACTGCAGAAGGATCTCTGTACCGTCCTCGATCACCACCAGTTGATGGGCATTCTCGTGCCCAATGACCACGACCCCCACACTTAAAGCACTCATCTTCAGCACCACCCCTTCCTGCTCCTCCATAATATCTTCCATTTCCTTGTGATGGAATAGCCTCCATCCTCTCCCCCACCAGCCTTAGGCTCAGCCTTGTTCACCGAGATGACCCTACCACCCAACTCCTTCCCGTGCATGTGTTTAATTGCATCATCAGCTCCTCGGCGATCACTGAATGTAATAAACCCAAAACCACGTGCGCGGCCAGTATCTTTCTCCACCATGATCTACAATGACACACAAAAAAAGAACAATAGTGTGTTATGAAATAGCAAAAAACTACAACCAAAAAAATGCACATGCTGGTGGAAGTGGCAAACAGAAGACAATCAGTAAGACTCGGAAGTGACATTCCATACACAAACAATACTAACATGAACAATATATTTTCTAATGCATACCAAGTTTCATAAAAAATCATGGAAATATATATACTAAAAACATTACCTAGAATCAAACAACAGAATGTTGAATTACATCCGCATACTTGTAGATAAACAAATCCACAGGGGAGAGTCGCATTAATGATTCTAGCAAAAAGATGTGGGAGATTAGCCTCTAGCCAAAAAACCATACTCTAAGCCTTTGCATCTGGGCAATGTTATACCTGATCACTTTCTCATTATCTTAATGTGACTACATCAAAACCTCAGCAAACTAAAAAAGGAAAAGGCTAATATGCTCTGATCAAGAGACCATTATTGACCAGAAAAGTTATCATCTTGGAGATGCTTCCATATGCCAAACAATTGTACGTGTTACAGAACAAAAGCAGCAGAAAATGAGCAAAAAGAGTGTCTTCTTGCTACTAATTTTATCCAGGGAAGCTTTCAACAAGTCAATAAACCTCATTTAGATAGGTAAACATGACAGATATTCCACATCTCTGAACATCAAATCAGTTCTTACTAAAGAAGAAAGATATCATCCAAACTAAATCATAAGCTCCAACACGAGAGTCTCTGTAATTTGTGATAGGTCACATAGCACAAGCAAAGAAGGAGACTGTAGACCTGACACTCGATGATATTTCCGTAGCGGTGAAAAGTATCTTGAAGCTGCCTCTCAGTGACAAGCCTCCCACGAAGATTCTGTTGTCAAGAATCCTATCGCTTTCTCTATCTTTCATCTTCAGCAACTCTCACTGGAGCAGAAGAGACAGTTATTAGCCCACGATTATAGAACTCAAAAAACACCTTAAAGAAGTCATCTTTTTCATAAGAATCACTCTCGACAAAACAAGCCTAACTCTCTTAAACTCACAAAAGTCGAGAGAACTTTCTGTGAGAACAAAGAATCAAGGTCAAGAATCCCAAGTAAGAGAAGAACGAAACGCTAAAGATTTTGCATTGGTAAACCCAAAATACTCACCGCTGAGTCAAAGGTAACAACTTTCTCTGCGTTGGTAGTGTGATGGTGTTGTTATCTGTGAAGAAGCTTTGGGTTTCTTTTAACACAGAAATACAATTTCAAGAAGAAAATAAATAACGAGCCGTGAATTACGAAAACACCCTTAGGAAAGCCTTTAAATTACAAGAATAACCTATAAACCCTAACAAAGTAAAGTATCATCGCCTACCTTTCAGTCTCCAAGCTCCTCTTTTCTTTTCAGTTTTCACTCGAATCCAAAGTTTGGTCCTTTCCGTCAGATTTTCGATTTCTTGATTTAGATCTTTCCAGAGCAGAAAAAAATGATAAAGAGGCGGTTTTACAAGCTAGAGCATGGTGATAAAGACAGTGGATCTGACTCCTCTTGCTTCTCTTCTGATTCCGATCCTGAATCTGAAGAAGAAGAAGAGTCCGAGCTATCCCAATCCCAATCCGAATCCGAAGACGCCGTTGCAGAAGGTTCTGAAAGTTCTGATGATGAAGGAGAAGATGACTCCCCAGGTTTGCTTGCTTCTTTTCAATCGAACCATTATTAGTGATAATGTTTAGAGACAAGTTAGAAAGTTAAAGTGACAACCTTTGGCTTAAATTTTCTGTTATAGCTAATGGGGACGATGCTGATGTTGATGATGATGAGTCCGATGGTGATGCCTATCGAGGGAGATATGAGAAGACGTCGATGGAATACGGTTTGGAAGAACCACCGGAAGAGGAGGAAGAGAACTATATTATGGGTTGTATGATTAAGTGCAAATCGGTTTACAAGTGCAGATATTGCCCAAACACCATTTGTTTGAACGAGAGGACTATGCAAGAGCATGTTTCATCCAAGGTACCAAATTACTTAGCTTTATGAGTATTGGGTTTTCGGAATGAGTCTGAAGGATTAGGTGTGATAAGCATGAGGTTTGCTTTGTTTCTATCTTGTAGTTGTTCAAAAGGTTTTATTTTTATTTTGACTCATTTCAGAAGCATGCTCGTTCTGAGAAATTAATGAAGGAAGAGAAGCTCAGAACCGATGATGATGATGATGATCCAGAGACCCCATCTCAGGTTTTTTCTTTTGGGCATTTGACTATTTGAGAGTATGCCAACAAGTTCTTATGATGAGTCCTAATCAAATTATAGCAGGTAAAAGGGAACAGAAGATCACAAAGAAAGGGTAAGAGATCTCAAAAACAAGGAAAGCTCAGAAGCGAAGTGGATAACCCAGAGACGCCATCTCAGGTTTGGGTTTTATTGAGAAATTGCAAAACAAGTGCTTTTGACTTCTTCAGATGAGTGCTAACCAAAACTCTCGACTGTAGGAGAAGCAGGTAAAGGGAAACAGAAAATCACGAAGACAGGGTATGATTTCACAAAAACAGGAAAAGGTAAGCGTAGCTAGCCGGGTCATTTACCATGCTTAGTCTGTCAAAAGCCTTACCCGTTTATTTTAACATCCAGGGTTCGTCGATCACAGATGGAGAAAAAGCACATGCGACGCCAAAATCTAGAAAGAAAATGCGTCAAACTAAGGATTGAGACTAGTGTGTAGCTCCAGCAATATGAAAGGTTCATATTCATCTTTTCTTCAAGGAAACATAGTTGGAGAGTGGGTTGGCTATGAGTCAGATCTTTTGACTTGCAAGTTTTTGTCTACAAAATATGTTGCTTGTAACTGATATATGGTTTTGATTAGTTGAGATTTTGGTTATATACAGTTCTTGTGTTTCTGTTTTATGCAATTTGGATCTTGTCTAGACTTTGTGT
The DNA here is from genome assembly GCF_000309985.2 of Brassica rapa. Classification (NCBI taxonomy): domain Eukaryota; kingdom Viridiplantae; phylum Streptophyta; class Magnoliopsida; order Brassicales; family Brassicaceae; genus Brassica; species Brassica rapa. The sequence continues at coordinate 18,626,769 of NC_024795.2, read as the reverse complement.
TGTTATGTTCTTTTGAACCTCTCTTCCTATTACCTGGTTAGTCGTCTAAACCTTTTCCAAGCAATCATGTTGGTAAACGGCTATTTCTTACCCATCATATCACGATATGTTTATTGGATATGAAACGGCCGTTTATCCGCAATCATTCAGGATCAAAATCTGTTTCATCTTGTGATTCCATCAACTTTTCGACTGAAACCTTTCCAAGGCAGAACCAGTAAGATTTTGCAGAGACAATGCTCTGTTTTGTGGCATGAGAACCACTACATGGAATCTAACCCCATCTCTAAAGTTAGGAATAATAGAGGAAACTAGTGACATGTACAAATATATAGCCAAAGAAAATGTAAGTCCAAACATACATTTAGCAGACTGGATTTTGTAGCCATGTGTAGTTTATACTAATGCTGCCGCCATGTTGTAAAGTGAGTTGTGAGATCCGTAAGTGTACATGTATGCTGAAAATGAGAAATAATAAAACGTGCTTATAATAATACAAGAGGTTAGGAAACATAACTCAATAATTGCATTAAGCAAGAAGCCAAAAACCAGATTACTTAAACTGAACACACAACACAAGTCTATGTTTTACTATAATATGACCATTGTAGTTTATTTGCTTCTCCTCTGCTTTTTACTCCAAACTTTGTGTCATTTTCTCTTTCCCTAGTCAGCAGTCAGCATTTGTCTCCCAACCTGCCTGAATCTGTAGAAAGTTTAAAGTTTAAAACACTGGAGACTCATAAAAAGACGAGAAACTTTACTATTTGTTTATTCCTTGGTCTCCACTATAAACCATTATTGAATGATGTACATTTGTAAGTGCATGTAGATATATATGCAAATACTGTATAATAAAAGTATTCACGGATGCATTGTAAGAAAAAGGCAGAGTGAAGAGAGAAGTGAGATTTGAATAACTTCTCCACCACTGCTAAAAACAGCTCAAAGAAGCATTGGCTTCACGTGACATCTTACCTGTTACTGTCCGTGACCAACAACTTGGATAATTCATGCCATTACTAATCTTGAGTTGCAAACTTTCTTCTTCGATTTGATTCGATCATGGTCCCTTCTTGTTGTTTCTATGCGTTCTTTTTACTGGTGATTACTTTCTACTTGGTTTCTCCCGTGAGATCAAGCGACGTTGAAGCTCTACTGAGTTTGAAATCATCCATTGATCCATCAAACTCAATTCCATGGCGAGGAACAGATCTTTGCAACTGGGAAGGTGTCAAAGAATGCATTAACGGAACAAGAGTCTCAAAGCTTGTTCTTGAGAATCTGAACCTCACTGGCTCACTAAACGAGAAGAGCTTGAACCAGTTAGACCAGCTTAGAGTCCTTAGTTTCAAAGGCAACTCTCTAAATGCCTCAGTCCCTAACCTCTCTGGTTTGGTCAACCTCAAGTCTCTTTTCCTCAACGACAACAACTTCTCCGGCGAGTTCCCTGAATCACTGACGTCTCTCCACCGACTCAAAACCATTGTCCTTGCCGGAAACAGGCTTTCCGGACAGATCCCTAGCTCGCTGCTCCATCTCTCACACCTTTACACGCTTCACCTCCAGGACAATCTCTTCTCCGGATCCATTCCTCCTCTCAACCAAACAACTATTAGATTCCTTAACGTCTCTAACAACCAGCTCTCTGGCCCTATCCCGCTGACGCAAGCCCTGAAGCAGTTCAATGAGTCTTCTTTTACAGGAAACATAGCTCTATGCGGAGATCAGATTCAAAACTCCTCATGCAGAAGAGTCTCTTCCAAGCCTTCAGCAATTCCAGCGATGTCTATAGCCAACAAAACAAAGACCAAAACAAAGCTCATTGTAATCATTGTCGGAAGCATCAGTGGGGGTATTGTGATACTTCTCCTGGCATTGCTTGTTCTGATACGAAGACAGAAGCTAACCAAATCCAAGAGAGAAGAGTGCATAAGCAAAGCAGTGGGAGAGTCAGACAGAGCAACAGAAGGTGACAGGAGAAACAACAAAAGGTTCTCATGGGAGAAAGATGAAGAAGGATCATCAGTGGGGACTCTGGTTTTCTTGGGGAGAGGTGAACCAGACACCACGGCGGTGAGATACAGCATGGATGATTTACTCAAAGCTTCAGCTGAGACGTTAGGAAGAGGAACGATAGGGAGCACTTACAAGGCCGTGATGGAGTCTGGTTTCATCGTGACTGTCAAGAGGCTTAAGGACGCGGCAGGGTTTACTCGAATGGAGGAGTTCAAGAGACACGTTGAGATCCTTGGGAGGCTCAAGCACCCTAACTTGGTGCCTCTCAGAGCCTACTTCCAAGCCAAAGAAGAATGCTTGCTCGTCTACGATTACTTCCCCAATGGAAGTCTCTTCTCTCTTATCCATGGTATGTTTTTGCACACACACTCCTATCAGTTTTGGTTTTGTGTATATAATCTATGTCTTGTCTATAGGAAGTAGAGTTTCTGGGAGTGGGAAGCCTCTTCACTGGACGTCATGTCTGAAAATAGCTGAGGATTTGGCAATGGGTCTTGTCTACATTCATCAGAATCCCACCTTAGTTCACGGGAACTTGAAGTCCTCCAATGTTCTGTTAGGTCCTGACTTTGAGTCATGCCTCACGGACTACGGTCTGAGAGATCTCCATGATCCTCAAGACACAAGCGCTTCCTCTCTCTTCTACAAAGCTCCTGAGTGCAGAGACTCACGCAAGGAAACGACACAACCCTCTGATGTCTACAGCTTTGGGGTCCTCCTTCTAGAGCTTCTAACAGGTAAAACTTCATCATTCCATCAACACGGGTCTGATATCTCCAGATGGGTGCGCGCGGTGAGAGAGGCAGAGACTGAATCCGGCGAGGAGATGAATTCTTCTGAGGAGAAACTTGAAGCTCTTTTGAGCATTGCCACGGCTTGCGTGGCTGTTCAGCCTGAAAAGCGGCCTGTGATGAGAGAGGTGTTGAAGATGGTGAAGGATGCAAGAGCCGAAGCAGTAGTGTTGTCATCTTACAGCAGTGATTATTCACCTGGGAGATGGTCAGATACGGTTCAGAGCTTTCCAAGGGAGGATCATATGAGCATATGAAGCAAAGTTTGTGCGCCTTCTCTCCATCGTTGAAATAGAACTAGGGGTTCATGCAATCTGCTTCAGTCTTTTTCATGCTTACCAAAAACAAAAGAAATGGAAGTATATGTATACATTCTATTGGATTTAAATTGCATGAATATTACACACTCTACAGTGTAGCTTTGTATTAGATATTTGCTCAGAAGTTCTAACATTAGATCCTCTTCCAACATAAACCTTCACACCTCTGGATCCAAAAACAAAACATAATACTAAAATGGAGCCTACTGCAGAACGTCCAAAAGGATCAATCTGCCAAGTGCCAACAGATTCTTGGAATCACATTATAATACAAGTACAATCACTGTTAACTTTCGTTCCCACAAAATACAACATTATAGTCAAACCACAGCTTTCATAAAACAAAACATTTTGAAGGTCAGAAACAGCTATAAGCTAGAAAATTGAGGTTCATAAGACATGGGGTTTTTTTAAAAAAGGGGACCTGTCAGACAACCGTGCGACCACTCCGGAGAGGTCAAGACCAAGCCGGATAGCGATCCTCTACAGCACGGAGAGTCCGAGGACTGTCGTAGCCGTTAATCACACTCAGATCGCACGGCCATGATTCATCAACCAGGTTTAGGGGCCTGTCTCCTTAGAAATCAAGGATACAGAGGTACGAGCCTATAGAACAGATCCTGTTCAAGTAAGGTCGTGACCACTACCTTCTTCTCTTCGCTATATAAACAACACAGTTTCTTTCCGTGTGTTCCGATGTGGGAGGAATAAACAACTTCAGAGTTCAGACATACGAAGCTCAAAACATCCATACGTCATCGTTTAGTTTATCTCAATGAACTGAAACAAAAAGGTTTCTTTCTCTCAATCACAATCGCATTTGCTTACACTCTTTTGGATTTGGTTTGCTAAAATATATGTTTGATCGGAAAGCTAGAGTCTTTGATTTCAGCTACGGATTTCCTTTGAAACTGATTTGGCTTTTACTTGAAGAATACTTTTTCCAAAATGAAACCATAACCGGTACAAAACCCGGCTGGTTACTCATGGTCGGTCGGTGGTCAGTCGGTTCTTTTCATCCAACATTAAAAGTTTCAGAAAGAAACCAAAATGGAGAAAAAAATGATACCAATTTTATCGGTTCAATTCTACGTAAGTCTCGTAGAAAACCAATTTAACCTAAACAAATTTCCAAGTTGGTGAAGATATTATAAATTTATAATCAAGATTATTGAATTTCAATTTGAACCCAAACGAACCGATGCTAGAAGCCTGGAACGTTGGTATCTATTCTGCCATTATACGCAACAAGGGTGTTGAAACAATGATTCAACTTCTGATTTAAGTGGAGTGAAGGTGTTGAAAAACAAATATGAGGTAGTTTACTTTGTGTTGCATTTAAGCTATGTTCGTTTTCATATTTGGTGGAAAACTCGTTTTTACTATAGAAAACACAATTTTATGATTTTGATGCAAAAACGTGATTTTATTGTTTTGCAAAGAAAAGTCAATATTACAGTGTTGGCAGGAAATTTTTATTTTACGGTTAAGCATGAAAAACGTGGTATTTTTCGTGGAAAAACGTAGTTTTTTATGAAAGTTCGATTTTATAGTTTTGACGGAAAACTTTAATTTTACTGTTTAGTTTTACAATTTTGGCGAGAAAACATGATTTTATGATTTTGGTAGAAACCCATGATTTTCGGTGTCGACATAATATATAATTTTTGGTTTTAAATATATATAACTAATTAATATAAAATTAGTTATTTTATACTTATACTTGTACTGGCGTATATTTAATTTTTTCGGATTTTAAAATGTTAATTTTGCATTCAAACTATACATTTTTGCATCTAAAATATCTAAATTTTCCATATGCAGCATTTGGATACATATGCAATATGTCCAAACTAGCAATATATGAATATTTGCATCCAACATCAAATATGAACATAACTTTATTCAACTAGTTGAAAAAAGAAATGGAGATCACATGTGTATATTATATTTAGTTTTAAAATTATTAGATATTTTTAAAATAATTGTGCTTTTAAAACATTTTAAAACACCAGTTATAAATTAAACTACCATAAAATTGAATTACCCATATATTTTTTTATCCAAAATATTTAAAGTTTCATGGATCATTCGAAAGTACTGAATTACCTAAATATTTAAATTTATATGAATTACCCGATATTTACCAGAAAATATTATCTGAACCGAGCTTGGTGAGAAACAAGTAAAGAGACGAAACTTGTCGGTGGGTAAGTTTCGAATGCGTTTTATTAGATCAGAAAAATGTTTGTTGGTTACAAATGAGAAAACGCCGATGCTTAGAGAGGTGGTTGGGAAAATACAAAGCAAATAAACCCTAATCCTAGCCGTCAACTTTGTATGGTGATGTTCGGATTCCGTTCTTATTGTCCCTTCCACTTCTTATATAGATGGTCTGCATTTCTCTTTCCCTTAGATCGCCTTGTTCTAATGGGCTTTATCTTGTCGGGCCAAGTAACCAGGTCGTTAACTCGAGCCGCTGAGCTGGATGCTTTTAGTCGCTTTTTTGGTCGGCTAAAAGTAATCACAAACCAAGCTAATGCATTGTTCTCGAGATTCGTAAAGCCGAACTGATTCCTAGATTTGATGGACAGACCTGCTATCTAATAGGCTTTGTGGATGGACATAATTCATCTAATAGAAATATATAAAAATCTAATTTTAAAACTCAAAATGCCTTATATCTACAACTCTTTCTGATTGGAGGAAACATGAACCCTCAGAAGAAATATTTTGATATGATTAAAAAAAAAGATTGTGGAATCATTTTGAGCCGAGCGAGCCAAATAAACTCAAAGATCAACAAAACTTGATGCTTTAAGGTTTGGTAATAACTAATCAGTACCAGTCCACATAATCATGTTCCCATTTCAGTTCGACTTGTGGTTAAAACAGTATTTGACTGCACTACTGCAGTGACGTTAAAATATAGAGAAAATTACTAGAATGTTACACATTTTATGGTTTATTACTAGAATGTTGTACATCTTTGTTTTATTAATAGAATGTTTTCTCTTTCCTAGTAATTTACAATAAGGGGCTTTTGTTATGTTTTATTTTCTGAAACTAATTTTAAAGATCAAAGCCACATCAGTTATTAAAAATCCACATCACATCAGTTATTTTCTGAAACCAAACCGTCTCTATCACTATCACTATCATACATACGGTTTTGTCAAAAAAAGAAAAAGAAAAGAACACGAAGAACTGTGTTGTGTCGAAGAAGGAACCGCAAACCGAAATCCTCTCACCCTTCGAAACCCTCGTCGACATTGTTCTTTACTTCCTCGAACTCTCTCTAACTCTCTGTCGTTAAACTCTCTATAACTCTCTGTCGTTGAACTCTGTCTCGTCGGAGTTTTTAGAAACCGTCGTCTGTACGAAATCGCCTTCACCGCATTCTCATCAACGAGTTCATCTTTTCCGGTAAGATGTCGCGACGTTATATATTGTATTTTGGTTGAGTTTGTGGGTCAGTTATATATTGCGACTGAGATTGTTTGTGTTTTGGTTGAGGCTGTGATATGGGTGTGTCGAGGTTTTTGTTGCGACTGAGTTAGGGTTATGTTGACTGTGCTATGGGTTTGTCGAGGATTTTGTTGTGTCTGAGTTAGGGTTATGTTGCGGCTGAGATATGTGATTGTCTAGGCTTTTGTTGTGTCTGAATTAGGGCTTTTTGTTGTGGCTGAGTTATGGTTATGTTATAACTGAGTAATTATTATGTTATGGCTGAGTTATGGTTATGTTATAACTGAGTAATTATTATGTTATGGCTGAGTTATATATATGACCTAATATATTTTAATATTATGATATGGCTGTGTTATTTTTATGTTGTGGCTGATTTATTGTTGTGTTATATGATCAGATGGATGTTAGTCAAGTCGAACCACGTGATTACCCTCCAAGACTTTACCCTTCTAACCTAGAAGGTAAAGATATCAATCATAATTTCCGTGCAGGACATTTCCCCCACATTAAAGAAACAATAGGACTCGATGTGTGGGAAGAACTGGTGAACTCTCCCATTGGAGTAGTTGCTAGGCTACTTTCACGCGAAAGCATTTGGTCTGGTAGGACCGTACACTATCTGCTATGTAGACAGCTGCGAGTGCATAAAAACGAGATATGGTCTGTTGTGGTTGATGATGTTATCAGGTTTAGCTTGCTCGAGTTTGGTGAGATCACTGGGTTAAACACAGGTCCATTGCCAACAGAAAGTTTTGAACCTGATCAATACAAAGAATTTTGGGAGGAGTTGAAGGTGCCGCTTGGGATGGGACCCAAGTATGATGAGCTGAAGGCAGCATTAGAGTTCTGTCCTGGTTGGAGTTTTGAAAAGCGTAAGTGGTTGGGGATGTTATTTCTTCAAGCCATGGGACTGTACTGTTTGCATCACAATTCAAGGATACCCTTTCAAAGTGCAATAAGGGTATTCGACGATGAAGCCATGAGGTCGTATCCATGGGGTCGGACTGCATACGAAGTTCTTGTTGACTCTCTGAAAACACTGTGTCCAGATGGAAAGTCATACACAGTAAGCGGCATGAAGGACGTTTTATTGGTTTGGGCGTATGAGTCCATCGTCTGTTTCGGTGAGAAGTTTGGGAGAGTGGTCAACAATGAAGACGTTCCTCTTTTGCGATGGGGTGGAAGGCGTACACGTTCAAGTTTTGATACTGTCTTGTCTGACGAAATCAAAGATCATGGCGAGGTAATGTTTAACTGCTACTTATACGACTGAGTTAACAGCTACTTAATGGTTGAGTTTATTTTATATTGTTGCCGAATTAGTCTATTTGATGGCTGAGTTTATTTTATATTGTGACCGAATTAATTTATTTGATGGCTTGGTTTTGTGTTATTTGATGGCTGAGTTTATTTTATATTGTGACCGAATTAATTTATTTGATGGCTTGGTTTTGTGTTATTTGATGGCTGAGTTTATGATAAACTGGTGTTGCAGGTCCGTTTGAGGAGAATGGTTATGAAGGAGTCAATTGAAGAGATGTTTCCTGTATGGTCGGATGAACCTGACGACCCACAACTCGTTAGGTTGGTAGAAGACATACACGCAGGTAGATACGTGAAAGGTTTCTGGGAAGTACAGAGGGATGAGCAGGGGAAGGGGAATGAGAAGAAGAAGAAGAAGAAAACGAAGGGAGTTTCATCAGAAGCTGAGCCATCAACAAAGAAGCAGAAGAAAGAAGCTGCTGAAACGAGAAAGGGTTCTAGCAAGGAGGAAGCTGTATTGGACAAAGCGACTCTGACGAATCTTGTGAGTGCTCTGCAGAATATTTCAGCAAAATTTGACGCTTACGATTTTGACCGGAACCGGCCAGTGATGGACGAGAAGACCCTAGATAACGTGGTGAAAGCTGTAGTGCAGCAGAGTCTGAAAGTTTTGGGGGAAAGGAAAATTACCGACAACGATGCTAAACTCTCCTCCGCCGGCGTAGAAAAATCTTTATCGGTGACATCATCACCTCGTAGGAGGTCGCCACCGGAAAAGTCGGACAAAAGTCCAGTGGTAGAACCGCAGGCCCAGGAGGAGAAGTCTGTAAAAACTCCAGTGACAGAACCGCGGCAGCAGAAAAAGCCTGTCAAAAGTCCAGAGCCGCCGCAGCAGAAAGAGAAGGCTGTCAAAAGTCCGGTGCCGCCGCAGCGGAAGGAGAAGGCTGTCAAAAGTCCGGTGCCGGCGCAGCAGAAACAGCAGAAGTCAGTCAAAAGTCCAGCGTTAGCTGAGACCCCTGCAAAGAAGAATTCGGAGCTTGAGAAGGATACAGTGGTGAGAAGGATTTTGGGTGATGATTTTAATGAAATTGATTTCATCAGTGTTTCTCCTGCAAAGATTACTAAGGATGCTAAGGATGGTAAGGATGCCAACGTTCCAGCCTATGGACGCGGCTTACGGGGCAAGGCCAAGCGTATTGTTACTGTAAAGGATAAGGCTATCGAGGATAAGAAAAAAGCACAGCGGGCAGAGGCTGCGTTGAAGAGGAAGGAGAAGCAAGAGGCTAAGAAAAAAGAGAACGAGGAGAAGAAACAGAAGAGAAAAGCGGCTGAGTTACAAAAGAAACAAGAGGCTGGGTTACAGAAGAAAAAGAAGGAAGACGAGGCTGAGTTACCGAAAAAAAAGAAGGAAAAAGAGGCTGAGTTACCGAAGAAGAAGAAAGAAGAAGAGGCTGAGTTACAGGAGTCTGAGGAATGTGTTGTGACCAACGACGAAGTTCTTGCAGAAGATAACGCATTGGCGGCGGAGTCTGATGTCGAGCCAGCTGAATTGATTAGATCTTCCGTGATAAAGGAACTTCGGGAGAAATCAGTTAAGTTATCTCCACAAGGGTTTTCATTGACGAACCTTGATTCAGCACCAGATTTTCTGTACATTGGAGACAATGGACAGACGACTTGCATGAGGAAGAACATTACGCCTTCATCAGTAATATACGACCCTTGCGCACCTGTTGATCCGGCGCGACTGGAAAAACTGAAGCAACACATTAAGGCAATTCCACCCAAACCACCAGCACCTAAAGATAAACCAGAAGAACCCTCAGCTGATCATGAGAGTGACTTCTACAGCATACTCATGCATGAAAGACCGTGGCCTGACAAAGAATATGGATGGGTGTTTGATAATGTAAGTCTTTATTAAGGCTGACTTATATATTCTATAAAGGCTGACTTATATATTTAATTCATTATATTACGGCTGACTTATTATTTTTCTTTGTCTAGCATATCGCTGCGTATATGAACGTCCTCATACAAAGGTCCATGCGAGATCCCACTCCATTCTGGTCCAAGCGGATTGGTTTCATAGACCCTTGGTTGTTAAGTTCTTGGGCTTCCCTCGATTACAGACAGTTCAGGATGAAACCTGCTTCGTTCAAGTTCAAAGACTGTGGTTATGAAGCGTTGGTAAACGGGAGATTCCCCGAAGAATTTACAACAAACTTGAAGTGGTATGCAGATGTGGATCACGTGTACGGATGTCTTCAAACCGGCGGTAATCACTGGGTGGCGTTTCACGTGGATCTGATCAAGGAGAAGATAGATTGCTACGATCCAATCTATGGAGAGTCAACACCCGAAAGTGAGCAAAAAATGCTAAATGCTTTTAGACCTCTACTGGAGATGCTTCCCTGGATGTTGAATGAGCTTATTCCTGCCGATCTCCGAAAGCATTCTAGGAAGAGGTTCGCATTCAGACGGAGGAGCAAAAGATACATTCCACAAAACAACATGTCAGGTGATTGTGGGGTTTATTCGTTGAAGTTTGTGGAGTGTCTAGCGCTTGGTGTAACCTTTGATGGCATAAACGATAGTAATATTCAAGGGTTACGGGTGAAGATGGCAGCAGATATCCTCGAGGAAGGAGGAAATGTTGGAATGAACAATTTGTTTTCATAATGAAACTGTGTTTGTTTGTGAACCTGTGTTTGTTGTTATGTTAACTATTTGACTTTGGATAACTGTTGTAATAACTCAGTCGTATCGATTAGTAATACTCAGCCAGTACTCATTGATAACTCAGTCATACCTCAAACATACCCTAGAATCAAAATAATTAATAATTTTTCATTCGAATGTTATATATAAAGTCCAATTATCAAAATAATTAATAATAACTCAATGTGTGAGCATGATCTTTGTTGACTATACGAGTTTGGAATCGATTATAATCTTGAGGTATATGTTGTCTCTTACGAGTACCTAAAACTCTAGGCAGTGATATGAGGTGTGTGCATGATTCAAAACACGTAAACTGTTATTGTGTTATTTATTATGAATTTGTGATATTTATCATATCTTGTGGTTCGTACATCATAAATCATAACCCTAAACAATCTTATTCGGAACCCAAACCCTAAATAACTAAACCCTATACCCTAAACGGCAAACAACAAATCAGCCGTAAAGGTCTTAATAACTCAGCCTGTTAGTGTAAGTTAATATTTACATATGGCGCGAAAATTTTAGATATTTTATCTCGCGACCTTTAATGTTCTATACTTCCCCTATATATAGCCCCCTTCTCTTGCACCTTCTCGCCTTATCTCACTAGAAAACCTAAACAATATCTCTATATCGCCTTACAAAGTTATGATTGTTCCTGGTTATTCAGAAAGGTTAGAGAACAGAGTCAATGAGATACTAAACTCTGAAAATCGTGAAAACCTTCCCGTTCTATACCCTGGCCCGGGTGTCTTGCTTGACAGCGTAATCTGGTTTAAATTTCTAAGCGATCTCTCCCTGGCCATCCCGTCGATTTTAGCAGAAGGATGGGTTCATGATTGGCCGACATGGCGCGCCATTCCCGATCATTTTAAGGAACACTGGTTTTTTCAACTCGCTGTAAGGACAACATCTTTGAATTGTTTTTGATATTAGACATAATAACAGCACTTACATTTGGAAATTGGTTTTTTGTTGTAGCGCAAACGCACATGGGCACGAAGATATAATTTTCAAGTTTGGACAAATTTTAATCTGGTGGCCAGAACGGTGTTTCGTTGTCAGATGCGCCTCTTGAAGAGGAGGTGGGCACATGGGGGTGAGAAGCCTGCGTGGATGCTAACTAGAGTTTGGCGTGATCTTGTCCACATGTTTGAAGAATTTGGTCCTGATAATTTTGGTTTTAGAAATTGATTTGTTGTTTTTGTTTGTATTCAGCCGTCAAGTTTTTGTAAAGTTGTTTAACTCAGCCGTTAAGTTTCTATAAAGTTGTTTAACTCAGCCATTAAGTTTCTATTAAGTTGTTTAACTCAGCCGTTTAGTTTCTATAAAGTTGTTTAACTCAGCCGTTAAGGTTTTATAAAGTTGTTTAACTCAGCCGGAATTTTTTGTTCGACATACATAATGGCATAGCAAAAAACATAAAAAAGATAAGATTCTGATGCAGAGACATCTTCACCACTTACTTGTGTCCCTAAACAGGCTTATCGGTTCAAAATCACGAAAGAACAAGGAAATCTCTTTGATCCAGAAACAGCGCTCACACATGTTGTCGTCCTTAGTCACATCAATGTGCCATAGGCAGAGACATTGTCGGTCCACAACATTTGCACATTGGCAAAGGTAGAAGGACGGAACATAAGTAGAAGTGAACATGGCCTTAATTTGACGGAACTCGTCAGTATGCCACAAACCCCATCCCCATTTCGCATCTCGAACAAGTTTCCCGATCCTGTCAACAGTTGCTCTTGGAATTCTCCGAAAATACTGCGCATCACCGTAAAAGATTGCTTGAGTCATAGCGTGTGTATACACTGCACGCTCATATCCTGCATCTGCTGCACGCTTGAGGAGAGAAAGGCCATAATCTTGCTCATCGTATAAGTAGAAAAACTGTACACCCTTTACATAAATTGTGCTTGGATTGTTCTCAGCGTAGCAAGTTTTCAACAACTGAGATGGCATAATGAGACCCCAGGGAAAGGATAACACATCGAAATAATGGTATACCCTACGCATCTCTGCTAACGCCTTCATCGACCTGGACGATGCTCTGAGGCGGTAGAGATCTTGGAAGGAGTTACGGGCCACACGTTCAACCACCATTGCCTGAAGATCTTCAGACAATTCAAGCAGAGGGAAATATTCCATTTTCTCTGAGAGGACAGTTGTGTAAAAGATAGAGAGTTGAAGATGTGTAATTGTTTGAGAAGTACCTTATTTATCTGCAGTTAACGGTTGTAGTTTCGTATCGCGGCGTTTCTTATTTCTTATTTTGAGCGGGAATTTAATCCATAACTCAGCCGTGTATTACAATAACTCAGCCTTAGTTGACTTCGCGACGTTTCGTGTTTCTAGCGGGGAAGTTTTTTTCAACTGCGTTTGAATAAAAGAGCTGACATTAGAAATCACGACAATTATTAGGCGTGTGAGTAACATTATCTCAGCCAATGAAGATTAATTTCTCTTAATTTAATTCGCTACTTTCGTATTCCACTTTATAATCAATAATTACGTAGGGGCTATTACGTAACGTAGGGCAATTAAGTACGGACATTTCGTTTTTCGATGTCTGTGTCTCTCTTGAGTAATGGGAAGCGGGCAAATCAATGAAAATAAAAACCCAACCACAATACAAAATTTGAAAAACATTAACGCAGCCGTCATAGAACATTAAAACAAAAAAACCCAGCCGTATTACAACACAAAACCCAGCCGTATTACAATTAATAATCCAGCCGTTGTGCAAATCAATGAAAATAAAACCCAGCCGTATTACAACACAAAACCCAGCCGTATTACAAAACAACATGAAAAGCAATTGCTTATATCGGACAAGTTCTCGCATTATGTCCACTTTGACTGCAACGAGAACATATGTGCTCTTTCCTAGGACGTTTGTTTGCAAGTGCAACTTCTAAAGCAGATTTCATCCTATTTTTTTAGGTCTTCCCGGTTGTTGACGAATAAACGGTGGAAAGCACTGTACGTTAGCCACGTTATCTGGAACAGGTAGCGCTGAGTCAACCGGTATGACCGATTCAACGTATGCGCTAGCTAAATAAGTGCTTTTATAGTAAGGACTGCACAGTGATATACGAGAAACATTTCTTTCCTCTGCAGCTGCGATTGCGTGTACACATGGTATTTTCTCGACATCGAAACGCCGACATGTGCACTTTCGCTCAACCAAATTAACAACATTCAAAGACTCGCCAGCAGCGCTATATTTAACTTCAGTGTGATGGTCATCAATCCTTTGAACCGTCCAATCCCGGGAGGCACTTACACATCCCTATTAACAAAACCCAATATTCGTGAAACGGCTTACTTATTATTTATAAAGCTGGCTTATGCAATATAACGACTGACTTATTAGATTTAAAGACTGACTTATTTTACTGTTACGACTGACTTACTTGTAATAGTTTCTCCACACCGCGCGTGAGTGTGGTTGACTGCGATCTGGCATCCACTCTTCGTTCAGCAAACCATCTGGTCATCATAACCCGTATCGATTCCAATATTCGAACAATGTTAAGACCTCTAGCATGCGATAATGCTCTGTTCATTGATTCCGCTATGTTCGTAGTCATCAAATTGTACCTCTCGCCCGGGAAATAAACACGTGTCCACAGTCTGACATCAGCTCTTTCGAGGTAGCCGTGGAGATCAGGATTAAGTGCTTCAATCTCCTCGAAAATCATATCAAAGTCAGACATTCTAAAACATCTCGCCGCTTTCTTCACCAGCCGAAATACATCTTTTCCTTTGTACCGTCCCAATATGTTTTTATACAAATGATAGGTGCATATTCCACGAGCAGCTAACGGATACACATTTGTAATTGCTTTCCCTATCGAGTTATGCCTATCTGATATTATCGCAAGACCCTCATGGTCAGGAATCAACACTTTTAGTTGCGTAAAAAACCAATTCCACGAATCATCATTTTCAGTGTCAACCACTGCGAAGGCTATTGGAAAAATCTGAAAGTTACCATCCTGAGCTAGTGCTGTGAGTAGCGTCCCTTTATATTTACCATTAAGAAACGTACCGTCGACGACAACAACTTTGCGCATGAAAGGAAACCCATTAACGCTCGCACCAAACGCAAGGAACACATACATGAATCTTCCAAGCTCATCGATTTGAAGACGCGTAACTGTATTCGGATTTGCCCTTCTTATCATGTATAAGTAAGAAGGCAAGAGTTCAAAACCACACTCAGGTGTGCCCTCATCGATTTCCCTTGCACATTTAAGCGTCCGGTGTGATTTCCAATATTCCATCTGCTCACATGAAAAAACAATTTACATAACTCAGCCACATCATATCATTAAGACGGTCACAACGTAAACATAACTCAACCATAGTTTTGTAACTCAGCCATTTCTAACATAAAATAACCGAGCCTATACTCTACCATAACTCAGCCGTTGTAACATAATTACCTTTACACCAAACTGCTTAGTGATAGCTATTCCGACACTCTCAGGGCGAACGGCCGGACCAACGTCGCCGAGAAAGTTCTTGTACAACTCTCCTAAAATATCCGGTGTTGCATTTCGAGATCGATTAGAACGCTCAGTTACAGAACATGCATGATCCGAGTCGTAAATACGAATATAAAACTGCGGGGACAATCCTTCGGTAGATGCACGAACTCTCCATGTACATCCATCAACCCAACACTTAACAACGTATGTTGTCAGGTTTGATATTTCTACATCAAAATCAAATTGATGCCTCACTGTAAAAAGTTTCAGTCGTCTCTTCAAATGCTTTTTAGTCAAGTATCGTTGTCCTACCGCAAGGTCTAACGACGACATCTCCAACTTCAAAACCTCCAGATTCCCTTTAGATTCGCTCATCAAGAAGTTCTGATATCTCTTCTTGGAAGGTAGCGTTGGTGAATCTTCGTCTTCTTCGATAGGAGACTCACCGTATGTGCTGAAGTTATCATCTTCAGATGACGCACCGTCCGAGTCATCGAACATATCAAATCGACTTTCAAATTCATCATCTTCTTCGTTTTCTTTGCCTATTTCATCTTCTCCGGCTACGTCGTGTATTTCAACGTTACTAAAGCAGTCATTCTCAATTTCATCTTGTTCATCCTCCAAACTGCAACCATCGTAACTCCCATTCTCTATAGACTCAACTTCTAAAGCTTCTTCTTCTAAAGCTTCTTCTTCTGAAGCGTCTTCTTCTGAAGCTTCTTCTTCTGAAGCTTCTTCTTCTGAAGCTTCTACGTGTGAGCTGTCATCCTTTTTCTCTGTAATCTTCACACAGAGACGTAGTTGTTCGCTTTTCTTTAAACTTAGAAAACATTGCAATTGTCGAGTGTTGGACACGTAAACTGGTGGAGTGTTGTGCGCCATTGTTTTCAATGTTTTATTCGAAAACATGTAGCTAAGCAGAATATGAACCTTCAAATCATTCAAACCGTAATCGTCGATGACAGACTTTGTGAAATCTTCAAGTTTAGTTTTCTCACCTAAATGAAGAACTCTACACCCTCTACTGTCGACGTTGAATACATATCGTTTTTTCATAATCCATTTACCGGAAACAATAATAACGGGATCCATTACCATATGAAAAAGATGAAGAGGATAGATAACTGAGATGATGAAGAAGAAAAGAAAGGCTGTGTAATCATTCAAAAATAAGATGAAGAAGACAACTGAAAGGTCTCGTAACTCAGTTGTAAATTGGGCGACCGTTAGTGATGACATGTCAAATCCGAGTTGATGACATGGCAGATGACATGGAACATCGATTAATCAGCCGACAAACAAATCAGTAACTCAGCCAAAATAAGTCAGCCATCATGTTTACACTTTGTCAGCCGATACATGGAAACATTCTAGTAATTAATCTTTTGACGGTAAGTCAGCCGCAATAAGGATGAACAACCATATGTCAGCCGTATCGTTACGTAAATCAGCCATCAAACGAGAACATTCTAGTAATTAATCTTTCGCTCATACGTCAGCCGCAAAGCAGCTGAGTTTACTGTTTATCTATGCTTTAACGGCTGACTAATACAAACCCAGTCGTAACAGCATCCCATAACTCAGCCGTGGCTTCAATAACCCAGCCCATCCATGTTCCTTTACTCAGCTGAAAAAAAGTTTCTCAGCCGTTTCTTAACCACGACTCAGCCAAATTTTCCAGAAATCAAACCGCCGATGTATAAGTCAGCCGTCATTTGTATCATTAAGTCAGCCGTGATCACATAACTCAGCCGGATTTCTGTAAATCAGTTGTATCGGCAAGCTGACTTATAGTTTTAAGTCAGCCACTTTCACTTAAGTCAGTCGTATGTATTAAGTCAGCCGTAACGTAAAGATAAATCGGCCGTAACTACGTATCTATCGCTTAACAGCTGACTTAATGAAAATACGGACGCGAATTCCTCCGTGGCGCCGGTTTTTTGCCTACGTGGCAGCGAAAAGTAATGGCATTCTCGTAAATACGTTTTTTCTCATAACGTAAAAAAGGTACGCTTGGTATCGAAAATATTCTAGTAATAAAAAAAAGATCTGTATCATTCTAGTCAATACACCTAAAATATGTAACATTCTAGTAAACTTCCCTAAACTATATGATCAAGAAGAGTGTACAAGGACCTGTACGAAACTCCCAAAGTATGTTTAACATATCACAATGACAAAAAAAACAACAAAAAGGTTACTTTAGCGAATCAAAAGAATTGACTCGGGTGAATTCTGTCTAGTCATATACTCATATGTCTTGCAACAATAACTTTAAAGCCATAGCTCAATGTGTTGTGAGAGTAGATAATCACCAAACGAACCTCAAAACTCAATACTCTGAAACTTAAGCGGTTTGATAAGTCTTTAAACTACAAAATTCACCGAAATTAAACAATCTACATCACTCTGATCCCATATAGTTTGAGCTTCGAAGGATACAGAGTGACGATAAGAACAAGCAAGTATTGTAAAATGATTATGATCTTCATTCTTCATTTTAGACTGTTCGATCCGATGGTAAATGGATTCTGGGTCGGTGAAGATAGGCAAAAACTGTTGAAGAAATAGAGGTGAAAATTTTTAAAATCTGAGAGGGGCTTTAAAATAAATAAAAAAAGAGGCCTGTCAGACAGCCATGCAACCACTCCGGAGAGGTCAGACCAAGCCGGATAGCGATCCTCTACAGTGCGGAGAGTCCGAGGACAGTCGTAGCCGTTAATCACACTCAGATCGCACGGGTATGATTCATCAACCAGGTTTAGGGGCCTGTCTCCTTAGAAATCAAGGATACAGAGGTACGAGCCTATAGAACAGATCCTGTTCAAGTAAGGTCGTGACCTACATCTTCTTCTCTTCGCTATATAAACATTACGGCTTGCTTGTAAACCAGCGATGTGGGAGGAAATAAATAACTTCACATATCCAATACTACGCCGTATTTAAACTCAACGCATTAATGCCTTATACGTCATCGTTTAGTTTTATCTCAGTGTATTGCAAGCCGTGCTTCGTGAATCCATCTCATGAGATAGGTATGGTTGGTTCTTCTGCGTCTTCGTTTCAATTCTCTCAATCGAACTGAAGGGAAAAGGGTAATGAGACACCTGTAAATAACTTAATGTATAGGACTTGTTTCATCCCCAGATGGATCTTCTCTTGCCAAGATTATGAGCCAGTGGTTTAGACAAGTTTGTCCTGTTATGCCATGACAGGCTTGATCAAATCATGTTCATGGAGTGTACAATTTCTCTCAAAACTTGTAAAAGCTTATCATATTAAATATAATCAGTATTTCTCTTTAATCTCTGTTCTACAAGTTGGAGCAAGAAATTTATATCGTTCTGAATTTAACGGTTCAATTCTACATAAGCTCGTAGAAAACCAAACAAACCCAAAACAAAGTTTCAATTTGGTGAACCTAGTTAGAATCAAGATGACTGAATTTCAATTTGAACTCAAACGAACTGATGCAACATGAACATTTCAATGTTCTTAGTATTGAAATCAAGGAGATGATTTGATGCAAAACCCAAAACCGAACTAAACCGGAACCATGCCAGTAGAGAACTAAAGTACTAAACCAATCAAACTTCTTTCAGGAGAGGTTAGCGATAACACGTTCACATTTATCTTCCAATATCTTGACAGCTTCAGTGAAGAGAACATCCGGAGGCAATGATCCAGTAGACTCAATCTTAACTGAAACAAACATACACAAACTCAATCACATTTTTCTTTCAGACAGATCATGAAATGAAGAGCAAAATGAAATGTTTTTTTTTTGCTTACATATAAAATGGTTCTTGACACGTCGAAGAGACACATTCTCTATCCATTCTTTTTCTTCTACTCCTTTGTTTACTTCCTCTCCATAATTTGGCCTCACGCATTGCCTACACAACGTGCAATCACGTGGCCGTGCTACTGTTGCCCTCTTCCTACCTGTGTTCCATTTCCGCAAAGTCAGTTAGGATAATCCAACAGCAGAGAGTGAGAGATAGTGGTTGCAGCCAAAGTCAGCATCCTCTCCTATTGTTTAAAGGAAGGATTTTACTTTTACCATTGCCCATGTCTTCAATGTCAAAAACATTCTCCGGGCAGGCTTTTACAAGTCGTTCAGCATCTTCATCCTCAACTTCCCCTAGTAGAATAACCTATAAGATATTTTACGAAACAAGAATCATTACAAGAAAAGACTAGGATCAGGAGGCAAGACTGAATGAAGCTGAAGTTAATAAATTTGTCACCTCAGGAAGCATTCGATACCAAGCCGTGGCTACCGGTGACCACTTTGCATGTGTTTTACCAATGCCCTTAACCGCATGAGCCTCCAGCTCAATCTCCTAGATAAAGTTTTACAAGTGTTTGATTCATCTCTCATTTTGCAAGTAAATTCCTAAAGATATATAAAACAGTACCTGACCAGGGCCGAGCTTTGCGATCAGTATGTCAGGGTAGCTCGGAGAGATAGGATTATCAGCGAATTCAGGGAAGGACTCTTTTTGGCTGCGGCTGAAGGAAGTGTAAGTTTTAGGCTTAGAGTTCGAATCTCCTGATTCTTTAACCAACTCACTCCCCTTTGGTAACCAAATCAGTTCCTTCGTTAAAACTATAGAAAGACAGCATTCTTAATGAGAGATAGGAACATTTATTTAGTAACCAAAGAATGTAATGTAACCATTACCTTTCTTACGTCCTTCACCTTTTGCGCATTTCGCATGGAGTTTGAAGACAATGGTGTTCTTTTCATTTGGCTGGTCGTTCTCTATGGACACAGAGATAAATAATTAAACATATATAATTGCCTACAGATAAAAGAATCAAATGCCGCATAATGTATGTCTTACCAGATAAGTACTCGAAGAGCTTGGGGTCTGCAGCAATGGGAACAAGACCCATCCTCTGAGCAAGAACTTCATCTTGAACAATAGATGTGTTGTTTGCTATAAACACTTTTTCAAAAGCCATCGTAGGAAACTGCAGCACAAGAATAACAAGAAACACCTTGAAAACAAAAAAGACTAAAGAATCAAAGATTTAATTTTGACAGAGAGACCTCAGCTAGAAGGATCCTTCGGAAGGCATTGGCGATTGCTGCATCTATACCGATCATATCAAATGTCAATTCCATGCCATCTTTTGAAAGTTGGATGACATCAACTTTGAAATTCTCAGAGAAGTTTTCAAGTTTCACACTGTTGTCCACTCCCACGGCGTTATAGGCACCCGAGTAAGTGACACTCGCCGTCTACGGGGAACACGCACACAAAGATTAAAGAGAGAGACCAAACCCAACTCAAAGAAAGATAAAGTAAAGAGAGAGACATGAATAGGAGCGTCGTTTTTACAGAGGACACGAGTTCGCTGGAGTTGCAGATGCGGAGGAAGTCCGGTAGGGATGTCGGGGTGATCCATTATGTTGAAATTCTTGGCGAATATCTTGTCTTCTTCGCTCACTATCCTCTTTTCTCCTTTGGTAGTCATCTGTTCCGAAGTTTTAGGGTTTCAATGAGGAGTGGGAGATGAATTTGCGGCTTCTAGATGCCTTCTTCTAGTCTTAATCCTGACCAATCTCTTGTTTTTTTATAATTCTGTTTACCCGTTTCTCAACTGAACTGGTGGAGTTGTGTGAGAAACAAAACAGTAGGCAAAACTCGAAAAAGGTTAAAACGGCGGTCTGTGAGATGAGAGCGACAAAGGAGGGGGAAGAAGTTAGCTAGGTTTATCGACACGTGTGTAATCCTTTTGAAGGAGGGTTCTCGTGTTCGTTTTTTTCCCAGATTGAAATTCATTTTTTTTTTATCTGGTTAATTATGCTAT
Organism: Brassica rapa; assembly: GCF_000309985.2. Classification (NCBI taxonomy): domain Eukaryota; kingdom Viridiplantae; phylum Streptophyta; class Magnoliopsida; order Brassicales; family Brassicaceae; genus Brassica; species Brassica rapa. The sequence goes on along the minus strand of NC_024795.2, from coordinate 18,605,853 downwards.
TACAAATGATGATGAGAAACATTACATACACGATATTACCGTCGACAATTCTATCTGTCTAATTGTCTGAGTATCCATATGAGATCCATTCCTAACGATACTCCTTGCACCATGCTGAAGATCTCTTGTAAACATTTTCTCTAATTTTCTGCATAATTTCGTCTTCTCCGGGAATTGAAACTCAAACTTCTTCATGTAGAAATTGCGTTGTCTGGGGTTTGAACTCCAGACCTGGGTGTAGAAGCCTTTAAACCTTGACCACTAGGCCACGGTGCTTCCACATGAATTGAAATTCATTCATAAACAAAATACCAATATTCATACATAAGATGGCGGCAAAACAAAATAGCCCCAGAACCAAGAGTCCATAGAAAGCGGCAACTAAAACCCACACTGGAGCTACAGACCCACACTGGGGCGACATAAGTAACATCATAAAAACTAAACAGACGCTAGAACCAAATAAACGATTAACATATGCTGGAGAAAGATCAGAACACCTAGCAGACTTTAGAACTGAGTAAAGACCAATGATCGGGAGTTACCGCTGCTGCCTATAGCCCGCCACCCAGTAACCTCCACTTCTGTACCAGACCATACTTATCGCTGCTGCCTCGCCCGCCAAACGATAAGACCAAGAACCGGAGACTTCATAACTCGACAAGGGGAACCGCTGCTCGGTCCACACGCCTTGGATACATAAACGTCTAAAATCCTAAGAAAGAAGCTCACCCAAACACCATGAAATGAAGCCTTGCCAACCAAACATCTCCGTGACCACACAAGGAAGATGAAACAAAGGCCAAGCAACCACCGGACACCTTACGCCCAGAATAAAGACTGCTAGATCACAATCATCAAAACGCTTACTACCTTGGCGCATATCGATCAATTCTCTCAAACCCAAAGATACAAGATCCCAAACATAACGCAAACATAACCAAAACTAAACAAGAATAACCCACAACATACTGAAACACACAAAAACTCGGACTTTGACGACAGCTGCAAACCCACACCATGTCTTACCTCCGAGAACCCGCCAGCACAACTCTTCTTTCAGGTCGCTCTGAAGGGGATGCTTTTCACCTAAACAGCAAAGTCCCATAGGCGAATCAGAAGCTCTCGCTAGACGGATAGCCACGTGTCGTTACCAGGAAGTCCCTTCGACATACGCCAACAGAGAACTTCCTACACGCGCCTCCGAAGCCATAGCCACCAGAGCCCTTCCCGACATAAGCAGGCAAATCAGAGACACCAACTACTCGTTTCCGTCCCACAGCTCCCAAACAGTCCCCACCACCGCAGTAGAGGAAGATCCATGATGGGAGAGGCTCCTCGCCAAGTCACGCGCTGCCGTCTTGACAAAACAAAGGAGATCTGAACAGGGAAAATCAGATCTGAAGATATCTTGAGTCCTAAAAGCCGACCCTCTCATAACTACTACTCTGTTCGCCTCGCCATCTCTCCAGAGACCACCGGGAACTCAACCCTTCGAACCATGTGAACAGATCTCCGGATGTAGGATCCCGACGCACCACAGAAACGAGCATGTCGGCTTGGGAGAAAGAAGCCAGAGCAGAGGGCAAAGGAAAAAGAGGAGAAAGGGGAGGAGAGACCTCCGGAACCGACTCTCGCCGGCCCGGAGAAGATGGAGGCAGATTAAGGGTTTGTTTTCTTCAGGGGAGAGTTTTTTTTCTCGTATCTTTTTTGACGAAATTCTATTGAAATAGTTTTTTTTTCCTTCTTCTTGTTGAAATAATTCTATTTTATTTTTATTATTACTAGTGATTTTCTCCCGGTTTCTTATATAAATTTTAGTTTAATTTTAATATATTATATTACTATTTGAATATATATAATGAATATCTATCAATTTATTAGAAATATAAATTATAAAATGAAGTTAAAATTATTAGAGAGCAAACGCTAATAATATTGAAAATAAATATTATATGACTTAATAACTATATGTTGTTGATTTACTGTTCTTATAAGTTTTATTAATGCTTTAGACGTACTTTTCAATTAATTTTATTTTCCTATTGCAATACTTTTTATTATTTAGAACTACTTGTTTCAATAAAATTAAATATTTTTATTGATTCGAGAAAGTAAAATTTGGGCTTTGTTAGTTTACGGTGTTTCATTCTTTTTGATGGCATTCTTCTGTAGGAATACAAACCTCTCACCCAAATGAAATAAGATGTAAATATATAGATTGTATTTTTACTTGTCGTCATTATTTTGTTTTGAAGAGAAAACAGAAATTTAATAGATACTAAAACTAAATGCTTGAAATTAATGTATGATGTTTCAGTTTTAAATTTTCAGTAAAAGAATAATTATTTATTTGAAAATATAATATATTTTTTTAAAAGTGTATTTCAAATTCTAATCCTTCAATTATATATAATTTCTAATTATATTCTCACTCTTTCATAGAAAAATCATATTCATGAAACAACTGAAGGTGATGATTTGGTTAAAAAAAGTTAGTCAACCGTTAATTAACAACATAAAACGACGTTGTTTTGATATAACTATATTGCTATAGAGTAGATACTTAGATGGCTGTCATCAAGGTTCTAAAAATCGGTCTAGGCGGCGCCTAGCCCCCCCCCCCCCCCTGTCTAGGCGGCAAATCGGTCCCATCCGAAACGATTTTTTTTAAATCCGATTTATACCGATTTATATGATTCAAATTGGTTTAAACTGTTTTAAATCGGTTAAAATTAGTTAAATCGATCTAAAATTGTTTATATATGTTAAATCAATCAATAATATTATTACAATTCTACAAATTTATCTACTTTCTTTTGTTTTGTATATCTAATTTTGATAATTCATCACAATAATTTTATAACTAAACTTAAAATCTAAAATATGTCATATAAATGTATAAAATATATAAATAAATCAATAATTTGCTAACGCCTAAGCTTCGTCTAAGCTCCGAATAATCCGCCTAGACGCTAGTCCTCTATAAAGTGCCTAGTTACCGCCTGTCGATTTTTAGAACATTGGTGTCGTAAATCCCTTTAACCAGCTCGCATTCTATTTTCACATTTAGTCTATTACATAACAAAACCTAATCATACCGGTTCGAGTGTGTCAAACTCTGAATTTATATGGAATTGTGGAAGGATTAAAAAAAACAGGTTGTTTCCATAATTTAAGATTAGATCTTGACCCGCCCGACCGGGCGGGTATTTATTTTATGTTTTTGGTTTTTTTGTTTATATTAAATGATTTATTTGTAGTTTTTAAACATAAATTTATATTGAAAATTAATCCTTGTAGTTATAATAAAAATTTAAATTAAAAGTTTTTAATAAAATATTCTGATATAAATTTTATCTTAATTAAAATAATATAGAGGTGAGTCATAATTTTTTTCCAATTTCAAAATCTTAGCATCCCTTAAAAACAAAGAAAATAAATTTATAAATACATAAAATATATAAACATATTTGGAACTATAATTTCTATTAAAATAAATTTGTTAAAGAAAAATAATTTTGTGCTATTGTTGTTTATTTCTAGAGCTTGATCCATGACTGTATAAATATTTGTTTTCACTTAAAATGTTTTCTTTGTACTAATGGTATAACATATATATATATATATATTAAATTAAAATTTATTACATAATTGTTAATATAAAATTTTAAAACATAACAATTTTATTTATTACTTTGAATAATTATATTTTGTGATTTTAATTGTCTAGTATATCACAATGTATCATATAAAAATCCAATATTATATGAATAAACTATTCATATTTTATTTATATGTTTTATAAATTGATTATCACGTGTGATTTTTTATTTTATTATTTATTACTAACAAATATTAAAAATATTTAATATGTTAATATGAAATATATTAGGAAATATTTTGGTTAAGATTTGATTAAGTAAATCTATTATTTAAATTAGGAAAATACATTAGGAAATGACAAAAATACTCTAATATAGGTTCAATAAATTTCTCAATGGCATTCTAATGTAAATGAATGGTAAAATTAAGGAGTATTTCTATTTTGTATTTCTCTTTTAATAATATAGATGTTACTGTTGTCATTTTGAAAATTTCCTTATTTTAAATAATGGACTTGGTCAAAAAATAAAATATTTAAATTAAAAAGTTAAATGAAAATGTTACTGTATCTTTTGTTCTCAAAAGAAAAAAAAAGATTTTAAAAAGGAAAAAGATTGAAAGATGCAGGAAAGTGGAGTGAATGGCGTCACGAGGCACAACTCACGGAGATATGTGCAGAACCAATACCCACCGGCACCAGTTCTTATCATTATCAAACCTTTTTATTTTTTTATTTTTGGGATTCTATTTATATTTTCTCAATTGCTATCGATTATTTTTTTTTAAATTATTATTATCGATTTTGGCAGCCAACTTCTCCCACTCCTTAACCATTGTGACCCGCTTTCTCACGTCCATCATTCATTTCATCCGTTTCTTTTATTCTTTCATTCATCTTAAATCATCAGATGTTGCGTTTCTGTACGTTTCAACAAACCCACCACCACCTTCTGAAAACTCTCAATCGCAATTAATTGCCTCCTCTCGATTCCTTGTTTTTTTGCAGGTATTTTGTTTTTTCTTTCTCTGAACTTAATGATCGGAAAAGAAGCAATCTTTTATCTTATCTAGGTCTCTGTGATTTTTTCTTTTCATTTCTTTTTGTGTATGGTGATGATGATAGCTGTGTGTACTGTATCATTAGGTTTGAAAATTTTATTTCTGTAAATTGGATGTATCTTTTGATTTGATGGGCAATCTCTAAAAGGCAACCTTTATTCAAAGTTGGCATGTTGTTTCCATGTTCGTGAGATTTGATTATTAATTTTAGTTTAATTATTCAGATGAATCTTTGACCAGTGCCAATTAATCAAAATCTGGTTCATGTATCCCTACTTAATTGGCGAGATCATAGAAATTTAAATTTAAAGATGCAAATTTTATTCTCCATGTATTTCGTTATATTTGGTTGACCATCTGTGTGTTTATAAAGAATCAACATTTACTATTTTAAATAGCTCCAGGCCTTGGTTTGAAGGAGAGTTTCATCTCTAGCTGGATTGTAATCTGTGTATTGCTTAGGACAGTCAAAACTTTTTTTTGTGTATGTCCTGGCTTATCATGTCAGGAACACAAGAAGTATAGCTTTCAGCTCATTATCTTCATTTGTCTGCAGGTTTCTTAACTGTTGTTCTTATAAAAATTAAATACTTGTAACGGTTAAGCATTAGAAAAGATGTTGGGAGGCAACAATGAGACCCCTTTACCGCAGGATAGCCAGTTTCAGTACCAAACAAACTCTTCATTGAATCAGCTTCACTTGCTTGGAACCAGTAAGTTTCTTGATTTTCTTTTGTGCTTGGAATGTTGTTACAAACTTTATTATAGAGCTAAAACTTTTTTCCCTTTGTATGTGGTTACAGTGAGAGCTGGTTGCACTATTGATCCTATAAACTACTTTGCTAACGATAACCTTGCTACAATGTCTCGGAATAATAGCAAACGCGCTAGGGAGACCGAGACCAACCATAGTATCCAGAGACAGCAGAAGCTACAGAGCTCTTTGAACTATAACTACAACAACAATAGTGTTGCTCAAGATGAAGCCCCAAAGCAGAACTTAGTGTCCACTGGTCTGAGACTATCTTATGACAATGATGAGAGAAACTCTTGTGCAAATGGAAGCATCACAACTCCAATGTTTCAGTCACTCGGTGACAGTATCAGATTGGACTTGGATAGACAGAAAGAAGATCTTGATCAGTTTCTCAAATTCCAGGTACTAATTCTTTCCGTTATTTCTTATATATATATATATATATATATATATATATATATATATATATATATATATATATATCCAATGTTGTTGAGATTGTACTTTCTTTGGAAACAGGGGAACCAACTGGCGAAAGGTGTGAGAGATATAAAACAGAGACATGTCACGTCCTTTGTCACGGCCTTAGAGAAGGATGTGAGAAAGAAGCTTCAAGAGAAAGACCAGGAGATTGAAAACATGAACAAGAAGAACCGGGAACTCGTGGAGAAGATAAAACAAGTGGCGGTGGAATCTCAGAACTGGCATTACAGGGCGAAGTACAATGAATCTGTGGTTAATGCCTTAAAGGTAAACCTGCAACAAGTGATGTCACATGGAAACAACACCAATCCATGTGGTGTATTTGCAGTGGAAGAAGGGTACGGGGATAGCGAGATTGATGATAAGGCAGCTTCATACAACTACATGAACATCCCGGGGATGCCAAACACTGGGATGAGATGCAAGTCGTGTAACGTAAAGGAGGTTTCTGTCTTGCTTGTACCGTGTAGGCATTTGAGTTTGTGTAAAGACTGTGATGTGTTCACTGGCTTTTGTCCTGTTTGTCAGTCTTTCAAAACTTCTAGCGTTCAAGTCTTTTTCTCATGAGTAAAATCCATGAAATAGAGTCAGTCTTCATACTCTTGAAATGTTGATTATGGAAAAAAGATGATCATATTTGTATGTGATGTTGATGATGATAAGTTAATTTTGGAGAAAGCTGAAAACTTTGCTCCAGTCTTTTGCCTTTTGCCACTGAAACCATGTATTAAACAATTTTTCAGGGAGTCTGGAAACTGATACAAATTGAGTTGGAGTGCGACGTAGCAAAGATGTGGATTTAGATTCATGATTCAATGCTGAAAGAAAAAAAACACTAATCAATGTTTTAGCTGGTTTCTTCAACTTTGTTGAGAAACTTCTTTCTAAAGTCAAAAGGTTTTGTAGACCTACTAAAATGATTTTGAGCACTCAGCTTTTTCCAGCTGAAGCAAAATCTTGACCTGCTAAGAAAATTGTAAAAGTTTAACCATTTAACAGCATAGTTTAATAATTAAACAGAAGTAGCAACTTAAAAAATATTTAATTTTTTGAACAAAAAAAAAAAAATATTTAATTTAAATGATTTTATTTATTTTTTTGCAGAAAATTAAATAATATTTAAATGTACATCATTTCTTTTTTTTCTCAGAGATGTTTTTACCACTTAAGCTTGATGATAAACAGTGTTTTTATCGATTTCTAACTTATGATTTTTATCAAATCAAATAGGTGTTTCATGACCACTGGAGATGGCTTTAAATATTTTCAGGTTTTAGATTGATATGGAATAAAATGAGTCAATTTGAATGCAGACGAGTAGATAAAGATGCGTAACTATACATATAAGTTATAAGTTTAGCAATGAATGTAACATTTTTCCACCGATGAATTGATCTCATTGTCACAAGATAGAAATTGAGTTAGCTTTTTACTTTCAGTATCACCGGTTTGAGGTCAACCTAACGGATGGATTAAACTTTATACATGTTTTATTGAAGATTCATGTATCTAGCAGTTTAATACGAGAAAATAAGAAAATTTCTGTTTTCCTTATTTAAGTTTGGTTTTGTCTAAAATTCAATCCTGAAATGATTTTGAAATATATTTGCTATTTGCAACCATTGTTTAGGCTATGTTTCTTTTTATTTGGCTTTACATCACTCTGGAAATTTGTTAGCATCAAGATACAGTTTCATACTATGTTCTAGAGAAGAATTCCAAACTCTTTTATTGATTTCTTTGGTTATCGTGATTTACTTAGTGATTTCATGCGCTTTTATTTCCATGTTTGAAAAGTAGTTAAGCCTAGGGTGGATCGAAAAAATCTATGGATTTCTGAGATTGATCTGTTAGATTAGAAAATTATCCACTCGGTTTTTCATCTGGGTTATTTTGACGCATGCACTTGGTTGTACACCAAACCTTAAAAACGAGATAATCTTAGAAAACATGAGTTGATTGTTTACGTTGTTTGAGTCAATTTAAGATTATGGATGCGGGCGGTTGCGGTTTCTAGCGGTTTTAAGAGATTTGTACGACTGGTACTGCGGTTAAAAATTGGTGCGTTTGCGGGTGACTTATGAGGTTAACTACCAAATGCGGTAACAGTCAAATAATAAATTAACAATATTTACATTTAATATAATTATAAAATATCAAAAATCAAAATTATAATAAATATAAAATTTATATTTAGAAAGTTATAATTTTAATTTTTGAAAATTTATTGAAATTGTTTTTATTATAAAATTTTATAATATTAATTAAAATATAATTGATATATTTTAATATTTTCATAATTTCAATTTTAAAATTTTTATTAAATATTTTTACTTTTGTATATATATTGTTTAAAAAAATAGAAAAAAATTTACCCTCCCGCAACCGCAAACGCTAGCTGAAGCCAACTTATGAATTTATGAGATTCAGAGCTGTTTAGAGCGATTTGAGTGATTGTTGCAAACCGCCGACGACCGCTACCAACCGCAAAAGTTGCGTTTTGCAGGTGGTAGTGGGAAAACCAGTCGCCCCCTTAACCCTGGAAGTATAAATGTCTTTTATTTTTTATTAAAAATGATGGTAAAAGTGGTTAGTGTAAACATGAAAAGTGGTACTATATGTGGTATTTGTGGTAATTTTCCATTTATCAATATATTTTTGATTGAATGATTAGAATTTTTGTTACAAACTCAACTCAACACTTCAATTTTTTAAAAAAATTATCAAAAACAGCATATATCAAATTATACATAATCTTACAAAATAATTTTTTCATCCTAAGATAAAAGTAAATAAAATCTAACGTAACAAGATGTTCTTATTTTAGTTTAATTGTGATCAGAAGATTGATACAATCCAGTATATACTAAAATATGAATAACCAACTATTCTTAATATAAAAATCAAATCAAAAAATTCTTATGATTTAGTGTATAGTATTGTTAAAAGAATTGTGTATGAATTTTCAAAATATTACAAGTTATCTTTATTAATGCAACTCTAATTTAACATTTACTAGATTTTCACCCGCACGTCCGTGCGGATATTTTTTCATTTTATAAATATATTTTATATTATTAAAAATGTTTTAAATATATAATTTATATTTTAGTATTTTGTATTGTGTAACTCTATAATATTATTGTTTATATTTATTATTCGATATTATTAATATAAAGTGATCTGTTTAATACATTTTACTTTGTTATTAATTTTTATTACTTACTAATATATTTTCGAGTTAGGTACAATAAAATAAAAATATGAAATAATCAAATAGATAGCCTCTTTCAAAATATGTTTTCTTTAATTTATACATTTTGCTATAATACATTTTTAAAATTTATTTATTTATTCTATAGAAAACAAATATGTTTAAGATAATTTATATTTACATGTTGTGTTTCAATAAATATAGTATGACATATATTATTTTAGTGTTTTACAGGATTTATAAGTTAAAACACTGTTTTGTTTAAATAATATACCCTACTATTTTAGTAAATTTTATACATAGTAGCATCTATCATATTATTTTAGTAAAATTTATTGATATTGGATATTTTTGGATGTTATAACTATTAAGTTTTCTTTTTATTCATAATAAAGATTTCAAAATATTAGATTGCTTTAGTTCTTACAACATTTATAGTTTGTTTTTTCGTGGTGCATTTCAAAAAGTTATTTTTTATTATCTATGAGTTTATATTTTGTAAATTTTGAAATATTATGATTTTAAGTTTGAATATTCATTTTAATGTTTTTATATCTTGTCAAAAAACTTTTAAAAATATACTATTATTTTTGAGTTTGAAAGATTACATGAATTTTGTATTTGTTTTTGTTACTATGTTCATACATTATTTTATATAAAAATATTTGAATTTTGGTAATAGTTTCTAAATTTTTCCAACTTATTTTCTTATAATTAAAATATAAGAAAAATTATAATTAAAATTTGATTTATCATTAAAATTTTTAATGAGTTACTAAAATTTCATAGTTTTCTAATAACATATTTTTAAATATTATATGAACTAAATGTTATTATTACTATTATATTTTTGCATATAAAAAATTTTAAACAATATATTGTTGAGAGTTTCAAAATAAATAAAAATATAATATATAGTTGTAGATATAAAAGTTTAACCTATGTTTATAAATTTATTTTTGTATAAAAATATTATATAGTTTACGAATTTAACCCATTTTAATGATGAGTGATAATTTTTTTGAATTTTTTTTTTAAAAAAAAGCAATTTGTTAATTTATGTTATAATATAATTTTGTCATATTTAATTCATATAGCACTTCTATTTTTATATAATACAGAATATAATTATAAACTTTATAAAAAATACTATACAATTTTTATTTTCTTGTTAAATAAATTTTAAGTTAACAATGATTTATAACAATATTATATTACTAATTACGAAATTAATTAATATGTTATTTATAAATCTTTTTTAATTTTAAGTAAGATTTTGTTAGATTTTTTCACAACAGATTTTGTTATAATTAAAAACTAAAATTTAAATTTATAGTTGGTTTATTTTTAATGCAAATAATCAAATATATCATATTAACTGATTTTTAAGTGGTCCTCATAGGATAAAAATAGAACTCTAAATTAATAGATTAGATGTTTCCTATTTTTCTAAAACAATAGATACCCATTTATACAAAATTTCAAATATATTTACAAATATAAGAGGATGAACTGAACTACATGAAATTAAAATAATAATAATCCAACTTTAACGTAATTAAAACTCATTGCTTAATTTAAAATAATAGATGTAATTTAACATATCAAAAATAAATATTTGAAATAATACAAATATTATATGTGAAATCACATATCGAATTAAGATGAGAAGATAATAATACATAATATATTTTTATTATACATAGAAATTACAAAAAATAACTTAAATATTATAAGTATAACTTTTTTATCAATTACTTTAATTCAAATATTAAGTAAATGTTTGTATCCGTGCATGAGCACGGAAGAATCATTTAGTCTATATTATATATTATATTAAATAAGTGATTATAGATTAATATAATACAATTATCATAAAATAAAAACATTTTTAGAAAAGATAATTTTTATATATATTGTGTTCTTGTCTGGAAATTGTATTTTTCTATCATAAAATTTTAAAAACTAAGATATAAAAATTTAATAATTTACTATTTATCAAGAAAAAATTTGTATAAGAGGTTAAAATCAAATGATATCTTTAATGAATTTATATATATATATATACACATATATATATAATTTATTATATATTTAAATAATAAATTTATAATTTATATTAAATAGTTGATTATAAATTTATATAGTAAAATTATCAAAAATAAAATAATTTTTTTTAAACATGATAATTCATAAATACTGTGTAATTATCTGTAAATAAAAATTTTTAACTGTAAAATTTAGAAAATTAAGATATAAAACAATTTAAAATTAAATATTAGTAAAAAAATCATTTGAATAAAGAGATTTTCTAAAATATTTCTAATATGTGAGTATTTTAAAAAATTTGACATGACAAGAAACATATATATTTTGATGAAAAATTTGTCATATATAAAATATTTGTTGAAATATTTTTTGAGAATATAAATAATAAGGTATTATGCTGGTTATTGAATTACTAAAACATAAATTTTTTTTTTTTTTTTGACAACATCAAACAAAAAATTAACTAGAAACTCCTACCGGTCTGACAAGCCAAACCGGTGGGGTTGAATCGACATAAAGCAAAGCAGAAGGAGAACTCCTCACACCGCGTGCAAGCTTGTCCGCCAAGGTATTTTGCGCTCTAAGAATATGTCTGATCCGGAAGTGTGGGAAGAAAATCTTACTGCGGTTGAATTCTTCCATGTGTGTAGAGAAAGCAGGCCATTCATCAGGTGTCGACACCATCTTCACCAACTGAGAACAATCCGTCGCAAACACTACGTCAGAAAATTGGAGGGTCTTCATGCATTCCATTGCCCAAATTAGTGCTTCAAATTCAGCATGCAAGGGTGACAAACTTCTACGAAGATTCATTGCCCCTATCATGACATCGGTCGAGTCACTTTTTTTACAAAACCATCCTTGTCCCGTAAACATGTCTTCCTCTTTCCAAGCACCATCAATATAACAAACTCTAGCGCCTTCCAGGGCTAGAGTCGCAGATTGTTGTAAACTTCCACTATAAGAATTCTCAATAGGACCATTCACGGTTAACTGTGCCTCCATCCATATCTTACATTCCACATCGGCCCTCCGCAATATCTCCTGTGGATTGCCATCCTTATTTGAATAAACCTTGTCATTTCTAGCCTTCCAGATATACCATAATATCCATGGGTAATAATTGAAATCCTCCTCCTTTGACATTCTCCAAAATAGATAATCCATATTGGTGAAAATGGACGACGAAGGAAAGATTGCTGGAGAGGAGGGAATCCTAGAGAGTGCCCATGTTTGTAAAGCTGGGGGACACTCGAAAAGTACATGATTAGTTGATTCCTTTTCTGCCCCACACATACTACACCGTGTATCACAAACAATCCCTCGAGTTGTAAGATTCTTTAAAACTGGTAGAGTACCAGAAAAAAATTGCCACACAAAATGTCTCAATTTTGGAGGACACTTCAATTTCCAAGAAAAAGCTAATAATGGTTTAACATTTGGTCCATAGAAAATACACCTCTGAACTCTATCTGGATATAGAGATTCAGTTCTGAAGCCTGACTTAACCGAATACTTACCAGACTCCGTAAAATTCCATCACTAAAACATAAATTAATAGGTACTAGATTTTGACCCGCGCTTTGAAAACGCGGAATTATTTTTTTATAAAATTATTAACCCGTTTGTTAGATCATAATAGAAATGAAAAATGTATATGTTAAACACATTTGTACTTGATACATATTTTACAGATTTAATGGATTAACCTGTAAATATTAATTGTATATTGATTTTGGAAAGTCAACTTTATTTTAAATTTTTAAATATTGATTTATAAATAATTAAAATTTATGTAAAATTATAGTTTTAAGCACATATATTTACTAAATAAACATACATTCTTATATTTTACACACGTTTGTATATCTATTTTGAATTATAGTTTTGCAGTGTATTAAATTTTAGGTAGTGAATGCTCTTTTGCCTGCACCATACATTAAATATTAAAAATTTAGAAGCAAAATATTTTTTTTTAATTTTTTATATCCTAATTCTATTATAACCATAAAATTTGAAATATTCAACCATAAGTTTGTGAAAATCTGAAACTTTGTTTAACGATGATAGATATTTAGTTTCTAAGTTCTTACTTATTTATTTTTTGGGTTCTAACACATGTGAAAACACAGAATCATAATTTTAAACTAAAATTTGTGCCAAAATGTTAGATTTTTATTTCAACAAAATTCAATATTGAAAGGGATTAGTTACACCTGATTTCATATATTTAATAGATTATTTTATTAGATAATTTTATAATATGTTCCAAAATGCAAGATCATAATATTTTAAGAATATCATTTTAACCCGTACCAAAACGCAATATCAGAATATTTTTTTATCAGAGAGGGGACCCTTGAGGGTATTTATTCAAAATGTTGTTATTGATTTATTAAGTTTCATTAATTTAATTAAAATGAAATTTATTGTATTTAGGTAAGATATAGGTGGGTGATAAAATGATAAATATATTTATTTCAACAAATATACCAAATAAACATATTCTAATGAATACATATATTTAATAACTATGAATTAGATTAAAACTACGTGGAATTTATTATATGAAATTTACTGACCCGTAAGACATAATACATTATAAAATAGTATATAATCAATATGGAGGGGTATATCTAACATTTTCACAAATAACAAAATAAAGATTGTTATTACTAAATTTTGGACAGGTGGAAATGGAACCAAATGCTCATGTAGCTAATTTGTAGACCAATACAATACAATATTCAAAATATTGTTCAATTTTAAATTATTTAAGGTTTTTAATATATTGACATTTTTGATATTTTTTATCTTATTAGATTAATGGTAATTACTATTTGTAGACCAATACAATACAAAAAAAATTGTATGATATTTTTTATCTTATTAGATTAATGGTAATTACTATTGTAAGTAAAAATGTATTTGTTTTTTTAACTACATATTAATTATTATGATCGATCTATATTATTAATTTAAATTGTCTGTAATTTTTTAATATTAAATAAAATATTCACTATTATGATCCAGATAAATGTTTTCGTTTCAAAAATAAAATTTGTAATCAATTCTATTATAAATCATTCATGATGTTGATAGTTTAAAATTTCAATTTTTTTTAATTTGCTACGTAATTGTAAGTGGGTCAAATTTAATGGGTCATATTTTAATGTGTTGATTTTCATGGTCAATAAAAATATAAAAATGGACTTTAATTTTAATCAAATTTTTTTTGCAAAGGTAGTAAGAAATCTAATTACATAGTTGGTCCAAGCCCAAACGTTAGAAACAAAGTAAAACACATACCTTTTTTTTTCTAACATGTTTCAGACAACGTTTCTGTCTTAAAAAACAAAAAAAATCTCGAAAATAGCGCTTTTGTTAATCTCGATTCTCTTCAGCGAACCTCTTCCCTGGTAAATCTTTTGATCTTCATTCTTCATCCTTCATAGATAGTTGAAGCTACACATTTTTCTGAAACAATTTATTGATTTGTTTTGAATTCCATGTCAGATGGCTTGGATGTTATGGATCCGAAAAATCAAAGCCGATCTGAAACAATCAAAGGTATATCCTTGTGAAATCGTCCGATTTGATGGCTTACCTGCATAAAGATGAAATCAACCAAGCGCTCGTAGCTTAGTGGTAAAGGAGGTACAGCTGTACTGCCCGCCACCCGGGTTCGAGTCTTAGCCACAACGGATTTAACATCCTTTCCGTTGGGGCGCTGGACACCTTTCGGGGGGATAGTTGAGAATGTGGCTGCCCAGATACCAGAGTTATCAAAAAAAAAAAAAAAAGAAAAAAAAAAAGATGGAGATCTACCATAAAAGCACTTCAACAGATCCGTAAATGTAAATCAAATTTAACATCTTTGTCTTTCTCTTGATCCATATATAGCTAGTTCTGTATAACGTTTACGAAGAACAAAAACAAAACCAGAGAAATTATAAGAATAACATAGATGTTAACTTACATGATTTCATGAAAACAAAACATACACACACAAAAAACAGATCGATATCAAAGCATATATGTTTTACTTTAATTGATTAACAAAACCATATAAGATTTGACTGAACATACTTTTGCTACAATAACAAAACGTACTCTTTCAAGATGATGAATAATATTTACCTTTTTATCTGCAAATATAATTTCCAAACTCTCACCAAACCCGGCATTGGATGGTTTCCAGGTGTGTAGACTTGGATCAACCATGTCCATTTCCATGGCGTAACCTCATCAAGGTATGATATCTTTTGCTTGGAAGACATTATAGCTATTATTCGTTGAAAACAACGTGATTGCTTTGAGGTTTAGAATGCAGTATATATAAGATTGGTCAAGGACGATAGTTTAGCATATTCCCATTCAATACAGTTAGCTAATATTTTGTCAATATTACATATCTTGAGTATCAAGTTAGTTTAAGTTATGGAAAATAAGATTTTCTAAATCAGCATATTCGACAGTTTTTTAGAAACTTCCTATCTATTTGACAAAAAATTATTTGTGGAAGATTGGTATATATAATGATTAGCTCCTAGTTTTCTGTTCTAGTATATTAGATTTTAATGTTAACGACTTTTAATTTTCTAGTTTATATTGTTTGTTATTGATTTGAAAAAGATTTGCAACTATAATAATAACTGGAACAGTATTTTGAATTGTTATAACAAATTTGGATAATAGCAAATTTGAATATATAATTTTTTTTTTAAACGCCCAGCTTTAAGTTAATTAATAGTTATCTATAATTGCAGTTTTGTTGTTTTTTCAATAGATGAGGAGTAAAAAATAAAATAAAAACATTAATATTTGGAGTATAGGGTTTGTGAATTAGGGCTTAATGAGTTATGATCATATACGTTAGGGTTTCATAATTATGAATACTGACAAAATTTATAGCAGGCTTTAGGTATATAAAATACCTGTCAATGTGAAAACCTCGAGACGTTGAATCTCATATGTTATTAGACCATGATAGTGTAAGTTTCGATACATAAAACCTACGTACAACCATCTACTTTATAAGCAATGAAAAACAAATGGTTATTGATTGGTTACGTTAATCGAAACTATAACAATTTTTTTTATGTACAGCGAAATAATATGGATTGGTGACGTTACGATCAGCTAAAATGATTCGGTTGAACGACAAAAGAGAAATGAGGCATGTTTGTTGGAAGAAAAAGAATATCGTGTAAATATATAATTTAATTAAAAGCATATGTTTAAATATAGTCAATGGCATGAGGCTGTAAATACTTTTAAATTTAAAGGGCATCTCAAAAAAGGGCATTCTGTTTTAATAGTATTGATTTGTAAGAATATTATGTTCCGTAACATTGCAAACTTGACAAACCTTTAAAATCTTGTTTACAATGTTAAATGCCCAGGCCCATATTCTATTTGCCGATTTATGAAAAGAAACACGTGAAGCTCACGTGATTTTATCTTCTTACAACAAGCTTGTCTTTGTCATCCACATGATCTCTCATTCTCTTCCTCAAAATCCGACATTCAAATTCACTGTATAAACAAATTCGAAAACTTTCTCTCTGCTTTGGTTAGATTCCTTCGCAAACTGAAGAATTAGCAAAACTGTAGCGAAGTTGTTTTGCATTGTTTATGGGTTTTTAGTAATAATCGAACTCCAAAGAACACTTCCAACCTCAAGGCTTACCGAAGATTATGACTCAAACTCATATTGTAATCAAAGCATTCGTGTTAGAAAGGTAAAGCTCCCAACTTCATATTTTTCTTGATTCTTGTTATGTTGCTGTTAACTGAAAACAACTTTTGGTCTCGTTTTTACAGACAGCTAAAATGATGAAACTAGTTTCTCTCTGTGACATTAGTAATGGGTTTGTGCCCAAAACGTCAACTGATTTGTTTGTGAAACCAAGAATCAGAAAGGTATGCTCAGTGAATCAGAAATCTGCTGAGACAATAGTGATTCATCTACTGTGATTATTACTAAAATTTCTTAGCTTAGCTTCCCAGAGGAGATATAATCACAAGGCTACGGGTGTTTGATTCGAATGCACGGGAGAATCTGAATGCTAAAAGAACAAGAATAAACTTTAGTGTTGGGCCAGTCTTTTGCAAGACTTATGAAGAAGAGGAAATTCCCAAAGCAAAATTGATATGGAGAGCAATCAAACTACCCATTTACTCTGTCGCTTTGGTTCCTCTCACCGTATGTTTCCTCGAAAACCCACTTTCTTCCCTCCATTTTCCATTATATGCTATATAAAATATTCACTATTCATATGCCACAGGTTGGTGCTTCAGCGGCCTATTTGGAGACTGGTTTAGTCCTAGTTAGACGTTATGCTACTCTAATGCTCTCATCAGTACTTATCATTACTTGGCTCAACTTAAGGTGATTTTATTGGTTCCCTCTCTCTAACACCATCTTTCATGTCTTCACTCTTTCTAAACATTGTTTCATGGCAGCAATGATGTTTATGATTTTGATACCGGAGCTGATAAGAACAAAAGGGAATCCGTAGTGAATATGGTTGGAAGGTATGTTTGCAACTTTGAAGTTTATGTTTTTTTTGTTTTCCTTATCTTATAATTTCTTTTCCACTTGTTTACTTGGTGAAGCCGGGCAGGAACCTTTGCAGCTGCAATCACAACTCTTGTGCTCGGTGTTTCTGGTTTAATTTGGATATCTTGGACAGCAAGTAATATCCGTGCAATACTATTGCTTGCCTCAGCTATATTATGCGGCTATATATACCAGGTGAATGCAACTTCCTCTTGTGACGAATGTGATACTATAATCTAAAACGTTTTTTTTAACCTGAACAATACTTTTGAAATTTTTGTTATAGTGTCCGCCATTTCGGTTAAGTTACCAAGGATTAGGAGAGCCTCTATGCTTTGCAGCATTTGGTCCATTTGCAACTACTGCCTTTTATTTACTTCTTGGTGGTGGCTCAAGGTATGTTGTTGAACTTCTCTTCTAAAGTTCTAACCCAAGTAAATACCTCTTTCCATAAGTTGGTTAAATACTGTATTTTGGCAGCGAGATGAGGCATCTTCCATTGAGCAGTAGGGTTCTTTCATCGTCTCTCCTTGTTGGTTTTACCACATCTCTCATCCTTTTCTGCAGCCATTTTCATCAGGTTGGTTTAAAGAAAAAAAAAGGTTGTTTAATGATTTCCAGAAAAGGACACACTCAACAATGCTGATTATCTTTACATTTGACATAGGTTGAAGGAGATTTAGCTGTGGGGAAATTTTCACCTCTGGTACCAATGTGAAAAACTTAGACCAGGTTTAGTAGGGGCTATAATTAATTAATGTGTGTTTTGATTTGAGTGTTTTACACAGGTCCGGTTAGGGACTGAAAAAGGAGCTTTTGTTGTGAGATGGGCTATTCGTTTGCTCTATTTTATGCTTCTTGTTCTTGGTTTAACCAAGATTTTGCCAGTAACTTGCACAGTAAGTTAACACACAGATTTGAGAGAACATGAATGAGAAACAACAACAACTAAAACCTCTACTTTTTTTGTTGTGTGTGTTTCAGTTACTGTGTTTTCTGACATTGCCAGTTGGGAATTTAGTGTCAAGCTATGTCGAAAACCACCACAAGGTAAATAAAAAAAAATGAAGAAGCAATAATATCTAAGATTTGAAGATTGAAAATACTTTGTTTAATTTTGAATGCAGGAGGATGAGAAGATATTCATGGCTAAGTATTATTGTGTAAGACTCCACGCTTTCTTTGGAGCTGCTTTGTCGTTGGGACTCGTTATCGCTCGCTAGATTTCACTTCGTTGTGTGTCTTTTGCCTTGTGTTGCATCTCAAATTGTTTATTTCATTTTTATGCTAAAATCAAACAGTTTTTAAAACTAGAAAGATATTCGTTAATTAACACATTAACATACACCTTTTTTTTTTGTAAACACACATTAACACACACCTGGTTTGTTTGTTTCTCTCTTTATAAAAGGGTCTTCATTTTGGGTTTCTTGTATTACTACAAACTACTGAAACCAGATATTTTGAAAAATAGAACCACATAAAAGGATAACAAAAGAAAAACAAAAGAGAAAAAGACCAAAATAGCACTAAATCAAGTTTTTGTTCCCAAACTAGCACTCAAGGCCAAAAATCACAAAAATAGCACTTAAGGGGTGGGGTTTAGGGTTTAGAATTTAGGGTTTAGGGTTTAGGTTTTAGGGTTTAGAGTTGAGAAGTGAGGTTTTGGGGATAAGATTTCAAATTTTGAAAAATAAAAAAATTTAAATTTTTCAAAAGATAAAATGCTATTTTGGTCATTTTAGTTTTTGAGTGCTATTTTTGTGATATAAACTTAGAAATGTGCTATTTTGGAGATTTGCCCAAAACAAAAACGAAAACATATTGCAGATCCATAATCAATCATAAATTGTAACCTCGAACATGGATTCATAATTCCATAATCATAATCACAATCATAAAGGATAGTTTGGAATTTCCAGAAAGCGAAAACATAAAGCGAGTCTTGAATCCAAAATCAACCTCGAACATGGTTGGATAACATAAACTCTAGTGGGTTTGGATTCAGAAGCCGAATCTTGCAGATCACGTAATCTTGATTCCATTTACTCGCAAGCCTATACTCTTCCATCACCCAAACCCTCTTGTCTCTGATGGTCCCAAATATTGCTTTCAAGAGTTAAACGTAAAAGACACAATGTTTTGTTGGTAGTATTGACATACCTTTTGTCTTTTTCTTTATTTGCTTAAATAGAAAACGTAAACAACGACAAAGATGGAGTCATAACTCCCACGAACATGGAAATGGGAAAGGTGGAAGAGTTGGTTCCTCAACACAAGGAGACCAAGTCTCTTCTTATCAACAATAACAAGAAATTAGACAATAGCTCAAATAATTAATAATTCAAATACTTTCGGTTTGGAATCTTCCTCCGGTTCGATGTGCGTTGGTTTGGTTCAATGATAGCTTCTTCTTCTTCTTCTCTTGCCACTGTACTCGCATCAGTCTCTTGCTCGTCTCTTCTCCTTCTCCTCTGCCTTCTCCCAGCTGAACTTAAAAAACGATTTTGGCTTCTTCTCGTTCTTTTCACAGAACTTGAAAACTTTCTTGAACCCTAGAATCTCCTCGTTCTTCTCCGACTTGATCAGTTTATCACGACCCATGATCCTCCAGCAACCAGAGTCACATCCATCGGTTTTACCAGAACTCTCTGTTCGGTTAACGAACGGAACAAGTATCGTCCGTCGTGTAGGATCAAAGGTTCTTGAGTATTGAAATGCGTCCGTGGGTTGACGCAGTACACGTCTTCGCTTCGGAGGAAGTTGCTAGGCCACTCGTTTCTTTTATCGATCATCATCTTCAGATAATAACCGACGATTTCATCCTCTGGTGGATAAATCATCGTCATGATTCTTCTCTTCTGCAGATATGTAGTGAAACTCAGATTCTCGAAGTAGAAGAAGAAGAAGAATTGTAGAAAGTGATGACGGTGAAGTGAGAGAAACAAGAAACGCAATAAACAAATGAGAAGGAGGACCTAAGAAGACTGAGTTTCTTGGTAAAGAAGTTACTTATATAGACGTTCTTTATTTCGTTGGTATTGACAGATTTACTTTTACTTGTGCAACGGATACTTGACGGAGTTCTTTATATTTCTGTAGTCTTTTAAGTAATAGTTTTTTTTTTACTATTTTTTTTTTGAAACTTTGATTTTTTTCTTTTACTATTTTACCATCTTCTTTGTTTTAGATGTCTGCACCATAATCATTCTAAAAAAATGATGATATGACTTTATTAAAAATAATGACATGATTTTATCTAATTATGACATGATTTAACATAATTATAATTATGACACAAAATTAAATTATAGAAATTTAAATATAAAAAATAAGCATACTGTAATTACGATAATTAAAAATTCTAAGCAAAATAATTTAAATCTTAGATAAAATTTATTATAAACTTACACAATAATTTATTTTAATAAAAATAAATTAAAATATTCATTTATTATATTAATATTTTATATATATATTTTCAATTTTTCTAAAGATAAATTTATCTATATGTGGTAAAATTGAAAGAAGATATTTCATTCATATACTTATATTTTATGATTAAATTGTTCTATATACTGTTTTTGATTTTTATTATAAAAATATAGTATATACAAGATAGTATACTTAAGACATAAAATACCAGAATATAAATGATGATATGTAAATAATGTTTTCTTTATATTTTAGCATTTATAATATTTTAAAATCTACAAATAAACTTTTTTTGCAAAATTATATGTGCTTCATATTACCAAAACTTATCTATTTTTACAAAAAAACATATTTCAAAAGATACAATATTTATTTTAGAAAATTGTATCTTTGGACCAAACATGGTTAGGCTTAAATATATTAAGTTTAAACATAGCTAAAACATATTAAATTATTCCAAAAATATAATATTGCTTCCATAGCAAATGAAAAAATAAATGAACTATAACTATGGAGTTTCCTTGACATTTGGTTTATAGTTAAGATAGAAGTTGTATTACTATTCTCCCACATGAGTCAATTCAATAATTATACGAATACTTTGTATTTAAATGAAAACAAGCATAGTAGCCCACACAGTTCATAGAGCTGACCTGAAAAAGAAGCGAAACGGTCACCGCTTCAAAAGCTATCGATTTGACTCAAAACAAATATCCAGAAGCTTTAGTAAGAAGACTTCATTGCCGAGACTCATGCCTTAGAAGAATAATTATCTTCATAAAATATCATAAACATTTTGTTACTGACTTTCCCTTCATTGACGAGACTCATGAGTACCAGAAACATATATAGTGCTAGTTTTGAAATCCCCAAGATCAGACCTGCTCTGAGTTCCACTTCTTGTTGAACTCAACTCAATGATATCCGACACGGTCTTTTCTAAGGCATACACTTTAGTAGCATAAGTGGCAGATTTTTCCTTCTCGATGTTCAGTTCAGCTGTGAGATTCTTGACTTGTTTTTCGAGTTTTTGGACTCTTGAACAATTATCATATGTTGTCGTCTTCCTCTCCAATGAAACTTCAGCTTTGAGATTCTTGACTTGATTTTCGAATTCTTGGACTCTAGAAACATTATCATATGATAACATCCTCTTAAATGAAATGTTATGAAGCTTTGTCTTCAACCAATCTAGCTCGAAGCCTGCTTCTGTAAGCACGATCAACTCGTTGCCAGCGATCCATATCTCAGTCTCAGAGATGCTATGTGGACGTTTTTTCAATGTCTCGATGAGATGTAGGAGGAATATCATGTATGTTGTCTTCACTTGTTGGTTCTTTGGTTTGAAATTTACCGCAATGTCCGGATGCTTCTCGAAAAGCCTACTTACTAGAACAGCCTGTCAACATGAGAAAAGTGACATTATGTTAACAATGAATGGGAATCGAAAAAAAAACGAAGACAACAAGAGGCATATTCTTGCAATCATACCTGAGAATGAAGAACTTTGAAACCTTGCACATCTAGCATCTTCTTCCTTGTTACTTCTTCTGCTTCATCAACGACTTCGATTACTTTTACTTCCACTTTAACGATCAGTTTTTTATTCTCCAGAAACCCTTTTTCTTGAAGCTTTTTAAGAGGCAAGGCCTTTGACCGACCCCATGCTGTGGTTAACTGATCGCAGAACAATGCGCACAGTTCTGCAAGAAAGATACAAAGGCTAATATAAATAACATATATACACACTTTACGTGTCTGACAAGTTAAAAATTCAAACTAGTTAAATGATTTAGTTATAAACATAATAACATAGACAACTTACTGACTCAAACTAGAGGATTAGATCAAAAGTAAAAAACACATACACACACTTTATGTCTGCCAAGTTAAAAATACCTTTTGTTCTATAGAGCTCTTTGCCTGATTGATTCAGCAGAAGGAAGGAAAAACTAGCTCGTCTTTTCCATCCAAGTCTCAATGATTCAGGATTCGCTACACCTAAGTACATAGACAAGTGATCATCAACAAGCTCTCCATTGGAATAAACTTGAATATACCTGAAAACAAAAGAAAACAGACTAAATGTTTTTGTTATAAACATAATAACATAGACAACTTACTGAGTCAACCTAAAGGATTAGATCAAAAACTAAAACACTATTTTACCATTCGCAGCCGCCTGCCAAGAATTGAGGTGACCGTCTCCCAGCTTCCTTCTCTGAAAAGTTATCTATCTCAAACGTGAAACTCGTCTGCTTTTTATCCTCCATTTGGATACACCTTTTCTAGCAAAAGGAAATTTTCTCACAAACTTCAATTGTAGACACCCAACAATTGCCAGAAACAAACAAGGTTTCAAATAACATATCACAAATCTGACAAAGAAATACATCTCAAAACTATGAAAGTAAAAAGACATACAAATATTCTAGCCTAACCTGTCATAGATCAATTTTGCATCAACTTCCAAAGAAAACAAAACATATAACCCAGAGCAAAACATGATTTATATTTTATACTGGGACTTTACAGGTAACAATTGATTACTAGTCCTCCAAACCACTATTGAAAGAACACATAAATAGAAAATCGGAACACAGGTAAAAAAAAAATTGAAATTAAAGACAATAAGAATACTTGAAGGAAACCCAAAACAGACGACTCACAAAGTATGTACTAGAGATCTTCAAAGTTTCAGAAACCGCCCAAGGGATCTCCAAAGTTTAAACCAGCTCAAGAGAGAGAGTAGATGAGAAGAAGATTTAGGGTTAAGTGTCTTTCTTAAATGGGAAGTGGAGGTTATGTGTCTTTTCTCACCGTCCTACTGTTGATCATAAAAGAAGAAGAAAAGGTAATAAAGAGAGAAATCTGGAAAAGAGAATAAATCTCCACTCGTCAGATTGAAATTTCTGTCATATCACCTCTGCATATTCAAGTTTCCAATGAACAACTAGGGATTAACCCGGGCGTAATTTACTTTTTTCTAATTTAAGTTGTTAAATTATTTATATTTAGGCTATGAAATATATTTATATAAATGTTAAGAATGCATGCCATACTTTAAATTTATTTTTAAATTTTAACACGTTAAATTAACATATTTTTTACTATTTAAATATTTTTTTGTAATTTTGTTGGCTATCTAGTTATCATATTTAGCAAAACTATTTGTTGAGTGTTGGAATAAATGTTTTAGATATTTAATTAAACTCCAGAGTATTTTCGGATCCACCACATGCTCAACAATCGATCGATCCGTAAAAAGATGGTTGATCTCCTTGGCCAGGTAAGTATAGTTTTAGCAAAAATATCTTTGATTTTCAAATATTAAGTATATAACTATTCTTTGAATATTTTTTTTTGAATTGTATTTTTTGATTAAAATATTGTATTATAATGTTTATGTAAAATTTTTTGTGATGTTTGAATTGTGATGTTCGTATACTTAACCTAGATGATATTGATGTTTAACATTATTGTTTTCTGGAAATAGAAAATAATGATATATCAAAACGTATCTAATACTTGTTAAATGATAGTATAATGTAAATTACATCCATTATTTGAAAATAACCATTTGTTGTTTTTATTTATTTATTTTAATCAGAAATTATTTTTATTTAAAAACATTATTCATATATAATATAATAGTTTAAGTTTGGAAGATTAATCTATATATATAAATTATGTATATTTTTTTAAAAAAATTAAGATATTATATATAGAGTAATTGAATAAAAGCTGAATTTCTTATCTTGAAAATCAAATATTTATATTTTTGTCTTCATGTTATACTTACCAATCCATCATTGATATTTATAACTCAGTATGTTTAAAAAAAAACTTAGTTTTAAGTAATAAACGAATTTAATAAATTAAATTCATCACCTATAATGTTCTGTAAACTATATTTGAAAACTCTCAAAAATTATATTTTAAGCATAATATTACTATTATTTAATTTAAGTTATTTTAAGCATAATATATGCTAAATCAAATTAAATTATATTTACAAAAGGACCATCCTAAACCGGTTAATAAACAAAAAATAATACTAAACCAACATGAACCAATACCTGATTCGGCGAGGAAGGAAGTGTTTCGGGATAAACGCTTGAATGGTTATTAACTGTAATGGTTTGATCATGAAAGAGTTAGTATGAATATTAACAATAAAATTATGGATTAGATTAATTTAAATTTGTAAGAATACTTTTGTGTCTATGAAAAGCAATTCAATTCCCATTAATAAGTTTGGCTTTTGGAAGTTGCGGGTTTTCCAACAATGAATCCAACTAACAAAAAGTTCGTTGTTATAAAAAATCTCCTTCAAGGCCATTAAAGGTTTTTGGGACCGCAAGAATTGATGGTGGAACCATTTTTTTGCTCGAGTGCTTTGAAGTTTTCCTTGATTGTGTGAGGTTGATGTTGATGGGATAATCAGTTTTATAGGAACTTTCTTGATGTAAAACTATACATTTTTTTTGTTTAATGTGGTATTTCCATTTTTATATAATTTACTACCATTTTAAGATAGATGTACATTTTAAGATAGATGTTTAAATCTTAATGTACTCTTTTCATTTTTTAAAATGTTTATTTCCATTTCTTATATTTTTACTTACGTAATATCTATATTTTATATTTTAAAATAGATATTTAAATCTTAATGTACTTTTTCCATTTTTTTTTAATTGTGTATTTACTTATATTATATATTTTACATTTTAAGATAGATGTTTAATGTTTAATGAACTTTTTCCATTTTCTTAAAAAATGGTGTATTTACTTGTTATTATATATATAATTCATATATTATATATTTACATTATTTACTTATTATTTATTTTCCTGTATATGTATTTCTATTTCCTGTACTTTTTATTTACTTAATATCTCTATTTTACATTTTAAGATAGATGTTTAAATGTTAATTTACGTTTTTCATTTTTTTAAATTGTATATTTCTATTTGTTATACTTTCTATTTACGTAATATCTATATTTTAAATTTTAAGATATATTTTTAAATCTTAATGTAATTTTCCATTTTTTAAATTGGGTATTTACCTATATTATATATTTACTTATTAATTATTTTTATTTATATTGTGTATTTCTATTTCTTATACTTTCTTTTTACTAATAATTTTATATTTTAAGATAGATTTACATTTTAAGATAGATATTTAAATACTAATGTACTTTTTCCATTTTTTTAAATTGTGTATTTCCTTTTCTTATACTTTCTATTTGCGTAATATCTATATTTTACATTTTAAGATAGATGTTTAAATCTTAATATATATTTTCCATTGTTTTTAAGTTGTGTATTTTTTTTTCTTATACTTTCTATTTACTTAATATCTATATTTTACATTTTAAGATAGATGTTTAATATTTAATGTATTCTTTCCATTTTTTTTTAAATTGTGCATTTACTTATTATTGTATATATAATTCGTATATTTATATATTTATAATATATAGTTATTATTTATTTTTCTATATATTGAGTATTTCTCTTTCTTAATCTTTATACTTAGTTAATATCTATATTTTAAGATAGATGTTTAAGTTTTAATGTATTTTTCCATTTTTAATGTAAAACGACAATGTTTAATAGAAGAATTTGGACAAATAGTCAAATAGTTATATTTATGTTTTTTTTTCTTTTTTTTATAAAATGGTAATGTTACATTATGGAGATAAGCCGTTTTTTTAGTGAAAAATAATAATCTTACATATGTTTAATGTAGATTTCCATTTTTTTATGTTGTATGTTTACATATTATTGTTATTTTTAAATGTAAAATGGTAATCTTACATATGTTTAATTTAGTATTTCCATTTTTTATGTTGTATGTATACATATTATTTATTATTTTCAAAATTATATATAATGTTTTTTTACAAAATAGTAATGTTACATTATGGAGATAAGCCGTCTTTTTTTAGTGAAAAATTGTAATCTTACATATGTTTAATGTAGTTTTTCTATTTTTTATGTTGTATGTTTACATATTATTTTTTAAAAATAAAAATGTAAAATGGTAATCTTACATATGTTTAATGTAGTATTTCTATTTTTTATGTTGTATGTTTACATATATTTATTATTTTCGAAATTATATATAATGTTTTTTTGTTTTTTTTTTATAAAACGGTAATGTTACATTATGGAGATAGGCCGTTTTTTTACGTGAAAAATGGTAATCTTACATATGTTTAATGTAGTTTTTCCTTTTTTTATGTTGTATGTTTAGATATCATTTATAATTTTTGAAAATTAGTAAAACTATATTTTATGCCACGTGTCATCTTTCGGAAGTAATTTTTTTTTGCTGATGTGGACGCTCTATGGAGCCTCAAAGTTGTATGTATACATATTATTTATTATTTTCAAAATTATATATAATTTTTTTTTGCAAAATAGTAATGTTACATTATGGAGATAAGCCGTCTTTTTTTTAGTGAAAAATTGTAATCTTACATATGTTTAATGTAGTTTTTCTATTTTTTATGTTGTATGTTTACATATTATTTTTTAAAAATAAAAATGTAAAATGGTAATCTTACATATGTTTAATGTAGTATTTC
The DNA here is from genome assembly GCF_000309985.2 of Brassica rapa. Lineage (NCBI taxonomy): Eukaryota > Viridiplantae > Streptophyta > Magnoliopsida > Brassicales > Brassicaceae > Brassica > Brassica rapa. The sequence goes on along the minus strand of NC_024795.2, from coordinate 18,578,083 downwards.
TATTTTTTATGTTGTATGTTTACATATATTTATTATTTTCGAAATTATATATAATGTTTTTTTGTTTTTTTTTATAAAACGGTAATGTTACATTATGGAGATAGGCCGTTTTTTTTTAAGTGAAAAATGGTAATCTTACATATGTTTAATGTAGTTTTTCCTTTTTTTATGTTGTATGTTTAGATATCATTTATAATTTTTGAAAATTAGTAAAACTATATTTTATGCCACGTGTCATCTTTCGGAAGTAATTTTTTTTTGCTGATGTGGACGCTCTATGGAGCCTCAAAAGCTCCCTTTTATTAGTAGAAATTAATACTTCTTTGGATTTAAAATATATGTTCCATAGAAAAATAAAAAAATGATTGAAATATATTTATGTTTTATTATTTATATTTATTCAATTAATATTAAATTTAAAATAATTATAAATTATCTTAAAATTTTAAAATGACATTTTTATGTAAAATGATAATATTTAAATGATATTTTTGTGAAATAGATGGAAAATTGTTTTTATTGGTCAGTTATAGATTATTACTCTATAACTACATCTAGGGGTGTTCAATCCGGATATCGGTTCGGTTTCGGTTCGGTTTTTTTCGGTTTTCGGTATTTCGGTTAGTAAAATATAACTACCATTCTAAATCCATATTTACTTCGGTTCGGTTCGGTTTATATACCGTCGGTTTTCGGTTTATTCGGTTTTATACCAAAAAACATAATTATTTTGTTTGAGATCATATTATATGAATTTTAGAGTCATATTGTCAATACAGTCATTTATTAAAAATATATTACATGTTCAAATAAATGAACAAAAAAATAAAAATGCCTCTACCATCAAATAAATAATCAAATCTATAACTAAAATCAAAGCTTGAAATTTTGAAAATAAAAATATGAAACAAAATAGAAACATGAAAGAAAAGTTTTTTCACTCTTCCATATTTAGTGTTCATTAAAGTTATACTTTTTCAATTGAAAATTTTCCATTAATTATTGTCCATCAAATTTATAATCTTCATATTAATTTAGTGAAGACTAAAATAAATCAAAAAGATCAAAAAAGACTTAGAAAATAAGATGTATGAATTGCGATGTATTGTTATTTAGTTATAGTTCAAGCGTTTTACAAATTAAGGTTTTTTATTACTATAAAATTATGGTAATAGTTATTAACACAAATTTAACTTATGTAACAAATAGATTTTCATGTATTGTTATAAAATAGATACATATTTACATGTTTCTACTTTTAATCGGGTTTGTTCGATTTATTCGGTTTAATCGGCTATATACCAAACCATATCCAAATCCTACGGTTTTTATAAAATTATATCCATTCGGTTTATATGGTATATACCAAAACCAAACCATATTGTCTATTTCGGTTCGGTTCGGTTCGGTACGGTTCGGTTTTACCATATTGACCAGCCCTAACTACATCTAATCACCTAAACAATATAGACTGACACAAATCTGACATAAAGTAATATGATAAGCTCTAAAACAATGTTTTGAAACCTGATTCGGACATTGAACAAACAATTTACTAGATAACCGGAGGAATCATGGGTTAATAAATTTTTCTTTTCGTTCTTTTTCTTTACAGTGAAACTGGAAGCTATGTTATGTTAGTGTTTAAAATTGATCTTTCTTCAAAGCTTATTGGACACATGCTATATGGCTTACAATAACTTGGTTAGTTATTGATACATTCTCATAGTCCCTACCGGTATACATGGATTGTTTCACTTCTTTATGCCATTTGCATTGTTTTCTTGTAACTTTGGTGTTGTGAGTTTCTTTAAGTTTTTGAGGCATCAAAGTTTATGTTCTCTTCGATTTCCACAACAATCAACACTTTGCTCTTTAAAATTGAGATATGGAGATTTGATAATGTTCACTCACTGCTGCAAGTGTAGTAGCATCCCGATGACATCTTGTAATGTCGAGCTTATCCATTTACAGCTAAAGCTTATTTTAAAGCTTTTAGGGTGCCTATTGACATTTTTATTTTTACTTTTATGTGTTTCTTTGCATGTTGTTAATTGGATCCAACAAACTACTTATTATGGGAATTAGAGATTTTTTCCGCGCTTCGTGCGGATTGTGTCTTATAAATTTATTTTATTTATAATATTATTTGTCGGTTTTTTTCTTTTATATTAACTTCTTGTTTTTCCAATGTTAGTTTTTCTTAATTTAAATTTATATGTTTATAATTTTTTATTTTTCTTGTCGTAGATAGAGAATTATATTCTTATTGATGGTTTTTTGTATGTGACAGTGACATAAACTTTTTGAAATTTTAAAATAATGTTATATATAGTACGATTAACACATTAAAGAAGAGAAACATATTCAGACACATTTTACACAGGTTTTATATGCATAATTTTAAACATTATATATGTATATATTATAAGTTTGAAACATGTAAATGTTTTCTAAAGCTAAATACTTGTTCTGAGTTTACATAACTTATCGAAAGTTTTATTTCTTTTTAAATTCAAATCACAGAAAAAATATTAAAAAGTCACTAAGATGAGTTTTTTGGGCTTTTAAATCAACACTGAAAAATTACATGAATCAGATAACAACAGTTTTATAAACAACTGGATAAAATTTGACCGAGCCAAAGATTTTCACACAATATGTTCTTTCTTCTTCAAATTGCGAAGAGCCTATAGGCACAAAAAAAAAATCATAATTTTTGCTTTCACTTATATAACATTTTTTCTCTTTTACACACGAAGTTTATTACACTGCTATAAGCAATGGAGAACTCTATTCATATAAGATTCACATCTATGCATTTTGACAAAGAAGAATTTTAGCCATCTTTAGTTTCAGAATGGACCAACTTCAGTCATATACACTATATTTTCTCTATGATTCAAAACTTACAATTTTAATATATGTGCAGATTTCCATGTGAAAAGACACGCATGTCATCTATTACTTTTTCCAAAGTAAACACTATAATCCTCGTTTGGTTAGCTCCACAAACTAATCTCTTTGGATCAGTTTACCAAAAAATATAGATACTAATGTCAGAAAATAATATAAACACTATCAACAATAAATATTGGCACAAGACTATTTGGTTCAAGGAACATATTCCACGTAATGCGTTTATATCATGGCTGGCTTTGCGGAGAAGACTGCCAACCAAGGATCGCTTGAGGCGTTGGGGGTTAAATGTCTCCGGAACGTGCGTTCTTTGTAATCTGGAAATAAAGACTCACCATCATCTCTTCTTTGAGTGCTCTTTCTCTCGCTTGATATGGGAGCCTTTTGCTGCTGAAGTTTGGATTTCTCCTCCGGCTGATCTACACTCTATTGCAGCCTAGATCAATCAACCTCGCGTCAACGCAGATGCACATGCTACTCCAGTCATCAAGCTCTACTTTCAGTCAGACATCTACCTGTTGTGGAAAGAGCGTAATGCTCGTGTGTTCACAGCTGTCTCCTCACCTTCATCAGTCATCCTTGTCTCTCTCGACCGTATGATGCGTGACCGTCTCCTCTCTTACCTGGTAAATTCTTCTTTCTCCTCTTCTCTACTTTTTTTTATCTTTCTTGTATAAGATTTCCTTAAGGCTTTTTTTACCTTGAGTTGTTGTTGGTTGTTTTTGTTTCCTTGATGTAATAAGTTGTTTAAAAACAACAGTGTAACCTTTCAGAAAATGATAATCTTAATATCTTACAAAAAAAACAACAAATATTGACTTATTTATGTGAATATATATTTTATTTTAAATCATTATAGTGGACGAAGAAAACACCATAATTTGTACAACAAATTTTCTTAGATTCACCTCATCATACTCACCATTTTACCATTTTAATTACATAATTTTACATGAGCTTCTTCATCATTCCCGGTTATTTTCTCTTTATTTATAACTACAATATAAAGTTATAAACTATATATTATAAATTAATAATTTATTTATCCTTGAAGTCTAACGATTAAAAATAGAACATAATTCAATATAGATATATGATTCTATTAATAAATTAGTAGTTACAAATTTGAAATTTCTAGAAATATCAAAAGTTGTATGTTAGTTAATTATCTTCTAAATGACATTTATTTCTAATTCTTTTTGGATGAGAATATTTTGGTTGAGGTGGATAGTTTCAAAAGTCTTGAATTTAGTTCTTTTATATAGTAGGATAAATAATAATACTCGGCATTAAAAAAGAAAGAAAAGATTCTCTTATACTATGGCGCGGGCAAAATTTAACAAATAGAAACAAAAGGGTGATTTTAAAAGAAAATAATAAGTGAAAGACCCTTTTTGTTATTAAACTTTGTCCTCTTGCTTTCCAGTATTCTACCGTTTGTCCGTTTCTGTTGCATCCATCTTCTTCCCAAATCACTCACCCCTCACATAAACCCTAATTTTCAGAGCCACTGTTTCCTCAAAACCAAAGACGAAAATGGAGATTATCGAGTCTCTAGAAGAGATTCCAGTACAAAACCCACAAGCAGAAGACTTTTCGTATTCCGATTTGACGTGGACCAAGTTCGGCACAACGGAGCATCACGACGAGGTAGCACTCATCCCTTACGCGAGGGTCGAAGAGTTCATCATCGGAGAATGCTCAAACCCAGAGTGCCCAACTCGATTCCACATCGAAAGAGGAAGGAAACGCTCTCGAGGCAGCCTCAGGGAGTACAAGCCCGATGAGTATCTCGAATACAGACTGTATGTCTCTCTCTCTTAATCTCCATTTCCTCTTTCGAATTGTTTTTTTTTTTTTAAACTTGTTTGTTATAAAGGTATTGGTGCTCTTTCGGCCCTGAGAACTACGGAGAAGGAGGCGGCGTGTTGCCCAGTAGAAAGTACCGTCTCAACACTAGGAACCGAGCCGCGAGACCTCAGTCCATGAGAGGATGCACGTGTCATTTCGTGGTGAAGCGTCTCTACGCTCGTCCTTCCCTTGCGCTTCTCGTTTACAACGAGAGACGGCATGTGAACAAGGCTGGCTTTGTCTGTCACGGACCTCTCGATAGAGACGCCATTGGCCCTGGTGCTAAGAAGATTCCTTACATATGCAACGAGATTCAGCAGCAGACTATGTCCATGATCTACCTTGGCATCCCTGAAGAGAATGTTTTGGAGAAACATATCGAAGGGATTCAGAGGTATTGTGGCTCTGATGCCACGGTTGACACTCTTGCCTCTCAGTATGTTCATAAGCTCGGGATGATTATCAAACGGTCTACTCATGAGCTGGACTTGGATGATCAAGCTAGTATCAAGATTTGGGCTGAGAGGAACAAGAAATCAATCTTCTCTTATCAGGAGTCTTCCGAGACTGATCAGTTCATGCTTGGGATTCAAACTGAGTGGCAGTTGCAGCAGTTCGTGCGCTTCGGTCATTGTAGTTTAGTTGCTGCTGATTCGACTTTCGGGATAAAGAGACTTAAGGTAACAACATTGATGATCTTTGTTTTCTTTCTTATGTTTAATGTGCTTTTAGTACTGATCTCTTCAACACTATTGGCAGTATCCTCTATGCACGCTTCTTGTATTTGATTCAAGACATCATGCTCTACCCGTTGCTTGGATTATCTCTCGTAGCAATTTGAAATCTGATGTCGAGAAGTGGATGAAAATACTGCTCCAACGCGCACAGAGTGTTGAGCCTGGCTTTAGGATCAATGGCTTCATCATTGACGATGCTGCAATGGAGATTGATCCCATAAGGTATGCTTCAACTCTGTGTAAAGTTCTAAAATAGGATCAGGAGTGTTGTGTTGTTACTCATTTCTGTCCTTTTTTTTTTCTTCCTTTTCAGGGACACGTTTCGTTGCCCTATACTATTCTCTCTCTGGCGTATTCGTAGATCATGGCTTCGGAATGTAGTGAAGAAGTGCGATACCATTGAGGTCCAAAGAGAGTTATTTAAATGTTTAGGAGAAGTCGTGTACAGCATTTGGGATGGAGTAGATACATCCAAGGCTCTAGAAAGGTTAACTCTGGATTTTTCTGATCAAACCGCCTTCATGCACTACTTCACATCCACTTGGTTGCCTAAAATAGGTTAGAACTTCTGGTATCACTGCTAACAAGTGATTCATGTGACTCTTGGTTTAGTGCTTAATGTGCTCTTTGATTATATTGTTTTGCCAGGAATGTGGCTCTCAACTATAAAAAGTCTCCCACTTGCAAGCCAAGAAGCATGTGGTGCTATAGAAGCTTACCATGTAAAACTCAAAGTGAAGCTGTTTGACGATACACATCTCAATGCTCTTCAGAGAGTAGATTGGCTAGTACACAAGCTGACAACAGAACTCCACTCGAGTTATTGGCTTGATCGGTATGCTGATGAAAGCGATTCTTTTCAAAATGTCAAAGAAGAATACATAGCTTCTACGTCATGGCACAGAGCGTCGGAGATTCCAGACTCTGCTGTTATACTAGACAGTAATAACACCGTTGTTGCAAAGGTTCGGTCTCAGAGGGATACCAACGTAGCACGAGTTGTGTGGAACCCAGGTTCGGAGTTTGCCTTCTGCGATTGTGCTTGGTCTTTGCAAGGGAACCTATGCAAACACGTCATAAAGGTTAACACAATGTGTGAAAACCGTGAAGGATATGGTGACTCAATGTCATTGCGTTCCTTCAAAGAGAAACTGACAAGCGTAAAGATGAAACCAATGGATGACTCTATAGCCTTGGACATTTCCATGGCACTGACGCTGCAGATGTTTGATCAGATAAAGCAGTTGGTGAAGTTAAGCGGAACAGATGATATCAGCAACATAGTCAATGATTTGCCGGTGAAATGGGGCTGTAAGAAAGGCAGAACAACTGTAGGCATTCCTGCTTCTATTGCTGCCTTTACAAAGAAGAGGAGTCAGAAACGGAAGCGATAGAGATGAGACGATTAATGGTTGCGTAGATCACTTGTATTTGTTCATTTAGAAACCAGCATGGTTTTGAGTAGCTACAGGGTTAAGAAATTTTGTAGAAGGTTAGTAATAGTTGATAAGTTCTCTTCTGCGCTTTTTTATTGTTGCCAATAATTTTACAAGCAGGCACAATTTTATTTTGGGAAAATTGATTTTATAGGACAAAAATTCACCATCTTTTTCCTAAGAGCATCCCAGTTGGAGGTGTGTGTAGTGGACAGGTTCTACTTACTAGGAATAAAAAACTAGAAAAAGTGGTGTCAGAGAAACAAACAAGTTCTTGGCTAAGAACCTGAAAAGAAAAGTAAGTTATCCTTTTTACACATGCTGTTTTTTCATTGGCTTACACTAAGGCCCTGTTCGTTTGTACATCTGGAAGATGCATCCAGATGGTCCATCTAGATGTCCTACCCAGATGCTCCATCTGGGTGTTGTTCGTTTCTTCATTTCGTCCATGCATCCAGATGAATCATCCGAATGCAACTATGTTCGTTTGATTTTCATTTTTTAACTTCCATCTGCATCCAGGTGAACTTGTTAATAAAATGACTAAAATATAATTTTTAATGTTTCGGCGGAAAAATAGCATTTTAACGGTTTTGGCTGAAAATATATTTGCGGTTTTTGAGGAAATATGTGTTTTTCGCGAAAAATGCATTTTTATGGTTTTGACGGAAAATACGTTTTATGAGTTTGGCGGAAAATACGTTTTTGCGGTTTGGATGGAAAAAGTGTGTTTTGAAGTTTTGGCGGGAAAAGTATTTTTTCACGATTTTGGAGGGAAAAGTTATTTTTTGCGACTTTGGCTTGGAAAATCATTTTGGCGGTTTTGGCGGAAAAGTATTTTTTTGGTTTTGGCGGGAAAATACATTTTTCCGGTTTTGGCGGGAAAATTCAGTTTTCCGGTTTTGGCGGGAAAAATGCTCTTTTCCGGTTTTCGCGGGCAAATGCGTTTTTCCGGTTTTGGCGGGAAGATACTTTTTCCGGTTTTGGCGGGAAAATTTGTTTTCCGGTTTTTGGCGGGAAAAATTCGTTTTTCGGTTTTGGCGGGAAAATGCGTTTTTCCAGTTTTGGCGGGAAAATGCGTTTTTCCGGTTTTGACGGGAAAATACGTTTTTCCGGTTTTGGCGGGAAAATTTCATTTTCCGGTTTTGGCGGTAAAATTGTGTTTTTCAGTTTTGGCGGGAAAATGCGTTTTTCCGGTTTTGGCGGGAAAATGCGTTTTTCCGGTTTTAGCGGGAAAATGCGTTTTTCTGGTTTTAGCGGGAAAATACGTTTTTCCGGTTTTGGCGGGGAAAATTTCGTTTACCGGTTTTGGCGGAAAAATTTTCGTTTTTCGGTTTTGGTGGAAAAATTCGGTTTTCCGGTTTTGGCGGGAAATTGTGTTTTTTCGGTTTTGGTGAGAAAATGCGTTTTTTCCTGTTTTGGCGGGAAAATGCTTTTTGCGGTTTTGGCCGGAAAATGCTTTTTGGAGTTTTGGCGGGAATATGCGTTTTTTGGTTTTGGCGGAAAAATGCGTTTTTTCGGTTTTGGTCGAAAAGTGCGGTTTTACTGGTTTAGCCGAAACATGTGTTTTTATGAAAATGTGTGTTTTATGTTTTTTTGCGGAAAACCGCATCTTGCGGTTTTGGCGGGAAAGTGTGTTTTTCAGTTTTTGCGAGAAAATGCATTTTTTGGTTATAGCGGAAAAATGTATATGCAAAAAATAGAATTTACGATTTGAAAATAATATTTTGATTTTAAAAGGTCATTTTTGTCATTTATCATTTTGGACTGAACTAGATGCATCTGCATCCAGATGCACCATCAAGACTCACCTTCATTTGGGTGAGAATTTGAGATGAGTTTTAAAAAATTCAGCTGGGTGATCCATCTGGATGTAGCATTATAATGCACAAAACGAACATCAATTTGCATCTTCACCCAGATGGATCACCTGGGTGAGCAAACGAACAGAGCCTAACTTTGTGATTTAAAATTTAACCTTTAACTAAATTACATTAAAAAAATATTAATATTAAACTGGCTAGAAACATACTCCCCTTAATGTGGGGATTAAACTTTTTGTTATCATTTTTTCTTTCTATTTATTAAAATTAATGAAATAAATAATTTTACAAACAAAAATTATATGAAAAATAAGAATAATTAAATAAATACCAATAAAAATATGGGAAGACGAGCTATTTCCCAACAAGAAGTATTGCATAGCACCACATGTCTCCCAGAACTATGCTTCGTTCCCGAGAATAAAATTTGAAACATATTTTTCCACCAATGTTGGTTTTCTCACGGTTTCTGTAAACTCAATATTAAATCCGGATTGTCTAATAATAAACCGACCAAAACTAAACCAAAACGAAATAAAATCCGACCTAACGAACTTAACTCGATCCGTCATTTTTACCCAACTTAAATACATCCGAGAAAACAGAATTCCCAAATCGATTTCAATCAAGAACCCTAAAATTGTTGCTCTCGATTGAAGTTGCAGAGAAGAAAATGTCAGGGCTTCGTCGAATACCTCAGGAGCATCGACCAGAGGAAACGCTTCTCATCGTCGGGGTGGAGTAGTCATGGGAATTTGAAGAAATGTTGTGGTGATGAAACTGTTCCTCTCATGTCCAAATCCGACAAATACCCATACCGAAGGTACTACCGTTGTGCTACTGCTGCAAGAAAGAAGATGGAGAAGGAGCTATGTGATAAGGTGGAACAGTTGTTAGCTGTGAAGCCAAAGGTAACATGAAGAGAATGATGGTAGTAGGTATTGTTGGATGTGTGGGTGTGCTAGGAATCATGGAGTTATGCATAAGAAAATGGTGACTATGATAAAAAGAAAATGATTGAGGTTGTTGGTTTTTAGTGCTAAGTAATATGTTCACGTGGTTAGATTATTGTGTTTGGTCGATCTTGTATGAACAAAATGGCTGAACTTGTTATGTTTCATTGGTATCCAATGTTATCCTAACTTTTTATGATTGTTGTGTTTTGTTGTCATATTCATTGAAAAGAGACAAAGATAACATAAACAAACCAAAGTTGGCCACTTTAAATGTTAAACAAACACACAAAGGCTTGTACAATTTCCCATCACCACGTTTGATGTGAGTAACCTCTGCGGGCTTCTTCTTCAAGCCTTTCTCTTCTTCGTCATCACTATCAGGAATCTGATTATGTCGAACGGAAGGCTCGTTGACGAACTCTCCGACCAGGTGCTCGATTTCAACATGATCTCTTTCTTCTGCTTCTTCATCAAAGGTTTCACCATCTCCAGCATCTGCATCAACGACCGCCTCTTCTTCAATCCCTGTTCTCAAACTTCAGTTTTCTTAATTCTGAATTGCGATTTGGGAATTAGGTTTTCTGATTTCAACAGTTACGGGAAAGTTTAAGTCTTTCAGGTATTAGGATCTCGGGTTAAAGGGTTAACTGGTTCTGGGTTTCCAATTATTGGTTTAGAAGAAGTAATCGAGTCTTAATCGGGTCATCAATTGGTCTAGTGCGGGTTTTATTAAGCTTTTGGTTTTAATTCAATACAGTAAATCGACAATTGAATTTTATAACATTAGAGATTTCTATCTTTCATATCATGGAAGTTTAAGTGTTCATCGTTACTTTGGTGGGAAAATAAGTTTCGAACTTTATTCTCGAAGATATATCGAACGAGACATAGTCTTAGGAGACATATGGTGCTATGTGATACTTCTCGTGAGGAAATAGCTTGTTTTTCCTAAAAATGTAGTAGTACTTTTTTTTTGGTTCTAAAGTTTATTAAATAAAATTTTCATATTTTGTTTTACGAACTGGAGATTTGATATTTTAATGAAAATGACAGTAAAAATTGAACTCCATGTAGTCTTAGTAAATCTACTTTGATACAAATTGTGTGTGGCATATGTAAGAATTGGAGCTTTTTATTAAGATGTGTATTACAAGAAATGCCAATTAATTATTTGGAGTAAAAGCTTTGAGTTATAAATTATTAAATCACAACAGAGAACCAAATGGTCTTGGCCTAGTGGTAAAGGGTCCACAGTTGAGACTACTGCCCTGGGTTCGATTCTCCTTGGCCATCCGGGGTACCTTAAATGGTAAGAAAACGTGGATCCTGCGGGCTTCGTAGTGATTAGTCCTTCGGACACAACATCTAGCAAGAAACATCTAAGTCTTTGTTTTTGTTTTTCTAAAACTACCATACAAAAGGAAAACTGTAAAAGACTACATTGCCAAACTAAAATTTGATCTATATAAGAGCCAAAAAAAATATTCACGCTGACGGTAGATGCATATGTCAAACTCTAGTTTATAATTATAGTTTAATATACATTCTACAATTCTAACAAAATCATACATGAATGTGTGATTTGTAAAAAAGACAAGAAAATATTTAGTTAATATGTTCTTTTAAGAGGATGTTCAATCATTGGTTTGAAATCTATTTTCTAGGTTTTGTGATCTTAGGAGATTTGATATTTAATATAAACTCTTGAAAATCTATGTTCTTTAAAAATGACTTTATATACAAAAATTTAAAATCACATATTTTTAAATAACACTAAGTTTTGATAAATTATTTGAAATATTAATTGAATAATATCAGATCTAAAATTTACTATACATGATTACAAATACAAAATCTAATCATTAAAATGTTTATTTTAAGTGATTAATTCAATAACACTAAAATATTATTTTAAATGATAAATTTAATAGCACTATATTATATTTGGATTCTTCTAAAATCCATGATTAAATAACACCCTTCTAATAAACTCTGATAGATTTTTAAAATACACACAAATGTATAAAGCAGATGGATAGCCGATTCCTAAAACTTCTTAAATACTAGGTCACACCGATCTAACAGTACAATCTTTCCAGAACCCATAACCGCCGATCTATATTCCTGTTTCACTGCCAGGTTTAGATCTCTCAACTCATCATATTATCTCCACTTTTCCTGTTTTTCTCAAAATTAACTGCTGATGATAATCATTTTATGTAACGTCTTTGGCGAAAATAGTAGTTTGATCAAAACACGTTTAGTTTTAAGTATAAAGTAAGTCAAAACCGTCTTAAAATTCTCTATCTGGTTTAATACCTCTCAATTCATGTCATTGTCTTCATCTCTTGCTTGTTTTATGAAATTAGATCATGTCCATCTTATAAAAAGGTATAGACAAAAGGAAACTCAATTTCTGGATTGTGTTTTGGTTTATGTATTAGTGGTTTAATCACAAGTTTTTAATAAGTTTTATGTGGTTCGGTTTTTAGTTATCTAGTCATGAATAATTGTCTCAAGTTTGTATATGATCAATGGTACCTTTCTCTATTTTCGTCAAACTATTCTTTCTCGAGGAATTTTATATTTTCAATTTCTTGTTTAATGGGCTGAATCTTACAAGCTAGAAACAAAACCAGTTGCATCTATATGTCTGAACTAAGTGCATTCCAACTTATTCGAAACACGTTTTATATTGACTTTCTTTGTTTTTCAAACACGTTAGTTATAGGTATTGGTGACTGTAAGTGTAACAATCATCATGATGGTAGATCAAAGACAAGGAAAAGGTGAATACATTCAGTGGAGACCAGAAGAGAGCAAATTGTTGATTGAGCTAGTAGCAAGCTGCTTCAAGGAGGGATGGGTTGATCCCAATGGAAAAATGTTCAAGAAAACCGTTGAGACAAAGATACTTTCAGTTCTTAACGAAAAATTTAATAGCAGGAAGACTTATAAGAATTTTATTAACCGAATGAAGATATTGAAGAACCAATACCGAGATTTTGTCAATCTTCTGCATTTTGATTCTAAGGTTCAATGGAATCCAATCACAAAGAAGTTCACGGCTCCGGATGAAGTGTGGACTGCTTACCTTAGAGTAAGTTTCTTTTTCCTTTTTTTGTTCTACTTCTTCGTGTAGTTATTCTATTATACATTGTTGCTAACACATCCTTGTTTCGACTAGGATTTTCCTAATCAAAGACATGTACGTAACGAGACATATGAAGAATATGAAAATATGAAGCTAGTATTTGGGGGAATGAGAAGATTTGCGAGATTACATTCTCAACCATCGAAAGTGAGAAAGAACGAGATAATGAAACAAGAAGTGGATCTTACTAATGATGATGACGAGGTTCATGAAATCCGTGAAACCGAAACTGATTTATTTGGTGATTCATCAGACTATGCATCCATCAAAGACAAGAATCTTTTGGCAAAGATTTGCACAGAGATAAGATCAGTTGAGTCGGCCACTAAACAGATGATTCACATAATGCAAGGAAGATCAATGGTTGAGGAAAACAAGAAGATCAATGTTTGGGAGGCTATAAAAGAGATTCCTAATTTGTCCAACCATGTCCAATACAAAGCTCTTTCCATGATTCAAAAGCTTGAAATGAGAGACATATTTGTTAGTATGTCTGTTGAAGATCGTCTTGGTTGGATTCAGTGGAATACCCAACCAAAAACTTAACTCCAAGCTACATGCATCAATTTGGTTTCTGTATTTCCATCGTGGAATATGATTAGTATTTTTTTCAATAAACTGGTTAAATTTTATTGAATGAATTTTTATTTTGCTAAAACATTTGTAGCGTTTTTATAAAATATTGAAAATATTGAAAAATACTGAAAGTTAACTTAATATATTGAAAATACATAAATTATTCAAAAAGGCAGATTAAAAACTAATAAAACTACCTAAAATGGCTAAAATTAGTTGAAATACCTACAAATCTGGTATAAATAACCAATCTTCGAAATTGCGCTAGGCGCGAGTCGGGCGGCGATGACGGACCTAGCGAATTATCAAAAATTGGTGATTAATCGGACTCTCATACCTAGCCTGATGGTAGGTTCTAGTTAAGCAAACTCTATCTGTTCTTGTTTCGAAGATTTATTGGAAGTAATTTTAATTCATAAAATATATTATAAATTTATAACACAAAACTTATGCTCCAAAATATATTGAAATTTCTTTTAATACACATCTAGTTCAAAAAACAAAAGCTAATTTCTATACACGGGATACACCAAAAAGATATTGTCTTGATCTTAAAAAGATACAAAAGTTAAGTTCTAATCTTCAAAGATCAAGTTAGAAGTTATATCTTGTACATTACACCTGCAAACAAAAAGAAAAACATTCGATTTGCTCTTAGGTTGAAATTGAGAACTCGTGATATAGGGTTTGTTCCACAAATAAAATCCCAAACTCAACTAAGGGGCGACTGGTTTTCCCGCTACCACCCGCAAACGCAGCTTTTGCGGTTGGTAGCGGTTGTCGGCGGTTTGCAACAATCACTCAAATCGCTCTAAACCGCTTCAAACAGCTCCGATTCTCATAAATTCAAAAGCTGGCTCCAGCTAGCGGGTGGTTGCGAGTGGTTGCGGGAGGGTAAATTTTTTTTTCTTTTTTTTAAAATAATATATATACAAAAGTAAAAATATTTAATAAAAAATTTATAATTGAAATTATGAAAATATTAAAATATATCTATTATATTTTAATTAATATTATAAAATTTTATAATAAAAAAAATTTCAATAAATTTTCAAAAATTAAAATTATAACTTTCTAAATATAAATTTTATATTTATTATAATTTTATGATTTTTGATATTTTTATATTTATATTAAATGTAAATATTGTTAATTTATTATTTGATTGTTATCGGATTTGGTAGTTAACCAGTCATAAGTCACCCGTAAACGCACCAATTTTTAACCGCAGTACCAGTCGTACAAATCTCTTAAAACCGCTAGAAACTGTAACTGCCCGCATCCACAAACTCCCGCAACCGCAAACGTAACCGCTGAGTTTGAACATGTCCTAAGTATAGTTAAAGAAAAGATCAGAGCACTTTGGAATAGGAAAAAAGGGTTTGGGCTTCGTGTTGTTGTTACAAAGAAATATGGATAATCGGCCTATTGGGCCTACTCAGATCAAACAATTATACGGCGATTTTCTTATTATTCGGTCACACTCAGGAATAACTCGTTGACCGCCTGGCCTAATTGGGTGTTCTCGCCACGACAAGGTAACTCCTAGCGAATACTCGGCCGGCCGGGTTTTTGAACATGGAAAAATAACGAACAAAGTCTCCAAAATACTCTAAAATATTTAAATAACCTTAAGTTACATAAGAGATTAAAAAAGTTTAATTAACTTTGGATATTGTTTGATATGTTTAGTGTTTCAGCTAGCGGGTTTGGAAAGTGGTGCAGAGAAATCTTACGGACCAGCTACACTACAACGAATTTTCGACGAACACAATTTTTCGAAAAAAAAATCATGTCAGGATTTGTCTAGACACACCCATGAATTCTCGACGGATTCCCAATGAAACCTTCCTTCGTAATTCATCGATGAAATTTTTTTGACGAATCAGAGTTTGTTGGGAAAATTTTCAATGACCATGGTCCATCAGGAATATTGTTGACGTCCATTTTTCTATCGGAATCTAGTAATGATGATGACCCTCGCCCAATGGTAATAATTAATGACTGTGGTCCGCCAAAAATATTTTCTACGACTTAGCTTTCATCAGGAAATTTGCTGACGAAAGGATTTTCAAAATAAAGTCTTTTTTAAGTTTTGTTAAATGTAATATTTAAAATTAAATAATTTATAAAGATGAAATTAATTAAATTTCATAACTAAAATTGTAGATAAGAGAAAACACTGTATCCTATTGGTTAAGGTTTAAAGGTTTCTACACTCAGGTATGGGGTTCGAATACTAGGCAATTTCTTGCATACTGCATATTATAGAAGGTTTATGTTTCAATTTCTATAGAAAGCGATTTGTTAAACAATTATGCAGAATACATAAGAAATGCTTACAAAAGATCTTCAACATTGTGTAAGTAAATCCGTTCATGCGTGGATCTTCATAGGACAGCTCATATGATGCAGTTAGTCGTAGATTCTCATAAAGCAAGTAGTATTGTCGGTTGTTGAATCGTTTATTTAATCTTTCTCATAATTGTAATATCATAATAAATCAGCCTTTAAAAAAACTGTAGATACATAAAATAATGATGAAACCAATGGATGACCTCTATAGCCTTGGACCTTTCAATGGCACTGGCGCTGCAGATGATTGATTGATGAGATAAAGCAGTTGTTGCAGTTAAGCGGAACAGATGATATCAGCAACATAGTCAATGATTTGGCGGTGAAATAGGGTTGTAAGAAAGGCAGAACAACCGTAGGCATTCATGCTTCTATTGCTGCGTTTACAAGGATAAAGAGTCAGAAACGGAAGCGAACGCGAAAGAGATGAGATAATAAGTGATTGTATAGATCACTTGTTTTTGGTCATTTGGATCACCGGAAGAGTTTTGGGTAGCTTACTCTTTCCGTATCATTTTAAGTGGTGTTTAAAAAAAAAATTGTTTCATTTTAAGTGGTGTTTTAAAAAAAAATTGTTTCATTTTAAGTGATTTTTTAAAGTTTTCATGTAAAAAGTAAATGCAATTTTATGTTTTTGATTATTTGTATTCTGCAGTACAATTTTTTATTGGTTGAATTATATGTACTTATTGTTGTTTTTATAAAAACGAGAAAGATTGAATAAAATTTTGTAATTTTTTAATCGGTGCGCAAAACCTTAAAACCCACTTATTTTGATACATACGGAGTAATACTTTGATATGTTCTGCACCAACCACTGGTGTCACTTTGTTTTTTTTTCCTTGTGTTGTGCAAGTGTAAATCTTTCTCTCACTTGATACCTATCATACATACCTAATTTACCTTTGTAATTGAACAAAATCAAATTACTCGAACGATAAGAAATATTCATGTCGTAATTTCCGTTAATAAAACTGAACTTCTCAGACCTAAAGTCAAAGCAAACTATCATAGAGGTTCGGCTGGGTGCATATCTGATATACAAAACACCATTTATGCATATATCACCAATCACCATGTATTCCAAAATTCTCCTCAGAACTGAATTTGCTTTCGATCCTTCTCCATAAACGTTTTCCAGTTTCTAGTGTCAAAACATGATGAGTATTGGAGGTGGTCTTACACAACACTTTGAACTGTCTGCCAATTGGATCATAGCCGAAATAAAACCTTTCAGTCTTCGTGGGATTACTCTTAGGCTCTTTCACTTTGGGTAAGTTTTTTTCTTTTAGAGGTACTTTGGGTAAGGTTAGGAACTCTCCTGTCACTGGGTTGTAAATCACATGCACCTTTCTTCTCCATTTAGATGTAAGAAATACTAATCCACATACCAGAGTGTGGTAACCACTTACCGGGTGGCTACAAGAGAAGAGTTCTCATTTGGATTTTGAGGCTGAGGTGTAGTGATAAGATCATGGCCAACAATGGGACAGGGATATGGCACGTTGGCTCATGTATTAGTGGGAAGTCTCCCACTTGTTCAACATGTTCTCTAGTTGTTTAGTTGGAAGTTATTTAGTTGATACTGTTATTTAGTTGTTGTTTCCTATTCGACTCTCCAGCCGGTGTAGCGGCGAAGCACAAAACAGACCCGGTTAGGGTTCTCCTTGTCGGGCCAGGGCTTCGTTTGGATCTTTGATTAGGTCAGTCGGGTTCCCACAGCGAGGAGACCTGGTGGGAAATTGGTCCTCCCAGTGCTTAGAAGACTATTGGTCCTTTTGAGCAGGTTAACCTCCATCTTTTTTTTGCAAGATTTGAAGACTTGATCTAGATGTTGTCTACATCGCAGTCCGTCTTTTCCCGAGTGGTTGGTCGCTTAGTGCTCTTGCGGGTCCATGCGACTTCTCATCCTCGGCCGTTGGACTCTAGTGGATTTTTAGAGCTTCATTATCATTGGAGAGCATAAAATTTAGGAAATCGTCAAACACCAGCTACTCCGCAAGGTCACGAGAATGCCGGTAGCCGATAAACGAGGTGAATGCCATCCTCTTGTGGTTACCATTAAAAGTTATGAACAAATGTTGAGAACTGTGTTTGATATTTTGAGGATTACAAAGCGGAACCCGCTGGTATGGTGGTTGAGTGAAGCTAGTTAGGTTAATTTTACTTGGATGGTTGAATCAAGCTGGTAATCGACATTTGAATTCTCAATTTCGAATTGATAAATAATGTAAATTATTAAAAGAGTATACTTAATGAAATCTATAATTGTATTATAGTTCCAATAATATTTCTTGTAAAACACATACTAACTAAATATTGTTTCTATATTATATTTTATATTAGATGAATACATGCATTCTAAATTTCCAATAAAAACATATGTGAATGTGTGATTTGTAAAATAGATAAAACAATAAGTAACTGATATGATCTTTAAGAAGATGTTCAGTCATTAATTTTAAAATCTAATTTTTTTAGGTTTTATGATCTTAACGGATTTGAAATTTAATATTATTTCTAAATGACTTAATGTACAAAAATTAAAATCACATAGTTTTAAATAACAATAAATTTTAATAAATGATTTGAAATATTAATTGAATAAAATGAGATTTAAAAATTTATGATACATGATTAAAAATATAAAATCTAATAACAATAACATTTTTACCAATAAAAATCTAATAGTAATAAAATATTATTATAAATGATTAATTTAATAACATTATATCTGGATTTCAGTTCTTTTAAAATGCATGATTGAATAACACCCGTGTAATAAACACTGAAAGATTTTCAAAATACACAGAAATGTATAAAGCAGATAGATAGCCGATTCCTAAGATCTTCTTAAATACTACGGCACACCGAGAATAACAGTACGATATTTTCAGAACCCATAACCGCAGCCGATCTATGTTCCTGTTTCACTTCCAGGTTTAGATCTCTCAACTCATCATATTATATCTGCTTTTCCTGATTTTTTCCAAAATGAACTGCTAATGATAATCATTTTATGTAACGTCTTGGCGAAAATAGTAGTTTGATCAAAACACGTTTAGTTTTAGGTATATAAAGTAGATGAAAACCTTGTTAAATTAGATCATGTTTATCTTATAAAAAAGGTACAGACAAAAGCAACTTTAATTTCTTGATTGTGTTTTGGTGTCTGTGTTAGTGGTTTCGTCGCAAGTTACATTGTGATGTTTTTAGCTATCTAGTTATGAATAATTGTCTCACGTTTGTAAATGATCAATGATACGTCTTTTTCTACTTTCTTCGAACTATTCTGCTTTATTGAGGAATTTATATTTTCAGTTTCTGGTTTAATGGGCAAAAATCTTACAAGATATAACCAAAACCAGTTACATCTGTCTGAACTAAGTGAACTCCAACTTATTCTAGACACTTGTGTTTTAGTTTTAGGTATCAGTGACTGTAACAATCATCATGATGGTAAATCAAAGACAAGGAAAAGGTGAATACATTCAATGGAGACCAGAAGAGAGCAAATTGCTGATTGAGCTAGTAGCAAGTTGCTTCAAGGAGGGATGGGCTGATCCCAATGGAAAAATGTTCAAGAAAACCGTTGAGACAAAGATACTTTCAGTTCTTAACGACAAATTTAATAGCCGGAAGACTTATAAGAATTTTAACAACCGAATGAAGATCTTGAAGAACCAATACCGAGATTTTGTCAATCTTCTGCATTTTGATTCTAAGGTTCAATGGAATCCAATCACAAAGAAGTTCACGGCTCCTGATGAAGTGTGGAATGCTTACCTTAGAGTAATTTCTTTTTCCTTTTTTCTTATTTCTACTTCTTCGTGTAGTTATTCTATTTTACATTGTTGATAACACGCGTCCTTGTTTTGTATAGGATTTTCCTAATCAAAGGCATATGCGTAACGAGAAATATGAAGAAAATGAGAATATGAAACTAGTATTTGGGGGAATGAGGAGACTTGCGAGATCACATTCTCAACCATGCGAAGTGAGAAAGAACGAGATACTGAAACAAGAAGTGGATCTTACTAATGATGATGATGACGATGACGAGGTTCATGAAATTCGTGAAACCGAAACTGATGTATTTGGTGATTCATCAAACTATGCATCAGTTAAGGACAATGATCTTTTGGCAAAGATTTGCACAGAACTAAGATCAGTTGAGTCAGCCACTAAACAGATGATGATTCACATAATGCAAGGAAGATCAATGGTTGAGGAAAACAAGAAGATCAATGTTTGGGAGGCTATCAAAGAGATTCCTAATTTGTCCAACCATGTCCAATACAAAGCTCTTTCCATGATTCAAAAGCTTGAAATGAGAGACATATTTGTTAGTATGTCTGTTGAAGATCGTCTTGGTTGGATTCAGTGGAATACCCAACCAAAAACTTAACTCCAAGCTACATGCATCAATTTGGTTTCTGTATTTCCATCATTGAATATGATTAGTATTTTTTTTTCAATAAACTGGTTAGATTTTATTGAATGAACTAGATTTTATATTCACACTACGCGCGAATCTATTCTAATTGCCTTGCTCTTTTATAATAATTTTTAAATCCAAAACGTAATGAATTTATTAAATTTTAATTTAAAAAATAAATAAATATATTGTGTTATTATTATTGTAATTTATTTTTGTTTGTAAAAGCGTACTCTTTAAATTATTATATTTTCCTATTTCTTTATTTGTATTTCTAAATGTATAAAATCAAATTTATGTGTATTTATATAATTTATAAAATTATAAATTTTATATACTATATTACTTTTAATGCATATAAAATGTTGGAACACTACTGTTAGTATTTGTATTATTCTCTTTAGCCATATCTTTTGATTCATACAAAAAAAAACTATATCTTTATTTAAATGACATAAGAAATAATGTTTTTAGTATTCAAGTTATAGTTTTAGTATCACAATAAAGATTTGATGAACCTTAGTTACTATTAAATACTTATTATTAAAAATAAATAAATATTTAGTGAATTGAAGTAATGGTAATTAACATTTTATTTATTAGGATAAAATTTTTTTTTGGAAATATTTTTAAAAGATAATCTTTTGTTCTTATTGTCTAAGTAATATGCTTTCTTTTTCGAAATGTAAGATGTTTCTAAGAGTTTTTTATATTTAAATACTGTTTTTCAATTTTTAGGTAATTTCAACTTTTAAAAAGTTTTTAACCAATTTTTAGGTATTTTCGAGTTAGGTACAGTTAAATATATTTTGTAACTCAATAGTATTATTGTTTATATTTCTTATTCAGAATTATTAATATATTCTGATTTTAATAGATTTTACTTTGTTATTATTTTTTATTACTTACTAATATATTTTTGAGTTAGGTATAATAAAATAAAAATGTGAAATAATCAAATAGATAACCTCGTTCAAAATATATTTTTTCTTTAACTTGTATATTTTGCTATAATATATTTTAAAAATTTATTTATTTATATTATAGAGAATAAATATGTTTAAGATAATTTATATTTTTATGTTGTGTTTAAAAAATATCTTCAACGTATATTATTTTAGTATTTTACGGAATTTATAAGTAAAACCATTATTTTGTTTAAATAATATAGTCCTATTATTCTAGTAAATTTTATACATAGTAGCACTTATCATATTATTTTGATAAGTTTTATTGATATAAGATATTTTTGGATGTTATGATATCAAGTTTTCTTTTTATTTTTGTTTAATATTTCAAAATATTAGATTGCTTTAATTTTTATAACATATACAGTTAGCTTTTTCGTGGTGCATTTCAAAAAAGTTATTCTTTATCATCTACGATTTTATATTTGTAAAATTTGAAATATTATAATTTTGAGTATGAATATTTATTTTCAAAATTTTATATTTTGTCAAGAAAACTTGAAAAATTACACAACCCGAGTTTGCAAGAGTATATGAATTTTGAATTTGTTTTTGTTACGACATTAATACATTATTTTATATAAATATTTGAATTTTTTGCAATATTTTTTTATAATTTTCTCAACAGGTTTTGTTATAATTAAAAAACTATAATTAAAACTTAATTTGTCATTAATATTTTAAATGAATTATTAAATTTCATAGTTTTATAATAACAGTTTTTTTAAATAGTATATGAACTAAATGTTATTATATACTGTTATATTTTTATATATAACCATTTTAAAAAATTTATTATTGAGTGCCTAAAAATAAATAAAAGAATAATATATAGTTGTAGATATAAAAATTTAGCCTATGTTAATAAATTTATTTTTGTATAAAAATATTATATAGTTTACAAATTTTAACACATTTTATTGATGAGTGATAATTTATTTAAATAAAAAAATTTTAAAAATAAAATTTGTTAATTTGCTTATTTAATTTAATTTGTCATATTTAATTTATATAACACTTCTATTTTTATATAATACAGAATATAGTTATACAATTTATACAAAAATACTATATAATTTTATTTTCTTGTTTAAAATTTTAGTTAACATTGATTTATAACTATATTATATTACTACTTATGAAGTTAATTAACATTTTATTTTATAAAAATATTTAAAATTTTAAATATGATTTTGTTAGATTATTTCTCAACAAATTTGTTATAATCACAAAAAAATTAATTCAAATTTATTGATAGTTTATTATTAATGTAAGTAATCAAATATGTCATATTAACTAATTGTTTAAGTGATTTTATTATGACTTGTTAATAGTAGATAAAAAATATGACCCTAAAGTAATATTTTAGATTCCTAAAAGTAACACCCAAATCCCTAAAAGTAACAATCAAATCCCTAAAAGTAATCACCTATCAATTTACTATAATACAATATAACAATGTACTTAAGTGCTAGTCGGGTTCCCTCGGAAATGTCCGGATTACCTGGATTATCAAAAAATATAACAATGTAATAACAAATTAAACAACTTACATGATTTGAAACTATGTAAGAAACCAAATGGGGAAGAAGATATGATTCAATGTAATGTGTTAAGAAAATTTGATGGACATTCCTTGGGATTTCGTGGAAATATTTTTACTTTTGGCGGTCAAATGGAAGTTTTGGCCTTGCTTTTCCCGGGTATATTTTTTTTTTTTTTTTTTTCTGACGAATTCCTAACAGAACATGCTATCTATCGAGAATCCATTAGGAATCGAATCTTATTTAAAATATTCAATGTTGTTGGGTTCCAAAAAAAATATACGGAACCATAACATGCAAAACAATATTCCAATCCCTTGAAAATCTGTTGAAAATTCGCTGGCAACCTTGGACGCACTACTAGCTCACTTCAGGTGTTTTCATACAATATATTTGTCCTCATTTCAGGTCCTTTTGTTTGTTTTGTTTACCTCACCGAACTAAAACATTTAAAAACTTAACATAAACGATAAACCAAAGTTCAAGAGATCACAAAAGCCACAACTGAAAAAAGAAACTGAAAAGAGAAACACTCTCGAAGAACACATGATCTTCACGAGAAAGAAGCAATAGCTCAACGGTCGCCTTACCCCGAGTTCCGATAAACAATGGCCGCAACAGCGTCCTTTGACTCCTTGAGCAGCTTGATACTGTTCTTCAGCTTCTCCCTTTTGCACGCCACGGACGGAGACTCATCAAGCATCTTCTCAACTTCTCCTCCGCCCCTAGGATCCACCATTTCCGCCACTATCTCCTTCTGAAACTGACTGTTGACAAGATTCTTCACAGTGAACTGAAGGTAGAGTGCAATGTTATCCACAACCCGTCGCACGACGATGGTCCAGTAGGCTGTAATCCTCACATTCATGTCGAACGCTTGGCTAAGCAGCTGAGAGTTATACCCCCTCAGATGCGAAATCCCCACATCACCGTAGTTTGAATAATTGCTCTGTACATGACTGACGAAGCTTGCTTGATTAGCAATCTTCTGTGTGTATGCTGTCATGTACTCAGGGTTACATGTGTAGTCCGTCTGTTTCTCCATCTCAACGATCTCAACCACTCGGCTCACAGACTGTTCCTTGATCTTGGTTATTAGCGTTCGACCGGCTCGTTTGATGGAAGGTTGAATCTGGGGAAAGTTGTCAGAGTATTTGGTGATGACTGACGAGAGAACAACTTCAACGTAGTCCCATATCTCTCTGATGAACTCCACCGGCTTAGCGTGCATGCCATCAACACGCTGTGAAAGAATAGCTAAAAAGGCTGTTCTAGGGATGAAATTAGGCAGTCCGATGCATTTGCATTCTTCTAGGACTTTGATTTCATCAATCAAGAACTCGTTCGCCGCCTCCGGCTTTGCTTGGAGGTTGTCTGAGAATTTGCTCAACATATCAGCCAAGCGAGCAGTAGAGTGCATGCTTTGATCATCTGGATATTCAGAGAAGTCTCCTTGGATAAGAATTCTCAGGAGACACTCTTTGACATAACCAATGATATTCATGAACGTCATCAGAGCTTCCCCTGAAGATGTCATCACCATTGGTAGCTTCTTCAACTCAAACTCGCTTGTTTCCATCTTCTCGTTAATCTTTTGTACAATGACCGGCAAACAACGGCCAATCATCGTCGCCTGGATTTGAATTAACTTTTGAGCTAAAACAGGGATGCCAACAATGTCGTGGTCGATCATGCAAAGCAGCGGATGAGTCTTGAAAAGTAACTCTTCTTGCATCCTAGCTTCTTTGTAGGTTTCTTCCCCTACACGGTTCCTGACGCAGACGTAACCTAGTCCAATGTTCACATCGTCTGCCGTTACCTTCTGCAGGAGACCTTCAGGAGCCATGTCGGCCTTTGTGACGACAGCTAGAGTCCTTTCCCCTGTTTTGTCAACTTGCCTAGACATACGGATGGACTCACAAGTGGTGAAGTCTACCGTAGCTGAGAGAACGTTGAGAATGATGGATTCTTGTGGCTCGATGTACTTCATGATCATCCCGGAGATCTGTTCATAAATGTTTTCAGGCTGCCCGTTCACAGGAACCCGGGTTATTCCGGGGAGATCCACCATCGTCAGATCAGGAACACCATTTTTTTTTACATGGAGGGTCAGGGGAGTGTCTGAGACACCTTTACCAGATCCTGCAACATATATAGTTTAGATTATGAGAATCCATTTCTTTGTCTCAAACATGTTAAGACACAACTTACCAGCAATTGCCTCAGTTGCGGTGCAAATAGATTCTGCGATATGCTCCTCGTCAGTGTCAACTCTTTCGTCGCCGAACTCAAGCCAGATCTCAGGTTCAGGGCTAGGGCTTCTCTGTAGTCTCATAACAAGAGGAACCCTAGTGCAGATTCCTTGCCCACGAGGCAAACTGATTCCTGCCAATGATTCAAGAACACTGGACTTTCCAGAGGACTGGTCTCCAACTACGACAATGGTCGGAAGCTGGATCCCTTCTTTCATCACATTCAGGTTCCTCAGCCGATCCACTGTGTCAAGCAACGGCCTGATCCGATCATTGTAAGAAGACACAATGGGTGCTTCAGTTGGGACAATAGTAAGAGCGGCTTCCACATTGATGTCATAAACTTCTGGCATTTTACTTCCTCCCATTTTTACTTCAGATGATTAAAGAAACAAAAAGACTCAGAAAATAGTAAAAAGATAAAGACGGAGGAGAGATGTTTTCTAGTGGGTAAGACTATGGTTTGTGGTGACTTATATAGAGTGCCTTGTACTTTGGTACAAGCTTGAAATTAAGTTGTTTTTGCTGCAAGAGATAAATGAAAAAAAAAATTTGCTTGGATTCTCTCAATCTGGTATCTAACAGCTTTCACTGCGACTTTAGCGCCACATCAGGGATTCCTCTTTTCCAAAAGATTTTAAATTGAGTTTGTTAGGTAAATGATAAATTTTGAATATATATATATATAATCATTTTCGACCAAAAAAATATATATATATAATCATTATTTTATATCTTATTATTTCAAAAATCGGCATTATAAAACTCTAATTGGTAAATATGTCGAAGGAAAAAATTATGCTGAATTCTTTGTTCCTCAAAATTTATACCAGTTATGTTAAAATTTTAGTCAAATTATTGAAAGGAAGATCCCATTTTTTTCTTCAAAATTTCCCATGGAGAAATGAATTTATAAGAAAAAATTTCCTATGCAATTTTGAGAAGGAACAAATTGAACAAAAAATTCATATTCTTTTTATTTTTCAATTCCTCAAATGAAATTTCATTTTTTTATTTTTTTCATATTTTTCATTCTTCTAGTCGTCACCAACTGAAGTTATAGTGTTCACGGATTAAACTTAAACTGGTTTAAAGTAAAAGCAAGAAAATTTGTTTCATACTCGGTCACAAGTTAAGTTATTATTTATGATTTTAAATAGTCAAATCAAACATCAAATTATTTATATATGTAAAAAAACGTTCATCAAACTATGTACTTATTATTGTGTTAAAAGTTTTAAAACACTCATATATTAGAATAGTTTAGAAAATATATTTATATAAATATTGTTGTTTGACTAATATTTAATTATAAACTGTTTTATATCTTAGTTTTTTAACTTTATAATAAAAAAATATTGTTTTCAGATAGCAACACAATATGTATAAGAATTCTCTTAATTTTTAAACATATTTTCACAATTTTATCATATTAGTTTATAATTAATTATTTAATATAATATATAAAGTAAATATTATTAAAATGAAATGCGTGTTTTATTATATATAAAATTAATTACGGGTTTTTTAAAAATTAATAAATTACTGATTCAACTAAAATTTTTTAATAAATCATTGACTAAGCTAAAACCTAATAAAAACATGACAAATAAGCAAAATTAACTAAAATCATGGAAACCATGACAAATAAGCAAAATCAAAATAATTATATATATAATTACTTATTTTATAGTTATATTACTTAAATTAATAAATTATGGACTCAACTAAAAACTATTAATAAATTAATGACTTAGTTTAAACCTAATTAAAACATAACAAATAAACAAAATTACCTAAATTCATGGAAATCATGATAAATAAGCTAAATCACTTAATAAATAATAGTATAGATATACATAAGGTATATTATCCAGTTAGGCAACAAAAAGAAAAACTAAAGGTAATGCAAAATTTGCGACAAAAATAAGTAATTGACAACTGAGAATCTAAAAGATAAAATTTCATTATTTTTGTTTTTATTTATCATTTATCAGTAGGGTAAGTATGGTTTTTCTTTTAACATGTTTTAATGTAAATATATTTTTTCTACTAATATTTAAATAAGTTCCAATCATTAATTATTTGTGCTAGTAAGGAATCATTATTTTTTTATGTCAATTCCTAGTCCTGAAATACAATATAATATCTTAGTCTAACTTTTATACAATGTTGAATTTGTCACATGACGACATAAACCCCTTTAAAACTAAATGTCAGATATGCAATCCTAAATTCTAATATCCATTTAATAATTTAAACTTTAAAGTGTAAAAGTTATCCAAACTCAAAAGAAAAAATATATTTTATTTACATTTCTTAAGCTGCAAGTAAATGTTTTAAAATAGAATGACCCACTTCGAAAGCATATTAAAGTAAATAAAGCTTGTGTATTTTAATTGGTTAACTTTGCTTTAGTTGTGTACGGACTTTATTTTTCTTAGTTTTACACAACATTTTCATCTTTGTCAAACGGATTTCCATGGTATACTTTATATGGTATAGGATTTCCATGGCTCAATGATGTCAATATTTATCTCATCCCGAAAAAAGAGAAATCGAATGAAATATCCGAGTTTCAATCCATCAGTTTTTATAATGTGAACTACGAAATAATATCTAAAATCTTATGCCAAAGATTAAATAACTGATAATGGAATGATAACACATGAGATGTTTTATTTCGTACAAATTCCAACGAAAAACCTAGAAAAATGGAAATAAAGACAGACATAAGTAAAGTTTGAAGAATGGAAATAAGGACAGACATAAGTAAAGCTTATGATCATTTGGAATAGGAATTTATCAGTGCGGTCATGAAAACATGAGTTTTTCAGACTTATGGATTGAGTAGATAATACGGTGTGTAACGTCAGTGAAATACCATGTCCTTTTTAATGGCCAACCAAGAAGAAATACAACCATAGCCATGTTCGTTTCTTAACCGCAAGACACAGCGGCAGCAGCCAAAAATTAAACATGTTATCACGCCATCACACAACACCGATGAAGCACCGACAACTTGTTATCCAGTCGCAGCGGCAAGTAACTACAGTAAAAAGGGACGCTGAAATTTTTAGCGGCATTGCGTCTAGTTTTTTCTGTCTCCGGACATCCATTAGCTTCTACTTCAGCTTTAGATTCTATTATTCTGGTCACCGTCGCAGTACTTTTTCTTGCCGCAGCCGCTAAACGCAGCTGTTAAGAAACGAACATGGCTCATGAAGAGGATTGCGTCACGGAGATCATTTGTCTCCTTTCATTTTTATCCTATGCACAAAAGTGCTTATTAGCCTTCTAAATCATACGGAAAATCAAGGCAAGATAACGGGGATGTGCGTCTCACGAACTAGCCCTCTAGTATCACACCTTCTCTTTGCTAATGATAGCCTGTTTTTCTCTAAGACGGAGCCCCGTGAATGCGATGGTCATAAAAGCGTTTAAGACTTATGGGAAAATTTCAGGACAGTGTATTAACTTCGAAAAATCATCATTACTCTTTGGTAAGAAGACACCTGGACATGTGAAAGATGCTGTAAAAAATTCAATGGGAATTGCAAATGAAGGGGAGAGATCTTATCTTGTATTACAAAGGACATCAGTGGCTCAAAACGGAAATTATTCGCGTTCTTGAAAGAGCGATTGCAAAATCGGGTTAATGGTTGGAGATGATGATGGCTTTCAAGGGGAGGAAAAGAATTGCTGATAAAGTCTATTCTTCTGGTTTTACCTACGTACATAACTTATAACCAAAAATGCATTTTCTCGCAAAAACGGAAAAACACACTTTCCCGCCAAAACCGTAAGATGCAATTTTCCGCAAAAAAAAACATAAACACACATTTTCATAAAAACACATTTTTTGGCAAAACCAGTAAAATCATACTTTTCGACCAAACCCCAAAAAACGCATATTCCCGTCAAAACTCCAAAAATCATTTTCCGGCCAAAACCGCAAAAAGTATTTTCTCGCCAAAACCGGAAACAACGCATTTTCTCGCCAAAACCAAAAAACGCATTTTCTCGCCAAAACCGAAAAACACAATTTTCCCGCCAAAACCGGAAAATGAAATTTTCCGCCAAAACCGGAAAACTGAATTTTCTCGCTAAAACCGGAAAAACGCATTTTCCTGCCAAAACTGAAAAACACAATTTTACCGCCAAAACCGGAAAATTCGTCAAAACCAGAAAAACGCATTTTCCCGCCAAAACCGGAAAAACTCATTTTCCCGCCAAAACCGGAAAATGTATTTTCCCGCCAAAATCGGAAAAACTGTATTTTCCTGCCACAACCGAAAAAACTGTATTTTCCCGCCAAAACCAAAATAACTGTATTTTCCCGCCAAAACCAAAATAACGCATTTTCCCGCCAAAACCGGAAAAACGCATTTTCTCGCCAAAACCAGAAAATGTATTTTCTCGCTAAAACCAGAAAAATGTATTTTCCCGCAAAAACCGGAAAATGTATTTTCCCGCCAAAACCAAAAAAAATGTTTTCCACCCAAATCGAGAAAACAAACTTTTCCCGCCAAAATCGCAGAAAAAACATTTTCCGCCAAAACTTCAAAACACACTTTTTCCGTCCAAACCGCAAAAACGTATTTTTCCGCCAAACCCATAAACGTATTTTCCGCCAAAACCATAAAAATGCATTTTTCGCGAAAAACACATATTTCCTCAAAAATCGCAAAAATTTTTTTGGCCAGAACCGTAAAAATGCTATTTTTCCGCCGAAACGTAAAAATTATAGTTTAGTCATTTTATTAACAAGTCCACATGAATGCAGATGAAAGTTAAAAATGAAAAGCAAACGAACATAGTTGAATTCAGATGATTGATCTGGATGCATGGACGAAATAAAGAAACAAACAACATCCAGATGGAGCATCTCGATAAGACATCTAGATGGACCATCTGGATGCATCTTCCAGATGTACAAACGAACAGGGCCTAAAAACCACACTTTTCGAAAAAAACCGTGAAAACACATTTTCCCGTCAAAACAAAAAAAAACGCATTTTCCCGCCAAAACCCAAAAACACATATTCCCGCGAAAACTCCAAAAAGCATTTTCCGGCCAAAAACGCAAAAATCATTTTCTCGCCAAAACCGGAAAAGCCCAATTTTCCCGCCAAAAACAGAAAATACAATTTTCTCACCAAAACCGGAAAACACAATTTTTCCGCCAAAACCGGAAAACACAACTTTCCCACCAAAACCGGAAAATGCATTTTCCCGCCAAAACTGGAAAACAAATTTTTTCGCCAAAAACGAAAAAACGCATGTTCCCGCCAAAATCAGAAAAATGTATTTTCCCACGAAAACCGGAAAACATGTATTTTCCTGCCGAAACCGCAAAAATGTTTCTCCCGCCAAAATCGCGAAAACAAAAACTTTTTCCGCCAAAATCGCGAAAAAAACTTTTCCCACCAAAATCGTGAAAAGAACATTTCCCGTCAAAAACACTTTTCCTGCCAAAACCGCAAAACACACTTTTCCCGTCAAAACCGCAAAAAAGTATTTTTCCGCCAAACCCATAAAAACGTATTTCCCGGCAAAACCACAAAACTACACTTTTTCGCTAAAAACACATTTTTCCTCAAAAACCGCAAAATATAATTTCCGCCAAAACCGTAAAAATTCTATTTTTCGGCTGAAACGTAAAAATTATATTTTAGTCATTTTAATAACAAGTCCACCTAGATGCAAATGGAAGTTAAAAAATGAAAAGCAAACGAACATAGTTGCATTCAGATGATTCATCTGGATGCATGGACGAAATGAAAAAACGAACAACACCCAGATGGAACATCTGGATAAAACATCTAGATGGATCATCTGGATGCATCTTCCAGATGTACAAACGAACAGGGCCTATGCTGCTATCACTAGAAACCTGTTAGAATTTAGCTAGCGCCATTGTACAATTCTGGTAGAGTTTGAACCTACCTGAAAGAGGTATATATTGGAAAAATGAGAAAATCTATGTAAATCAAGAGGAGAGGAAGGGATAGGACTCAAGATGATCCTTGAATTCAATCTTGCTATATTAGGCAAACAGTCGAGGCGATTAGTGCAGTTTCTTGATTCCCTATTAGCGAAAGTTTTGCAGGGAAAATACTTCATATGTAGTTCGCCTTTGCCTCTAAACAAGGCTCATAATTCCTCATATGGGTGGACGAGTACAATGGTGGCGAAGCCATTAATATCGTTGGAAATTAGACAAAAAGTAAATTTTGAGAATGAAATCAGGATTTGGGAAGATGTTACCGGCGAGACCGGCTAGGCACATTGCAATGGTGGTTCACACAATGATGCCAGTAAGTGAACTATTAATAGGAAGTCCAAAAAGATGGAACACTGAAATCCTAGAAAACTATGTCAGTCCGAAAGATATCTCAATCATTGGCCATGATACCATCGAGATGAATATTGCTGAAGCTATAAAAGAGCGGTATGTACACGGTTAAATCATGCTACTGGACAGGAACAAACTTGCTTAACAACGAAACGATGGATGCACAAACAGAGTGTAAAAATAACTCCAAACCTTTGCTGAGTGTAAAAAAAACTCCAAACCTTTGCTTGGAAGATAAAATCTCCGCCGAAAATCAGACAAAATTGAACTGGTTAACGAAAAAGTTTGAGTATTAAAAAACTTGACAAAACCTTGTTAGAATTTTTTTATAAACAATTTTCTAATATTTATATATAGTTTTAAATGTATAATTTGAACTAGGCACATACAAGTAAACTGCCATTTATAAATTAAAAAGAAACTAATTATATCATTCTATTGATGAAAATTTACGAATAAACAAACACATATAAATTTTCCCTCGACAAAATTGTCTCGGATTCACAAGCAGCTTTTATTCCAGGTCGATTAATCAATGATAATGTTATGATTGCCCATGAGCTTATGCATTCTCTTAAATCAAGGAAACGAGTGTCCCAGACATATATGGCTGTTAAGACAGACATCACTAAAGCTTATGATCGTGTTGATTGGAATTTTCTCGAAAGTACCTTACGAGCATTTGGCTTTGCAGAAAAATGGATATCTTGGGTAATGGCTCTGGTCAGTACAGTTGAATATTCAGTGCTTATTAATGGTGTTCCTCAGGGACATATCATTCCACAGCGGGGGTTACGTCAAGGAGATCCATTATCTCTATATCTATATATTCTCTGTGCTGATATTTTGAGTCATCTAATTGATGTTCAAGTTTGGCGTAAGAAAATAAATGGTATTAAAATCGGACAAGGGACTCCATCTATTACTCATCTATTTTTTGTGGATGACTCTCTCTTTTTCTGCATTGCTAATCAAAAAAATTGCAAAGCTCTAAAAGAAGTGTTTGATATCTATGAAAATTGCTCCGGTCAAAAAATAAATCAAGACAAATCAGTAATAACTTTTGGTTCTAAGGTTCATGGTTCTAAACAAGACTCCTTGAAACACATCCTTGGAATCTCAAATCATGGTGGTGGTGGGAAGTATTTGGGTCTACCAGAACAGTTTGGATGGAAAAAAAAAGAAAGGTTTAGTACAGTTGTTCAACGTGTTAAACAGAGAACGTCTCATTGGAGTACTAAATTTCTTTCACCAGCTGGTAAAGAAGTTATGATCAAATCGGTTGCAACAACACAAGAGATAGATGCCATTTTAATGAGATTATGGTGGGGTAAAAATGATCTTAAAGGTCTACCATGGGTGGCTTGGAAAAAATTACAGTATACGAAGAAAGAAGGAGGGCTTGGATTCAAAGATTTACCCAAGTTTAATGACGCTTTGCTTGCCAAACAAGCATGGCGAATCTACTCAAAACCAAACTGTCTTTTTTCCAAACTTTATAAAGCCCGATATCTTAAAGGAAAACAACTTCTAGAAGGGAAAACATGTCGTAAGCAGTCATATGGATGGAAATCTTTGCTTGCTGGTATTGATGTTTTAAAGAAAGGATGTAGCTACATTGTGGGAAATGGCAAAGATATACGAGTTTTTCAAGATAACTGGTTACCTGTTATTCCACCTCGGCCTGCTTCTACAACAATGAATTGTGATTTATTCGTTAGTGATCTGATCACAACTTCACCGTACAAACATTGGAATCCGGTGGCACTACAGTCTTATTTATGCGATGAGGACCAACGTCTCGTAAGCCAGATATATTTAAGCCAAACAGAAAAAGAAGATAAGTTGATTTGGAGTCATACACGAGATGGAAACTATACGGTGTCTTCTGGGTATAAGGTTGCTAGGCATGCACCAGATTATTTGATTGAAGCCCCTCCAATTCCTTATGGTGATCCTATTCTAAAGGATAAGGTTTGGAAATTAAATATAATGCCTAAACTTAACCATTTTCTTTGGCGTATTCTATCAAAGGCTATTGGAACAACTACAAGACTAAATTCAAGAGGAATGAATTTAGATCCTATCTGCCAGAGATGTGGATTGGCAGAAGAGACAATCGACCATTTTTTTTTTCACGTGCCCCGATTCAATATGTATTTGGAGACTTTCAAATCTACCTTTTATGGGTCCATTATTAACAAATGATTCTATGGACAATAAAATAGGGTTTCTGCTGAATATTCAAGGCGTACAATCTCTTTCCCTTTATCAATGGTTATTACCTTTTTGGTTACTATGGCGTATATGAAAAAAGAGGAATTTTCTTCTCTTTAGGAAACAAATACTGCAACCAAATGTCACAGTGGACAATGCTTGCGCTGACGTAAGAGAATGGATATCTCATTTATGTTCATCATCTCCTACAGTAAGCAATACAAGTGCAGGTTCTTCTTTGCATGCCTTATCGTCATGGAAACGTCCAGATCAGGGTTTTCTAAAATGTAATTACGATGCTGCATATGATTTAAATTCGAACCAAGTTCGAGGTGCATGGATTATCCGGAACTGTTATGGTCATCCTTATATGTGGGGTTCGGCTAATTTGGGGTTCGCTAATTCCAGTTTAGTTGCAGAGACAATGGCTTTACTTGTGGCAATGCAGAATGCTTGGATAGGAGGATATAGTGATATGATTTTCGAAGGGGACTCAGAAATCTTGGTTACAACGATCAATGATCATCTAACAAATTCAACCATTCAGAATCTTCTTGAAGAAATTAATAGCTTGAAGAATAAGCTTTCTACAACAACATTTACTTTTGTCAAACGTAATGGAAATCAAGCCGCGCATGAAATTGTTCGCCATGGTCCAGCAAATTTTATTTTTGAAAATTGTAAAGTTTATCCACCTAAGTGGTTAACTCCAACTTTGTATTCAGATATTATGCTTTCATATTAATAAAATTTAAGTTCGTCGAAAAAAAAAACACATATAAATATGAATCAATTAATTTAAAAATACATTCATGAATAAAAAGGTCAAACAAAATTCAACTAATTCGGTCACACTTTTTTGCCATATAACCAAACCGAAATCCCGCTTGGACCCTTGCCCCCACCCCCCATAGCCTAAGAAGATTTGTCGGAAGGGTCCATGATCTGACCAGCAAACAAAACAGTTCCAATTGCGTCTTCTCTAATTAAGAACAAAAATGGATGATCTGCAACAAAATCTATCATCTCTGGAGGCTCCCTACATAAACCCCCATAACCGCCTACAAAATCTATCATCAGTTGAAGAAGCCCTCAGGAAGGAGAGGATCTCACTGGAGAATGAAGAACCGTCGATGAGAATCTCACTGGGACCAGAGGCCGCCAAATTGAGCGCGTTGTTTATCGACGCTGGTGAAAAAACGGAGTTAGAATGTTTGGCTTTGCTAGAGAAGAGGTCCTTCGAAACGACCATCGCTATGTCATTTTGGTTCTTAATGGCTTCATCGACATCAATGGTTGATTTGGATCGGAAGCTAGAGGGATTCATTGTGCAGTTTTCTTTCCTCTATTGTGTACTTCTTTGATGATAACTAATGTTATAGGGTTAACGTTATTTATAGATTACAGTAGTCAGTTGTATAATTTTCCTTCTTTTTTTTATCCTTTTTTCTTATTTTAGAGAGTTTATCTTCTTCTTTTTTAACTTTAAAATTTACTATGATAATTATTTTAAAATTTTTGTCACAAAAATAGTCTTCAATGAAGAAAATGACCAAAATAAATTTTATTAAAAAATAAAAATGTATTTTTACCTTTGGGTTAATTAATCTAGACTTACTAGAGTTAAGGGGTAGAGTTTTGGAAATAAAGTTTCAAATTAAAAAATTAAAAACTAAAATTAAAATTTTCAAAACAAAAAAGGAATATTGGTCATTTTCTTTCTTAATGGCTATTTTAGTGACAAAAACTTTAAAAGTACTATTTGAGAGAATTGCCCTATAATTTTTCTTTTTAAATTTCTTTGTTCAAAACTTTTCATTTTTAAAATAGTAAAAATTTTATTAATATATTAGCAGATAAATATTTACGTTTTAGTGGATTCTAGTATTTTATATGAAGACCTACATCTAACTGCATCACCTGAGCTGTCCTATGTAGATCCACGCCTGGCGAGATTTACTTGCACCATGTTGAAGATCCCTTGCAAGTCTTTCATCTGTAGTCTGCATAATTGTTTAATAATCTGCAATAAATTGCATAGTCTGGGGTTCGAACCCCATACCTAGGTGTAGAAGCCTTTAAACCTTAACCAGTAGGTTACGGTGTTTCCACATGTTACACAATAGTTATTATTAAATGATACATGCTTTGTTTGTTAATACATTATTTTGGAACAGATAACAACCAATGAATTCTTTTATAACATCTAAATTATTAAAATTGAAATACATTTTTTACTTAACTCTAAATTTTTCACAATAATTACAATCACATACCACTGAATTAATATTTTTTTTAATTTTTAGAATAAACTAATCAAAATCTATAATATAATAGTATATTTCTTTTTTCCTGAGGTGACACGTCGGTATTTTGGTGGATCTCACTTTTAAAAAGTGTTAAAAAAGTGACAAGCTTATAGTTCGAACTCGGGTTATTGAAATATAAACACCAATATTTATACAACTAAACTAAATGATACTTTGAACTTTGATGGCCGAAACTAATATATATTTACGAAGGTCGGAAACTTTTGCTTCTTCGGTTTTCTCTGTGGGTCGGGCCTACAAGTGTATTATGAGTTTCATTTTTAAATGAGGTTCATCACATTTTATGAAAAAAAACAACAATTATAGTTTTTCATATTGTAAATTGTCTTCCTTTAACACGAGTTAGAGTTCTTTTCATCATTGTCTCAGACAAGTCTGAGTTACAGAGTTGCGCCGTGTGTCTGTTCGTAATCTATTTTTCACCGGTGAACTCTTCATCCCCCCATCTTAAATCGCTTGATCTTAAATGTTCCGATTTGTAGCCTTCTGTAAACCCTATATATATGATTCTCATCTTTGATGAACCCAATCTGCATCTGCACAAAACTCATTGATTCCTCTTAGCTTTAACGATCTTCTAGAAAATGTCTCTCTGCCTCTCCAGTTCCTCAAACCGGCGTTCCCGGCATCCGTCACTCAACCTTCGAGTCTCTCTGTGTTGGTCGTAGTAGTCAGAGCATAGCCTCTAACCTCCTCGCTTATGGGATTCCCTGAACTTCAAGAAAGACAGTGAGTTTATGGGAATCACGGTTCTATTCCTTGATGAAAAGGTAAGTTAATCTTCGATGTATCACGCTTATTTAATATAATTGTTTTTAATTAATTTCCTGATTCTTTGTTAAATAATATTTTTTGCAGATTCCGTGATTCATGGGTTTATTCCCGTCGGACGTGCTAATCATTACATGCCATCTTTGAAAGCCGGTTCTATTGTGAAAGTCGATCGTTTTGAAGTTGCTAGGTGCTCAAGCATGTACAAGATAATTGATCATCCATTCCTCATTCGTTTTATCTCACCAACTAGTATTGATGAAGTCGTCACGGGTGCTCATGAGATCAATCTCCAATCATAATTAGACTGTTTGATAATTTTCAAGTGATTGCGAACACAAACCTAGAACTCCCAAGTATATTATCATATTGCATATGGGTTTATAATATGTTTTGTTATCATAACTGATATTTAAACTCGCAGATGTGGTTGGACAAATCTGTTCTGTCCAAGGCTCTGACCTTAGCAAAGAAACAACTCGAGTCGTTATTCGTCTCCTCATTGAACCGTAAGAAACAATCAACACACAATTCCCTTTATATTATTATCTATATTGTACTAACATCAATAATCAAAAATATTTTCTACCCAAATTTCGTGGTCGTCTATTTATCTCCCTTACTTATCAAACTAATTTTACAAAAACCTTTATTTTACTGCTTAAAAGAAACCACAACAACCCAAACAATCAAAACACCAAAAAACTAGAATTTCAAAAAAGACGAATCATTAATGATCACATTTATTTTTTGTCTAATCTTAGAAATAAACTTCAAAACAAATATACCAAACCAATCACCCCAACTAAAACTCAATGACACATACATCAAGTCAACTAAACAAATACAAACTACACGGCCAGCTATTTAACAATTTACAAACTTACTTTCGCAACGAAGAAGACGAAGACGACAACCAAAATCAGTGAAATTACCTAAACAAAAAAAGCAGAGTAAGTTATGAACTCTCATAAATACAACTAACAATAATTTTTGTTTACATATTACCCATCAAATAAAGAATAAACAAACACAACCACAACATGAGATACAAGAGAAAATGCCGACAAACACAAAGGCGGCAACAACATCTCCACCTGCTCACTCCTCTTGTCTTATAAAAATAGCTCATATGCCCAATGTCAACATGCCAATGCTATTGTCTTCTTATAACAAATATATAAATTCGTTTAAAACTCATTAAAGCCCAATTACTCAGAACTGTAACTCATTTTCTCATTTTATAGTTACTTCTACAAGTCTATTACAAGAAATTTCTGAGCTTGACCCGTGCTCCCGCTGATTGATTCTATAGGATTTAGATCGACAGCTATCAATATATAAGAATACAAAAACTAAAGATTATCGAAAACTGAAATTGATTGTAAAAAAAAACACAAGGTCCAAACCTTTATATACTAGCGTTATTCGTTAACGATCTGCAAACATCTTCTCAGTTTTTAGTGGGAAACATAAGATGTCAGTCTCTATGCTTAACGATGGCGGAGAGAAATAGAGAGATAGCTTGGATCTTTAGCTATGTTTCGAGATAGCTTGGATCTTTAGCTTTTTATTTACAAAAAAAAATAAAAAGTTTGTTTTTACTTGGTTAACATGAATCTGTTTGGTTTCTTCCTCAAGAAAAAAAAGTAACGGAAGCTTAATAGGCTTTTTATTAATCATATTTAATTATAGCCCAAATCACAATTT
Organism: Brassica rapa; assembly: GCF_000309985.2. Taxonomy (NCBI): domain Eukaryota; kingdom Viridiplantae; phylum Streptophyta; class Magnoliopsida; order Brassicales; family Brassicaceae; genus Brassica; species Brassica rapa. The sequence continues at coordinate 18,539,688 of NC_024795.2, read as the reverse complement.
TTAAAACGATCCAGCCCAAATCACAATTTCTTTTTTTTGTTGTTGCTGGTGATTATTATTTTGGGGATTTGCAAAAAATACTCAAAACTTGATTTGAATACAAAAATGTATCACAAATTCAATCAAATGCAAAACTAACCCAAAAACTTAGTGAAATTACATCAGCTCCCTTATGAACAAACAAAAACCATGTATTCAATTTTACCATTATAACCTTGCGTTAGAGAAAACTTCTTTGTAAGTCTTTTCTAAGATGACTTCTTTGTAAGTCTTCTCTAAGATGATTTTTTTGTAAGTCTTCTCATTTAGTAGATCTTAAAAATAATTTTATTGTTTTATAAAAAAATATTTTGATGGGTACAAAATTGAAATCATGTAATAATAAACATTTCTCAATGATGTAAATTTAATTCATCTGAAATTGAATTATTTTCAACATAGATGAGTGAATATATATTGGCTCATGAGTTATTGGTTTAGGGTTTGGTAACATATATTATAGCATTGTATGTATCTTTAGGGTTAGATTCTGAAATCTTACCTTCATTTTTTTTTCTTTTTCAAATTGACCCATATATGTTTAGTAACTATCTAATAACTTGATTTAAACATTTTCTAAGTTTTTTTTAAGTTTAAGAAAGTATTTTTTGCATAGTTGATTGGTTTTAGGGTCTGGAAGACTCACAAAAGATTTTAAAAGAAGTCTTCAAACACATCTCGCCTAAATTTTAGTAGAATTTATGGTTTCCGCCTAAATTTTGGAATAATTTAGGTTTTCCGCCTAAATTTTGGAATAATTTAGGTTTCCTGCTTAAATCAAAGTCTTTCATAAGTCTTCCAAGAATCTTCCATAAGTCTTCTAGGAGTCTTCCATAAGTCTCTCAGGAGTCTTCTATAAGTCTTCCAGAGAAATTCTTCTCATGGATTAGATCTTAAAAATAATTTACAATTTTTATAAAAAATATTTTCATGGGTTAAAATTTGAAATCATGTAATAATAAATATTTTTCAATGATGTAAATTTAGTTCATATGAAATTGAATTATTTTCAACATAGATGAGCGGATGTAGATTGGTTTAGGGTTTATCAACAAAAATTAATTAAGAATCTATATTATATCATAGATTACTGTGGCCTAAACTAAAATTATGGTTTAATATTTTTTTGTATAATTTTAATATTTTAGATCGATAAACATATTTTTCTAAAAATTCTAAGAATCATTATCGTGATGACACATGACATAGCTCACAATTTATCATGTTTCTTAAATAATATATAAAATATATGCATAGACGACCATTCAAACCAAAGTATGTAGATTATAACAAATACACAAAAAATTTCCAAGATCCTAACAAGTTCTATAATGACTAGACAAACATCAAAGACCATAGAAACATTACAATAGGACAAGAAAATTAACATATCAAGCTAATTCAAACGTTAAATGAAGAGCATAAGAAAATGTATAGTTGTTATTGATTCGTTTGGATAGATAAAATTTTCAAATTTTTTGTATTTCATTCTCATTTTTATTTTTTCAGATTATATTCGGTTTAGATCTTCGGATCTGAATATTCTTTCTACACCTTGGTACAAGTTAAATAATAACTCACATAGACACTATGATTACTAAAATATAAATATTAATCCGAACTAATGTGGGAAAAATGAATCCTTATTTATAAAATATGTCTCTCACACACACTACACGAAAACATGATATATCCTGACAAAATTCAGAGGGAAAAAATTTCGTTGGGAATTCTTTATCCGTCGGAAATGCAAACCCGTAAAGAATTGGGGATTTCGTCGGTAAAACCCGACGAAAATATGTTCCTTGGAAATTTGTGAGTTTATTTGTGGCCCAAATTATGTAGTGAAGTCATGTCCGAGATATTGTACTTGAGGTTATGCATTCACAGTTCAAAAGGAAGACTGTTTGAGGACAACTAATGATTCTGGTATTTCATCGTCATCTGACTACGATGTGTACTATAAGGCAATCTTCGCTAAATTTTAGAAATTCAGTTTCCGGAAATGATTGGCATGAGGCGCACTGTCCTTTATTGTGATTGGTACGACAATACTGTTGAGCATGAAGTGATCCTTGATTGGTACAACAACTCTGCCTTTTATCCACACATTAGGAAAAGAAATGATCCTTGATAGTTGTCACATGAAGCTATCCAAGAGGCCAAGTACAAAGAGTTTCTAATCCATTGCAGCCAAACTCTAGCAGCCACATAAGTCCAACTGATTATTTAGCAGCCGTTAAACTCGTTGTCGACTTAACCGGATTTGGACTAGGTGATGTTGTGCACTCAGAATCAGAAGCCGAGATTGGATGGTATGACAACAAATCAGAATCTTGTCCTTCTGATTATTTCTCAAATTCAGAGTAGATTGATTTAGGCTTCGAATGTTAACCATCATCCCGCCCCGCCCCGCAGTTAACAGTAACAAAAATCTCTACATATACTATATATTTATACATTTTTATAACTGTTAAAACTGCACCGCAGTTAAACCGCTTGTCCCGCACCGCTCAAACCGCAGTCACCATTCGGAGCCTTAATTGTTTTCATTTTTGTTTGTTTGAACTATGTAATCCATCATAACTTTTTTTAAGAAATTTTTTAATGTGTTTCATCTTATTATTACTAGGTAAGAAACCCGTGCGATATCGCACGAAACTCATTTTGTAAAAAATGAATATACCACATTTTATATAATTGTTTTGAAGAAATACATGTGTTACAAATAACTTACTACTTACATGCAGTTATATTTTTTATTAGTTAGTTGTAATAAAATTAAAAATATGTCAGTACCAATTAGTAAAGGCACACACATTAAAGTATCTATGCATTTTTAAGTTATTATAGTGAACTAATTTTATTAAAAACATATGCCACTTTGTATAATCTATACTTTTATAGAAATCATCTTATTTTGCTATCAAAGTATAATAAAATAAGGAGAAAAATACAGATCTTTTATTTTTTTCATGAATTTTAAAAATGTATAATATAAGTAAAATGAGAAAGAACCACAAACCATTTCAATAAAAAATATTCTAAATGAATAAGATACATAATTGCATATATCATATATAGTTTTACTGAAAATATTTTTGGAATACTTTATTAGTGACAATATTTATTTGTTTTACTGATTGTCATATCAACCGAATTAGAACTAAAGTTAAATGATCAAGTTTATACAATCTAAAAGTTGATATTATATCCATAAATAGCCATAGTCTTACCATTTCAGCTTTTTATTGTGTGTGAATTCCTCATATATTAACTTCTTTGAATCAGGTACGACCAACAAAAATGATAATAAACAACAAATATTCTGATTTTCACAAAGAATTCTAGCCCGGATACCGGAGAAAATCGTGTATATATTAAAGAAATAAAGCTGTGCCTACAGTGCATCAAAAAAGATATTCGCCTCAATCCTCCGATTAATATTATTTTTTTTTAGGTCCCAAATTAAATAATACTTTCCACTAGAGTTCGACTTGTTAACCTTTTAGATTCAACTTTACTTTTTCTATATGATAGAATTATATCATATTTACTTAATAAACTTATTTCTTTTATAATTTTACACTCTTGTATTTGGTGAAGATGATAGATTGTATTAAAAATAAGTTTTAATATAATTTTTTTAAACTTGTGTTAGGTTCCTAAAACCCTCCGCACGGTAAAAGAAAGAGTTATCCTTCCTCTTGCTGCCAATCTTCACATACTACGCGAGGGTAACCTTTCATGACAAGTTTCAAGCACCGCTGAATCTAAAAGTAACAACCAGATTATTTAATTTATTTGGTAACAACACAAATATATTTACGGACACATCGTTGGTTTCTTCATATCTTTTTTGGTAGTCTTATCTTGTAGAGGGACAAATGGCAAGATAATTAAATCCATCTTCTAAACACTCAAATCCCAAAAGCAGATATAAGCATTAAATACATAAGTACAACAAGCCTTCATTTTCTTTTTGCTATGGTTTTTGAGATTCTGTCACGTTCATCCTCTTTCCTGTTGTTGTTATAATGATGATATAGTTACACAGTAAGTAGGTTAGCGTCACAATTTATTTATTTATTTATTTGAAACCTTGTAAATATTGCAACGATGATTTTGAAACCTTGTAAATATTGAATTATCATCGAAACTTGGCTCACTTTCCACATGTTCTTCAAGTACAAGCTTCCCCACTTAAACTCATGCACAGACAAGTGTTGCACATGAGAATTATTTTACTGAATAAGGAGAATATATACTTAAGTTATTCGCAATTATCATATCAGTTTTCCAAAATGTCACGAACCAAATCATTCATAAAACAATGAAAATCGAGTAAACTGCAATACAAAAACTGGGAGAAAGAACCTAAATCAGAAAGGAAAGAGAGAAAAAGAAAGTTACAAGGGGTTCGTTCGTTGGCCAAATAATAAGACGCAATACACTCCATCTCTTTCCACACACTGCTAACCATTCAAAAAGAGATCTGATCACAAAGACATTCAAATAGCGACAAGCCCTGAAAATAAAAACTGCAGAAACAAATACGTATACTTAAAAAAGAGGACGATTAACAAAATTAAAGAGGCATAAATTAGTCAGACATACGACGAGCATGTAGAAAACAAATCTTTTCAAATTAGGGATATATTAAAACAAACAAATGGTTTATAAACAATTATGTCCGAATTTGTTCTGAGAATTGGATGTTAAAGGAAACCGGAGCGATAGAAAACGGGTGAGAGGACGTGATGAATGAACTCCAAAAAACTGCAAACCTGTACGGTCTATTCTATAAATAAGTTTGTGAAAAGAGACGACCCTTGGAGTTGGAGATGAAGACGGTTCTACAACTTGTCTAAGCGACGCCTTTGAGGAGCTGTGACACATCTTAAACAAAATTTTATACATTACATTATATATGCTGGAAAATTACCACCATTGGATATGATTTTTTTTCCTATTAAAAAGGTGACGTCAGCAGTTAGAAAAAAAAGGTTTGCTATCATAAGACACCTCTTTCTATATTTTAACAATTTAAAAAAAATAAATACAATGTTTAAAGAATAAAACACACAAAACATAACAAATAGAATCTAAAATTTATCTTTTGGATGTAAATTTACATTTTTATAACGAAAAGACACATTTAAGTTTTTTCACAATTTTTTTCAATAACTACATGTTGAAAAAAACACAACCTTTCAAAATTAATTAAAATTTTAATAAATGTGAAATGATGCGATTTTTCATCTTGAACATTGCATTAGTTATTATAGATTGTAAATATATATATCTATAAAAGTGTCTTTTCATATAAAGATGTGTCTTTTCATAAAAAAAAATATGAATAATCACAACTTTTCATAATTTAGGTAGTTATTTCAAATAGCACATTTTTAGTGGTAATATATAACCTTTTAAACAAAAAGTCAATTAGTCACTACAAGAAAACATCGGCATACTGAGGGAAAAAATCGTCGGTATGTCGTCGGAATAAAAAATAGGTACAAGAAACGCCAAACTAAATAAATGGACTTATTAATCTTTCAAAATAAAATAGATGTATTATCATAATCTCCCTGTTAGATTTATTATTCTTTTTGTTCTTTTTGTCTTCTAATAGTCATTAATAAAGAAAAAATTTTATTCCATTAAAATTTTATACAAAATTGATTGGAATCTGATCCACCAACAGGGAATTTTCGGGAAATGCAAAACGATGCAAGACTCTCTATAGATCTATATCTCTATTTGAATTATCCATCCATATGCAAGCAAGAGAGGAAAAAAACTTTGTTTTATTTTTCTAGTCGAATTTGAACTTCCCGAAAGCAAAAATTCACTTTTTATCTTGTTGATAAAGGTTTACTGAGTAGTAAACAAGAATATCGATAAAAAAATGATTCTAAAGAAAAATAAAATTTTCAGGGTTTTCGTTTAATTATGATAAACTAACTGTTTTATTTGATTTCATTTTTGTTCAAAGGAAAAAAAGCATGGAGCTGAAATAACTCACTCACAACACCTTTTAAAGGATTACGTGGTACAATTGCATCCAATTGTGAACCTTCAGGCACGGCTTTTTTCAATGTTTGTTCAATTACTCTTTTACCCGCAAATGCAATATAGGCATAGGGTTCGGCAATAATGATATCCCCCAACATACCAAAACTTGCTGTCACCCCACCGGTAGTAGGAGATGTAAGAATTGATATATAGAATAACTTTTTACTTGACTGATAATCACATAAAACCGAAGAAATTTTAGCCATTTGCATCAAACTTAAACTTCCTTCTTGCATTCGTGCTCCTCCGGAAGAACACACTAAAATAAGAGGTAAACATTGATTGGTAGCATACTCGATCAAACGAGTTATTTTTTCGCCTACTACGGATCCCATACTACCCCCCATAAACTGAAAATCCATAACCCCAAGAGCTACCGGAATACCGTTTAATTGACCTGTACCTGTTTGAATAGCGTCAGTCAACCCTGTCTTTTTTGAGCAGAGGCAATACGCTTTTTATAAGGTTCCTCCCTCGAATGAAATTTAATGGGATCCGCAGAGACCATGTCTTCATCCATAGGATTCCAAGTACCCGGATCAATCGAAAGCTCAATTCTCTCTGAACTGGTCATTTTCAAATAATGTCCACATTCTTCACAAACATTCATTTCGACTTTCTTATACATTAATCCATAACAATTGTCGCATTGAATCCACAATTGATTGTAGTTTTTAGTTATATCGAAAGCCTTAGAACTCATTAAATTATTACGATTACTATTAGTTCTTATCTTGTCATTTTTGCTTTCACGAATCTTTCCACTTCCACTTTCACTACAAATGAAATTATAAATGTAACTTTCATTGGAATTATTACTATCGCTTAAAAAGTGACTATTAATACAGATGTGAGAACGAAAATAAGAGTCAATACAACTATTAATGTGATTATTACAATTATATTTAGTATCCTTAATGTAAGGATCATAGTGCAGATCGTTGTCACCTTTAGATCTATTATTCAGATAACTAGAACTACAATAACTATAAAAAAAAATTTCTAGGCCACTCAAATCATTGTTAATCTCAAATTTTTTCTTTTTTATATCAAAATATATAGAATAACTATTTTTATTACTATCCCTAACAAAAAAGGTGTCATCCGATATGAAATTCCGAATGTCCTTGGAGTTAACTAAAAGATCAACATTATTGTAATAACTAGAACGCTCACCCCAACCATAAAAGTTTTTATCCATATCATATATAAACCGGTCTTTACTTATAGTAGTCTTTTCAATAGGAGCAAAACTATCCATTGCTTTACTTAGCTCGCCTCTGTATTCCAATTCTCCCTTAGAAAACATCAAATTGAACCACGATTTTTCCATAGAGCTTCTGGCCTCTATTTACATGAAAATAAAATAACAATAGATGAATAGTCATTCAATGAAAAAATTAAAAAATGCAAAAAAAAATTTGAATAGTTCATTTTCTATTCAGAGTAAGCAAAGCATGTCAATGCAATTGCTAATTGCTAAGATTATTAAGTAAAAGCAATTGAAATTAATAAATTTCAATTCTAAATGAAAATAAGGATTTTCTTATATTGTGTAAAATTCTCATTAAAAAAAGAAATATTTGTTCTTCGCTTATGAATATAACGATATGAAGAACTTTTTTAGTAAAATCTCGTATACTAATATAAAAAAAGGTTTTTATTCCAATACGGAATGAAAAGAAAAGGACAACATGCAGAATGGGTAGAAGAAGTGGGGATACTTGGTTCAAGCCCTGACACGAAACTTAAAAAAAGAATAAAAAAATCCTAAGAATCCATATTTCGTATAGAATTTCTTGTGGACACTACAATACAAAAGTGTAGTTGTGTTTAATCTTCTTTTTTTTTCAGATTTTGTATATCTAGATTAAGTATGTATCTATCAAAAACAGTATATACACTAGATAAACTCGGCTCAATCCTTTTAGTAAAAAAAAGATTGAGCTGAGTTTAATTGCAATTAAACTAATAAAACGGACGTGAATTACTAATCTAATTTCTAGTCTTGGCCATCTAATTTATCGATGGTTGGGAAGTTAAATGTGATCTCCTTCCATACTTCACAAGCAGCAGCTAGTTCAGGACTCCATTTCAAGCCTCACGGATAATTTCATTACCCTCGACTGCAAGATCACGTCCCTCATTACGAGCTTGTACACATGCTTCTAGAGCTACTCGGTTAGCTACGGCACCCGGTGCATTTCCCCAAGGGTGGCCTAAAGTTCCGCCACCAAATTGTAGTACGGAATCATCTCCAAAGATCTCGGTCAAAGCAGGCATATGCCAAACGTGAATACCCCCTGAAGCCACAGGTAGAACACCTGGTAGTGAGACCCAATCTTGAGTGAAAAAGATACCACGACTTCGGTCTTTTTCAACATAATCATCGCGCAGTAAATCAACAAAGCCCAAAGTTGACTCCCTGTCTCCTTCAAGTTTACCTACTACTGTACCCGCGTGATCCGAGGACACCAAGTTCGTCGGAAGGTTCCTCGGAATATACCGAGGGACGCCTTCCTCGGAATATTTCGATGGAATTCCGATGGTCCAATCCTCGGAAGTTTCGACGAAATATTCCTTGGAATGTTTATCGGGAAATTCCGAGGAACCTGGCCCTCGGAAAATTCCGAGGAACATCTTTCCCTCGGAAAATCACGAGGAACTTCTGTCCCTCGGAAAATTCCGAGGAACTTCCTTCCCTCGGAAAATTCTGAGGAACTTATGTCCCTCGGAAAATTCCGAAGAACTTCTTTCCCTCGGAATTTCGGAAAAAATTAATTTTAAAAAAAAATTATTTTTTTTTTAAAATTAAAATTTTTTAAATTTAAATTCGAAAATTTAAAATTAAAATTGAAAACCTAGTAGATAATATTCAAAGTTAAATAAAACATTCCGAGTTTTTGGTAAAAAAAAAAAAACTATGGGTCTTGAGTGTTCGGGAACACCTCGTTCGGGTACATCCCCCTCATCATCTCCATCATCTGCTCGTTCAGTCTCTTCTGTGTCTCATAGCCCGCCTGTTGAGCTGCCATCTGGGTCTCCAACGCAGATATCCGATCATCCTTGTCCTTCAACTGAGCCGTAAGAACTTCTGGATCAACATATGGCGGTGGTGCAGAAGAAGGAGCAGCCGACCGGGAGCGACGACCCAAACCGACCAAACGTCCCTTCTTCTTTGTAACCGACTGAAATATAAATAACCAAATTTAAATAATATAAATTGATGATAAAATAAAAATCAAGAAATAAATAAATTGAACTTAAAAAAAAAAAGAACTTACCGATTCAACGATTTCGTTGATTCGAACCCGGGACAAGTTGGTCGAAGCCGTCGAATCGGTTTGAAGCTGAGACACTTCATCATACACCTGAGTTTGGACCAGGTCGACCACGTCCCTCACAAGACCATCATCAATCTGGCCGGTCTTCTTGTTGGTATACGCCCTTTTCATTAGGGCGAGATCATCAACCGGCTCGCCCTCATTTTCTTCCGCCTTGAAAAAAAATAAATTAAACAAACATTAGAAATTTGAAGAAATGCACAAAAATAAAAATCTGAAATTTAAATAATTGAAGAAAAAGCGGTTGAACTTACCATGCGATCCTCCAGAGTGGCAATAGATTGAGCACCCAAGTTATGCTTGTAGATGCCCTTCCCTTTACGGTCGCTCCTGCGGTTGTTGGAGTTGGTAGAAGAAGTTTCTTTCGTCTCTTCCTTATCCCAATGCGCACACAACTCCTTCCAGACCGTGTCGTTCATCGACTTTGGGACCTTTTAATTTAAAAAAAAATAGTTTAATAATTTAAAAAATAGTTTAATAAATTAAAAATTGTTAATAAATTAAAAACTACCTTGTTTGCTTCCCACTTCTTCTTCCACTCGTACATCTGCTTCCCATAATTGTCCATAACTTTATGGACAAAATGGTGATAGATAGAGAGCGTATCATCGGAATTCCAGTTGAATTCTTGCTGAAATAGTTTAAAAATAGTTTTTAAGCACAAACATATAAATAGTTTAATAATTACAAAAAAAGGTTTTAATAAATAAAAAATAGTTTAATAATTAAAAAAATAGTTTTAATAATATTTAAAATATTTAATAAATATAGAAAATAGTTTAATAATTACAAAAAAAAGTTTTAATAAATAAAAAATATATGTAAAAAATTTGAATACTTACCGCAAACTGACGAAACCACAGATGCTGCTTCTCGAGAGGGAAGTCAGTGAAAGTCGGATGTCCCTTGTCGAGGGCCGAGTACATCATACGGTTGATCCATGCGCTGATCCCGTTCCCGGATCGGTTGAACCTAATAAAAAGAACAAATTATTAATAATGAATCAAATTTTAAGGAAAAAAATAAAAGTTTAATTACCATGTTTGACCATGTCCATGTGGATACTCAGTGAGATAGGGAAGATGGTCACGACCGGGCTGTAGAACCAACTGCGCAACACTCATCACTCCCGGAGGACCCGGAGGAGCAGGAGCGGGTGCAGCAGCGGGAATGGGAGCAGCAGGAGCAGGTAATGGAGAGGGAGATGTATGGTAGGAGCTGTGGGGCGAAACGGAATCTTGAACATGGCTGGACGAACCCCGAGACTGGCTCCCCATACCACCCCGGCTACGACGCTGGCGAGGCCGGGTCTGATCATCATTAGATCTGTAAATTAAAAAAAACATATTTAAAAACTAGTTCTAATAATTTTAATTAAAAAAAAACAGTTTAAATAAAAAATAGTTAAAAAAAAAGTTTTTAATCAAAAAAATATAAATAGTTTAATAATTAACAAAAAAAGTTTTAATAAATAAAAAATAGTTTAAAAATTAAAAAAATAGTTTTAATAAATCCCAAAAACAGTTTAATAACAAAAAATAGTTTTAAAAATATTTAAAATGTTTAATAATTACAAAAATAGTTTTAATAATATTAAAAATGTTTAATAAATATAGAAATTTATATTTTATATATAAAATACTTAAAACGTTTTATAACCACAAAAAATGATTTTAAATATTATATATATGATTTTTAATCACAAAAAAAGTTTTATAGAATTTAAAAATAAATAATAAATATATAAATGATTTTAAAATGCAAAAAATAGATTTTATATACAAAAAACGTTTTCAATATATATATATATATATATATAATTACAGATTCGATTTTTATAACCACAAAATTAATAAAAACCAAAAAAAAATCCAAATCAAGTGAAATACATAATCAAACTCGATTTTACACAATCCTACCATTCAACCTAACAAAAATCTATAAATCTCATTCCAAAATCATCAAATCTACTTAAAAACCATACAAATCTACCCTAAGAGAGTGGGATAAGGTTCATACATGATTATGGGGGAGGATTAGGGCAGATTCGCCGGAAATCGCGAGAGAGAAGGGTGGAGTCGCCGGAAATCGCGAGAGGGAGAGAGAGTTCGGCGCGGAGAGGAAGAGAGAAATGGGGAAGAAGATCTGGTTCGACCTAATAAAATGACACGTCCGACGGAAACTATCCGTCGGAATTTCGTCGGAAATATTTTACATTTCCGTCAGAATTTCCTCGGAAATCATTAATTCAATTTTCGCGAAATATTTGGCGGCTTGGTTTACCCGGTTAAATGAAAATATTCCGAGGAACCAGGTTTCCTCGGAATACCCTCGGTAATTACCGAGGAAATTCTGAGGAACCAGGGTTTAGGGTTACAAAACATCGATTATTTTCGCCGTATTTCATTTCTTATACAATTATAATGCATACCATTGAGGATTCTTTGTATAGATGATCATAAACCATGAAATAACAAAATAACAAAAATAATTGTAAGTATTTCCTTTACCGTTTATTAAAGTGTATAAGTGTTTCTCTTATGTTGTGTGGTTTTCGTTCATGCAATCGTAAAAGTGTTTGTTATTGGGTAAAACACCAAAGTTTGACTTCATAATCTGGTTAAGACACTTAATGAAGGTTATATACGTGTTATCAAATCCGTAAGACGTTGTTTTCGGTTTAAAACCCCTAGTTCCTCGGAATTTCCTCGGAATTTTTCGAGGGAATTCCGAGGAAAACCCTATCTTCGTCGGAATTTCCTCGGAAAATTCCGAGGAAATTCCGTGGAAAAGGAATGTATAATCAAATCCCTAAATCGACAAGATCTATTCCGAGGAAATTCCGAGGAAAACCTATCTGCCCTCGGAATTTCCTCGGTATTTATATTTTTAAAAAAAAAAAAGGTCGACGCTAGTCTGTTTCCGAGTCGTCATCACCAGATAAATCTGAATGTGGATCTTGGTGAAACTCTCCAATCACTTATTCATCCTCTACGTGAACGGCGACTTCCTCTCCGAAGTCGGTTAAATCGACTACAAGGCCAACTCCACCTAAATCTTCTGCTGCACTTAAGTTGCCGGATGTGCTTGGTTGCAGTGGGTCTTCCAGCTCAGAACTTCTCTGAACTCGGCCTCTCGGGTTGAGTCTTGTAACAGTAACCCATGGATCATCTCTGTTCCTTACACGGGGGTACTTGATATAACAAACCTGATCGGCCTGAGAAGCAAGAATGAAAGGATCATAATATTGCAGCTTCCGTCTCGAATTTACTGATGTGACACCAAATGCATCTGTTTTCACACCTCGATCTGGAGTGTTGTCGTGCCAATCACAATAGAAAACAGTACAGCGCAATCCAACCATGCCCAAATACTTGATTTCCAAAATCTCATGTATGTGTCCGTAGTATACATCATCTCCTGATGCAGAACAAACGCCAGCATCATAAGTCGTACTCGAACGTCTCCTCTTCTGAGTTGTGAATGCATATCCTCGAGTACAAAATCTCGGATATGACTTCACAACAAAGTTTGGTCCAACGACCATCTCGCGTATCCAATCGTCAAATATTTCACCTCTGGCCAAACCAGCACTCACATAAGTAAACATCCATCCACCAAATTCTCTCTGCTTCATTTCTTCTAGTTCGTCCTCTGTGGCGTATCTATATTCGAACTGCTTTTCTGCCATGAAAATCCTCTCATATTGAAGAACATCTTCGCAGTTGGTGAGTAAATATGTTTGCAAATGACTGCGCTCCTGATCAGTAAGCCGACGGTCCTTTGGTTTTCCGCTATGTCGTCCAACGTCTGTGAAAATGTCTGGAACCTTCCAATGATATGTTGCCCGTTCGCCTCTATCATCATGCCGAGCAGGTCTTCTGTTTTTGGTCTGAACTTCTGCTGGAAAGTAGTACTCGGCAAAGTTTGAAGTTTCTTCATTGATCATCTGTGCGACTATAGAACCTTCCACCCTACTTAAATTATTCACCATCTTCTTCAAATGGAACATATACCGCTCATACAGATACATCCATCTATACTGCACATGACCACCAAGTTCCAATTCTCTTACCAGGTGAATAACAAGATGCTCCATAACATCAAAAAATGAGGGAGGAAAATCTTCTCAAGGTTGCACTGAATCACGGCTATGTTAGTCTTCAAATTTTCAATACCTTCAAGAGCCACTGATCTCGTGCATAAATCGCGGAAGAAACCACTTATCCCTGCAATTGCTTCATGAACATTTCGTGGTAATAGTTCCTTGAAGGCAAACGGAAGGAGGCTCTGCATCATTACATGGCAATCGTGGCTTTTCAAGCCAGTAAACTTTCCTTCCTTTCTGTCGATACAGTTACGCAAATTAGATGCGTAACCGTCTGGAAATTCCACATCGTTTGAAATCCAATCAAAGAACGCATCATTTCCCGCTGCATCAAGTCGGTATATGGGAAAAGGAGCCCTACCATTCTCATCAACATGAAGTTCTGAACGAGCACATATATCGACTAAATCCAGTCTTGACTTCAAATTATCCTTTGTTTTACCTTGAACATTAAGGATCGCGTTCATGAGATTGTCAAAAAAGTTCTTCTCAATATGCATGACATCTAAATTATGCCTTAGTAGATGATCCTCCCAGTATGGCAGATCCCAGAAAATACTTTTTTTGTGCCAGTTATGTAGGTCTCCAACACCATCTACCGGAAAACGCTCATGTCCACCGACGTCTGGCGTCCTTTCTGCACCAAAATCTCTAAGTTGTGTCTTCAAATCTTTCCCACGAATTTCCGGAGGTGGACTGTCAAACACCCTCTTGTTCTTCGTAAAGAAATTCCTACTTCTACGATATGGATGATCTGGTGGTAGAAATCTCCTGTGACAGTCAAACCAACATGTTTTCCTTTCGTGTTTTAGTTGGAAAGCATCAGTGTTATCTTGACAATATGGACATGATAGCCTTCCATGCGTTGTCCATCCAGATAACATACCATATGCTGGAAAATCACTTATTGTCCACATTAGTACTGCCCGCATTTGAAAGTTTTCTTTATACTAAACATCGTATGTTTCAGCACCTTGAGCCCATAGTTGTTGCAACTCATATATTAGTGGCTGAAGAAACACATCAAGTGATCTCTTAGGATGCTCTGGTCCGGGAACGAGAATCGAGAGAAACAAAAACTCTCGTCGCAAGCACAAGTTTGGGGGTAGGTTGTATGGTGTAAGAATGACTGGCCATAGAGAATACTGTCTTCCACTCTTGCCAAACGGGCTGAAACCATCAGTACATAATCCAAGGTAGACATTTCTTCTCTCATACGCAAAGTCGGGATACTTTGATTGGAAATGCTTCCACGCTTTTGCATCTGAAGGATGTCTGATCTCACCATCTGTTGAGTGCTCCGCATGCCATCTCATTGGTTGCGCTGTGCGTTCAGACATATACAACCTCTGCAACCTTTCCGTCAAAGGCAAATAGCACATTCTTTTATATGGCACTGGAACTCTTCCACTCGTATCTTTATAACGAGGCTTCCCACAAAATTTGCATGAAACCCGCTGTTCATCTGCCCTCCAATAAATTATGCAGTTGTCTCTGCATACATCTATTACCTGATACGATAAACCAAGACCAGCTACGAGTTGCTGAACCTCGTGGTATGAGCCAGGAGCTACATTATCTTCGGGTAGAATACCTTTTACATAATCAGCAATTGCATCCACACATTCTTCAGCCAAATTATAATCCGTCTTAATGCCCATCAATCTTGTAGCAGATGATAAAGCTGAATGACCATCTCTGCAACCTTCGTACAATGGTTGCTTTCCAGCATCCAACATATCATAAAATCTCCTAGCTTCGGCATTGGGTAAATCTTCCCCTCTAAAATGATCATTTACCATCTGCTCAGTACCTACACCATAATCTACATCCGTTCTAATTGGTTCTTCTAATCTAACCGCTGGCTGAGGTTCGCTAGTACTACCATGTTTATAATCAGTTTCCCCATGATGATACCAAATTTTGTAACTTCGTGCAAACCCACTCAAATATAGATGAGTCCAAACATCCCACTCTTTAATAACCTTTTTATTTTTACAATTAGAGCAAGGACATCTTAACATACATGTTTTTGCTTCCGGTTGTCGGTGAACTAACCCCATGAATTCGGTTATACCTCGTTGGTATTCTTCCGTAAGCAATCTCGTGTTCGGATCCAAATGAGGTCGATCGATCCAAGAACGAAAATAATTTGAAGAAGACATGTTTTTTTATGAATCAAATTCGTGTGTAAAGAGAGTGAGAGGGAGGATGAAGATATGGAGTGAATGAAGAGGAAGATGGGTGCTTGTATTTATAGTTGAAATCCTGCCGACAGACCGAGGAATTTCCGACGGAATTCCGATGCCAACGGCTAGTTCGTCGGAATTTCCTCGGAATTTTTAAAATCCCCCAACGGCTCTCCAACGGCTCTCTAACGTCTATAATATTTCCTCGGAATTCATCGGGTTTTTTCGAGGAATACAATTTTCCTCGGTATTCCATAAGAGTATTCCGACGGAATGATATTTCCTCGAAATTTCGTCGGTATATTCCGAGGAAATTCCGAGGAAACCAAATTTTGTGTTTCCTCGGAATATCCTCGGAAATTCCTCGGGATTTTTTGAGAATTTCATTTTCCGTCGGAACGTCCGTCAGAATACCGGTGTTTTCTTGTAGTGAGTATACATTTTTATGATGAAAAGATACGACATAACATTTATTCACAAATTTTTACAACAGTTTTATATTGAAGATATATAACCTTTAATCAAAAGACATCTTAATGAACAAACACAACTTTTAACAAAAATTGAAATTTCTATAAAATTATACAACCTTTAGAATTAATTGGGATTGCTATTATTATTTGATTGTGTTTTGGCAAATAAATCAGCCAAACAACATATACACGTTTACAGACAGAAAGCAAGTTATTACACTCTCCGGTTTCACACTTGCAAACCTTCTTTACAGGATGTTACCGTCTCACAGTCATGTGTGTCATAGAAAACACACAACTGGTACGAATCTGCCTTTTTTGATATTTCAATTTTACATCGAGATTTTCTACTCTTCCATTTTATTTAAAACCCCAAAAACATTTCCACATTTTTCTTCACATTACAATAAAAATTTACTCAACCCAAAGGCTTATAAATCTGGGTTCCAACACAACAACACATTTGAGTTTTTGGATCACAGTCTCCATCTCTGAACCGTTCCTCTCGACAGTCATGATAGCATTCATAAGTGTGATAAGTTGCACTACATTGCAATGCAATGTCCAGATATTGCTGGCTTCATAACTACACATATACATCTCCATGTTAATATATATATGTATCCAACTAACTTTTTTATTCTTTTTTGAATAAAATGTATACACACAAATATTAATAGCTTAACACAATACATATCTTTTGCAAAAATGTTCAATTATTGTCTTTATGAATAATAATAAAAATAGCAAATTATTATTATATATCCTGATACGATTTTTATTTATTTATTGAAAGCATATGTAAATATGATATAGTCAAAATTATTTTTGGGAGTTTATGGAAATATAGTATACATAGTTAACAATTTGTTCGTTACCAAATTACTTCTTATACTTAACAGTTTTATCATTTAATGGGAGCGTACAGAATTATAGTGTACACAGTCCAGATTAGTTGTATGTTTCCATTTCTGGATGATACAGTCAATGTTTTATAATTATATGTTGGAACCTAATGGAAATATAAAGATACAGTAAAAATCTGTTTGTTAGCAATGTTTTTAAAACCGATCTAGAATTGAACCGGATAGTTATTGGAATGACGGTTCAATATCGTTCGACAAGGTCAAACCTGCATCACAAATTATATATGTATATTAATTTTAATACATAAATCCAAAATAAATTATAATAAATATGATATATGAATACATATCAAATATAAAACATTAAAATGATAACTTGTTTTTCCTTTATCAAATTCATGGATTTTTTTCATAATTTTAATTATTTTGTTCGGTTCAATAAATTTAAAACGCAAGCCGACTATGTGACTGATTCATGGTCAAACTTAGGGGTGGACACTTTACCCGATACCTGAAGTGGTACCCGAACCTGAAGAATCCTAAAATAGGAAGATCACTTTAGCTGGGTGTTGAATATGATCCAAGACGGCAAACGACACTTCTGGAACTGAGATGGATTGAAAAGATCGTCAAGAGATGCGGAATAACTCTTGATATACCCACGATCTAAGGCTAACCACCAAAGAAAGAATGAATGTGTTGGCTAACCACCAAACAACACAAAAAGATGAATTGGCTGACCACCAAATCAACAAGCCGGTTCACACCAATGAACTAGATAAAGAATTCTCTTTATCACTCAGAGAAGAACCGAAATAAACAACCAAAACTGAACTGATTTTATTCATCAAAGAGATTACATATTTATAGTGTTTTGTAGTCAAAGACAATTAAAGAAAATATGGGAAAACAATGCATAGAAAATATAAATTTGACTAGATCTAGTCAAGGCACGGAAAATGAAGAAGACTAGATCTGGTCAAGGCACGGAAAATGGAGAAGACCAGTCAAGATGTCCAGATTCATCCAAACCAGATGGATGCACGCGGTAAAGGTAAGGACGCTTATGGGACTGTCCGGATGGTCCGCGGGATGAGAATGCATGTCCGTCTTTGGTTTCTTCACCACCCAAGCTAAGTCTGGCTCGATCCAAGTCTGGCTCGATCCAAGTCAAGTCTGGTATGATTCTTGTCAAGTCTGGCATGATCTTTCTCAAGTCTGGCATGATCTTTCTCAAGTCTGGCATGATCCTTCTCAAGTCTGGCATGATCCAAGTCAAGTCTTGTACGGTGAAAAACATGAACCTCGGTTGAAATGTTCAGAACGCCCTGAACTCCATGCTGAGCTGGTTCCATGTAATGATCCATGGACTGCGGCACATCATTCCCTTCCTCTTCAAAAAGATTTGTCCTCAAATCTGAAACATTAAAAGGAAAAAGATTATAAGCAAAAGAACCATAATCAGAACGTTGTTTACCTTGAGTTCGATCCGGTTGGTGAATGGAAGAAGATCCTTCTTGATGACCATAGTTTTGCTCTCCACCTGACCCTTCCTTCGGTTCATGTGCATAATCATCGAAAATTGGTAAAAGGTCTTCCTTTTCTGGCTCGGTTTCAATTTTCTCCAAAGTCACCAACGATTTATGTTTTTGGCACTTGTTGGCATAATGACCGACCCTATGGCATTTGAAGCACCTGATAGAAAGAGCATTGCTTGTGGTTTTCCCAGCCTTGCTTTTATCAGAAGACAACACTTAGTTTTAAAATCAGAATTTGAAAGAGAAGAAGAACTACTTTGTTGTTTTGGTGCAGAAGAAGTGTTGTTGTTTCCCTTCTTTTTGAGTTGCCGGACAACATGAATCGCCTTATGCAACATCTTTTCCAAGCTCGCATAAGTCTGAAGCTCGTTCTGATCAGGCACATCACGGTTGCTTCTCTTGGCTTTGGTGAAGGGACGATCACCACTTCTGACCCTCTTCTCATCATCATCGAACATGTTTTGCCTTTTTCTTTGGTTTCTTTTGTTTCTGCACAAAATCAAACCCATTAGCAGCAAACTATTTCTTATTTCTAAAAATCATTTGCTCTTTTTCTAACACGGTTTTAAAAGGAAAGTAAATGTCTTGTTGTGGTTTTGATTTCTTGAGAAGTCCAAACATCCTGAAACACTTAACAAAAGAGTTAGCAAATAAAAATCCTCACACTCTCAAAGTGTTTAGCTCACGATTTTTAGGTGATCACTCAGAGTTCTTTCCACTATTTCAAAGGATGATAGGCAGTTAAAATTCAGCGATCAAAACCCAAAACAAACTTTTATGGGAAAAATAAAAGAGAAAGAAAGATGAAGAGATTTTTGATATGGATCCGCCTTAATTGTCCTAAGGCTGGGTTTCTCTTCAGCCAGCAGGGTTTCTCTTCCACCACTCCCCCTGGATTTCTCTTCAGAAGTGGTTCAAACCAAAACTTTTTTTTTGTTTTTTTTTAAATGTTTTTTATTATTATTTTTTTTTAATAATAGGCGATCACAAGGGAGTAAAGGAACAGCCCAGATCCAAAAAATAAGAAAAGAAAAACGTGGAGAGATGAGAAGATGAAAGATAAAAGAAAACAAACCAGCCAAAGTGGCTCTGAATCCAACTGAAGAACCCTAAGATAGGAAGATCACTTTAGGTGGGTGTTGGATATGATCTGAGAAGGCAAACGACACTTCTGGAACAGAGATGGATTGAAAGGATCGTCAAGAGATGCAGAATGACTCTTGATATACCCACGATCTAAGGCTAACCACCAAAGAAAGAATGAATGTGTTGGCTAACCACCAAACAACACACAAAGATGAATTGGCTGACCACCAAATCAACAAGCCGGTTCACACCAATGAACTAGCTAAAGAACTCTCTCTCTCACTCAGAGAAGAAACGAAATAAACAACCAAAACTGAACTGATTTTATTCATCAAAAAGATTACATATTTATAGTGTTTTGTAGTCGAAGACAATTAAAGAAAATGTGGGAAAACAATGCATAGAAAATATAAATTTGACTAGATCTAGTCAAGGCACGAAAAATGGAGAAGACTAGATCTGGTCAAGGCACAGAAAATGGAGAAGACCAGTCAAGATGTCTAGATTCATCCGAACCAGATGGATGCACGGGGTAAAGGTAAGGACGCTTGCGGGACTGTCCGGATGGTCCGCCGGATGAGAATGCATGTCCATCTTTGGTTTCTTCACCACCCAAGCTAAGTCTGGCTCGATCCAAGTCAAGTCTGGCATGATTCTTGTTAAGTCTGACATGATCTTTCTCAAGTCTGGCATGATCCTTCTCAAGTCTGGCATGATCCAAGTCAAGTCTGGTACGGTGAAAAACATGAACCTCGGTTAAAATGTTCAGAACGTCCTGAACTCCATGCTGAGCTGGTTCCATGTAATGATGCATGGACTGCGGCACATCAGAACCCGATCCAAAAAACCCGAACCAAAATTCGAACCGAAGTAGCAAAATACCCGAACGGGTATTGAATAAGGAGAGATTGGATACCCGAACCCGAACGGATAATACCCGAACCCGAATGGATATCCGAAGATAACCGAACATATGTATAATTAACCTTACATTTCTAGTTTACATCTCTCATTTTATATAAAATATTTATATTGATACTACACATACCTTAAGTTCATATGATAAAAATACAATTACGAAAAAATGATTTTTTACTCACTTAAAATGCATGTCAAGTTTTTTATTTCAAAAATTAACAAAAAATTGCATCCAAATTTTTTAAAAAAATAACTAAATTAATGCATTTTTAGTTTTAAAATATTATGTCCAAATCTATTAATCATTCAATCTATTAAAAATAAAAAATTAGTTAACTGAAAGTTATATTTTTAAATACAAGAACTTGAGAAATGAAAATTTTAATTTTTTTTTTCAAAATCTAAATATCCGAACCCGATCCGAAATAACCGAATCCAAACTAAAAATACCCGAACCCGACCCGAAGTACAGAAATATCCGAACGGGTTCTACACCTCTATTCCGAAATACCCGAAAATCCGAAATACCCGACCCAAACCCGAACGGGTACCCGAACTCCCACCCCTAGTCAAACCTGATCCAATCATCAGAATCGGTCCGGTTTTAAAAACACTCCATGTTAGAGTAATAATAATGGGAATATTTCATCCACTATTTGACAATGTTTAATCTGAAGAGTATGAGTGATATCACTCAAATTACCCTACGATCAACTTTACACTTTTAAATAAGAGGTTTAATTGTAGTAATTAGGGATCGAATCCACATGGAGCGTGTCGACACAATAAACACAATAATGTCATTTAAACTAGGAAAATAATAATAAAGCAATAAATAAAGAAAAGCAGTTGAATGGTTTGTTGGTTGTAAGAATTAAGAGAAAATAGCTAGATTTAGGGTTTCAAGTATTTACAATGTTAATAGATGCTTAGGGTGCGTGAATAACTGTCCTATAACTGGAGTTTTAATGGAAAGGTATCCAGCTCTCGCTATAAGTCTAATCAGATAATTAAGTCATATGCTTTTTTTTTATTTACTGCTCCAGCTCTTACATGTAAATAAGGATCGGGTGTCAATCAATACTATTAACTAGGTACCGATCGATTCTTCCTTAGTCGAGCGTTATCGTACTGATCGATATTATTCACTGGCTTCCTAGACCAGATTTCCAATGTATCTAAAAACCTACCTCAGCAGAATTAACTTGGGGTATGATCCTACGTTTGTAGTTCTCAACAATTATCTATTGTTGTCCATATGGATGTAGAGCTAGCAGTCTGGTTTGCAGAGTCTAAATGATTTTGTTTATGTTGCTGACAGAAAAAAAAACTACTTCATGTACTGAGATTTCTGACTAACGCTGACACACTCTTCAATGTACTGAAGTCCCACTTGATCTACACAATTATTTAAAAGTGAAAAATAATAAAATGCAAGAAATCACGAGTTTCGGATCCGAAACCATAGAAATTAGAAGCCAAATTTTACCAAAATGATAATAAACCAATATATCAACTATCTCCAATGGCGAAATCAGATTCCTTGGACTCCTTCAAAAGATTGATACTGGTTTTAAGCAGTGGCGGATCTAGAAAGTTTTTGAATCGGGGGCACATGCACATATTAATATTTTTTTTAAATGATACACATAACAAAAGTTAACTATAAATATTTTAGCTCTTAGTATTGCACAAAATATATTCTGACTTCTTAAAAGTGTTTTAGATTTATCAACTTATTTTTATTGTGACATTTGATTTTTTATAATTCCTTTAATCATTCCAATAACGAAAACAATCATTTCAATGAGTATAACTAGATTATCTAGTATAAATTAAATATATGGAATTTATATTTAGCGGCATGATGAAAGAGGTTGTTAAACATAAATAAAAAAGAAAATACATGGGGTTTTTAAAGGAAAGTAAGTCGCTGAAAAACACAATAACATATGGCAAACGTCTCTTTAGATTATTCGACCATATATGGGACCCAGCAGGAGGCTAAAATAAAAGAGCAGATTAGATTAAAGGAAAAAAATAATAGAATAGAGGCTTCGAACCACGGATAGTTGAATGATGACAGGGAAGTGAAGCCACTGAACTAGTTAAAGCTATTACGTTCCAAATAATACTGAACAATATATATTTAGTCGGGGGCACGTGCCCCCGTACCTGACAAGGTGCATCCGCCCCTGGTTTTAAGCTTCTCTTTCATCCACGCTGCCAACCAGCGGTTGATACTTTTTTTTTTACTGAGGCAAGATGTTACGTTATTAATCTCACATTTCAATCCATGACCATATCACTGTAAGGTTTTAAGTGGAATTAATTATAAAACAACTGTAAGAGCAACACAACATAATTGAGGAACGGCCACTAATCAATCAGCAAAAAAAAAAAGACAGTGCCTTCTCTTCTCTCTATATCCTTCTTTAATGGTACTAGATCTTTTCTCCGCGCTACGCGCGGATTATGTCTTATTATATTTTATATTTAAAAATAATTTGAATTATTTTTCACTAAAATATTCATAAAATATGCAAAAAAAGTAATTGACAGTAATTAGCGATGTTTGGTTGTGATTCTTTAGGTTGATGAATTCCACTTTATTTCTAACTATTGTGTATTTTACTGCATAATTATACACCTATGACTTTAGCTTCATTTCAGACAAATATATAAATATTTTTTTATAAATGTATTCTATTTCAAAAATATTTTTACTATATGTTTGATAAATATTTGAATGATAATAGTTTTTGATAACTAATCAAATTCACTCACCTAAATCTTTAAATCTTGAATCAATATCTTTTTTTTTTAATGAACTTACTTTTACACTATTATATAAGGAAAAAATAGAGTAAAATTATATCATTTTACTCTTAATTTTATTTTAGAATAAAAATATAAATTGAAGTTGAAAATGCTCTAAAACGGAAAAAAAACTTATTGCAGGGATATAATGAATACCTATGTTTGAAACTGATCCAATGGTTTTTTTAGAGCAGTTTGGTGAGTCGTTACAAATATCTGCATTTCTTCTTATGACTCATTTGTTTCTCTACTCTTTTGTATCATATGGTTTTTTAAGTACTATCAAAAACTGGTCTACGCTGCCCATTGTTTAAAATATATTATTATTATTATCACTACAAGAAAACACAAGTTTTACGAGGGCAGTTTTCCTCGTTACTTCGTCGTAAAAGCAGTGTTACGACGAATTAGCGAGGAAACCCGTTTCGTCGTTATACGTTTATCATAACGCATATATCCTCGCTAATTCGTCGTAAGTTAGCGAGGAAATAATTTCGTCGTAAAAGCGAAGGAGGATATTTCGTCGTAAAGACCACGTAAAGATTCCACGTAAGGACGTCGCTAAGTTTCCTCGTAAATACCATGAAAAACTTTCCTCGTAAAACCCACGTAAATAAATACTCGTAAAATAAACGTAAATACCTTGACAGCTTTCCACGTAAAGAAAACGTAAAAACCTTGATAGATTTCCACGTTATTTCCTTGTAAATGTTTCCTCGTAAAAACCACGTTAAGCTTCCACGTAAAGAAGCCGCAAAATTAGCTACGAATTTACTTCGTTTCATTATTTTATAGAAATATAAAAAATTATAATTATAAATATAATTTAAATTATTTAAATTATTAATAAAATTAAAATTCTAAAAAAATCAAAACCAAAATATTTTATATATAAATAAGTTTTGAATTCATAATACAAGAACCGAAATTAAAAAGAACTAAGGGTGGTCGTTAATTAATCGCCTCGTAGAATTCATCACTCCTCGCCTGAACATCCGCCTCGGCATGTGAGTCGTCGGTCGGTGACTGGCCTGGGATAGGATTTTGTTGTCGCATGGTCCTCAACAAAGTCGCCCATTCCGGATTTGTGGCCGCTACAACGTCCAAGAAGCCCTCGAGTCCACCCATACGAGATCGCAGCTGAGTAGACTCTCTACGCAGCTGAGTAGACTCTCTACGCAGCTCTTCGGACTCCCTACGCAGCTGAGAGACTTCATCATCCCGTCGCTGAACATAAGACGATGTCGCTCTCGGAACATCGTTGACGGAACCAATCCCCAACGTCCGTCCCTTTTTTTTAGGGACAACCTTAAAAACAAAAAATAAATTTTGTTAGTAAAAATTTAAAGTTAAATTAAATGAATATTTAAAAAAATTAAAATTTTAGAAAATTTACCTCCTCGTAAAGCTTATCCACTTCAGGTGTGGATAAGGTGACGGGTAATCCATCGGTGGACTGTTGGGTCAGCTGGGTCTGGCGTTCTTCAACCCGAGCAGCCAAATCGTTGTAGATTTGCTCGGACTTGCCATCTATAAATCGGCCCGCCTTGTTCTTGTGGGTCCTCTCGTAAAGTTGCATAAGAGACGGGAATTCTCCCGTCTCTTTGGCCTAAAAAAACATTTAAGAAAGTTGTTAATTAGAATATATATAAAAATATACTAAAAATTTAATATAATTAAATTTTTAATTACCATTTCCAAACGGACACCGGCGTGGGGTTTTTGGCCCGTAGTGTGAAGCATCGGCCCGTTCCCGTGCTCATCGACTGTGTTACGGGAGTTAGAGCAAGACTGGGCGATTCTAATGGAATCAGGAAGACGCCAATATCGGATGAGGCCATCCCAGACATCCGTGGTGAGCTCAGCGGGTTTGCCACGCTCATACCCCTTCACGATCCAGTCACCCTTCCAGTTGGAGACCGTGTCCAACAAGCGAACTTTCGCCTTCGCTTCAAACTTCTTCCTCACCCTCTCAGTGATCCCCAAGGCCCAATTATATTTTTGCTGTTGGAAAAAATAATTTATAATTAGTTTTTCAGAAAAAAATATATATATAAATAATAAAAAAATTTAAAGATATATATTTAATTAATAGAACTTACAGCGTAAATTTTGAACCACGTCTTTCTGACGTAGTGGGGCGTCGTTTTCCAGTTCGGATGTGCCATGGAGAAGTAACCTTTTATCGTGTCGGTTACGTCCGATGCAAGACATCCGTCAATCCCCCACCTGAAAAATACAAATTTAAAATATAAATTATTTTTTAAAGTTATAAAAGAATTTAAAAAGAATAAAAAAATAATGAAACATACCATAAAGTTCCGTCCGGTCGGTCGGGGTCGATGACTGGTAAACCTTCTCTGCCTGGCAGACGGAGAATGTCCTCTACGGTGTACTGCGAGTAAGGAGCACTCGGAGGCACCATCAAATCGGGATGAATCTCGGCCGCGGGCATCGGAGGTGCCGGCATCGTAGGAGGCACAGGAGGAGGAGGCATCTGGGGAGGCACGTGAAGAACCGATGGTGCACTAGAAGAAGGAGATCCAATGACTCTCTGAGTGTACTGAGTCTCGGGGACAGTCTCCTGACCCGAAGAACCGGGAGCTGAAGAAGACGACGGGTCTAAACGACTACCCGGCTCACCGAACATCTCTCTGTAATGGGCAGTAAGTCTACCTTTTCGAACCTGAGAAAAAAATTTAATTTTTTAAATTTTCGTGAATATATACTTCCCAACATTATCCACCTAATCAACACTAAATAACATAAGATCCGTAAACCTATCTAAATTCCCTATACTAACCACCTAATCTATCCTAAACTAATCAAACTAGAGAGGAATTAGAGAGACTTACCATTGCTACGAATTAGGGAGGAAGTGGAGAGGAAAAACGGAGCGAGCTCGCTCGGGATATATATAAGATTACTTGTCCTCGTAATTTCCTCGTAAACTTACGAGGAATTACAAAGGCCTGCGTTTTCAGTTACGACGAAATAGCGACGAAATACAAAGGCCCGCGTTTTCGTTAACGACGTTTTTACGACGAAATGGGTTACGTGGAATTAACGAGTTAACCAGTTACGAGGAATTAGCGAGCCTTTATTTTCTATAAATACCCACAACTTTCCTTCTCAAACCACACACAAACTCACAAAACACACCCTATCTCAAATCACACTCCTCACCAAAATACTTTTCAAATTAGAAATATTTGAAAAAAAAAGAAGAAAAGAAGATATTAGAATTAATGTGGGTGAGACTTAAGTCTCGCCACATATAATTCCAATATCTTTCTTTTTTTCTTTTTTCTAGTTTTTATACTATGAGGAAGTAGCAAGTCCCGCTTTTCACCAATTTAGAAAATTTGGAAAAAAAAGAAGAGAAGAAGATATTTGGAACTCATGTGGTCGAGACTTACGTAAGTCTCTCCAAATGTGATTCAAGCATCTTTCTTCTCTTCTTTTTTTTAGTATTTTTAAAATTTTCGTCGTAATATCGTCGTTATTTTACGACTCTTTTACGACGATTTTGGCTTACATGGAATTAGCGTGCCCTGCTTTTTTTAATTTCGTCGTAAACTCCTCGTGGCCTTACGAGGTGTTTACGACGAAATCATCCTACGTGGAATTAAAGAGTGCCTCCTTCGTCATTTACTTTACGTGGTATTTACGTCAATTTACCTTACGAGGTCTTTACGACGATTCTGTCCTACGTGGAATTAAAGAGTGCCGCCTTCGTCATTTATTTTACGTGGTATTTACGTCAATTTACCTTACGAGGTCTTTACGACGATTCTGTCCTACGTGGAATAAACGAGGATTACGTCGTACATTCGACGTCAAATTACGAGGAATTAACGAGCAGTACGTTTAAATCCCTAAAATCCGAAACCCCAAACCCCAAAACCCCATATTCCTTATCTTCTACTTCATATATTCCAAACTCCAACTTTATTTCCATTCCAAACCACAATTCCCACATTTACTTATTTATAAAACAAACTCCCACAATTTCTTATTCATAAAACAAACTCCCACATTACCTTATTCATAAAACAAACTCTCACATTACCTTATTCATAAAACAAACTACACAAAATCAAATACATCAATCGGATACATCGACATTCTCGTCATCACTAGAAATATCATCATTTTCATTAAACTCGTCTTCTACAGCTTCGTCTGTGGCATCATCGGTAAGATCTTCGTATTCGTGATTATGCGGATCAATGAGAAGGATGTCATCAACTTCTTGTTCAGGTTCCTCGACTTCATTTATCTGTTCTTCTTGCAATGGTGGTTCTTCTCCACTGATGATTCGTCCTCGAGGTGTAACTTTGATCACTGCTAACCAATTTATACCCGAATCTCTCATCCGAGGGTATGGAAGGAAGCTAACTTGGTCTGCTTGTGAAGCTAAGATGAAAGGCTCGAATTTGTTGTACCGACGTCCACCGTTGACATCAACTACACCAAATTTGTTAGACCGAACACCTCTGTTGACGACGGGGTCGAACCATTCACATTTGAAGATGACGCATTTCAGCTTCAGTATCCCTGGAAATTCGACTTCAATAATCTCCGTCAAGATCCCGTAGAAATCTGTTTCCCCTTTCACACATATTCCATAGTTACTGGTCGCCCGCTGTCTACCATACTCATATGTGTGAAAAGTGTAGCCTCGTGTGAAATACATCTGTGATGTGGTGACCTTTACAAGTGGAGATTGAATTACTTCGTGTAACCACTTAGGATAATCTGCATCGTCGTCATAATCAACCTGCAAAAATAAAGAGAACATTAAAATACAAATCATGTATGAAAAAATAGTTTGAGTTATAATACCTGATTCCGCAACCACTTAATGAAGTGCTGATCTTTCCTTTTGTCTACGTCACTTGTGGATATACCAGGAAATGTTTCTTCGACTTGAGAAACAAATAGGCTGTAAAATTAATCACATTTCATAGGAATGAATCTCTTGCAATTATATAATTAATTATATGTGTTTTGAAGTGTCCATATATGTTACCTTTCAAAATAACGCATCAATGGATCCTCGCAATTGAGTAGAATATAGGTGTGTGCACTATGAGCGTCTTGTTCACTCGACCACCAAACCTCTTTAGACTTCCCACCGAGTCGTCCAATCTGGCTAAAGATGTCTGGAACACCAGCAACTGCATATGTTGGCGCAACTCCACCATCATCATATCTTCTTGGAGCTCTTCTACGGGTACGTACTTTTGACGCAAAGTAGTACGATGTGAAGTGAGAAACTTCTTCCGTCAAACTTCCAGCAATTATAGAACCTTCAACTTTGGCGAGGTTCTTTGCTTTTCCCTTCAAATATTTCATGGCTCGCTCATACTGATACATCCATCCGTAATGTACAGGTCCACGAAGCAATGCTTCATATGGGAGGTGGACAGCTAGATGCTCCATGACGTCAAAAAATCCAGGAGGAAATATCTTCTCCAAGTTGCACAATAAGATGGGAATGTTCTCCTGAAGCTGTTCTACAACTTCTTCTTTAAGAGTGCGTGTGCTCAGATCCCTGAAAAATGCTCCAATGCCTTTTATATTCCAAAAACAATTAAACACATTGTTAGTCGTATATTATTTTGCAAACTAGACCGTTAAAAATTATTGTGATATAAAACACTACGAACCTGCAAGTGCTTCATGTACGTTTGTTGGAAGTAGCTCCGCAAATGCAAAGGGCAGTAGTCGTTGCATAAAGACATGACAATCATGACTCTTCATCCCAGAGAACTTTTGACCCTTTTCAACACATCTAGAGAGATTTGAAACATACCCATCGGGGAACTTCACTTCTGATGCCACCCAGTTGAACAACACCGACTTTTTTTCTGAAGACAGTCTGAATATCGGAACGGGAACTTGTCCATTGCTTTTAATATGTAACTCGCTTCTTGAGCAAATATCCGGCAAGTCCAACCTCGATTTTATGTTGTCTTTTGTCTTCCCTGGGACATTCAATATTGTATTCATGATGTTCTCAAAGAAATTCTTCTCTATATGCATCACATCGAGGTTGTGGCGCAGAAGAAGATCCTTCCAATATGGCAACTCCCAAAATATACTCTTCTTGTGCCAGTTGTGATGAACACCGTAAGAATCAGGCATATTACGAGGGACATGCCAATTACCACCCCAACGAACTGTTTCGTTAGCTCCGTAGTAGTCGATTTGTGCTTCAATTTGTTCTCCAGTTAGATATGGTGGAGAAGTGTCTCTCACAACCCTTTTGTGCCTAAACAAATTCTTGTTTCTTCGGTAAGGATGGCCAATGGGAAGAAATCGACGATGACAATCAAACCAACTTGTCTTCCTACCATTCTTCAGTTGAAACGCATCTGTCGTTCCATTACAATATGGACAAGCTAATCTCCCATGTGTAGTCCATCCAGACAACATCCCATATGCAGGAAAGTCACTTATGGTCCACAAAAGCATAGCTCGCATCGTAAAATTCGTCTTCGTTGAACAGTCATACGTCCTCACCCCTGTTGACCACAAATCCTTCAACTCTTTTATCAGTGGTTGTAGGAAAACATCCAGGGACCTTTTTGGATGGTTCGGACCAGGTATCAATATCGTCAAGAATAGCAACTCCCGTTGCATGCACATCTCCGGTGGCAGGTTGTATGGCGTAAGAAAGACTGGCCACAATGAATATTGTCTCCCTGACATTCCGAACGGACTAAATCCATCTGTGCATAATCCGAGATACACATTCCGGCTATTGCTAGCAAAATCCGGATGTACTTTGTTGAAATGTTTCCAGGCTCTTGCATCTGATGGATGAGTCATCTCACCATCCGTCTGAGTATGCTCGGCATGCCATCTCATCTTTGCAGCAGTCTGCTCTGATTGATACAATCTTTTCAATCTGTCTGTAATTGGTAGGTACCACATCCTTTGGTACGGTACCCTATTACGTCCCCGTCCTTGCGGCTTGAATCGTGGCTTCTTGCAGAATCGACATACTTCTAGCTTCTCATCATCTCCCCAATAGATCATGCAGTTGTCGATGCAGACATCTATCATCTCCGAAGGCAACCCAAACTATAAACTAATTTCTGAATCTCATAATAAGAATCAGCAGACACATTGTCTTCCGGCAAATACTCTTTAAACAAGTCCGCCCATTCGTTCATGCAACTTTCAGGTAGATTGTGATCAGTTTTAATATTCATCATTCTAGCAGCCAACGACAATTTAGAGAGACCTTCTCTACAACCACTGTAAAGTGGTTGATTCGCCGCGTTTAACATTCCGTAAAACTTTTTTGCATCTATATTAGGTTCTTCATCTTCATCATGAGCTACGAATGCATCAGCTACCATATCATGAACCCTATCATAATCTACCATCTCCTCCTGATGGTAACTATGTTCATTATGCAAATGATGATTAACCGGTTCTTCCTGAAAATTGCTATTACTACTACTAGCTTCATTCTGATCATAATTATAACCTTCCCCATGTTGAAACCAGATATAGTAATTTGGCGTGAAACCTCTATTTATTAAATGCTTCCAAACATTTTCACGGTTTGCCAATTTCGAATTGTTGCATTTCTGACAAGGACAGAACATCTTACCACTTTCTTGGGCGAGCGGTGTTGAATCTGCTTGGTGCATAAATGTCTCCAGCCCCGCAAGGTATTCTTTCGTCACTCTCCCGTTAGCATCTCTATGCATATACATCCAATTCCGCAACTCGTAAATAGTCCCAGAGCCAGCCATTTTTTTTTCTTTCACGTTTTTTGTTGTTGGTGTGTTTAAAATGATGTTCCAACATCCATATTTATAGAAAATTTCGAATCTGGTAGTTGTAATTTTACTATGAAATTACGACGAAAATTAATTGTATGGCCAAAAAAAAAACGTGAGCCACCTACCAAGTTGGTGGATTCAAAATTTCCTCGTTAAGTACACGTAAAATATTTCGTCGTAAAGCACTCGCGAAATTTACGTGGCTTTTACGAGGAAAAACTATTTCCTTGTAAAAGCCACGTCAATTTACACCGTCTTTACGACGAATATTTTTTGTCGTTACCTTACGACGAAATAACGATGCTTTTCTTTCTCAACGTACTTTCCTCGCAAAATCAACGTTTTTTTTACGAGGATTATTTTTCCTCGTTAAACTTCCTCGTTAAAGTTACGTTTTCTTGTAGTGTATTATTATTATTCTGGTTAAACAAATGGTTAAACAAAATGAAATTAAATTTTCAATACAAAATTTTAACTGACACAATGTATGTAAAAACAGTTGGTTACATTATTGTAAACCATATTTATAACTGAAGAAATACCTACTTTTCTAAAATACCTTGATGAAGTCTATTAAAATAAGAGAGTTGTTCTTTCTAGGTATTAAAGTGTATGTAACATCCCTTACTTATTCATAAACAACCTTAACAACTTCTGTTTTTTTTGCATATGAATTTGGAGATGTGTGTCCTTATACAGTGTATTGCCTTATAACATTTGTTTGTACTGTTTGCTAAGTATATTGTTGTTTTTAGTTGACCTTAGGACATTTTCAACTCTACTACATAATTTATTTCAAAATAAAATTTGGAGTAAGAAATGCTATAACCTTATTCTATTTTTATTTTATAATAGAGGAAACATGGATAACTCGATAAATAGAGTAATTATTTTATTTTTTTTGTCTATTACTTTATTTTCACTCCATTTTTAGAGCATGGTTAGAGAGTAAATTCAATTCCATTATAAAATTACTTTATTTAGGAACAAAAATGAAGTTTTATATTGGAAATGTTCTTAAAGATATATGATGTGGAGTTAGCCTATATTTATTACCACTGCTATGTACTACAATATCTGTAAATTCATAAATTCTATTCATTTTCAAAAATTTCTTCTTGTTTATATGCTTTTAAAAATAAGAAATTTAACTTTAACCATTTGTCCATATTATTGTTTGGTTTTATGTTTATTACTATTTTTTGAATGACTAAACTGATAATAGTAATACATTTTTTATCTAAGTAGATTAAGACCATTCCTAATTTATCGATCTATTTGTGTGATTTTATATTGTTCTCAGACGGTTTATGTGGGCAAATAATTTAAATTTTCATAGAGTTACAGAAAATAGAGTGTATATCTTTCTTGTTTATTTTTTTGTACTGCATCCGTTTTTTTTATTATTTGGAACTACCCTTTTTTTACCACCATTCTGCATTTTAAATTATATTCTTTTGACTAAATATTTTAAATTATATTACTGGATTGGAAAACGTTTTGGTATTATAGTAAATTGAATTTTTTTTTTCTTCGCCATTTTTTTGAAGAGAAAAATAGTGTTGAATTTTTTTATTTAACAGATCTTAAAACTAAATATTAATAAAAATTTAAAATTATATAATTTTTACTGTATACTTATGTGTTTCACTTAATAATTTAGTTTTTTTAAATAACTTGTAAACTATTTGTGAATGAATTTATTTGGAAAATATTTTGGTATTATAGTAAACTGAATTCTTTTTCTTCACTATTTTGTTTTGAAGAGAAAAATAGTGTTGAATTTTGTGATTTAATAAATCTTAAAATTAAATATTAATTAAATACAAAATTATATAATTGTTAGTGGATACTTTTGAGTTTCACTTAATAATTTTTTTTTAAAAATAAATTGTAAACTATTTGTGACTGAATTTAATCATCACAAATATACAATCAACTTACTCCGGAATTTATCTTAAAGTTTGTACTTGTATTACATTTTATTTCGTAGTCGCTTGAACATAATTTGCATTATAGTATATAATTTAACTTCGGAAATATAATAGTACAATAAAACTCTTAATAATATTGGAACTATGATAATTTATTAATTTATAGAGCTATTAATTTAGAGAAATTTTCATTTTTAGACTTATATTTTAAAAATATATTATATTTAAAAGAAGGAATGAATGGTTTCATAATAATATATATTAGGTAAAACTTTATAGATTTGAAGTTCATCAATATTTATGATATTATTTGATACTACAGTAGACCCTCTATAAATTAATAAAAAATTCTGGTCCTGAGTTCGGCCGGTTCAAAATATGACACAAATCAATAAAATAAGAAGATAATATGTTCTTAGAAAATCCTATTTAAATATATGGTCTCATTAAAATCATAAATTAATAATATATCTATATATACATTTCATATAAGTACAAACCAAATATTATATTATTGATTTTATATTCACAATAAAAATACTTCTATTTTTTCATAACATTTCAATATATTTTGATAATATTTAGTAAAATTATATCGGAAAACCACATATAAGTTATATAAAACATAAAAATATAAACCAAGTAATATAATAAAACAATTTGAAAGTCAATTTTCTAAATTTTTTATTTATGTATATACGGTATAAATAAAAATAGAAAAAAGTCGAAAAGAATCGAAAAAAGAAACTTTTTGTAAATTAATATCTCTATAAATTAACATAATTTCAAAGTCCCAACATTATTAATTTATAGAAAATAATGTTCAATTTATAGATGTTCTATTGTACATTGTATGTATGTTGAATACATATGGAAGTATACAAATGAGTTTTTATATGTAATTTGATAAAGCTACACCAAAATATTGAAATGAAAAATAATAATTAGAGAAACAATTCATTTTGAAGATTAATAAATTACATACCACTCTTAGATCAAATTGAATCTACTTTACATGTTTTCCTAAAAAGATCAATCCTTTTTTATAAAAGGGTCCATTAAGCTATAAAAATACCAGTAATCTAGGTATAATTCTGAAACGAAGAAATAAGTCACAACTTGCAAAACACTTGGAAGAGGAATTGGCAAAGAACGCAGGAAAAACTTAAATAGGTCTTTACCAATTTTGAAAATCACTAAGGAAAAGGTTAAAAAGCAAGTACAATCTTACCGACTAACGGCAACTTACGCCAATGAACATAATTCTAAAAACATAGTATAATTACAAAACACAACTTTGGTTTCCTTAGTTCCTAAGCTGAAGCTTACTTCTGTAGCCGGACCCCTACAAACAATAATTGTCAAAACTAAATAAAGATAGAAGAAATAAATATGGATCATAGATAAAAATATTGGAGAAAGATAGTTGCGCACCTTGTCATCAAATATGAAAACGCCTTGGGACTTATTTTGTCCATTCATCATTTAACAAACAATTTAGATAACACTGTTTGATTGCAGAGATAAGTGTTCATATATAACCACTATCTATCAGAAAAGATTATCATTTCAATATAATATTAAATATTTAAATAAATTAATAGTAAAGTATATAATCTAGCTTAATAAGCAATAATGGTAAGCAAATCTGCGCACGCAACTATAGAAGTTGCTGGAATAAGGAGAGACACTTACAGCCACAAGTTTAAGAGTCTGATCTTTTTCCAGTTTCATCCTTACCACCTGAGATCTCCGGTTCGGGTCTTCAGCGTCCATCCACGAAACTCAAATTCGAGAACCGGAATGCATTCAGCGAGTAACCCAGCACGTCCATCCAATGCGCCCAAAACAGTTTATCCCCTTCCCCACTCGGAATCATCTCCTCTATCGCCTTACCTAACCACACATCCTTCGCCACGTGTTCGTCGCAACTTCCATCCGCAACCGTCGTCTCTCTCATAAACTCTCTCTGAAGCGTAACCGCCGAAATCCGATCGCACGCCCCGGTGTTCAGCCGAAACGTCAGCAATCTCTTCTCGCCGTCGCGCAGATCGTAGAGACTAACGAAGAAGACGCCGCACTCGCCGTTACTCCAAATGCATTTCTGAAACACCCATTTCGATTCCGATTGACTGGTTCAAAAGCAATGTGTGGATTCCCTAAAGAACTGTAGGAGGAGACACGCTTCAGAAAATCTTCATAGCGGCTTCAGAACAATGGAGCCATGTGGATGTGTGATATATGTTAGGTTACATAAACTGGCACTATCAAATTGAGGGGTTTGAGAAGATTAGGTCATACCTATTCTTCGATCAGAAGCAGGTGAAGGCCGATTAGCATCCCGACTTTAGCGGGATATGGGCTTCTCAAAAGTGAATCAACTTGACAGGCGGCGACTTTGTCGAAGTAAACAGTCAGAGATCGACGATTTGGAGCGTTTTAGGGCCACCATAGCGATGGTTCAAGGATTTGGAGTCTATATATATATATGTATCAAAGAGAAGTTGGAAAATGGATTGACATGTAGAAGTTTGAGCATACTCTAAACGGCAGAAGATGAAGAAGAGGTAACAGATGGCTAGGTAAACTTTATGTCAATTAAATCAGAATCTTTACAGTAGAGAAATCTGAAAAGGTTGTAAACGGTGGCTGTGATTAATTAATTTTGCCCGTATTTTGAATAATAATGATATGTATTTTGGGCTATAATGATGAGCCACGACAACACAGAAAATCAGAAGCCCATAACTAAGTTGGCCTGCGAAAATTTTGTGTTGACTAACAGCAGACTGACGTGGCAAAATGAAACTTCATTATTGGTTGATTTTTAAAGTGACGTGGACACCTTCCCTGTGGATTATATATCCCTTTTATTATAGGATAGATTTCTGGTTTTGGAAATAAGATTCCCCGCTAAAGCTATAAGCATTTAGGGCAAACTATATGCGGACATAAAACGTAAATTTCATACAAAATTTTGTAATTTTCACATTTACTACATAAAAGAATAAAGATCGGCCCTTATGATCTAAGTTTTTTTTCCTTCTGCGAGTTGACGAAAAAGGAAACATGCTAAAATAAGAAATAAAACAAACGGTGTTCTTTGTTCAAAAAATTTGTTCAAAAAAAAAAAAAAAACAAACGGTGCTCATACAAAACAAGAAAGATTTTTCGAAAACTATAACGTTTATCATATTTATTATACACGGGCTATATAGATACTATATACAATCTTTCCATAATTGGAACATTCCAAAATAGAAAAATGTGGACACACACATTCTCTTTCTGGTAAAGCCTACTATATATTAATTGAAAAGTCACTTTAGTAACTTTTATTATCGATCATAGGTGAACTTTTACAAAATTGTTATATTTTGATTGGTCGATGATTTTTATTTTTTATTTATTTTATTTAGATCTAAAAAAATGTAAGTCTATAACCAATTAATATCACTTACCAAATAATTTATATAATATTACAAATAATTGTTTATGGTAAATAATTGTTTAAATTATAGAAAGAGAAATAAATTGATCATTTTATATATTTATAAAATACATAAAATAATAAACGACAAACTGTCTATATAAATCAATAGAATGATTTTATATTCTTATTTAACATCTTCTAAAGTACATATTACACGCTTTATAAATCATCTATAAAAACATTTATCAAATTATTTATCTTGGCTTATTGTATATTTTAAATTATTATAAGAGTTTGTAAGTCATCTATAAGAAATTATAAATTAATTTAAAAAAAATATTTTAAAATCTCATCTTATTATCCTATTATATATTAATTGATAAGTGACTTAAGAGACTTTTTCTTATGTGTCGATCATATATAAAATCCTAAAAAAATGTTATAAATTGATTGGTCGATATTATTTAATATAGATCAATTTTTATATTTATAAAATAATAAACGACAAACAGTTTACATAGATCAGTATATTGATTGTATATTCTTATTTAAAAGCATGATATTTTATATAAATAATCATAATAACTATTAACATCTTCTAAAGTTCATATTATATATTTTATAAATCATCTATAAAAACATTTATCAAATTACTTATATTGGCTTATTGTATATTTTAAATTATCATAAGAGTTTGTAGGTCATCTATAAGAGCTTATAAATTAATTTATAAAATCTTTTTTAAAATCTCATCCTACTATCCTACTATATATTAATTGAGAAGTCACTTAAGAGATTTTTTCTTATGTGTCGATCATTTATGAAATCTTAAAAAATGTTATAAATTGATTGGTCAATAATTTTTAATTTTTATTTATTTTGATTTATTTTTATTTTAATTAGATTTAATAGAAAAAATAAGTCTATAAACAGTTAATATCACTTACTAAAAATTAACATAATATTACAAATAATTATTTACGGTAATTATTTGTTGAAACTATAGAAAGAATAATAATGTTTGATCAATTTTTTTATATATTTGTAAACTACATAAAATAATAAACAATGTTTTTTATTAAAATTTATATAATGATTTTATATTGTTATATAAAGCCTTATATTTGTATATAAAGTATTATAATAACTATTAATGTCTACTCCCTCTGTATCACTTTTAGTGATTTTTAAGGTTTTTGCAATTGAATTAAGAAAATACAAACTTCTATACAATTTATCTTGGTTACATAAAAATATCATTAAATGAAATTAATTCAACCAATAAGAAAAAAATCAGTATTTTACAATTGGTCACAAAGTTTAAATGGTATTAAATTCTATCTAGAACAATGAGAACATCTATTATTTTGAAACAATTTTTTTTTCTCTAAACACCACTTAAAGTGATACGGAGGGAGTAATAAGATTCATACAAGCTTTATAAATCATTTATAAAAATTATAAATACATTTATAAAATTATTTATCTTAGCTTATCATATGTTTTAAATTATGATAAGAGGTTTTAATTCATTTATACAAGCTTATAAATTAATTTATAAAATCTATTTTGAAATTTCTTTTTATTTTAAATGAGAAATTACTTAATTAATTTTTTGTTAGGTATGGATCATATAGAGAGTTTGAGAAATAATATTATAATTTGATTTGTTAATGATTTTCATTTTCATTTTATTTTATGAGTAAGAAATCAATTCTAGAACCAGTTTTATCATTATCCAAACGGCCTAAATATATTGCACAAAATTATTTTGGTAATTAAATATGTGATTTATATAATATATATAATGCTTCATAAAATAATTTTTAGGATGAGTCCTTATTTAGGGATTTTAAGGATTAAAAAAAAACAATCTATATAAATATATCCTTAATAATTATTTGTAATATTATGTAAATTATTTGGTAAGTGATTTTATCCTTAAAATGATTTTATCCTTAAAATCCCTAAATAAAATTTTTTTTTCTTTTGCCTTTCTCTAACTTTCTTCCTCTTACTTTCTATCAAAAGACAAATCTACTTTCTCTTCTCTTTTCGGTAGCCAGCGGTCTCTACTCGCCGCCGGCGCTCCGTGTTTGTCCTTTTAGCTCCGGTTCTGCCTCCTACCCCTCTCAATGTAATAATTTTCAGTTTGATTGAAAACATTTGCAATAAAAAGGAACAAAAATCCAAATAATTGAATCTGTACAAAACAACCAAACCAAACCAAACTAACAAATTGTTTAAATAAATTAAAATCATAGTTATAAGCATAAGCTAATGTGATTGTCAGTTTCTTAATTATATATAGTAACAAACTTTGAACAAACTATACAAACCGAACAAACCAAACACATAGTATATATTAAATTTACTCAAACCTATTTTATCAATCGATTATTAAACGAAGCGTTTTCCTTCTATGGAATTTGGATGTGAAATATTAAAAAATATGTGGTCAAATCCAAACATAAAACATAAACGATCATATATAATTTAATCTTATATGTATGAATCATATTTTTCGTGGGGAAGGAGGAATAGATATCATGTCAAACATATGTAATGATGATACATATGATACCTACAGACAGAATAGGCGATGACCGATTAATGCAGACGTTTCTTGAAAATTTAATCATATGTATATAAATACTGTATATAACTTCAACATATAAATACTGTACGTATGTATATAACGATCACTCTACGCTTGAACTGAAGCCCGCTACGGGGCCGGACTTATACATAATATGATCGACAAATATATGTACCACAAAAGTTTGACTAAACAAAGTGAACAAAAAACCTCTGACCCTTTAAAAAATGTAACATAGCAAAGAAATTCCAAAATTCAGAAGAAAAAAACACACCCAAAATGCCCAAGCTCAACTCCAAAACCCTCTCATAGAACCTGACATGACCAGACTCGATCCTATTACAGCAAAACTAGAATTAAGAAGAAAACTCAATCAGTGATGTCTCTACTGATCAACAATGGCAGCCACAGCATCCTTGGACTCCTTCAGAACCTTAATACTTCAGCTTCTCCCTCTTGCTTGCCATCGACGGAGACTCCTCTAACATCCTCTCTACACCTCCCCCGCCTTTAGGATCCACCATCTCCGCCACGATCTCCTACTGAAACTGAGTGTTGACTAGATACTTCACAGATAGCTGAAGATAGAGCGCAAGGTTGTCCACAATCCTACGAAGCACAATCTTCCAGTAGGATGTGATCCTCATCTTCATATCAAACGCCTGTTGCAGCAGATGAGCATGATACTCTCGCAGATGCGATATCTTCACACTCCCGAACCCATTTACAGAGAAGCTCTCAGGTTTTGTCTTATCGTTCTGATAGAGTCTTGATACTCGTAACTCAAAAGTACTCTTTACTCGTAACGGAATCAATCGTAACAAACTATACTCTGATGCTGAGCTAAACAAGTATTCTCATAACGAATACAAGTTCAGTTCATCGATCTCATGGCGATCGAGAGCTCAAGACTCATAGCGTCTATGAACATTTCACAGTCAAAGCATAAAAAAGAATTAAAGAAATGAACTAGTTTATATAGAGTTTCCTTCTTCGATCTTCAGCTCCCTTCTTCACTCTTGAGCTCCAACGGCAAAGCCTCTGAGAGATTTAGAAGGTTCGCCCTTTTCATTTAAAATCTCAACGTCTCTCTCCACGTCATCCTCTTCCAATCTTCCCTTGCCTTTCTTCTTGCGCACGTAAGCCTGATGGTACCTATCAATACCTCGCCCATCGAAACCAAGCTTGCCCTCAAGCTTGTAAGAAGGAAAACGAGCCACGAACTCCTTCGAGAGCACCCACGAATCGTCAGTAGAGGGTCGATCTTTCCATGAACCAACAGCTCCAAACCACCTGTTTCATCAAAACGTTTTGCCAACACATCCAAGGGAATCCAGTCATCAAACTTCTCTCCCAAACATACTGGAGGTAACGATGATACCACACTGTGATCGCCCAATGCTTTCTTTAACTGAGAAATATGAAACACCGGATGTATACGAGAGCCCACTGGCAATTCCAGTTTATACGCCGCGGACCCAATACGCTCCAAAACCTTGTAAGGACCATAAAACTTGGCCGCAAGCTTTTGACAGAAACGACGAGCTACAGACTGTTGCCTATACGGACGCAATTTGAGATACACTCGATCACCCACCACCAACTCTACGTCACGCCTATGCTTATCAGCCTGTTTCTTCATCAGATCTTGAGCACGCAACAAACATTCCTTCAAATACCTCAATAGTTCATCCCGCTGCACTAAAGATTCTTCCAAATCAAAGTTTCTAGTTGACCCTTGTTCAAACATGACCAGAGTCGGAGGATCTCTTCCATACATAACTTTGAAGGGTGTTGCTTTCAACGATGAATGAAATGTCGTATTGTACCAGTACTCTGCCCAACACAGAAACTGACCCCACGTTTTTGGATGAGCTGAAGCATAGCACCGCAAGTATGTTTCTAAACATCGGTTAAGCACCTCGGTTTGCCCGTCAGTCTGAGGGTGAAAAGCCGTACTATACTTCAAACTCGTTCCTGCCAATTTGAAACAATCCCGCCAAAAATTGCTCAAAAACAGACGATCCCTATCAGAGACAATACTACTCGGAAAACCATGTAAACGAACAATTTCCTCCACGAATTTCCTCGCAACATCCACCGAAGTAAAAGGATGTTTTAACCCAATAAAATGAGCTCCTTTGCTCAAACGATCCACAACGACCAGTATAACATTCACTCCTCCCGAGGTTGGCAACCCTTCAATGAAATCCATGCTAATATCCTCCCAAATGCGATTCGGAATAGGTAATGGCTGTAGTAATCCCGCCGGAGATAGTGTCGAATATTTATGAGTTTGACAAATCTCACATTCAGCCACATATGTCTGCACCCGCTTCTTAATTCCTTTCCAAGTCAACGAACTTTGAATCCTCATCAATGTCTTTGCCACTCCGGAATGTCCACTCATCTTAGTATCATGACACTCATGTAAAATCAGATCAATGAACCGAGATGACTGAGGAATCACCAAGCGTTGCTTAGACCACAATCTTCCATCTATTACCGTTAACTTCTTAGACACCAACGTCTTGGATTCTAACTGAGATATCAAACGCTGAATATATTCATCCTCCGAGATTTCACTGTACAAGTCCTCCCATTGTAAAACCTTTGGAACAGTCAATGCCAACAACAAGGATGACACGGACATACACCTCGACAATCCATCTGCTGCCTTGTTCTCGCAACCCGGCTTGTAAAAAATCTCAAAATCAAACCCCAATAATCTTGTTAACCACTTGTGATACTCCATATTAACCTCTTTTTGCTCAAGCAGAAATTTAATACTCCTTTGATCCGTATGCACTTGAAATTTCTTGCCCAAAAGATAATGCTTCCACTTCCTCACAGCCATCACTATAGCCATAAGTTCTCTCTCATACGCTGGTTTACTCTGCTCCCGTTCTGTTAATGCATGACTAAAATAGGCAATCGGTCTCCTCTCTTGCATTAGAACTGCTCCAACACCAAACCCCGATGCATCAGTTTCCACAACAAATACCTTAGAAAAATCTGGTAAGGCTAAAACAGGCGCTTCAGTCATTGCTGTTTTTAACCTCTCAAATGAATTCTGTGCTTCCTCTGACCATAAGAACATGTCACGCTTTAATAATGCTGTCAAGGAACGAGCTATGATACCGTAATCCTTCACAAACTTACGGTAATAACCCGTTAGCCCCAGAAATCCCCGTAGATGCTTCACTGATTTTGGAGTAGGCCAGTTACGCATTGCCTCCGTCTTCTGACTATCAGTACCCACACCTGCTTGAGAGATAATATGCCCCAGATACTCAACTTGAGAGACACCAAATGAGCACTTCTTCCGATTTGCAAATAGCCTCTGCTCTCTAAGAACTTGCAGAACTTTCTCCAAATGTTGAACGTGTTCACTCACAGATTTGCTATACACCAAGATATCATCAAAAAATACCAATACAAAATCTCGTAGAAAAGGTTTGAAAATCTTGTTCATGAGTGCTTGGAATGTGGCAGGGGCATTAGTCAAGCCAAATGGCATGACTAAGAACTCATAGTGACCCTCCACAGTCCTAAAAGCAGTCTTGTTAATATCCTCTTCTCTCATACGAATCTGATGATAACCGGACCTTAAATCCAATTTTGAAAACACCTTAGCACCATGTAGTTCATCAAGAAGTTGATCAATCACTGGAATAGGGTATTTATCCGGAACTGTTGCTCTGTTGAGTGCTCTGTAATCCACACAGAAACGAACACCACCATCTTTCTTCTTTACTAATAACACAGGACTTGAGAACGGACTGATACTTGGTCTAATGATCCCTGACTCCAACATTTCTTGGACCATCTTCTCCATTTCAATCTTCCTAGAATGTGGATAACGGTAAGGTTGAACTGAAACTGCAGACACACCAGGAATCAAATTAATCGCATGCTCCTGCCCCCGAATGGGAGGTAATCCTTCTGGTAAAGCAAATATGTCTGCGAATTTATCCAATAATGTTGGAAGAACTGCCACTATATCTGGTACTACGGATGTCACTGCTGTAGCAGAGAACTGTACTTCTCTTCCAGTTATTCCACTAGAGCCAATAGGTGTCAATGATTTGAGAGAGAGTTTCTTGTTATGCAACTCCGGATCTCCTAACAAAGTCACCCTCTCCCTTGGTAGATGAAAGTGAGTTCCTGCTGCTTCCAATCAACTTCACATCTACCCAAGGTTTCCAACCATTGAACACCTAAAATGACATCAACACTTCCCAGTTCTAAGGAGATAAAGTCTGATGTGAAGTTAGTATTATTGAGAATGAAGTCTACTGCTCGGCAAACTCCCAATGCTGAGACAGTTACTCCATTCCCTAACAACACATCTAAGCTACTAGCTGCAGAAATTTTCAATTGTAGCTTCTTCACAACTGTTGGTGAAATGAAGTTGTGGGATGCTCCACTATCGAGCATGACAATTACCTCCTTTTGATTTATTCTCCCTTGCATCTTAGTCGTCTTTGGAGAAGAAATCCCGAGAAAAGAATTATATGACAAAGTCATCAATTCTTGTCCCCGTTTTGTCTCTTCACAAAGAAGTGCTTCATCCTCTTGATCTAAAACTTCGACTTCCCAGCCATTCAACAAGGACAAAATGCGCAATTCTTTGTTAGGACAAACCTCAGCATGAGCTCTTGACCAGGGTGCTTTACATTTGAAGCAAATCTTAGCTCTTCTCATTGCGTCCAATTCTGCATCCGAGTGTTTCTGTCTTGGTCGTTGAGACGCTTGATTTTGCGTTGTACTCTCCTTCAGCTGCAATGCATCACTCTTCTGTTTGCCATCAGATTGCCATTTAGTAGCCACTGTCACTTGCTTCTCATTTGTGTTTTGACGTTTCTGGTGACTACCTGTTGAGTTTGATGCATTGCTGACTACCTTGCAAAACAAGCTCGTCTCCATTCTTAACACCGCTGAAATGTAACCTTGCAACCCTTGAGGATCCTTGATTCTTATCACCTCTTTCATCTCTTGACTCAATCCGTTGTAAAAAATCTGCTCCAACAAATGATCTGATAAACCAGGAACTTGAGCTGATAACGTTTCAAAAGCTGAAACGTATTCCGTAATTGATCCTATCTGTCTCAATGCAAACAACCTCGTCTCTGGCTCATCATCAATTGATTCGGAAAACCTTATCATCAACTTCTGCTTAAAATCCGTCCAACTTCGAAAACCTCCTCGACGTCTTACCCAGCCATACCACTTCTTCAAAGCTCCTTGTAGGCATAATGGAACCAGATCCATCTTAGCGTCATCACTATACCTCCCCAACGCGTAAAAATACTCAATATCTCCAATCCACTCTGAAACTCCCGTACCATCACAACAAGGCATTTCAACTTTCTTTAACATAGATTCACGATTCGCTAAATTCAATCCCTCAGCTCGATAACCTAGCGGAACTCCTCCATCTTGTTCCGTGAAAGAAGGATATACCTGAGGTGATCTTCGGATCGGCGCCGATGGTGAAGCACTCTCGTGAATCGGCATCTTCCCAATCGACTTCATCATCGCCTGGACTGAAGAATTCAACTCTTGAATTGTT
Organism: Brassica rapa; assembly: GCF_000309985.2. Lineage (NCBI taxonomy): Eukaryota > Viridiplantae > Streptophyta > Magnoliopsida > Brassicales > Brassicaceae > Brassica > Brassica rapa. The sequence goes on along the minus strand of NC_024795.2, from coordinate 18,494,880 downwards.
GACTGAAGTGAATCCACTGTCGAATTAGTCGCAGCATTCTCCTTCGTCAGTCGATTCACGCTCTTCGCTAGATCGTAAACCTGCATCTTCCATTCCGCTTCCGCCTCCGCCAAATCGTCGACAAACTCCGACTGTAACACCGATGATTCGTTCGCCACCATCGTCGCGTTGCTCGAACTTTTCACCGCACCAATGATAGAGTCTTGATACTCGTAACTCAAAAGTACTCTTTACTCGTAACGGAATCAATCGTAACAAACTATACTCTGATGCTGAGCTAAACAAGTATTCTCATAACGAATACAAGTTCAGTTCATCGATCTCATGGCGATCGAGAGCTCAAGACTCATAGCGTCTATGAACATTTCACAATCAAAGCATAAAAAAGAATTAAAGAAATGAACTAGTTTATATAGAGCTTCCTTCTTCGATCTTCAGCTCCCTTCTTCACTCTTGAGCTCCAACGGCAAAGCCTCTGAGAGATTTAGAAGGTTCGCCCTTTTCATTTAAAATCTCAACGTCTCTCTCCACGTCATCCTCTTCCAATCTTCCCTTGCCTTTCTTCTTGCGCACGTAAGCCTGATGGTACCTATCACGTTCAAAACCGCATCGACGAAACTCTTCTGAGCATCTATCTTCTCCGTCCAAGACTTCATGTACTCAGGGCTACATGTGTAGTCCGTAAGCTTTTCCATCTCAACAATCTGAATCACTCTATCCACTGATTGTTCCTTGATCTTGCTCATGAGATTTCGACCAGCTCGTTTGATGGAAGGTTGAACTTGAGGAAAGTTTTCAGAGTATTTGGTGATGATTGATGAGAGAACAACTTCGATGTAGTCCCATAAGTTCTTGATGAACTCGACCGGCTTTGCATGTATGTCATCCACATGTTGCGAAAGTATAGCCATGAATGCTGATCTCGGAATGAAGTTGGGAAGCCCGACACATTTGTATTCTTCAAGAACTTTGATCTCATCCATCAAGAACTCTCTAACTTGCTTAGGCTTTGCTTGTAGATCATCTGAGAACTTGCTTAACATATCAGCCAGGCGAGCAGTACCATGCATGCCATGATTATCAGGGAACTCAGAGAAATCTCCTTGGATAAGGATTCTTAGGAGAGACTCTTTCGCAGAAGCGATGATATCCATCAGTGTCATCAGTGCTTCACCAGTGGAAGTCATTACCATTGGCAGTTTTTTAAGCTCGAGGTCAGCGGTTTCCATCTTGTGGTTGATCTTGCGTACAATCTCAGGCAAGCAGCGTGAAATCATGGTTGTTTGAATATGTATTAGCTTCTGAGCTAGAACCGGGAGACCGACAATGTTTTCATCAATCATTGAGAGCATTGGATGAGTCTTGAAAAGTAACTCTTCTTGGTCTCTAGCTTCTTCATATGTTTCTTCCCCTACACGGTTCCTGACACATACGTAACCTAGTCCAATACTTACATCATCTGCTGTTACTTTCTGAAGAAGACCTTCAGGAGCCATGTCTGCCTTTGTGACAACAGCCAGAGTCCGTTCACCGGTTTTGTCAACTTGTCTGGACATTCGAATGGATTCACATGTGGTGAAGTCGACCGTAGCTGACAGTACGTTGAGGATAATGGACTCTTGAGGCTTGATGTACTTCATTATCATCCCAGAGATCTGCTCATGGATATTCTCTGGCTGTCCTTTCACGGGAACTCTAATTATCCCAGGAAGATCAACCATGGTCAAATCAGGAGCCCCAGCTTTCTTCACGTGGAGGGTCAAGGGAGCATCCGAGACCCCTTTACTAGATCCTGCATCATAATATATATATTTTTTAAGTTCTTAATCAAAGTCTACACGGGTAATTCACAAACACATATGACATAACACTAATGTTTCATCATATAGCAGAATCATATAACACCTCTAGGCACATCTATAGGGTATTTAAATAGTCCTTTCTCTCCATGTTACATAGTCAAAGTAATATATTTTGATTATGCAGCATAATATATTTTATAAGTTCTTAATCATAATCAAAGTAATTAAGTCACAAACCCATAATACTCTAAAGTTTCATCATATAGCAGAAGTCAGTATTAAAAATATCTTGTAAGTAAGGAAACATAACACCTCTAGGAGCATACCAGCGATCACGTCAGTTGCAGCAGAAATAGCTTCAGCAATGTGTTCTTCATCCGTTTGAACAACTTTGTCACTATACTCCAGCCAGATCTCAGGTTTAGAGCTAGTACTTCCCTGAAGCCTCATAACAAGAGGAACCCTAGTGCAGATTCCTTGCCCACGAGGCAAACTGATTCCTGCCAATGATTCAAGAACACTGGACTTTCCAGAGGACTGATCTCCAACTACGACAATGGTGGGAAGCTGGATCCCTTCTTTCATCACATTCAGGTTCCTCAGCCGATCCACTGTGTCAAGCAACGGCCTGATCTGGTCATTGTAAGAAGACACAATGGGTGGTTCTATGGTAACAGATTTGTTGTCGTTTGGATTTGCTTTGACAATTGTACGAGAAGATGAAGGTTTAGAGACAACACGCTTCTTACTGCCTTTCATTTTCTACTAGAATGGACCAGACAAATACAGAGAAGAGATTCAAGGATATGTGTGATTCTTCTTTGAGATACTTATAAGATATATATATATATATATATGTATATATATATATATATATATATAGAGCTGTATGAGTAATAATTGCAAAAGAAAAAAAAAACCTTTGAGATGAGATTAAGTGTAGGTAACGTGCGAATTGATAAAAGCTAATTAAGTCCATAACTACACAGTTGAATCTAAGAAGGCTTAATCCTTCATTATAAGTGTATTTATATCAGCATTTTCTTGGCTCCCATAGGCTGTATTTTCCCGGGGTAACGTTTGAAATTTTCAGATAGTCCTTTGGAATATAACGAAAGGCGTGTACCTAAGCTAGGGAATCTCATGGATCCATCTCTTTGGTTGATAATTTTATTAATTTGTAACTGAAATTTGGACTGGCACAACATTTCTCAATTTTGACATCAAGAACATAACTCTAGCTAGTTACAACATTTCATATTTAAAAGGGATTTTATAATAAAAACCCTCAACTAAAGATAGATCGTAAAAACTCCCCTTCAACTAAAAAATTCGGGAAAGAAACCTTAAAACTTTAGTTCCACTGACGTTTGTCACCATATGTCACGATATTTTTGACGGAGGGTGACAAATATTAATAGAATTAAAATTGAGGGCTTCTATCGTCGAATGTTTAGTTGATGGGGTTTTTTGCGATACATCTTTAGTTGAGGAGTTTTATTATTGAATGCAATTAAATTTTTTATAAACTTTATTATCACTTATGCATTATTTAAAACTCTAACAATAGATTTATAAGCCTTTAAAATAATTTATAAATTCGTATACATTCATTTATCAGTTTTATAAACAATTTATAAAGCTTTATAAATATTTTAATACTTATATAGATGATTAATAAGGTTTAACATATAAAATATCAAAATATAATTGAGACTATTTAACAATTTTTGTAACAGGTTAAACATTATGACATCTAATAAAAAAACATCAAGACTTGAAATCCTTAAGTATTTAAATGTGAAATGTGAATAGTAAAATTAAGATTTAAATCCAAAAAAAAAACAAAAGTTAAATATTATTATATAATAATAAACTATCGATAACAAAAATAAACTAATACTTACAAAATCACAACAACTAATTTTGGTCCTCTTTATCATCTTTAACTTTATTTTTTTAAATGACATAGATCTTCATCAGAATCTTAAAAAAATACAAATAAATCACAAATTAAATAGTGTAAATGAGATTCACAAAAAAAAGAGATACATAGTCGACATCCGACAGCTGAAAAAGATATAAGTAAAATCTGAAAATATCACTTTTTAATTTGAATAAAAAATAAATTTCAATAACATAATTAAGAAATCTAAAAAAACAATAAAAGTGATTTATTGGTTTAACCAGTGGTTCAACCGGTTGTGGGGTTCCGGGTTTTAATGGTTTTTTGTGGGTTTTACTGGATTTTTAAATAATGGGGTTTTCATAAAAGTCAAATCGGATTATATTCGGGTTACCGAATTTACTAGTTCAACCGCGGATCCGGATCGGATTTAAAAAAACTGGTTTACTCTATACAAAACAGGTGGAAAATATAAAGCTAGACATAGTGGACTCTACCCACATTTTCTTCTACTTTTTGTTTCCACCATTTTGGGCTAGAAATTTACCTATCAGAACTTTAATTTTTCTTCTCTTTTTCACCTATTTATTTTCTCTCATTTGCTCCATTTTTACCAATCACACTCTATATTTCTATTAGAATCCATGATTTGATAATTGTGATCTTTTGAAGTTGTTAGAATTTGTAGAATGGAAATACCTTGGAATAGAGAGAATGTGTGAAAACTGAAAGAGAAAAGAATTACAATTTTTATTAGAAATTTTAATAGGTTTTGATTACAAATATATAGACAAATCTATTTAAAAGTGGTTAGAAGTGGTTTACCACGGTTTTCAAATGTGAGAAATAAAGAAATTTAAATTTTGAATTGGACAATATCCACGTATAGTGGTAGGCGTTCGGATACCCGTTTCAATCTGGATCGGTTATTTTGGGTTTTCGGGTATCTTGGTATATAGATATAAAACCTGTTCTGATATTTTTATACTTCGCGTCAGGTTCGGATATTTAGAGTTTGAAAAAAATCTAACTCGTCTGGCTTGGATGCTTCGTTTGTTGAATCTACTTTGGAGCTGTTGCCAACTTTTCCTGGTTGCTGTCCCAATCTACAATCCCTTTTAATGGTACGCTTCATTTACCAATGTTTATTTATAATATGTAATCACGTTGAGATTCATATCTAAATTTTTTTGTTTATTTTATAGGATTTTGACTGCCTTCCAGAGACAGATGAGATAAAACTTTCATATTTACCTCATTGTTTCCTATCATTTCTCGAGTTTGTTCAGATGGAGACACCAATCACAGTCACAGAACCATTTGTCAAGATGAATCTAGCAAAATACTTTATAAGGAACTGTGAAGTTTTAAAGACGCTGGAGGTAAGTAAGAGTTTAAGTAGCATCATCAAGAAAATCAAAAGGATTCCAAAACGGTCTAGAGGGTGTGAAGTTGTCATGCTAAATCAACCTTGCGAGGTTGTTTATCAAACATCCAGTTTGTTACCAATTAATTATGTACCAATAGTTTGCTAGTAATCAAGTTAAGTGGACACGGCTTCAGGTTTGACCAAATTGCACTTGCGTGTGAACTCTTTTGTTTATCATCGGAAGCCTAGTAGACCTAGCTCCTTATTGAATACTGTAACTTGCAGAATACTCTTTCTTGCATGTGTAAGATTAGAGTTGAGCTTTCCATGGGCTTGATTTCATCAATATATCCATCCATAAATTCACAAAGTTTGAAATGAAATGCCAAATTCTGATTGTCTTGGTGTTTATCTAGTAGAGTTTTATCAAATGTCAAATTTCAGTTAGTATTTTGTTTGAATTCTTTAGTTAATTTAACGGTATTTCCAGTGTATTATTTCATTTTTCCTTTTTAATGAACAACTTCATAATAAATTTATTCTTTAGTGGAATAAAATTTTGTTTTAATTGTACTTCATTTTGAGTGGAAAATTGAGTACTGAATAAAAATTAAGCCTATTACGAATATGACTTCCTTCTTGAAGTGAAAATGGAGAAAAGTTGGAAAAAACCATATTCCAAACTCCATTTTTAGTAAAATATGGAATAGGATTACAGATGTTCTACATTATTTTGGAATATGTTTCAAGTATTTTGATTGGTTTGTTCTCGATTTGTAAACAATAAGAAGCAACAAGTTTAAAAGACCAATGACTAAACAAACCAATTTTAAGGCTGCTTAATTATATTATTTCAAACTAAAATAACATTACATAAATGATTATATAGCCGATAATTTTATTTTTTTATGATAATCCACGTTTAACAATATTTCTTATTTCATGCAACATGTAGAAGATTTTATGTAAGTTTTTTCTCTATTAATTTGCATAATTCGTCTTATTTGAAAAAAAAACTCAATTTTTAGTATAGAAGCATTGATGAATCTTAAGTCAAACCATTAGACTAAAGAGACTTCCATTTAAAATCTTAGTATATTTTATGAATATAATCTATTTAAGAAAGATTAACTTTCTTTCTAAAAATGATTGACTAAAACTCAATAACAAATAAGTTCATATATATAATTATTGAGTGTTTTTCAAAAATCGATGATGGCTGAGATGTGTATGGGCTCGGAATTATAGTACATAACAATTTTAAGGAGATTAGACATGTGAATAGGGCCGAAGCTCGTAGCTCGAGCCCGCTTAGCCCTATAAATTATCGATTTTAGGTTTAGTTATTTAAGCAAAGAGAAAATTAGGCTTTTCAGACTAAGCTCATTTCAGCTTCAGATGTTATAGGCTTAAACTTGTTTTGACTAAGGCGGTCCAAAAGCACGAAACTTTATATCTAAGTTTAAATATAATTCTTGCGATATGAGTCATTCTTACTGATATATTATTTTAATAGTTGTAATCCAAAATATAGCAAACTTATTGTTTGATCATTTCAAAAGTCACATTCTAAATTCAAAATACTCTTTTTCTAATGTAGAACATATTTTTCCAAAATATAAAGTATGGAATGTTTTTCTTCGTTAGTATAAATTCTATTATCTTATTTACTTACATTTGATCATTTAAATCTTGTTAAATTAAGTTTAGTTATAATATTGTTTTAAAACGTTTGAAAAAAAACACCTTTTAAACAAAGAATTTTAAAACTAACTTTATATTGTTTTGAGAGCATAGGAGGAACACCTTTGTTAAAAAGAAATTAAACAAGAAATCTAATTTATTAAAACAGAAGTACAAAAATGAAATAACCCTAAGATTTACAAAGTATTTACAAGGGAATGCCGCTGAATTAATTAATAAAGTTATCTTTAAGGATTTTTGTTTTATTCTATTTTATTACTATTTTCCTAAATTGATTATTAGCTAAAAACGTCAACAGTAATTTAAGGAAATCAATTTCATAAAACAACTATAAATAAATAGGATTCAGTTACAATAATTCAATAAAAACAATTAATCATTAATCATATACGAAATCTAATTTCTCTCACTTTACATTTCCTAAAAAGATTATAATTTGCTAGCTTCCATTTTACCAATCTTAATTTATACCATACATATTTTATTTTGGCATCCACATAGATTATAATATCTGTTGTATCTATTTTTGTCGATATATCTGATGTATCTCTAAGGTTACTATTCTTATTTGTATTCTCTTATATAAACCAAACTATAACTATCCTTAGTGTAATCACTTTTCTTAGCTAAAATATACATAGATTTTGAAAAAAAAAACGTTTTGTCAACCTAAGATCACACTATTATTAAATATCAACTTTAAGATCGATATTCCAAATTACATAATATCTAACTTATTATCTTTCCTAAATCTTGATTATATTCTAAAATTTATCCTTTTGCTAAAATAATCTAGGTATACTTGATAGACAACTAATAAGGTTTTGACCATCCCCTATATATTAAAAGAGAAGCATTACAATATTAAAATGCTTCTTAAAAATTTCTAGAAAAATATGTTGGTACACAAACATATATTATATACTTCTTATTAAACTAATCATAAAATTAATTAACAATCTACAATTATTTTTTTTCTTTCTTTAAATAAAAGATACAGAATTACAAAAAAATGAATAAAATATATATTTGACAATTATTGATTTTAATAATAAATATTTGACAACATTATACATATCCTCCATTATTTAATGTTATTTTATTGAAATAAATTAAAAATCTTATTAAATATATAATAAAAATTATATTTTCGTGAAGAATGATTTAAATATTTTATTATAATAAAATAAAAATGATCTTAAAACCATATGATTGGGTTCATGAGAATGATCTTTTCTATTAAATCTGAAAGTACAAAATAATACTTACCTAATTTTAAGTGGTTTGTTACATAGTTTTATTCATTTTTAAACTAATTATAACCACTTTATTTATTGTCTTTCATTATTAATTGGGCTTCATTTATTAAAGATTACAAAATAGAACTTACATATCTTTACTGTTTTATTACATCTTTTAAATTTCATTTTCCACTCTTCCTAATTACTTTATTAATTATATTTACCATAATAATCCAGCAAAATTTATTTTAAGTGTTAACCAAAATAATTTCATAAATTTGAATGAAATTGGTTCATTAGAATTCAACCGATCCGTTCGGGTACGGATCATTTTTTTGGTATCAGATTTTTAGATTTAAAATTAAACTTTGTTTGAATATCATAATTTTTTTGCCAGGATTCGGACTCGGATCCTTCTAGATCCGGATAGCTTTGTAGGAACCTAAAATATCCATAACTTATGTGTTTATAAATGTTATTAAATAATTTATAAAAATAAAAATTAATATCCGTACGGGCATGGCATGCGGATCAAACTCTAGTTTATATTTAAAGGGAAAGTTATAACTGATTTTTGTACAAAAATTAGATCTTTTAAATGGTAAAACTGGCAGAAATAAAATTATAATAATTATTCCAAGAAATCCAGAAAACCCAACAAACTCTATATCCCTATTAAGACCAGACATGGCTTTAAAATATAGGTCTAAAATATTTTTGGGTTCAGCCAGGCAGAGCTCGAATGTTTACGTGTTTTTCTTGTTGGCCTGGCCCGACCGGCCTGATTAACATCTCTAAAGGAGATTGTAACACATTGGTAAAATGATAACACTTTATAATGTTTAATGGTGGAAATTATGCATGAGTAGTATCCGTTCAGGTTCGGATCATGTATTTTTGATTTTTGGTATCTGTTTCACCATCACAAGTCTCATTCTAATAATTTATAAATACATATGGATTCGGATAATAACACTTCTGGTTCGGTTCTGATTCGTAATACATCCTGAAACCCATAAACTATTCATATATTGTTCAGATTTGGATTATATCGTTTTTGTTTGGATATATCCGAAATAAAAGAAAAAAATCAAAAACAAACATAAGAAAAAAACACTTAAATTGAATAGAAAATAATCCAACACACATCAAATTAAGAAAATAACAACAAAATGATAAATCAAGCATGAAAACAAACATAAGTTTGTAAACAATATGCATTACTTTATAGATAAGGCAGACTTGCTATTCAAAGAGTAAATTATGATATACTTATTTATAGGTAATTAGATATTTAAAGTATTTATTTCTGTTTTAATACGTATTTCATATATCATACCAAAATAAACATTTAGTTGATCATTTGAAGTTTGTTACAAAAAAAAAAGTTGATCATTTGAAGTAGTTATACATGTCACCAAGTATTTATATTGCCTATTAATTTCAAATTTTTTGGATTATCCATTCGGTTCAGTTAATAATACTTGGGTTCGGATATGTTTTATATCATCCTACAGAATTCGTTCGGATATTTTTTTACATTTTAAATAAATGGTGTGATGTATATAATGGACAGAGAAGACATCAAGATGTTAGTCAATAAATGGTGGGATGTATTTAATGATGAGTCTCTCAATTTTAAACAGAAAAGCAGATGTGGAAACAGAAAAGCCCTCAGATGTGGAAGAAACTGTTACAAAATCGACCATCCTAGGCTCCTAGCTTAAGTATCCGAACCTGAAATGACCTACGTTCCTGCACCTTCTGCTGCTTGAGATGTCTTATAGGGAACTAGGAAATGAACAAGACTTGGCGTGTTACTCTAGCCATTTTATTTAGATATATGTATACATAGTTTGACATAGTATAAACAAAAATAGAAACCTTGGTGAGTTGGAATACAGCTCTTAGCTGCGCTTTCTCGACCCGAGAGGTTTACAAATAGTATAAGGTAAAGTGTGTAAGCTGTTAAACTACTAAGGAAAGAAAGTATTTGTATTGCTATATTTATGTACGGCGCACAAGAGAGATAAATAAAAGCTGTACCAAAGAAATATACTATTAATCACATTCAAACATGATTGAAAACAAACAGAACAGCAAGGGATGCAATTATTTGTTACTGGCTTTGGAAAATCTACCTCAAGAACATAACAAACTGAAATTTCTTAAATGAAGTTCTGTAAACAAGTCTGCGCTACCCATGATGATTCATTCTCAGGCTGTGGTGGAAACATAATAAAGTAAAGAAAATACTATATGCATATCGATAACATATAGTTTTCACATATCGACTATCTACTGTATCCGTTATCAGAAGCAGATGTATCATTCAAGGGAGGTAGAGTAATACTCACCTTCTATTTCCTCATCTTCATAGTGTGATGTCTCAGACCCGCCTTCAAAAAACAGAAAGGGAGCAGCTTCCTGGTCTTTCTGGGGTTTACTCTCATTCATTCCTATAACCGTAACAATCTTTCTCTGTATATAGTCTTCCACTGCTTCACGTTCAGCTTCTTGAGGCTGAAATCCAAGAACAGATAAGCAATCTCCTTGGAAGTCCATGTCAGTAGAAGAGAATATGAGGCCCGCTAATGATCTTGCAAGGTCAGGAACATAGCTGCAAATCTAAGAAAGATAAACAACAGCAAAAACAATCTTGGTTATACCTTAAGAAATTTTAAGAGATTGACACTAATAGTTCAAAGGAGGTTTGACTTAGAGATCACCTTACGAGAATGTGAGCTTAGAAGAAAGCCCTCATGTTTAGTCTTCAAATCATCTAATGCACTTTTAATCCCCTTCTTCACAAGATTTATACCAGGCTCAGTCTTATGTCTTGTTGGATACTTCTTGTGATACCAGTGGAGAGCGATTTGTATTTGAACATATGAAGGAAAATTTTCCCATTCGAGAAACACATGTCCTTCTTGATCATTCACACTCGCTAGGATCAAACCGTAGCTTTTCCAGTCAATCTTTTTCAATGCACTCAAGGCAACTTGTGGAATGGGGGAAGGAGAGAAATTGTCAAAGTATACAACCTGGGGGAAATTCACCATTTAAGATCAAACAAATAAACACAGTCCATGTCAATATAGGTTCAATGTATTTAGTTTTGAGAACTGAACAGACCTCTGTTTTGCCCTCACATGATCTGCTGCAATGGCGAGTTGTCTCTAATAAGTCACTTATTACAATCACCACTTCCATTGTTCCTCCAGGTCTCTTACGATTTTCTTCAGGGCAGGCTGTTCCACTCCCAACTTTTAGATGCTCTCTGAAAATATTTAGAATATAACCAGATTTGTCAGACTTGACGTTAAATGACTGGACATACATTGGTTCCAGCAAGACTAAGTTAAGTCGCAAGTGTTTAGAAACAAGAATGGCGTAACATATTATGTACCTATCAGAGAAGCATTGTTCACACATCATTTCCAAACAGTTTCCATGCCTTAAAACACAGTCCTCAAGACCAGACTTTAAGCGTTCAAGGTTGGAGGCAGTGAAGCAAGGAGTTTGATCACCGTTCATTACAAAGACGTATTGGGTTTGAGTACCAGGAGAAGCTCCTTGTTCAACCACCAGATCCATTGTGACATTCTGGAGAGGTAGAAAGGACGCATTGGTTTTTAGTTTCATAAGTTGCGAGTTCTGGGGCAAATGAGTGTCTGAAGAAATTTGTCAAATCACCGAAGGGGGGAACTTCAACTTACAGGTAAATGAAGAACAAGCATCTGCAAGATAACATGGTGAGATATATCATTACTGAGCAGCTCAGAAATCATGAGAGTAAAAACATAAAACTGACGACAATTAAGTAATATGGCCAGGAGGGCAATAGTTCAACCAAAAATATAGAGCATCGATCAACTCTGGAAAGGCTCAAGAGTAATTTAACCATTAAGCGAACTTGGGTAGAGTCATTGCTTGACCTAACTAAATTACTAAGTTAAGTGGGTAGCTTAAGAGCGACATTCAAGACTTCAAATTTCAACTTAAGGATGGAAATGCTTTCTCTTTATCTTGGTTCTATATAGCAGAGTTGTGCATTATTGATTTAGTTGAGAATAAGTATGAAAAACAAGAAACAAAGGATGCCGAAGACCTTTTGAAAGAAGGTAACTATGGGGGCCACAAGAGCATCCATACTTGCAAAGACACTCAGAGATACCTCTGTCCCACTGAAAACGACACAATAATTAGGCAGTCATAGTGGTTTTAAACTCAGTAAAGAAACAAGAGATAGATTGAGGAATCAGCAGCACCTAAACTTTGCGCCGTTTTTAGGCTGAGAAGGTTGTCTTTTGATTCTTTTGTTTGATATACACTCACCAAGATTAATATGATAGCAGAACACCTCGTCGTCAGAAAAGCCTGCAACTCCGTCAGCACAATGGAGAGACATAAGAATGAATCATATAAAAGCAATTGAAACTCACAAGTGGTCTTGAGGGAGAGTAACCCATCTGCATTATCAACAATCAGAATTTGATAGTTAACATTCAATTAAACGAATAACCCAGATGAATTGCTCGTACTAACCCCAGATGTTGGCTCCATTGAACTCTCTAGGGCACCTCAGATCCTGAAACTCCACCAAACTGCATCCAATGCCCGTATCCGAAACTGTAGATAAACAATTTAGTGACGACAGATTCGATTTCCGTCTGAGGGAGAGGAGAGTGAGATTACTCGAAATAGATGTAATCGGAGGATCATTGCCAGCAGATTGATGAAGAAGAAGAAGTGATAATCTACAGAGATCTTCTGCTAGACGGCATCTTTGAAAAGCTGACGAGATCAACTGAGAGAACACAAGACTTGAAAGAAAATGAAATCGAAGAAGACGAATGAGGAATGATGATGGGTGACTTACTTGTAGAAGAAGCTTGGGAAGAGGATCACTCATCTCCATGGCTTTTTCGATATCCTCCTAATTTCGTCTCTACCTCTACAAGTATGACTCACTGATATAAACAATGCCCCGCAGTCACCATGGTTATCCAAAAACAAAATAAAAAGGTAAATAATGAATTTGAACCGCAAGCACATATTTACACACAATTAAACTTTTTTTTTTTTTAAAAAAAACACACAAGTTTCAGAATTTAGACACAATTAAACTTCCACGGAAAAAAATCTATCTTAACTCAGAAGTTTCAGAACCTATTGCTTGAATGAATGAATGAATGTTTGATCAAAAAAATAATAATAATAAGTTTCAGAATTTATGACTTAATTCATAAAAGAATACTAAAAACTTGATTTGCAATGTCCGATCCACTGAAATAAATATCAAATTAAGGTGGATAAATAGAGACGTCATACAATTTTAAGCGGATTGTAATTTTCAGGGGCATAGGTTTGAGTTCGTCCTTCCACTCAAACTCTTATTTACTTGAATTTGTGGCTTCCACATTGGTCATATGCTCCACTACTACAAAATTTCCTTGTTACTGAATCTTAATTGTTAGCATGAAATTTCCACTGCCAACAAATCTTTTATGTTTGTTTATGCGCACCCCTTCATTTACCTTTCTCCATTTGATATTCTTGATTCTTCCCTTGTTATTATTTTCTTTTCTTGTCTACTTTTGAGCGTAAAATCTTATTAGTTGTTGTTTTCTCATTTCAGAGCTACATTGCTATGTTTTAATTTATTTGGAAGTTGGAACCATACAACTTTAATTAAAAATGTATAAGATTTTTCTTAGTATATAAATATGAGCTACTAGGATCGGCCCGCCCTACGGGCGGGATATTAGTTAATTTGATATTCACTAAATGCTCGAGTTGAAATTTATTTTAAGATTCAAGAATTTGGTTATCTGTTATGTCTTACTTATTAGTATGCGGTGGTATAGTTGTTTTTCGATTATTCTTACTTTGGTATTGTATCAAATTAACTAATTGTCTAACTCATAATTATAGATGTACAAATGTGAATTTGTGATAAAGTTTGATGACAATACTGTTTTTTTTTTAATTTTTATTCATAGTGGAGTGTGCATGTGTCAGAAAGAAGCCTATAACAACTTTTATGTTTTTGTGTATGGATTTTAAATAGGGCAATTGTCAATAATAGCACCTTTTGAAGTTTATGTCTCAAAAATAGCACTAGAAGGAGAAAGTCACAAAAATGACATTCATTAAAGGGTAAAATATCCGTAATACCCTTGGTTTAAAATTAAATAAACAAACAAAAATAAATAAAAATAAATAAAATAAAAATAAAAAAAATGAAAAAAAGATTTTTTTTTTTTATAGTTTCAGATTATATGTTTTCAGATTCGAAATTTTTATAATTTTTTTTTTCGAAATTTATTATTTTTTTTTTTCAAATTTTCTTTTTATAATTTAAAAATACTTTTTAAAACTGTTTTAAAAATTTTTATTTTTTATTTTAATATTTTTTTTTATAAAATTTTAAACCCTAATTCCAAAACCCCACCCCTTAACTCTAAACCCTAAGGTTTGGATTAATTAACCCAAGGGGTATAAGTATATATTTACCTCTTTAATGAAACCTATTTTTGTGACTTTGAAACTTGAGTGCTACTTTGGGAACATAAACTTGGTTTGGTGCTATCCTAGTCTTTTTCTCTTTTAAATATACTAGAGCCCCTGTCCGCGCTTCGCGCGGATTACATGTTAGTTAAAGAACAGTTTAATTAAAATTGGGAGTTTAAAAGTTTCTGAAAGTGTAAGTTAAGTTTTGTTTCTTTTATAATGCGAAGACGTTGGAAGCGGTGATCACTTTTTTTTATAAACCAAAGTAAGTTTGAATAATAAATTATGTTGATGAATTTAATATTCGTAAGAGAAAATAGTATTTGAGTGTGCCTATTTAATTGACGTAGAAAGCTGTAACGTAAATTTTAAAAAAATTGACTGGTGTCGTTTGCTATGAGGCTTAGGATAGCAATTTATTCCTCTTTTGGAAGCTTCTCACGTCGGTTTGCCGGCATTAAGTTTATACCATTTCATGTTCGGGTGTACTGAACCGTACCAAACTGAGAAAAAAAGAAAAATTAAGCTGAATTTCTAGCTAAAAAACACCATATAGAAGCAAAATAGAGAGATCATATATCTTTTTTGCCACAAAAAAAATGCTCTAGTTCATTATTTTGTTATCTGGAAAACGGTAATATGCCATTTGTAGAAGCCACATGTTTTCCATCCTGAAATTACTTATGTGAATTAAGAACAACAAATTCAGAATCATGGATTCGTTAATCAAGTCTGAAGACTGAAGTAGAGAAAATATTACTTTCTTTATTTGGACAAAAGAAAATATTATTTTAGAAGTATTAAAATATTAAGAAAGGTAGACAGCTGGGAAAGTTTGTAATACCAGAGGGAACCTGATTGTTACTGCTGCCTTTAACAATGTGTCTTGCAGATGTCACACTATTGTCGCTCTTATACAATCATTTTCTAATCAAACAATCATGCAATCAAAACCACACGCAACTGTACCAAAATAAAACCATACCATTAACAAATATAGATCAATCAACTAATAGCATAAGAGAACGCGTAATGGATTGTACCATGTAACCGTAAGTGTCTGATCTCTAAGTTATAGGTGAATCAAATCTCGCTGAAGAGTTGATCCGTCCATGTTCTTAATATTCTGACGTTGTTGAGATGTTTCCCATTAATTAGCTTAATGTGGAGGAGACAAAGAGAGGGAGAATATTTGAAGAGGTAGGTTTCCATAGGAAATTTATAGCAATTTAGGGGTTTAATGGTGGAGGAACGTTATGACGGATATTCAGAATGGCAGGAAGTGGCTTTGCTCTTAATATTTGGTTGAGAATTATAATACACTAAAAAGTAAAAGAGTAGCTGACTTGTAAGTTTGGTTGGATGAGAATATTTATGCTTATGTGGCATAGCTTAGGAGCTTTCAAATTAGCTCCTTTTATATAGTAGGATATTATTTTGTATAATGCATACTTATTCTACAACATTTGCTTGTAGACTAAAAAAATTGTTTTCTATATTTTTAAAAGAGAAAATATTTAGTCTAGAATATAACATGCACATATGTATTGACTATATATAGAAGTTGAGTGTTATTTTAAAATAACATATGTATAGAGATTTTTCAACAATTACTTCACTGGTGCAAAACATTTATAACTGTAAATACTTTCTTTTAAAAGCAAAACTAATAAAAGCATGTACAACAAATGTATTTTGATATATATTATATGCATCAAGTTATAAAGGTTGGAAACATTGCAAAACTGTTTGGACCAAAGTTTTTAACTTCACGATTTTCATCTTGACGTCAGTTCAGTGTCGGCCCTGGCCACAAGCAGAAAAAGCATGGGCTTCCAGCTGACACGATAATAAGTATTTTCGCGGCCACATATTTATAAAAAGTAACTTTAACCTAGTGGTTCTAAGAGAAATTACCAGTGCTAGAGGTGCTGGGTTCAATTACTCTTAACTGCATTTATTTATTTTGGCCCTAAATATAAAATGGGACACGTGTCACTCCCAAAACGCACGAATTGATGACGTGGCTTCACGGGAGAGAGGCGAACATTTCTTTATATATATAGATAGATTATACACAGTTACCAAATGGCGATGAGAACGTGTAGCATATTGATTTGTACTAGAATCATTAATATTCTTCCATACCACCTAAAAATGCATGTAACTTTTGTTTAGTAATTGATTTAAAAAAAACGGATGAAATATTACACCCAAAAAACGAAAGAAATAGAAAAAGTAACAGCAAATATTTTACCAAAATAAAATAAGCATAATAACCTGCGAAATCATGGTCGCTTGTAACCTGAGTTGAAATCATGTAACAATCAAGACGAGTTAATCATGTAATCTATATACTCGAAAGTCAGGCCCGTCTCAAAAATAAAATGGTTCTGAACCAAGAAAACTGAGATCTATTTCCTCAAACAAAATATAATTTTTAAAAATTGAGTCCTAGTCCCAGCGAGAAAAATTTAAAACTGCAATGAACCCTTTGTAAATGCACCCCCAGTTCATGCATAGAGCTGGACCTGTTTTTATCAGCTTTGAAAATACAACAGAAGCTAATTACCTAGATATAGTCTCGAACAGAGCTGGCCTAGTAGCTTGTGGCAACTGGTTGCTCCCTCCGCTCTAGCCTCGTCCTCTGATCTTTTCGTTGCTACACTCTGGTCTATGCCTTTGTCAAAGTTTCCTCTCCTACACTATTGGTTATCGTTGCTCCTTTGGCCCTTTTGTTAATTTAAATTCCTGCATTTCTACTATAGGTGTTTTTATGTATGTTCAGTTTTTTTGGGTCAACTCCTGTATATTCTGTGAAAACTAAAATCTTTGATATAAATTTTAACATTGAACTAATAAAAAAACAGATCTGGTCCTAAAAAAAGCCGGTTGTAAGATGAATGTATATGTTCAAACATATGCTGATTTTTTCTTTTAAAACCTGAGGCTTTTTTTTCTATCAGCGGCAAGAGCCTTTTTATTTTTTTCCTTGTTGTAAACTTTATAATCTACGTTCTATTTTCATTATAAGCAATCAGTTTACGGTATCAAACAAGTTTAAATTCATATTGCAAATGAAAAAGTATGAAAGTAAATTATATTTCACATGTGTTCCATTGATGTGTATATATATATATAGATATTCGTATTAAAAAAGGAATATCTACGAAGCAAGTGAAGGAGCGCATAATGGGTTTGTCTTTATCAAAAAGTTCATAATCGGTTTGTAGAATAGAAAGTAAAAAGGTTCATGACCTATTGAAAACTAATGTGTGGAGGTAACTAAAGTCAAATTCTGTTGAAGTCGTGCGCCGACGCCTTATTTTTTCTTCTTCTTCCTCATGCGTTGGACAAATGATTCACCTCTCTCCGTTCCAACAAAGTCCTCGTGACTTTTTCTTTGTTTACCTCTTCCACTAGTAATATTAGTATTTTTAAAATTGTTGAATTGTCAATAGGTGTTTTGATTTGGAAACATAGAACTTTCTTAACGATCGTTGCAGGTTATTTAATTCAAAATAAGAAAACACTGGGACAGCGCTCTGCTCGAGAATACGGAAGAATGCAACGGACTTACTCGAGGGCTCAAGTGAGGAAAAAGTGGTGACTCAGAATTCATATATCTGTAAATCTTTCATGTCTAGAATCATGATTGTTTTCTATAAGCTTCACTTAATTTTAGTATTTGTAATTTGATTCATAGTTTACGGATATTTGATTTTCTGATTTGTGTCGATTTGGAAAAATACGGATATCCAATATTTACGGATATTTATGAATATTTCATCCACTTTGTTCAATACAATTAAATCTAAAAATATTATACAAGTCTGTCTTCGAAAATATCTTTTAAATAATCTAAAAAGGTAAAAATTTAGTGAAAATATATGTTCTATAAATTTTAAAATTATTTCTATTTAAAAAATCATAAATGTTTTAGAAAATTGTTATTTATAAAGATTTTGTATTTCTTTCTTACTTTAATACTTTTGTGAGTAATTGTATTAATGAAATTATTAAAAATATATGTTAAAATAATAACTATATAAAATATACACTTTCAACTCTCTACTTAACTGTAGATATATTTCTATTTTTATAAAAGTGGAGTTCAACATGCTCTCCCATCAACGGTGTTAGCCCACATGAATAGACACTTATTTGGGTTTAAATTTGATATCATTTGTAACTATTAGACCGCTGCCACCATTGGCATGTGGACCCTACAACCCGCCTGACCAATATGTTAATTTGGGAGGTTTAAAAGATTTGTTAACTAACTTTAGAATCACCATTTGATAAATTTTGTCCTTTGTCCTCACTCACACAATAATGAAAATCAACTTATGATAGCTCAAGCACGCTTAACCCTGAATTTTCTTCGGAAAATGATCGAAAAAGATACGGCATATGTAACCAAATAAATTCCCTTAAACTCCACATATATCACCATATACCAAAATAGAGATTTTATATATAATCGCCAGTCACATAGCGCAATGTTTTCAATGCACACTAAGATCATCACCCCAATGGTCTGAGGCCACATGACTATATTGTCATTTGGTTTTGGCTCTGATACGGCTTGTAAAACGTTGACGGCGGGCGGGTGTGCTAATTTTAGAAGGTTTGCATGAAATTTTTATTCATCATGCAACTACCACGACGTGATAATTCTCTATGCTTTACCCTCACTTACACACTACTGGAAACAATTTCTCCTTAGATAACTAATCCTTCAAGTATTTCAGTTCAGTCACATTTAATAATGAAATCTCTCTGAACATATAACTTGAAAAACAAATACATTTTGTTAGCATATTCAACTAAAGAAATTTTTTTTAAACTTTTGATATACACTTTTTAACATCAAACAACTATTCTATTACTCAAACTAAAAGTGGTTTGGAAAGTAAGACAGGAATAGAACAACCAACATAAAAATTTCATGATGGAAAGATTTTGTAGTTTCTAGCTAAAGAATGAGAGATTGCATTTTGGCCTCGAACAATGTAGCAAAGCTTCATATTATGGCCTCGAATAACGTAGGAAAGCTTGAATGAGTGAAATCGTCTTTGGAGCACTGTTAACTCCTTTAGATTTGTTGAGAATTTTGGCCATGCATGAAGGTTTAGAAATCATGGTGATCAAATCTTTGCAGTCTGATCCAAATTTCTAACAGGTAGAATGCGGTAACATACTCTCCATTTCCCAAATAAGTGCTTATAGCTCTGAATGCAATAAGGACTCTCGTAGTCTTAGGTTCCTTGCTTCCATTATTTGGATATGTTCAGAAGTGTCTTTCCAAATCTATCTCCACCTACTAAATTGGGATATTGAAGTCCAAAAGTCATCTACCAAACATATGTTATATGTAAGCATACAACTTGTGAACCAATACTATTTGATGATTTTGTCGTTGAGGAGATGTTGTCTTTGTTGAGAACCAAACTTGACATTCTTCTTTCGCATGTCTGATTAGTTACAGTGGATCTCTGTCAATTTCTCTGAATAGTTTATCGGTTCGAACTATCAATACCAAATTATCCACGGATGATCTTGATCTAATTTTGAGTCTTCAATAATGTTTTTCCGTCAGAAGAGGTAATCCATATTAGTATAAACATTCGAAACTGGAAAAATGTTCAGACTAGAATATATGGCTGCTAAAGCTTATGCTTGTAACTGATTTATTGGTTTCCTATATCTAAAAAAAATGATTATCGCATCTCATATGATAATATGTCATATTTCTTGTTACACCTACACATAATGTTACCAGTTACCATAAAAGATGTCGCATCTTCTAAAGAGGCTTAATTTTCCAAACCTTGAAGCTTTTCTACATACGTGTCTTTAAAGTTTTTCTACATACATTATTATAAACCTGAAACTGAGATATAATTTATCTCAAGTTTACAATGAACGATATTACCATATTAAACTACATAAATGATTTTATATTTATCACTGGAAATATTTGTTTACTTGTTCCCATGTTGTTTACATTTTCTGGAAATGAAACCCTAAATATATTAATTAAATCACAGCTAAAGCTTCCACATGTGATATATATAAATAAATAAGGAGAAAAATTTATATCTTACGATTTATAGTCCTTTTCCACATCTGTTGTGTTCCGATCGCTTTATTGATGTTCCTTTTATTATTAGTTAATCGTTTTGGTGATTTTAATCTTATTGATGTAAATCTTTCTGAAAGCAATTGATCGTTGACTAGGTTATAACCGTTTATCACCATCTCAAATTTATTCAATTTTACCATTCCATGTTGGTGATTTTTTTTCCGTTAAAATGTTCTTTTGTTATATGCACTATAAATCTATGAAGACCACTTTCAGTTATGTTACATTTCATATTAAATTCAACACTTTATGGAACATGTTTATCGCCTAATTATGAAATAACAATACACTATGTATAGACCTGCGCAAGTAATATTTATAGAAAACTAGGGGGTGCCCGCACTACGCGCGGGATTGTTGATAATTATTTTCTTGCAAAATGTTTTCATTTTATTTTTATGTGTGCCATTTTGCCATTTTAATGCCATTTTTATTACAGGTGGTAGAGTTCAATATCAATAAATGTTACAATTAGGAATTCACTAAATTGGTCGTTTTGTAAAGTTGATATTATTAGATTTAACTCATATTTAAATAATATTATTTTTTAAAATAAGTCAAATGGAAATATAATACAAACTGAAGAATGAATGGTTAATAATATAATATGATATATCAATATAATTTTTTAATATTTGTTTCATCCAAAACCTAGCAATTATTGGTTACAATATCACAATACCTATGTTTTCTACTTTATGTCAATAAGTTTACTCAGTAAATTCATTCTAGAATAAAATAAATATATAATTTGTAAATAAAAAATAGAAAATTGTAAAAATAGTAAAACAATAAAAATTTATGTTATCATTAGTTGTGAATAAATTAAATATTTAAAATATATTTCAATTATTTTATTTATTTCTTTATTCATCTTGAATTTTAGTGAACAATAAAATATATGGGAAAATTTTATGTTTACCACTTTCATAGTACCACTTTTCATCTTTACCACCACTAAAGGGACATTTTCAGAAATATTTTCTTTATTAAGTGGCAAAAAACTATTATACCCTTGCTATCTATATATATAATAAATCATTATTTAAATAAATAAAAAATAAAGTAATTTTTTTTATGTTTTCAAATTATACTTTTTCAAATTCAAACTTTTTTATAAATTTTTTTATTATTTTCGAAGTTGTTTTTTCAAAAAAAAAATTTGAAAATCAAAAATTATGTTTGAAACTATTTTTAAAAAAATTATATATTTTTAAGTATTTATTTATATATTTATTAGAATCATAAATTTTACATTCCAAAAATCCTACCCCACCACTCAACTCTAAACCCTAAGAATAGATTAGTTAATCCTATGGGTAAAAGTATCTTTTACCCTTCATTAAAAGTGAGTGTAAAAGTAATTTGTGTAAACATGAAAAGTGATATTATGAATGTGGTATTTGTGGCAATTTACCAAAATAGATTATCAAACTTCATATAATAATAGTTAGTGTGAAGGATTAGATAGTCCACAATTATTTTATTTTATTGTTATTAAGAGTATGACTTTTTGGATAATGTAATTTTGTGGTTGTTTTTATTTGTTAAGAGTATTATTTAGTATTTTTATTGTGTTATGTAGTAGTAGGTGATAGGTTAATATAATTTATATTTTTTTTTGAGTAATGTGTTGTTGTGTGTATAGTATATATTAGTAGTGAATTGAACATATAACATAAAAGAATTTCAATAACTTTGCATTTAGGCATTTGTCGATTTTAAGATTAATGGTTTCAATGTCAAAATTATATTTTATTTTTTCATATTTTTGAACATTATAACTTTTAAGATGTTTTTTTCCTCTCCCAATATTTTGATCTTAAACCGTCACCATCTTATTTTTTCGTTTACTTTTCTAGTGTGCGGTGCTTCTCACCATCACCGGAAAGAGACTCACCTCCTGCTCTTGTTCTTCCTTGCCTTCTTCGTCGGTGAGATTATACAGAATTTGTCATATATCGACTTTATGAGTTCCCATGTGTGGTTGTTTCTCACAACGTTGTAGGCTTTTCCAATCAATATTGGTTGCTCCTCTTCTTTTTTAGATTTCAGCTGATGTTAGGAACTTCATCTCCTTGGGCCGGGTCAGATTTTAGTCGTCTTTGATGTTGTCTTCCTCGTCGTTGGCTTACCGTCAATAGTCTTTGGTCGTCTTGGTTTCCAAGATCTAGTTTTTGGGGATCTGACTTCTATGCTCTCTTTCATAGCTTGAGAACACCTCCACAGTTTGGTGATTTTGTTTTGTCTCACTTTCCCTCTATGTTTTCTCATCTCGTTGCAGTTTTCATCGCTGTTCGCATCTCTTGTAGCTCTCCCTTTCACCATGCTTACCACTCCAGGTTTGGATAATGTTTTTGTTCGTGTGTATGCTATGTGGGCTTTGAAGGTTATTTCTGGTCTCAAGCTTATTCTCTGATTTCGCGGTGGCTGGTTTCTATTATCCCTCCCTCAGGTTGTTTCTATTCTTCTCATGTTTCCTTTGGTATAGGTGGCCGGAGTTAGTCTCTTGGAGCTTTGGTCCCTTCTATCTAGAGCTTTGTGTTTCTTCACTTGCATGGGCGCCTTGTCTATTCTTGTTTAGTTTGTAAGGTGTTTCTTACCTTTTTGCTAGTGGTTGTGCTTCCAGTACTTTAGGCATGTATCTTCATGCTTCTTGGTGACTTTGGCCTTTCCGTTATTATTCTTTCTTTGGTCCGCTTTTTTGGTTCTTTGCGTTTGTGCTTGATCGCGCTTATTTTGTTCGGGAGATTGATTTGTTTCTGATTTTATCTTTCTATTTTTTTTTACTTATTCTGGCCAACAAACTTTATGGTACAATGAGGTAAGTTACTCTTCGTTCTTGATCTCCTTTCAGCTCTAGACCTCTATTGAATTAATGTTACTATGACATTTGTTTTTCCAGTGATAATGGAGGTTTTAGGTTTAAATATTGTGTTGTGCTCTAGTTTCTTATTTACTTTAATAGTAAAATAAATATATAATTTGTAAAAGAAATAATAGAAAACAGTAAAAATAATAAAATGATGAAAGTTTATGCTATTTTTAGTTGTGAATAAATTAAATATTTAAAATATATTTATATTATTTTACTTATTTTTTAAATTTTAGTGACCAATAAAATAGATTCTCAAACTATAATGATACTTAATGTGAAAATGATTAGATAGTGCACAATTAGAAAGTGATGAGAAAAATTGTAATAATCTTTAAAAAAGATCTAAAATACAAAAAAAAAATGTGGACACATGCATCTCAACAAACCCCTCTTCCACATGTCATAAGAAAAGAACAAAGTCTACTTTAATTTATATTTTAATTAATTATTACTATTAGTTATTATATAAAAAATGTACAATACGTAAATTTTAATCATAGCATATATTACATATAGAATGATTTGGGTTGTGAATTATATATTCAACTATCTTCATTCAAATATAGTGATATAGACCAAGACATGTAAAAATTAATTAAGGTTGCTAAAAAGTGACGGGTTGATGTAGGGGTGGGCACGAGGCAAGTACTTGCCGATTGTTGGTGACTTCCTACTTGACTTGCCTTATCTGAGTAATTTTTTTTACGACTTGATACTTGACTTGCTTGCAACAAGTACTTGTTTTATCAAGTACTTGGAAAAAAATTAATACTTGCAAGTAATTTGTCTTGTCTTGATTACATACAAAAAAAGACACATCTTCTAAATTTTTAACATTCAAAAATCGCATGAATTTTCAAAGAAATAGAAAAAAATGAAAATAAGCGTTCAAAATATTGAAACACCATATGAAACTCAATGTTCCTCCATTTTGTTCCTCCATTTTGTTTCAATGTTCCAAAAAAGTTTGCAAGTAACAAGTATTATTTAGTAAGTAACAAGTATTTTATAGAACAAGTAACGAGTAACGAGTAACGAGTAACGAGGCAAATACCAAAAAATAAAACGATACTTGATACTTGCCTTTTTTGTACAAGTAGTAAAAATTTTTGACTTGATATATGTCTTGCTAACAGTAAGTACTCGGCTTTCCAAGGTGAATACGGGTCAAGTCACGAGTAAAAGGTGAGTATCGAGTATTGATGCCCAACCATAGGTTGATGAGCTCTATTTATATAATCTTTGGAAGTTTTTCTTTTGACAACAGATAATCGTTGGACGTTAACTATGTCAAAAGCCCTAATAAATATAGTGGACCTATCTTCCATATCTTGTTTATCGTCACCATCATCTTCGTCTTTCTCTCTTCTAGTTTCTTAACTTTTAATTCAAGCGACCTAACCAAACATCCAGAAAAGTTAAAATTTTAAAACTTAGAAATAACAATACATTTACACTTCCACGCTTATATAATCAAATGGTTGTGGTAGCTTTCGTGGAAAGTACTAAGAAACCAAAGACCAAAGTAATCAGGATGGCACACACAAATTTCACTAGAAACAGTCTTGCATTTTAAAACTTTAATAAACCAATTGATCATTGACTAGGTTATTACTGTTTATCACCAATTCACCGCCTCCACTATATTCAATGACATTTAATTACCATCCATTTTGATGCTTATATATTTTCTTTAAAATGTTATTTTAATTTATGCACTTTAAATAAACGAAAACGATTTTTAGTAATGTTTTAATATTAAATTCAACACTTCATGGAACGCATGTATAGCCTTATTATACTTGAAAGACCACTTCACCGAGATAGCAATAAAGTTACTCCCTCGCCTATATAACCAAATGGTTGTGGTAGCTTTTATGGAAACTACTAAGAAGCCAAAAGCCAAAGTAACCAAGTGGCACACACAAAATCTTCATAAAAACAGCCTTGCGTTTTAAATTCTCTTTTCCATCCACCTAGAGTTTGATCAAAATGACCCCTGAATCTCCCATGGACTCTATTTGTGCAACCGCGAAGAAGCATAATGAAAGAGCCTATGTTACTTTTTTGGCAGGTAACGGAGACTACGTGAAGGGAGCGGTGGGACTAGCAAAGGGTTTGCGAAAGGTTAAAAGTGCGTATGCTCTAATTGTTGCTATCTTACCTGATGTCCCTGAGGAGCATAGAGAGATCTTAAGGTCTCAAGGGTGTGTTGTCCGTGAGATCGAGCCTGTATATCCTCCAGAAATTCAAGATGCATATGCAAGGGCTTATTATCAGGGCCGTCCCTGTAATACGTGAGACCCTAGGCAAGAAAAAAAACGGGGGCCTACACATTATTGTAGAACATAAAGCTTAGGATAATTTTTTTTTTTTTTTAAAAGCTTAAGAGTAATGGAAAAAGAGGAAGAGAGCCAGAGATAAAAAATAGTCAATGAAAAAAGTTAAAAGAATAAATTTTACGTAGGTCCCATTTTAATTTTGTGTTGTTATCTTTTTCTGTTTTTCATTTGTACATTTTCATTATGTAACTGTAAATTGTGATAAAAAAACATTAGCTGCATAATTTTTTTTTTAAATGGAGGCCTTTGAAAAATGGGGGCCCTAGGCCTAGGTTTCATTGTGCTCTGTCCAAGAACGCCCCTGCTTATTATATTATCAATTACTCAAAGCTGCGAATTTGGAAGGTAAATGTAGATATATACAGTACTATATTAAGTCTGGATATAAAGTGAATTTGTGTTTTACCATTCGTGAAAAAAAAAGCAGATCATCCGTAAAAGAAATAATGAAAGTAAGTGGTCACTTACTCATTATTAAGCCAACAGAATAACATTTATACATTTATTTTGATTCTCTTTCTTTTCATGTTATTATATTATTGTCAAAAAATGTATGTTTTTCGAATACTTCTAGTCTGAACTGAATTATTTTTATTTTTATTATATACCCGTTTATATACCTATGTATTTGACAAATTGATAATCCTTTTTATCCTCTGGAGTTTTCAGTTATATTTCACCTTTCTTTTTTTCTATTTTGTGCTGAAACATTTCACCTTTTCTTGAATCGATATAAAACTAATTACTTTTTTTATTCGAGTAAGATATGTTTACCATATTTTAACTTATTTGAAACCTTTTATACATTATGAAATATGATCGGTTAAATAACAGATGTGTGTTTTTTTTTGTTTTTTCCTTTTCAAAATAGTATTTTACTAGGATAAGACATGTGACTTTTGCGTAGGGTGAGTTTATAAATATATTATCGATAATTTTTATATATTTGATCATTTTATTTATACATATAAAATATTTTTTGTTGTTATTATATAATTTTTTCCGATGGACCGGATCAATTTTTATTAAAAATTATGGAACTAAACTATAATTAATATATCATGGGTTGATCGGATTGAAATTAAACAAATTAGGACACAAAAACTTTATATTTTTCCACCGAACACATTCTTGAAAAAAATGAACATGTATTGTTTTAACAGATGAATTATTTTGATATTTATCTTACATATAGTTTTGAAAGGGTTCAGATCAACCATCGAATTAATACATGTCATTTTAATGATTTTCTTCGTGTGTTTAAGGAAAACTTACATTTTTATAATTTTAAGTCATTTAAAAAAATTCAAAATATAACATATAAAAAATCTAACATATAAAAAAAACATAACATATAAGGTTTCCTCATTTATGGAATTTAAATTCATTTAAAAAAATTTAAAATATAACATATAATATTTTCTCATTTTTGTAATTTAAAGTCATTTTAAGAAATTCAAAATATAACATATACAAAAATCTAAATTTTTATTATATGGTTAATGTAATTGTTTAATTTTTTTAATAATATGAACAAAAATGAAGAATGATGCAAAAATTGTTATCAATTTTTTATTATTCATATTCATTAATTGTCATATATATGTTAATCATATTAGATAATTCTGTAACTTTTATTTAATGAAAGAATCCACGTTTCTTATATTTTTGGTTAATATAATGTTCCCTGGTAATTGGATTTGGACCATTATTTTTTCAATTAATTCTTAAATCATCACGTAAGCTAAATTGTCATCATAATTAAGTGACACCCAAATATAGTCTCTTTTCAATTAGTACAAATTTAAGGTTACAACTTTTTAAATGATCATCAATTAATATATAGGGGACTATAATTTCTTGTATACATTTTCTATGTATATATATATATATATATATATATATATATATATATATATATATATATATATATATATATCAAAATATGATATCTTTATCCTTTTAAGATTAGTAATTTTTTGTATAATTGTATTTAATATTTTGTATATATTAAAATATGATAAAGTGGTTTGACACATCACATTAATATAATAAGCTAGGCTACACTATCAAAAATAGATCTTGATTGTTTGTTGGTGTTTCATTTAAGAGTCTACAAGTTATTGATATCTTTTGTTTCAAATGATAATCACTGTTTAGTATTCTTTTTACTCAAAACTTTTCCCTAAATCTATTCTATTAAATTAGAAACATGACCTATTGA
The DNA here is from genome assembly GCF_000309985.2 of Brassica rapa. Classification (NCBI taxonomy): domain Eukaryota; kingdom Viridiplantae; phylum Streptophyta; class Magnoliopsida; order Brassicales; family Brassicaceae; genus Brassica; species Brassica rapa. The sequence continues at coordinate 18,466,750 of NC_024795.2, read as the reverse complement.
TATAAGTTTAGTCCAACATTTTTCCCACGTGATCTACTTAAAAATAACTGTAACTACTTTTTATTAACCCTCCACTTTAATCTCAAAAATCTCGGGAACCATTTCACTCTAATGCATATATTAGTGGATGATTATATATTGAGAATATTAAAACTTCCACTTCTATTGAATTCACAATAAAAACAAACTAAACTGAATGGCCACTAAAATAAATTAAGACGGATGCATTGTAGAGAACATATAACTGATGCATTGTTTGTATTTAACTGTCCACTTTATATGTTTATACAAAATTTATGGACACACAAACTAATAATTTTAACCTATTTAATTTTCTAAATATAAAATCTTGCACAAGTTCAAAATTCAGCACTACGAACAATGTTTAACTTCTTTTTAACAATGAAAACACAAATATGAAAATTAATTTTCTAAACAAAAGTTTAAAACAAAAAATTTTAGGAAAGTTTACTAAAATGACGCAAATTGATTATGTTATTACTAGAATGACTCATATTTTTTTATAAATTATTGGAATATGTTTCTGGTCGAAATTGCCCTTGTCCATAGTTATAACAAAAAAAAAACATTACCAAAGTACCCTTAACATTTGATCGACGACAGATTTATTTTCAAAAAAATAAATCTATCGAATAAAAAGTCTGTTTATAAAATCTGTATAGGAAAATATATCTATTGTTAAAGTGGTGTCAGACTTTCTTAGAAACGTTAGATTTGTTTCTACGGCAGAGTTATTTGTCCGATTTGAATAAAAAATAGACTTTTAAGAATATGTCTGTCGAATGAGGTAGCAGATTTGTTATAAATGGTAGATTTTTGTGGTCAATTTATTTTCTTATGTACAGACTTATTTTTTATGTTAGACTTATTTTCTTACGGTAGAGTTTTATATCCGATTTAAAATTGTTGGTAGACTTTTTGTTTATGTGGTGACAGACTTTTTAATTTATGTTGTAGTAGATTTATTGACGAAAATTTGGGTTTGTGTAAACCAAACTTAATTTAATGTTGAATTTTGACCTGTTTTATATTAATTTTGAATCTGGTTTATTTTTAGGATGATTAAGATCCAGAATTAGGTAAATTTTTGGTACTTGTCTTCTTTTCTTTCATCTTTTTTCTTCCTTATCAAGTTGTTATTTTTCATGGTGGTTTAATCACTTGTTGCAATCTTTTTGCTTGGTGAAACATGGATCACAAACAATATAAAAACATATTCAATGGATCCTCATCCATTCTTACATACGAAATTATTATTACAAGTGGTGAGAGATTAAAAGCATCAGTCTTCTTTATTCTAAGTTAAAAACTACAAAGAATGAATAATTTTTCTTTTTCGTATTATCCCTTCCACTCACAATGATGGAAATCACAATGCATCGCAGCTCAGCCAAAAACCTTGCATTTGTTTTCTTTGTTAGTGTAAAAAGGAAACGAGGATGTGATCTATTACTACCCCACTGTGTGCTCAAAAGAGGATGTGGATGACATCAACAATTTAAACTCTTTACAATGCCAATAAACTTTTAGGGAACAACAAGGTATCTGATTTCTTTCGTTCATTCCAAGATGCTAAAACTTTCAGTGTTACAAGCCCCACAACTACAATAGAGAAAAAACTCAGATCAGTCAATCCCCATCTCAGCACACCCTTGATCATTTCCCGTCTTGAGCATGTTTCAGTCTTTTTCTCTTGTCTTGTCTTGAGTCAGTTTCACCCACACGAGAAAAATTGAGAATTTGATCCTATGTGTCTTAACCTTGGCCTCATAATCCAAATCTGATTTTCTATTCTTTCTTGGTTATAGTCGGCATAAGTCACTAAAGGAGAGCATGATACACCAGCTCTTCCGCTGGCTACACGGGAAAACAATACATCTTCATCTTCTTGATCGTTTAAATAACTCTTGTTGTGAATTGGTGTTTTCTTAACTTCGTATAAGCGCGGAAGATACATTCTAACGGCAGAAGATGAAGCCAGCCTGCAATAAACAATGAACACAATCGGCTACAGTCAGTACTATTGGTTTATTATCGGTATAGTGTATACGGTTTAGTTGTACATTTTAGATTCTATAACCGGTTTGTTCCGGATAAGCTGTTAACATGTATATAACGTGTGTTGCTCACACTTTATTCAATAACAGAAAAGGCATTTGCTTTACTCTCTCTCTCCTTTGTCATCTTGTGTTCTTATCTTCCATGAATGACGTAAGGAGATCTTCATCTTCTGTTCACCTCTGAAACACTAATATGGTATCAGAGCGTTGAGCTCAAGCTCAACATCGTTTCTTTCTGATCATTTTGAGCTCCGTTTTGCTCTGTTTCTTCGATCTCGGTTCTTTTGTCGTTTTGCTGCGTCGCTGCGATGGTGGTTAATCTCCGTCGTTCTCGCCGAACTGGTCGTTTCACACGTGCTGGCAGCTCGAATCCACAGCTTAACAGCCCCTCTCCCTCCGCTGGAACCATGGGTGCTTCGCTTGTTCCGGATCTGTTTGCCACCGTGATGAACCCAGATAGCGTTCACTCGCCGCTGTTTCTTCACCACGCCGATCATCCCGGGCTGTTGATTATCTCCATTACTTTGGATGGTTCCAACTACACCCAATGGTGCTCTGCGATGAAGATTGCTCTCGATGCGAAGAACAAGATCGCATTTGTTGACGGATCTCTTCCTCGTCCTGATTCCGCTACTCCTCTCTTTCGGATCTGGTCTCGTTGCAACAGCATGGTAAAATCTTGGCTTCTCAACTCGGTTTCTCCTCAAATCTATGGTAGTATTTTGTCTTTTGATGATGCCACAGAGATATGGGTTGATCTTCATAATCGCTTTCATAAGACAAACCTACCACGAACCTTTCAGTTGATTCAACAGATACAGGATCTCCGTCAGGGTTCTCTTGATCTATCTGGGTATTACACCACTCTCAAAACCCTTTGGGATAACTTGGATGGCACGGAATCACCTGAAACCTGTCTCTGCTGCAAGACAACGAGTTGTCTCAGTCAACGTGCTGCCAAAGCTAAGATCGAACGAGGCAGAATAATAAAGTTCTTGGCCGGTCTCAATGAGAAATATTCTATCATTCGTAGTCAGATTCTCATGAGAAAGCCTCTCCCTGACCTTGCTGAGATATGCAACATCTTAGACCAAGATGATAGTCAGCGCCAGTTCAACTCTGTCATTGCTCCTACTGCCTTTCAAGTTAGTCATGGTGTCTCTCAGCCTTCTGTGCTGCCTGCATCTTCTAACTCAGCCTTGTCTACTGATTCAAGCGCTTCTTCTCAAGGTGCAGTGAATGCTTTTCAAAGAAAACCTGGAGCAGTTTGCTCTCACTGTGGAAACACTGGCCACATTGTTGACCGTTGTTACAAGCTTCATGGATACCCTGTTGGATGGAAGAAGGGGAAATGGAATACTGATAAACCTTCACAACAGAAACCTCCTGCTGTTGCAGCCAACGTTGCTGTCCAGGACTCTCCCTCTGTTGTTTCTGGTCTTGACAATCTCGTTGGAAAGCTGAACAAAGATCAAATTCAGAACTTTATTGCCTACTTCAGTTCTCAGCTTCAGCTCCAGCCTGATCATGGTGCTCCTTCTGCATCAAAGCCTACTGACCAGTCGGGTATATCCTTCTCCTCTTCAACATTAAGTTTTATTGGGATTCTCAATGTCACTAAATGTGCCACTGACAAGCACACATGGATCGTAGACTCTGGTGCAACTCACCATGTTTCTCATCAACGTGATGCTTTTCATACTCTTGACACTTCTGTTGAGCATTACGTGAATCTTCCCAATGGTTCCACACTCAAAGTTAGTGGAATCGGTCGGATCAATATCAATGACACTTTGACTCTGCAGAATGTTCTCTTTATTCCAGAATTCAGACTTAATCTTCTGAGTGTCAGTTCTTTAACTGACGACATTGGTGCTCAAGTGATCTTTAATTCTGGTTCTTTCACTATACAGGATCCTATCAGGGGATCGATGATTGGAAGAGGTAAAAGGATTGCAAAGCTGTACGTTCTGGATGCTGCTGATACAAGTCCTGCAGCTGCTGCTTCTTCTTCTTCATTTGCTAATAGTGTTGTTGATGCTTCTGTTTGGCATCAACGTTTTGGACACAGTTCTTTTGAGCGTATAGAACTTCTTTCTGATGTACTTGGATTTTCAAAGACAAAGAATAAAGGTTTAATGCATTGTGAAGTTTGTCATCGTGCTAAACAAAAGAAATTGTCTTATCACTTACATCCTAAGCTGTGTTCCAAGCCATTTGAACTTCTTCACATCGATGTCTGGGGGCCATTTTCAGAACCTACACAAGAAGGATTCAAATACTTTCTCACCATCGTTGACGATCACACACGCGTCACTTGGGTTTACCTTCTCAAGCTAAAGAGTGATGTTCTCACTGTCTTCCCGGACTTCATTCGAATGGTGGAGAAACAATATGACGCTCGCATCAAATCTGTTCGAGCTGATAATGCTCCTGAGCTACGTTTTGACGCTCTTTACAAGGAAAAGGGAATCATATCTTATCACTCCTGCCCTGAAACTCCTGAGCAGAACTCTGTCGTGGAGCGCAAGCATCAACACCTCCTTAACGTGGCAAGAGCACTACTCTTTCAGTCTGGAGTTCCTCTTAGTCACTGGGGAGATTGCGTGCTTACTGCTGTGTTCTTAATAAACAGAACACCCTCCTCTGTCATTGGTAACAAGACCCCTTTTGAAATTCTTACATCTACACTCCCAGATTATTCTAATCTCAAGACGTTTGGATGTCTTTGCTATGCTAGCACATCTCCTAAGGGTCGTCACAAATTTCAAGATAGAGCACGAGCTTGTGTCTTCCTTGGTTATCCATCGGGTTATAAAGGCTACAAGCTTCTTGATATTCAGAGTCATACAGTGTTTATCTCTCGGAATGTGGTCTTCCATGAGAACCTCTTTCCCTTTCTTCAGTCTATTCCTACTGCAGGTCAAGCTGAGTTCTTTCCTCAGTTGTATACTGATAATGCTGGAGTAAACACGCCAAGCTCTTCTACTGATGGTCCTCCCTTGGCTACTGATACGCAATCTTCTACACGCCGTGTTTCTAAAACCCCGCGTTACCTGCAGATTATGATTGCAACTCTGTTAACTCCTGCACCGAGCATCCTATTTCAAGCTTTCTCTCTTATGAGGGTCTCTCTGATCCTTATCGGATTTTCATCAATGCTGTCAATAGCATTCCTGAACCAAGAAACTTTGCTCAAGCATGCAAGTTAAAGGAATGGTGTGATGCTATGGGAATTGAGATCACTGCCTTGGAAGAGAACAATACTTGGTTGGTATGTTCACTACCCGAAGGAAAACGAGCAGTTGGTTGCAAGTGGGTGTTTAAGGTTAAACTGAATGCAGATGGTACACTAGAACGCTACAAAGCAAGACTTGTTGCAAAGGGCTATACTCAACAAGAAGGAATTGATTACGTCGAAACTTTCTCTCCCGTTGCCAAGCTCTCTACTGTCAAATTGCTTCTTGCCGTCGCTGCTGCAGAGAATTGGTCCCTTTCTCAACTTAATATTTCAAACGCTTTCCTCAACGGTGACTTAGACGAAGAGATTTACATGTCTCTACCTCCGGGATACTCACCAAGACAGGGGGAATCTTTCCCTCCTAATGCCGTTTGCAAATTAAAGAAGTCGCTTTATGGTCTCAAACAAGCTTCACGCCAATGGTTCCTGAAGTTTTCTGAGACATTGTTACAGTTGGGTTTCAAAGTGTCTTCGGGTGATCATACTCTCTTCCTTAAACACTCAGGAAATGCTTACATGGCCGTCTTGGTTTACGTCGACGACATCATCATTGCTAGTAGCTGTGATAAGGCCACGGAGTTACTCAAAACAGCTCTTCATGCCTCTTTCAAACTGCGTGATCTAGGCACTCTACGCTATTTTCTTGGCCTGGAGATTGCTCGATCATCAGCAGGCATCTCTGTATGCCAGCGCAAGTATATACTTGACTTGCTAACTGATACTGGTCTACTTGGCTGTAAGCCTTCTTCTATCCCTATGGACCCGAGTGTTAAGTTGTCCATTGAAGACGGTGAGCTTTTACCAAGTGCAGAAATGTATCGTCGGCTTGTTGGCAAACTTCTCTACCTAACCTTTACCCGGCCAGATATTACCTTTGCAGTTCACAAACTCTGTCAGTTCACTTCCTCTCCTCGAGCTCCGCATCTCCAAGCAGCTTACAAAGTCCTACATTACCTCAAAGGCACAGTTGGTTTGGGCCTCTTCTACTCCGCTAGTTCGGACTTGAAGCTCTCTGCTTTTGCTGATGCTGATTGGGGTTCATGCCCTGATACTCGCTCGAGCGTGTCTGGTCTATGCGTTTTTGTTGGATCTTCTCTCATTACTTGGAAGTCTAATAAGCAAGACACTGTCTCTAGCTCCTCCGCTGAGTCAGAGTATCGTGCAATGTCTGAAGCAGTTAAAGAGATGATCTGGTTTCGAAATATGATGGAGGATCTTTGGATAGAGACTCGGGAAGCTGCACCTCTATATTGTGACAACACTACTGCCATACATATAGCTAACAATGCTGTCTTTCATGAAAGGACTAAACATGTGGAGCGTGATTGTCATATTGTTCGAGAATGGGTGAAGAAAGGTCTAGTGAGAACTCTTCATGTCAAGACAGCGAATCAACTCGCCGATATTCTTACTAAACCTCTGTATCCCTCTTCTTTTCGACATCTTATGAGCAAGATGGAGTTCATTAACATATATGCTCCATCTTGAGGGGGAATATTGGTTTATTATCGGTATAGTGTATACGGTTTAGTTGTACATTTTAGATTCTATAACCGGTTTGTTCCGGATAAGCTGTTAACATGTATATAACGTGTGTTGCTCACACTTTATTCAATAACAGAAAAGGCATTTGCTTTACTCTCTCTCTCCTTTGTCATCTTGTGTTCTTATCTTCCATGAATGACGTAAGGAGATCTTCATCTTCTGTTCACCTCTGAAACACTAATAAGTACAAAGTGTCAATAGTCATTGTTGTCTTATATAGAAACAAAGGTTTTTTAATAAACAACAAACCCAATACCGTATTGCTAATCTATGCATTCAATGCTGAGTCTAGTTTACAAAGAACAGTTTTTGGATTTCAACTTCAGAGGAAAAGGGGATTTGTGAAATAGGGTTTTCAAAATTAAAAATGCAATCAGTCAAATAATGTTAACAACAAAGAACATCAAACATGATTAGGATGGATTTATGACTTACGGCTTCAAGTTTCTGGGAGTTGAATGCGGTGGTGACTTAAATCAGTGGTGTGGGGTTAGGGTTCGTCGACGACAACAAACAGGAAGACGAGATGGGGTTGGGGTGTTAGAAATTGAATACGGCCATGACCTTCGAAGGTGGTGATGGAGAAAGAGGTGTCGGAGATCGGAGATGGAAGTGTCGGAGAAAAAAACTCCTTTGGTGTCGTCCCATGCGGCTGCGAAAGAGAAAGAGAAGTCGACTTTCTATTTTTTTTGCTTTTACACAATTAAAAATTTATTCCTATTAATAAAATATAATGTCAGCTTAGACTGGTTTTTTGGTATTTTTGTTTCCCTTATGAATTATTCTAGTAAATACAAAATTATAAGAGTTATTCTAGTCATTACATATATAATTTGAGTCATTTTGAGTAATTTCCCAAAATTTTACTTGACTTTTGAAAGGGCGGGTCAGAATCTAGTTGTAACTTAATTCAGTTAATTGATACAAACAACTTACGCTTTACGTAATTGCCTTTTAAATTTACAAAAGTATTTTACAACAAAATTATATACTTTTGGAAAATGCAAGTCATTTTCACATCCCAACACTTTTTTTTAAACAATCAAGACCGTATACTATATGCATGTACGATCAATCTTACATGACAGTACTGTATACATGTATATGTGATAGTTATATTGATGCTGATTTACATCTTAATCTTGCAGTTTGAAGAGTACAGCAAGATGATTTACTTAGATGCAGACATACAAGTCTATGACAATATCGATGACCTCTTCGATATGGAAGACGGTTATTTACACGGCGTGTTGAGTTGTTTCTGTGAGAAAATATGGAGCTACTTGCCTCTATACTCGATCGGGTGGTGTCAGTACCGTCCAGAGGTTATGTGGCCGGCCGAGATGGAATCTCTTCCTCCTCCTCCATACTTTAACGCAGGTATGTTTGTTTTTGAGCCTAACCCTTTGACATATGAAAGTCTCCTTCATACCCTCCAGATCACACCACCTACACCATTTGCGGAGCAAGTGAGTCATACATGGATTATAACTATGGGGCTTCGGTAATGATGTTCCAAATCTTTTTTGATGTATTTTTTTTATTTGGATTACTTTGACAGGATTTTCTCAATATGTTCTTTGCGAAAGTTTTTAAACCGGTCCCTCCGGTTTACAACTTGATTCTGTCTGTGCTTTGGCGTCATCCGGGAAGCGTTAACCTGGAGACAGTCAAAGTTGTTCACTACTGTCCACCTGTAAGTACTTTCAAATACATTACGGTTTGAAAATGTGTAAAAATTCACATTTCATTTTCGAACGTTTCAAAATAGTCCCAAATGAAATTTAGAAAACTTAGATAATTACTTCTTTTAAAGTTTTATTTTTCTTATTATATAGAAGACTATCTAAGTTGGCAACTATATACATTTTAAACTGTTTCAAAAATGTGTAAAAATTACAAGACGTATAATATTTATTCCCCGTAATTTCATTATGTTGCACACTGTACGTTTATATATCCAATTTTGTATGGGAACTGATTTTCTACTAAACCATTTTGTCATGTGATATAATATACATATTTATTATCATATAAAACTAATATATATTTTGTCCTAAACACAACTTTATAAAAAACATGTCTCGATCGGAAACGAAAATTTTGTCCATTTTTCGTCATTTTGTGTTATTGATGAAGTTTAAGATGATAGGGAGCCAAGCCATGGAGGTACACAGGAGAAGAGCCTAACATGGACAGAGAAGACGTAAAAATGTTAATTAAGCAATGGTGGGATATTTATAACGACGAATCCCTTGATTTTAAAGCGAAAAGCGCTGCCGATTTGAAAGAAAATCTGTCTACATCAACAATCATAGCTTCAGTACCCGGACCGTCAGTTACATATTTGTCTCCTCCTGCACCTTCCGCCGCTTGAAAAATCTTAAACAAGAGATTGTGTTTGAAGGTGTGATTTGGCTTGTTTTTGAATTATTATGTTGGTGTGTTTTGATTCTCATTTTCTATATTTTATTTGTGGTTTGAGTTATTTGGTATATTACTTGTTAGGAATTCAATCCAACTTGTGCTTTAGAATAACAATGAACCAAAACGTATCTTTTATTCAAGAATGCAAAAGAGTCTCACAATAACAACTATTAAAGATCACAAGTTTAATAAGTAAACAAAGGCTTTAATATTGCTCTTGATCTTTCTCTCTTGCTTGTTATTGTCTGTGTTTATCGGATGATCCTTAAAGCCTTGACTACCTCCCTATTTATAACTCCAGCCACCGTCATTAGATTTTCTATTCCTGATTGTATTCAACATTTTTACGTGAAAAGGAAACTAACGTGATTATTCCTTTTGTTTCAGGTCTTCAAAGGTTGCTGCTGGACTTGTGTGGGCCCAGAAATTGGGCCTATACTTCACAATTCTTCACCTAAGGCCCATATTGCTGTCCACACCTTATGGCCCAACTGCTTTTACTTTGTCTTCTGGAAACGTCGACGAACCTGGAGAGTTTCTTCTCCTTCCTCGAGTTACTCCATAGACCACTCCGCCTGAAGATCCTTAATCGCCATCAATCACCATCGTCAAGCTCCTTGTCCTCTTCGAAGCGGTGATGAAGTCTATCAGCGAATCCTCTTCGCCATAGCTCCGATGTAGCTCGTACGCCGCTACCTTTTCCTTCACCCCCTTTTACGGCTTCGATTGAGATCGACTTCACTTCCAAATCCTTAGCTCTCTCTCTTTCAATCTCATCAGCTACTCCTCCATGGTAAGGGATTCGTAATCCTTTAAAAAAAAGCTCGCGAGTTCTTTTTTTCTTGATGATTAACGAATCGATGTCTTGCATGTTGTAGATGATGGATGAACTGTTTCAACCTTGCCGAATTATAACACTACTCCGGTAAGATTCTCTGTCTTGAGTTTGCTTTAAATGTTAGTGTATCTCTTTTGAGTATGATAGTGAGATGCGATTCTTCAACTTCTCGGTTTTGAGTTATATTGTCCTTTAGAAGCTTTCACCGTTTTTTCATACACCTGTCTCCCTTCAGCTCTTGATAAAGCCATTGTCTTTATGCTTTAGCTGTTTAAGACTGTGTCTAATGAACACTATTTTGCTTCCCTTGTAGCTGAGATACTCGTCTCCCTTCAGCTCCCACAGATGTTTAAGACGTTCTCTCACGGTAGTCATTTTATTAAACCAATGTTTCCTTATTGATTTTATCATCCTTTGCTTACTCCTTTGATATCTCTGCAGCTTCTCCACCTTGAGCTAAGAACCCTTATCCCTCGCCTTTCCTTCCCCACAGGTAACGTCCCCTTTGAACTCTAAAGTCCCTTCATTGTTGTTTAGAAATAACCGGAGTACGTAACTCATTATTTCTTCTGTGGCGAGGTTACAACAATGACGTTACCTGTGGCGCCTAACCCTTCTAGGCGATGTTTAAGAGATCACAACAGAGATCAAACTTAGGCCCAGGTACGGCTTTAGTTAGGAAATCTGCTGGATTCTTACTAGTATGGATCTTAGATAGGTGAACCTTGCCTTCTGCTACAACGTCTCTTATGAAATGATATTTAGTGTCTATGTGTTTAGTTCTTTCGTGATGAACATGATTCTTTGCTAGGGCTATAGCACTTTGTGAATCACAGTGAATCTTAACACTTTCTTGTTCAAAACCTAACTCTGCACATATTCTTCTCAACCAAATGGCTTCTTTCGCGGCTGCGGTAAGAGCCATGTACTCTGCTTCAGTTGTCGAAAGAGCTACCACGTCTTGTAAGCTCGATTTCCAACTCACTGTGTTACCCCAAACTTGAAACACGTATCCTGTAACTGATCTCCTTCGGTCGAGGTCAGTTGCATAATCAGAGTCACAAAATCCTTCAATATTAAACTTTGAGTGCTTAGTAAACGTGAGACTTCTTCTTGTAGCACCTTTTAGATATCGTAGAACCCACTTCACGGCTGACCAATGTTCTTTTCCTGGTTCTGACATGAAACGGCTTACGAGTCCTACCGCGAAGCCCAGATCAGGTCTTGAACCAACCATAGCGTACATGACACTACCAACCGCGCTTGCATACGGTATGTTCTCCATGTGCCTTCCTTCTTCTTCCTTTTGGTCTTTAGTAAGACTTTTCAGTTTGAACTGAGTTGAGGTTGGCGTAGTCACTTCCTTAGCTTCAGACATTCCAAACGATTTTAGAACTTTCTCCAAGTAGTTCTCTTGCGATAATACTAAAGTTCCCTTTGTTCTGTCTCTTATGATATCCATTCCCAATATCCTTGAAGCTTTTTCTAAGTCTTTCATCTCAAACTCTTTATTCAAACTCTCCTTGACACGTCTGATTTCTTGTTTATCTCCTGAAGCTATGAGCATGTCGTCGACGTATAGAAGTAGGTACACGGCTTAATCCGTGTTCACGTTTCTCATGTAAACACATGGGTCTTCTTTGCTTCTTATAAACTGTTGGCTTTTCATGAAACAATCAAACTTGAGATTCCACTGCCTTGGAGATTGTTTCAAACCATATAATGACTTCTTTAATAAGCATACTTTATTTTCATCTCCTTTCTTTATGAATCCTTCTGGTTGATTCATTAGAATTCTTTCTTCCAAATCTCCATGAAGAAAAGCTGTTTTAACGTCCATCTGCTCCAGCTCATAATCTTTATTGACCACGAGAGATAACATCAATCTGATCGACACATGCTTCACCACAGGTGAAAACACTTCGTTGTAGTCGATCCCCTCCTTTTGAGAAAATCCCTGAGCCACCAATCTTCCTTTATACCTCGGATCTTCGACTCCAGGTATTCCAGGTTTCAACTTGAAGATCCACTTGCTGCCTATGACTTTCGCATTCTCAGGTCTTTCAATGAGTGTCCAAGTACGAGCTCTTTGAAGAGAATCCATCTCCTCTCCTGCAGCATTCTTCCAAAACTTGCTTTTCTTGCTCATCACAGCTTCCTTATAAGACTTTGGCTCATCGATTTCAATCTCTTCAGAGACAGCTAAAGCATAAGCTGCGAAGTCAGAGTCTTCAAACCTAGAAGGTGGCTTGATCATCCTTCTAACTCTATCTCGTGCAAGCATATATCCCTCGAGCTCCGGTTCTGCTTCTGAGTCTTTATCTTCTTCTACAGAACTGGTTTCTTCTGAGCTTTCTGATTCTTCTGTTTCAGTAGCTCCACCTTGAACCAATGGTTCTTCGGTTGTAGTCGTAGGTAGTGTAGGGCCATCTATTAGGTTTTCCTTAAACGTCACTTTCTTTTTCTTCTTTTCTAAATCTACATCTTCTCGCTAGGTCACCGTGTGCTTAAACATCTCTTCCTCATTAAACACTACGTTCCTACTAGTGACACATATTTTCTCTTCAGACAGCCACACTCGATAGCCTTTTACCCCGAATGGGTAACCTACGAAGACGCCTTTTACGGCCCTAGGACTTGTCTTTCCCTGAATCGTATGAACATAGGCAGAGCAGCCGAAACTCCTTAAGTGATTCAACTCAGGTTTTACACCTGACCATACTTCTTATGGTAAACGGTAATCAATGGCAGAACCTGGTGATCGGTTAACAATGTAGACCGCTGTTGATGCAGCTTCAGCCCAGAAGTCTTCGCCTAATCCAGATTCTGCGAGCATGCATCTCACCTTCTCCATGATTGTCCTGTTCATTCTTTCAGACACACCGTTTTGTTGTGGCGTGTATGGACAAGTCTTGTGTCTTTTGATACCAGAATCTTTGCATAGTTTGTCAAACTGTTTATTGCAAAACTCTAACCCGTTGTCTGTTCTAAGACACTTGATTTTCTTCTCTGTGCTGTTCTCCACGGCTTCCTTCCATTCTTTGAATTTGCTGAAAGCTTCATCTTTAGATTTTAGGAAATAAATCCTAACCTTTCGAGAATAATCATCTATGAAGCTTATAAAGTACTTGCATCCTCCTAAACTCTCAGGGCTTGATGGCGCGCCCCATAGATCAGAATGTATGTACTCCAAAACGCCTTTTGAAGTGTGTTTAGCCGTTGAAAAACTTTGTTTGTGAGACTTTCCTAGAACACAGGTCTCACAAAACTCTAGTTTATCCACTTCTTTATTAGACAAGTATCCATCTTTCACGAGCACATTCAGATTCTTTAAGCTCATATGTCCCAGACGTGAGTGCCATATCTTTGTCTTGTCAGTTTCTGCCCTTGACACATTCGCTTCTTCTTTCATAACTGTTCCTTGCAAGTAATACAATCCTTCATGGTACTTACCGGACAAAATCTCTTTCCCATCTTTGAAGAAACGTATTAAGAAGTTTTCTCCTTCGTATTTGCAACCTGCTCGTTCTAGCATCCCGTAGGATATTAGATTCCTGCTCATATTAGGCATATATCTTACATCTGTAAGAATAACCACGGTTCCGTCGGGTCTCACGATCCTCATTTTGCCAATCCCTTTGACGTCGCAGTGAGTGTTGTTTGCCATCAAAACTTTGCCTCCTTGAAATTCGACTAGGTCAAATAGAACGTCTTTGTTGGGTGTCATATGGAAAGAACAACCAGAATCCATTACCCATTCTGAACCGGCGTCGTGTGTACTAACTGTTAGTACAAATGGCTGCTTAGGCTCTTCAGCTACATTTGCAGCTCTATGCGTTTTCTTTTCTGGACATTCCCGCTTCCAGTGTCCTTCCTTCCCGCATGTCCAGCATCCTTTGTTGTTCTTATCGTATCTTGGCTTTGATTTAGATCGCCCGTGCCTGCTTTTAGATCTGCCTTTACCGTTTCGGTTTCCTCCTTTATTAGATGATCTTCCCCTGTCTTCCACGTATAGTCCTTCATCTTGTGATTTTGAAAGCTTTCCACTTTCAAGTAACTCCCGTTCCTTTGACCTTGCGGCACCTGTCACTTCATTGATCTTGAGAGTGTCTCTGCCATATATGAGAGTTTCCTTAAGATGATCATACATACGCGGCATTGAGTTTAGTAACAGGATAGCTTGAACTTCTTCTGAGACATCCACGTTCAAGTTACTTAGGTCTCCTACTAACTTTAGAAAATCATCAACGTTTGCATCTATGTCCTTATAATCATTCATCTTGAACGTGTAGAACTTATGTTGTAAGTAGATACGATTCGGCAAAGAGGTTTCTGTGTACAGCGTGTTTAATGCGGTCCACATTGCAGCAGCGGTTTCACAATGGCTGATCTTCCGTAGAACTTGGTTACCTACGTTGACGATGATGAGGTCTTTGGCCTTCTCCGACTTTTAAAGTTTAGCGGGATCAATCTTTGAGCTTGATTCCGTAGTTCCATCTCATGTGACTTTCGTATCTCCTTCTGCTTCCTCTTTTGGCGGATCCAACAGAAGGGTCTCATCAGTTAGAATGTCCTTTAGCCCTAGGACTCCAAAGTGAGCCATCATACGAACTTTCCACAGCGAGAAATCTCCGGTTCCTTCGAACCTATCAATTTCGATCCTGGTTTTCCCCATCCCTTAAGCACCTGCAATCTAACCTGGATTGCTCTGATACCACTTGTTAGGAATTCAATCCAACTTGTGCTTTAGAATAACAATGAACCAAAACGTATCTTTTATTCAAGAATGCAAAAGAGTCTCACAATAACAACTATTAGAGATCACAAGTTTAATAAGTAAACAAAGGCTGTTTTAATATTGCTCTTGATCTTTCTCTCTTGCTTGTTATTGTCTGTGTTTATCGGATGATCCTTAAAGCCTTGACTACCTCCCTATTTATAACTCCAGCCACCGTCATTAGATTTCCTATTCCTGATTGTATTCAACGTTTTTACGTGAAAAGGAAACTAACGTGATTATTCCTTTTGTTTCAGGTCTTCAAAGGTTGCTGCTGGACTTGTGTGGGCCCAGAAAGTGGGCCTATACTTCACAGTCTACGCCTATAACGTTTTATTGCAAATTATAAAACTTCATATTTGTATCTGTGTTTATCTACTCAATAATATACTATTAGTATAAGAAACAGTAGTAAAAATAATCGTCTATAGCACTATAGATTTTTTTATGGGTATATGAAGAGTTAACCACGAAAAGCCGCGAAAAAATTGTGGCTATATGTTCGTAGCCATTTTAAATCTTACTAATCAGAGTCGAAAAACCACGATTTTGTCACGAAAATATCGTAACTAAAATGGTCATGTTTTGTCACGAAAAATATTGTACCTATCCTATCAATATCCTTTTGATTTTCTTTCTTACATTACCCAAAGAGAATCTTAATATGTTATATTTATGTTCCGTCCTAATGCACTTGAGCGAAGATGCACTCTGCAAAACTCTGAAGAGTTATATTATGTCAACAATATTTTGCTAATGATTCATATTTGTAAAGTTATATTATGTTTTCATGATAGTAACTATATCTTGACGCTCACTGACTAACTTCCTATAAGAATGTATCTAGGTGCATTACCATTTTAGAGTAATATATATTTCACGATGATGACTATAATTTGCAGTTTTTTCTTCTCAAATCTACACAAAAAGTGGTATGCTCAGCAAAGCGTGATATAGGATAAAGATTTATCCAACGCATTATAGATCTGCATGGGAGAATATACTTTTGAAACCTTTCCCGATTATGTAATTTTAAATCGCTACTAATCCACTTCTTCAGATGTATATATACGTAACAATAAGCTATTGCATGCTAAATATGATTGCAGACAGTCCTCTTAAACCTGATTGGCTGAAAAGCAGTTCTTGGTTTCAATAACTTGTAACCGGATCTTCACTAATTTTTTAATGACATTTACAATTTAGCAACAAAAAAAGAGAGAAGCTTTACCTATTTGAATGGCCAGAAGGAGTTTTTCCAGATAGACCACAATGATTTGTATCCATATCTTCTTGTTAATATTGGCTCTGGCGTTAGCAACTTAGCATGATCAAGGTTGTATTATGGTTTGGCTTTCCCTGAGCACTTATATTTGTTTCATTGTTTGCAACTACAAAATATTGGCTCTAGCGTTAGCATGATCAAGATTGTTCTTGTCTAGGTCGATGGAGATGGAAAGTACGAGCGAATAAGTGGAACACGCCTTGGTGGAGGTACACTTTTTAGGTCTTGGAAAACTTTTAACAAAATGCAAGAGTTGACTTTCTTATGTCATTCTATTCATGCAATTTCCTCCTTTCCTGAGTAACTAATATCTCTCAGTTTCAGTTACGATGAGCTGCTGGAGTTAAGTCACCATGGTAACAACAGAGTAAGTGACATGCGTCTGGGGAATATCTAGGGTGGAACAGACTACTCAAAGGCAATCTGATTAACATTGGTTGGTTTTGCTGAAACATCTGCTTATGTTCTGGATTGGTATCATTACAAGGAATATTCATTCTCCCTGGGTAGATTAGTCTCTCCTCAACAGCCATCGCTTCCAGCTTCAATGGCAAAGAACTCGAAGAGTATCAGCCAGACGATGTAGCAAGATCCCTTCTAATAAGAATGATATCAAAAAAACATTGGTCAGGTGTCTCTTGCAAAACATTTCCATGCACTTTACAGTATTCGAAGCCATTGATGTCCTTCTGACAAGATTGTATCGTTCTCTCTGTCTCTGTCTCTACAGATTACTTACTTGAATGCACGATTCGGTCTTAAGCGTATTTTCTTTGGTGGGTGTTCCATCTGCGGGCTTGTGTACACCATGGATACAATATATGTTGCTGTTCATTTTAGGTAACTACATAATAGATCAAAGTTTATGTTTGTATCTGATGAGTTACGATTTTCGGTTGATTGTATAACAAGGAAGCCTTCGCTAGGTTCCTCGACATCCATCCTGCATTGATTACCTCCTGTCTTTGTGACGAGGGGTTCCTAGGACTTTGTGCCGTATTAATTGCATAGCGTCTTCGAGATGAAAATTCTCCAATCTTCATCCAATGAGCAAGGTTCCAAGATCTGATCTGGATATATTATGAGATGTGCCTTTGGAAAAAGCTGTCTACGTACCCATATCGGGATCAAGCCAAACGTAATTCTTAGGTAATATCTTGTCTTTGGCATGAGGTGTGGCTGTCAGAGGGAACTCCTTGTTTAGCTGGTCATCTTAGTCTCTCTTCTAGTTAGGAAGCTAGAACAGAGGTCTCTTCTTCAAGTTGGCTTTTAGATTTCTCTTATAGCTAGGCAGCCGGGAGAGAGATCTCTTTTTGAAATAGGGTTTTAGATCTTTTTTTGTAGCTAAGAGCATTTCCAACCCAAGACCTCATTTTAAGGGGAGCAAAACCTCAAAATGAGAATTTGAAGGGTGGTTACTCCAACCATGAATCCTCAAAAAAATCCATAAATCTTTTTTTTTGCATTATAGTCCTTGACATTAACAAAAATTACTAAATAAGAATAAAACTTTACAAATACATATAAAACATACTTTTAAATATTATACAACATACAATATTATATAATAAAAATAATACAAATTACATATATAGTAAAACAGCACACATACACACAAATTTTAGAAAATTATGTTATGTAATTTGCTTTAATTTATGTTAAATTTGTTTGATACATTTTTATTTTGTGTGAGCTTTATTTAATATAATTTTCTCTTTGTGTGAATTTTATTTTGTGTGAGATTTAATTAATATATTTTTCTATTTGTGTAAATTTTATTTTAATGTTATGTAATATTTATTCTATTTTATTTTATTTTGGTGTATTTAAAATATTTTAAATAAAGTTAGTGGATCTATTTGTGAAAAAATAGTTTTAAGGATTAAAAAGAAAATAAACAGTAGTTTTGAGGTTTTGAATAGTAAAACCTCAAATTTGAGGTGTCACTATTCAAAACGTTAAATTTTGAGGATTTGAAGTTGAATTGAAATGACAAAAACCTCAAAATTTGAAGATTTGAAATTGAGTTGGAGATCCTCAAAGCAGTTAGGAGAGATATCTCTTCTTGAGATAGACTTCTAGATCTCTCTTGTAGCTAGGCAGGTAAGAGAGATATATCTCTTGAGTTAGTATTCTAGATCTCTCTTGTAGCTATGAAGCTAGGAGAGAGATCTTTTCTTGAGATAGTTTTCTAGATCTCTTAACTTGTGATGTGATATGTTCTCAAGTATCAGTTGCTTGGTTTCAGCATTAGTTTTGTAGACAATAATAATGGAAACACCACTAACCTTGCCCTTGATTCTAAAGATCAGTCTCTAGAAGATTGGTATATGGTACATGATAGTGCCAAGAATCTCAACACTAGATCTTCAAGGGACAGTCGTGGCGGCAGCTCATCTTGCTGGTTTTGGACTTCCCCCGGGCAACCACATAGATTAACCAAAATAAATTCTACTAGAGAAATGGAAGCAGAGACATATATGCGCTAAAGGATATTAATGAGAACGAAAGAAAGTCAAAACCAGCCTATGTTTCAAGAAAAGAAAAAAAAAAGCCAAAACCTTATATATTTTTTTTTTTTTGTCAAACAGCCAAAACCTTATATCAAAACAAGAAACATCATTTTTTTTTTCTATATAAAAACAATAAATTATAGTATAAAAATTTATGGATATCCCCGGGCCTAATGGATAATCCGAGTACGTTTGTAGTTTCTAAAATTAGTTAAGGCTATAAAGGACATTACAAGCATTTTATGTTGAACGAAAAATTAAAATAAATAGTTGTTTTTTATAACCAAGTCTTTGGTTGCCAAAATTAGGGCGTACTCAAAATCGAATTTCGCATTCATTGGTTTCACTAGGTTTCGCGTTCATCGTGATTTCACAAGCTCTGTCTCGCCATCCATGGCTTCTCGATGCGCGTTTCATCAGGGATTCGAAAGCCGCAGTTTCATTACGATTTCGCGATTCTCCGTCTCATTTTCTCCCCTGATGAAAGGAATTGGGGAAATCGCATTTCGCAGCACTACGAGATCTCCGTCTATCGTCGATGGTGGATCTGGATCTGGTCGGCGAAGGAGAGAACCCTGTCGAGAGGGGAGAGGAGTCATCGCAATACCGACGCGGTCCCGGTTCAGGCTGAGTTGGGCCTGTGAGTGTTTGGACCAATTGGCTGAGTTGGGCCTGTTAGTGGGCCTGTTGCCGCCGATTTATATATAATCAATAAATACGGTTCGTTACCTTTCCCTCTCTCAATCTTTTACGAAAGTCTTCTGCATTTGTTCTTGGTTAGTTATTTTTCGGTTAGCATCTTCCTCTTTCACGTAATTCATATGTCTGAGTTACCATTGCTCTTCTTTCTTTGAGCTCGTTCTTCTTTTGCTTCTTCTTAATTCGATTTTGTTGTAAGTTCTCGCTCGTACCAGTTGTATAATTTGTTCATCTCCTTCTGAGTCTTAATTGATAAACATTATTAATATTGTTCATCATCTTCTTAACTCGACTTCGTTCTTATTGTGATTTGATTGATTGTTGTAAGTTCTTGCTCGTACCAGTTGTGTATTTGCTCATCTTCTTCCGAGTCTTAATTGATAAATGTTCTTTGGCTGTTCTTATTAGTACTTGATTCTGTTTGTTCTTAAAGAATCTTTTTAATAAATGCAGAAGAATGTCTCTACCAATGTGCCGTTATTGCGGAAGTTCGTCTGCGATCAACTACTGCTGGGTTGCGCGACAACCCAGGATCTGTTACGGACGCAGTAATGATTATGCGTATCAGACTCGTGGTCACCTCCAGAGTCCTATCTGTCAATTCTGTGGACAGAACCCTGCCTTAATTGCATGCTATCAAGAGAATCTCAAGCTCTGCTACCAGTGTTTTGTGAATCACCAGATATGTGTTCCTGCTCTTCACACAGTGCACGTTATCCCTTTTTCCTCTCACATGGTGAGTGAGCGAGTCTTTTCTTATATAGATTGGTTCTTTTTAGTATGTACCCTACTTACAAATACTCTCTCCCGACAGGTATGCGCTCAACCTATAGGAGCCCTTGGTAATAGAGCAGGACGTGGTGCAGGAGAACGCGGACAAGGAGGGGGAAGGGGACATGACAGCGATGGAGGAAATAAAAGACCACGGACTGTCATCGGCCCAGAGATGCCGCTGCTGCAACTTCTTGACAAGCCTGGACCTAGTCAGCCTCATAGTCATCGTCAAGCAGGAATCATGAACTTGGATCTTATGTTTCACCAAAGTACTCTCGCTGCACTTGAGGAGCAAATTATAAGTTCTGTCTCTCTCTTTACATATGCGTAGCTTTTGACCTGCTGGAAGATACTCCTCTTTAGTTTCTTATAGTATAGGTTGTGTTGCAGGATCATATGGTGGAACCCGATTGCCCAGGGGACTAGGCATTGGAACTCGGCTTCCTCTGCTTATTAATCTTCAGCATACTTCTAGCAGTGAATCCAATTCGATTGAGAATTGTATCACCGATGTCATCGCTGGTGAGTTCAGTGTCTATCTCTCCTGCAGTAACATGTACTAAGGTTGAGAGTATGCATTTGAAATTAGTGTCTGACTTTACACTTTTGTTGCAGGATCCACTGGCGTTTCAGGATCTACTGGAGGAGCATTGTTGGCACTCATGAAGGCTGCAAAAGAATCACTTCGAAAGATCCTAGTCCTACGAGATTTCTCCGAGTACCCTCTTGATGGAAACATGCACTGCACCGATCGCTTTGCTGTTATGTTTAGCGGCTATTTGGATGATGTGGAAGCGCAGCATGAGAACGTGGCTGAGTTCTTGACAAAGGAGTTAAAGTATCTAGATGCCTTTGGGGATGTCGACATGCCCGAGGAGGTTATGTCCAGATCAATATTCACGGCAATCCTCTCGCAGCTTCTGGATGAAATTCACCCGAAGCCTGCTGATTTAGTCAGTGGTGTATGGGACTACGTTGAAGCTGTTCTCTCATTGGTCATCACCAAATATTCAGACAATTTTCCACAGATTCAGTCTTCCCTCAAACGAGCTGGTCAAAGTCTTATCAGCAGGATGAAGGAACAATCAGGGAACCGGGTTGCTGAAATCCTTGAGACAGAGAAGCTGACTGATTACACATGTAATCGGACCTACATGACTTCGTGGACTGAGAAGATGAATGAACAACAAAGCTTCATCAATGCTGTTCTGCACGATGGTAGCAAACCTGCCTACTTCTCTTTAACAGGATTCGGTGATGTTCAGATTTCGCATCTACGCAAGTATCACGCTCATTTACTGCAAAAGGCGTTTGGATTGAAGATGAGGATTGCAGCCTACTGGCCTCTCGTCTCGCAGAGAATTGTTGACAGCATTTCATTGCATCTTCAGCTCTCTGTGAATTATCTGGTCAACAGTCGCTTCGAGACAGAGATCTTGGCTGAAATGGTGGATTTTTGGGGTGGTGGAAGAGTTGAGAGGATGCTGCGAGGTGGTGAGCTAGAGAAGGAGGTAATGGAGAGCAGTATCGGCCTCTTGAAGGACACTGTTGACGTCGTTTAGCTATTTCCTCTTGGTTTAGACTAAATTGGCTTTGGCTTTCGCAAGTTTGTGTTCTGAGTCGGTTTGATTACTTTTCTGATGTCTTTTTTTCCTTCTTTTTGGCAAGTGATTGTTATCGATCTTTGTATGCACATATCAATGATTCAAACTTGACGATTGTATAGTTTCCATACAATATTTGAAGTCCTCGTTATTGTAGAAATTATTTGTTTAACAAAACAAAGACAAACAAACGGAATAGCACAGTTAAAAAGTGCTCTCCCTTGGCTTTTTTAAGTCTATAAAAATCAAACCAACCGATCCATAACAAACAAAAATTTAACAAAACAAAATTATTTCAAACCTGCATGAAACGGAAATATTAAAATTAACTCAGTGACTTTTTAGTAGGTGATAATGTGGAAACGCAATTACAAATTACAATGACAGAACATATTCCTTTCTTATTAAAGGAGGAACATTCATAGAAATAAACCTTGGTCTCATATGTTTATTACATGAGTGTCATTTTCTATGTGTCATCACCTCATGCATTCTCACTAACTTTTTAAAAAAATCCTTTGTGAACTAGAATAATTACAACCAAATGCCATTGGTCATATACATTATACTATATGATTACAATCTGATTTGAAAAAAAAAACGGGAATTTATGACATGCAGAATATTAACTCTTTTGTAAAAGGCAACAAAATAAGTTCGACATCTATCAAATCGTTTTATGAACATTTTTGTTTACGTTAATTATAATGCAACATCTTATGAACATTTTTAAACTAATATCAAATCGTATTATAATGCAACGTTTTATGAACATTTTTGAAACCGAATTAACATTTTATGAACATTTTTATGAAACATTTTATGAACATTTTTAAACTAATATCAAATTTCTTTATAATGCAAATAAAGAAACGAGAATAATTTTATGAACAATTTTATGCTTATTTTAGGAACACGCATTATAATCGAACGTTTTATGAACATTTTTGTCAACGTTAATTATAATGCAATATTAACTCTTTTGTAAAAGACAACATTTTTGTCAACGTCACATTTCTTTTCAATAATAGTCATAATATCATTGTATTCACCCTATTCTTTTTTTATTGTTTTGTGGAGTTGAAATATTTGATTGATTATTAGTTGAGTCATGATTGATTGAATAACAGAATATAATCATAATATTTGTTTCTTATATAACGAAACGTGAATAAAATAATTATTTGAAAACATGGCAAAATTGATGGGAATTGATATTCTAATCAATTCATAATCTTTATTTGGGTATTGATATTCTAATGTTTGACACTAAACCGATTTCAATTGGTATATGGTTTGGCTTTGTTATAGTTATGTTCCATTTTGCCTTGGATTTGAAATATCTAAAGTGACGCCATAAAACATACGTTCTAAATGGGATACCGTATAATTTCAAATATGAAAACTGATACACTTACTATTTGGTCAAATATCATATTGAATATTTTTTCCCATATTATGTTCGAAAATATAGTACTTACCGATTTCTGAAAGCGAGATTGCGTGTAGTTAATATGCGTGATCAATCCCATTTATGCTCACAAACCAATCAAAATAATGTCTGATTTGTATTCATATTCCTGATTAATTTTCGGAAACAACTTCCGTTATTTTAAATATGATTTTTCCTTATATGTTCACTCCATTTAATATCCGCACATATGATTTATTTTCAAAAGCTTGAATACATATTACAGTCACAAGATTGAATCTAATTGACTGAAATTCAAATTTATAGGAAACTTAAATCTTCGTATATGCCTAATATGGTAACAAATGATTAATTTCTCAATCACATTATACACTTTCCATTTACTTATTCCGTGTAGTTTTATTTGTCTAATACTATAAATATATGGCTACATATAAAACATCGACTCATATTAAACTCATAGCTACCTCTTTTTCAACCAAAAAAAATCTCAGAAACAAAGAACTTTCAAACAAACTAGGTAATATATTGTACTAATTGAGAATAAACAAATTTATGGAATTAATATTCCTTTCATATATTGCTGAGCTTTTTTCTTTTTTTAAGGTCGTCTGAAGCATGTCACCAACATCGATGGGTTTTTCAAAATCATTTTTGAACTCAAAGATGTCCCAAAAATCAATGAGTTCAAAAAAGGTATATCCCATGAGTTTATTTTGTGAATTTGGTAGTAGTTATGTTTAGTTTGCTAAACTAATTTTCAGCTTCTTCTTGGTATAGAATTGCAAATCACGAGTTTTGAAGATCCTTCTTACGGCATTTTGTTTTTTTCAGATTTTAATGTATTTCTTTATAATTTGGGATCGTTAGTAGTTTTACTTTTCTTTGCCTATGTTTTTTTATAATATTTTAATCATAATTTATTATGATCATAATAATTATTTTTCTTATTTTATGTTTTGTCTTAAATTCATAATAAATTAATATAAATTATTGCACACTATTATATCTTTGTTACCTTCAAATGTTTATAATTTACAGATAATCACTTAAACAATCTTTAAAATCAAAAGAAAACAAGTTTACAACTTATATACATGCACAATTTATAGATTTAATATATAAAAATTAATTTTAGATCACTCACTCTGCGCAGGGCGCGGGTATCACCTAGTATATTCATTATTATAGGAATTACATGTTTTTCTTTTGTCAAATAATCATTCAAAGGGTTACAACCACCAGCGTTTGACCAAAAGGTCGAGAAGCATAACGACAATAACAGAAAATAATCAAATCACCAATAGGTGAGCTAAACAAAAACCCAGACACAGTGGGCAAAACACAGAGCTTCAGTAACTCAAAGGAGGAACCTCACAGCAGGAGCGAAATGTATGCAGCACTTGAGTAGTCAACTCCCTTGTGCATGATCGTTTGCTGCAGCCTCCGAGCTGATGAGAGAACTGAGCCAACTAGGGCCACCAGACGTCACATAGGAATGAAGACGAAGATCTCTCGATACACTAGCTGCTACTTCAGAGGCAACCCTATTCAGGCCCGTCCCTGCCATAAGGCAAGTAAAGCATCTGCTTTAGGCCACAATAAATAGAGGAAAAATTAAGGCCACATATCACTAATTATTAGATAGATCAAATGGTTAACAAGTTTGAACTTATACCATAGTTCGATCTTTCTTTTGTCCAATATAGTTTTTATTTTAACCATTTGATTACATTTTACACTTTTTACTGGTTTGGTGTTAGTGTATTACTATATATTGTTGGTATTTATATATTAGGCCACACAATTTATTTTTTTGTGCTTTAGGCCACCCCAAATTATGGGACGGCACTGACCCTATTCAAAGTCTGTGATGTGATAATTACCTGCATTGTGCACGAGAGCACATATGTTGTTCACAGTGGCGGACCCAAGATTATTTTAAACATGGGTCATAAAATAAATGGGCTTGAAATCTATATTAAAAAAGAAGCAAAAATGAGTATCAAGCAGGAATTGAACCCATGTTTTAGGGGTGTCAGACGATGGGATTTCACCACCAGAACTAAAGAATTTCAGTTTTACTAGCTTAACAAATTACATTTATATATTTTAAGGTGTGGCAGCTGCACCCCTTTCTCTCCACATGGGTCCGCCTCTGGTTGTTCAACACCAGCCAATCCAGAGGCACCCTTATCGAATTGGTGATTAACTCTTATACTCCTTTGGAGGAAACCTCAAGCATCACCCTATTCAAACGAAGATTATTCACCGATTCAACAGCCAAAAACAGGAATTACCTGTTTAACAAAACCAAAAAAACAAACAGTAGTGGGCGACTTCACAAACCTAGGGTTTAGGATTTCTAAGTTGATAGAATTACTAGGGTACGGTTAACTATTGATTTTTTCATCTGTTTTTTTACGCTAGTTCTTAAGTAATTAACTAGAATCTATATCATAGTATAATTAGTAGACAATAAAGTGTTACTGATTTCTTGAAACTATCCAAGATGAACTAAATAGTTATTCACAAAAAAATTTGGTCTGTAGATTTAGTGAACTTATCAGATCTATGAATTGACAAAGAGATTTGGTATGCTAGGATCTATACATATATAGTTTCTGCAACGAAAGCTGATTAATTTAATTATTGTGATTTAAGCTCTAGAACTGTTCTTCGTAATTCTTTAGCATTTGTTTGACTTGCAATTATGATTTACATGTTTGATTTTTCTGGATCCAACGCTTTTCCATTTGTCTTACAAACCGATTTATTTACTCCTTTCTTAATTGATTTCTATTATTGATCTAGCTTAGTCTGAAACTCAAGTGTATTGAGTAAACGTAAAATCTTTGCGGATTCGACCCTTAAGTACTGCACTGCATTTCTGAAATTGCATAGTAATTTAAAGTCATAATTTGAGCTTATCAATTTTTGACAGTTGTTGATTGGTACTCTGATTAATTAACCATTAGATTAGGTGTAGGATTTAGACTAGAATTTTTTTAGATTACTTACTTTTTTTTTCTTGTTTTTCAGGTGCATGCATGACAGTACCAAAAGCAACAAGGAAAAAAAGCTTTTGGAACTTTCAAATCATGAGATATCTGACTTAGAACGCACAAACCGCAAGGCTGAAAAATCAGTGTCGAGCGACACCACAAGAGTACCGAACACCACCAATCTTGCAGGAGCATAGACCGACATCACCCAGTATCAGTCGACACCCTATCCGAAACTGCAGAGATGGTCAATCTGATTATGCTAGTGGTTGATGCACAAGGAGTTCTACAAGACCAAGAGGGTCTTGCGCGTACTGAGGCCAGGCTGAGGCTTGATAATGGTGAGTATGATTCCCACTGAATTTTTTTTTTGCTGAAAATGCTGGAGTTGTTCAACATAGAAAACTCGGAGATTACAATAGGCATGATTAGTTATATGCTAACAGGTCTGCGATTCGAACTTTACCATTTAAGAGGAATAATTTTGAGCTGAAACCCGCATACTTCACTCTTATGGGTCAACACTTTTTTTCATTTTTCTTCTCACGAGCATCTTATGGACCATCTTGAGAGGTTCAAACACATGGCATCAAGCATCAAAGTAAATGGAGTCTATGTAAACTACCTTTTCTCCTAGCTGTTCTCTTACTCTTTATTTGGGGAGGAGCTTACTGGCTCAAGCTCTGTAGCCAGGATCTCTTACTACCATGACCGATCCAAGACTGCTTTCTTGAACAAGTTCTTTAATGATGCAAGGTCTGAGAAGGTGAGAAATCCTCAAATGGTAATATCACACCGAGACAGAAAGAAGTCCACAAAGGTTGGAAAATAACTTCAAACCAAAGAAATACTAACACATATAATTCAAAATTTACAAATTTAATATACCTCATTTCTTAGCTAGAATTACTATATATTTCTCGTTGGCTAAAAATATATATACTTTTAAGAAAATATATAAATATACAATAATCTTGTATTATAATACCAACAGTACAAAATCTTAATCTTTTAAGAAATTTTTATATTTATTTTTAAAAAGGGTTTAAGGAAATTTTTTGAAGTATATATAATTTCAAGGATATATTTCTAAATACATTCAAAGATTTTTTTTAGTAAATTATTTTGAAACCATATTAAAACCATATTTCAAAAATGCTTCGAAATAATTTTTTTTTTAAAGTTTAAATGAAATTTCATTTTAAAAAATTTACAATTTTTTATTAATATACATGATAAAACATTTTTATAAAATATATATCACAAGCTTTTTTTGTTAAAGAACAGAAATGGAAAAAAAATATTTATATACTTCTTTGATGAAAAACAATTTATTTAGTAATAGCCAATTAAACACGTTTATGAATAGAAAAACAAAAATATAATTAACCTAGCAAAATTTACATAATCAAACACAAATAAAACTCATCTATCATAAAATCTAACATAGTAGATCTAAATATAACCTAAATCAAACACAACCTAATAGATGTAACTTATTTCTAGCCCATAAAATCTCTAATTATAAAATTTCAAAACCTAAACTAAACAAAAGTTATAATAAATGCATAACTATAATAGCATCACACACAACTTACATGTTTTAATTGAAAAAAGAGATCTAAGTTAGTTTCAAAAAAAGAGAGTGAGAGAGATCTAAGTTTGTAAGAAGAAGAAGAGAAAAAGACGTATTTGTGGGAGGCAAGTGAAGGGAATTAGGGCGATAGACCAGGGCTGTAAGCCGGTCTGATCACGAAGTCCATGGCTTAAGGCCGGGATGCGATAGACCAAGGATCGTAGCCGATAAGCTTGATCAAAGTATGAGCGTTTTGGGATGGTTTGGTAGTTAGTTGGATCGATCTAGATCTGAAAACCGAACTTAACTGGCATGCCAAGTTGACTGTGAAAGTCGAGAGTTATAAGGGAAACTCGGGTTAGACGTAGAAAGATTCCGAACATAAGATGCATGCGTTGAAACCTAACTCATTAAGTTATCGATAGATTCCTTACGTAATTGTTAGTTTCATGAACCGTAAGTGATCGTGGAAAGGAACTGGCTTAGCCGTGAAGACTCGAAGCCAAAGATGGATGGATAGTTTGATAGAGTGATTTGGATCGTTTACTTTGTAATAGCCTTACGGCAAACTCCCATTGTAATGAATCCTTTGTGAAATAAATAAAAGATTTGTTTATCCTATTGACTTTAATATATAGACGTTTAGATTCTGTCACATGAATCACAGAATATAGTTTACTTAAGAATAAAAGGTCTTAAAAGCGAACTATTAGGCTTTATTTACTCATGGTCAAACCATAGGTCATAGGAATTTCACTGAACTTATCAACTTAGTGTCTGGATTGAAGTGTTACAAGCTACCTCACTTGGATTCAACCATATCTTCACCTCACTGGACTGGCTTCTCTTTCTTCTTTTCCTTAGTGGTGTGGACAACCAAAGAGGTAGTCTACAATTATTTTTGTATATGTGATTTTTTTTTTTTGCTTTTAGTATTCTATGTTTGTTTTTAATGTATGATTATGTGTTTTTATTATGTGTAATAAATTTAACAAGATGATCTTGACAATATAATCCAATTAACAAACAAAAAATTCAGTTGTAACATAAGAAAAATTGTCACTAAACCTTTTTTTTGTTTAACTCTGAAAATATTGAATAATGCAGAAACAAAGCATGTGTTCCAATTACATCAAATGAAGAAGAAGCTGCGTGAAAATAAAGAAAGCCATAAGAGCATCATTATCCCAAGCTCTTAGTCCAAGTGATCAATCAGCATAAACCAAATTAAAAACCGGATCAAACTAAACAATGTAAAATATCAAAAGCATGTTCTTCTGAAAAGATGTCGAGCATGCTTTTTGGAGTCTTACAAAAGCTTGCTTTGCCATGGCACAAAATGAACGACCCCGTCTGCAAGTTTTGTGGCGCGGTTGAAACCGCAACTCGAGAGAAAACTAGCGGGCAAAATGAGAATGATATTTTGAAACGAGCTCATGAAATCTTCTACAACAATCTCTTTTTCATCGTTTGATCAAAGTCATTCTATATAATATTGTATCATCGTTTGTTTCTTTCAAATTATTCTCGTTTATTTTACTAATCTTTGTTTTTATGTTTTTATTTAAAAATCAATGTTTAAAATATTATCTTTTACTATTTTTTATTTAATAAATAAATTTTACTTAAAAAAATATTTAATAATTTTTTTTTAAGAATCTTTAATTTAGAGACTTGTATTGGAGCACATAAATGTTACCGTCTCTTAGCACAGTTTCTTAACTCACATTTACTATTAAAGAAAAAATAAGAGACCCTAAATAGGTCTCTAGGTTAAGGATGAAAAACCTAAAGCTCATAGTTTCCCATAAAACCACATAGACCCAAAAAAAGTTTCACAAGTTCACCACCTCCTATTGGGAGTTGATCCTCGTACCTTCCTCCGCAAGCAACCCTGTAACCAAAAAGGACTACCTTGGGCCACATATGACTGCAATCTCATCTCCTTTGTCACGCTTCGAGCAATCAGAAAAGCACCCCTGTTAGCATCTCTCGTCACAAGATTCACCTTCCAATCTATAAGATTACACAGCATTTCTCTTAATTCCATTCCATACGCTCGAAAAGCTGGCCAGGCTTTTGGTCTATTTAGAGATCCAACCAATTCTGAAGCTTCTATCTCAAAAGTCACATTCTGCACTCTATGAGAGACCATACTTTCAGCTAAACCTAATACTGTAAATTACTATAAATTGTCTATAAACGATAATATTTATATTTTAAAAAATAGAAGACCATATCGATCCTCTATCCATCCCTTTACAAGATGGGGTTAGTTGTAACTAATTTATTCTTTTTGTTATTCAATCGAATTTTGCAAATTTGTTATGATGTCAAAATGAAAACTAACATTACCCGTAGAATAAAATCCGAACAGAACCCTGAAACTAAGGACTTCAAAATAAAATAGAAAAAATTGCGATCATGTTGACTGCGGCCCGATGACCTATTCGAATGCCGCAGGATGAGGAGCCGGCGTGTAGGTCTCCTTGGCTACCGCTGCAGGATGTGTCGGTGGTAAAATGAAATGATACGTTCCGACGAGAAAAGTGGGAGAAAGTCTCTTGCAGGTCACGCAAAGCTGACATCTCAAATGGGGCGGCACGGCGTCGGGAAGGTGAATCTTTATGTCGCAGTTGTAGCATAGAAACTTGTTGTGTTGGGGACAGAAAGAGTCAGCGTCTGCCTTTAGGCATGATTCACATCCCATTGCAGACAATATCTCGCAACTGTTATTTCCATTGCAGATCATCTGAAGCATCCCTTTTCTTCTCTCGTTGTCACCCACATGATTCTTATGCTCATGATCATGATCCTTCCAATTTTCATGCTCATGATCATTCCCATTACCATGCTCATGATAATTCCCATTACAATGATCATTCCCACCATAATTGTTGTCGTTGTTATGGTGTTGTTGAGGAAATCGATTGATGATTTGAACGTGATGGCCATAGGCGACGCAGTTGTAGTGACGTGAATAGCAGGATTGGCAAAGAACGATCATGTGGTTGGAGCAGAGGAGTAAAGCTGGATTGATCATGCATTCATCACAAATTTGGTAACGAATGTGTCCTGCAGCATCACGTTCACAATGCCTCAGGTAGTCACAGGTAAGGCAGAAGTTCTGAGTTTCGGTAACGCAATGGATCACGGCTGTCGTACTTGTACATCTGTGGCAGATTTTTGCCATATTTCCTGATTAAAAAAAAAAAGGAACTACATAAATATTGTATCAACGTATCAAAAACGGGAGAGAAACAAATAAACTTACAGACCACTAGGGGAAGAAAGGAAGCAATCTTTACTTTAATCGTTAAGCAATCCTTTGTATATATATATATATATATATACACACTATTGTAAATTTTGTTGCTCACTATTGAATATATTCTTAAATAAAGAATATCCTTTGAATAAAGAATAAATATATTCTTAAATAAATAAGTTTACGATTATCCTTCTTTTTATCAAAAGTTTATGATTATCCTTAACTAAAATTATTTCTGTAATTCAACATCTCGTTTATTAATCAGACGGTTGACTAAAACAACACACACTAATACTAATAGGATCCATGTTTCTTAAAATTTGAAATTAATTATATCAACAAAAACTACTAGCAGACTATGTTCTTACGTATAAACTTATACTAGATGATAACCCATATTCTGCGCTGAGTGAAATTTATCTAGAAATATTTATATGATCTATCTTGAGAAGTATCATTTTTATCTACCATAAAAAAAGTCATACTAAGACTATTTCATAATATGACATAACAATTAATAAGAACTAGGTGGACCGTCCGCACGCATGTGCGGGCATTAACATTAATGTTAAATTTATATTATATTTACAACTATATAATACTTATGTTACATGTATATGGTTAATATGAAAGATTCGATGTTACATATTGATATTTATACTATGTTCATATTAACAAATAATACATTAGTTTGTTTAGATAACGATCACATTTAACACTAATCTTAAAACATCAGAAAATATATAATCGAGAAAAAACAAATATTTCACGCATAACTCCAATAAAAAATCAGCCATGAAATATAAAAGAGAGATTTGAATTACCTGAGATTTATTATTATTGGTTTCATTGTAACAACAGAGATGATTTACGGTTTTCTTCTCTAAGTCTTGAGTCATAGTAGAGGTTATTCTAACAAAAATATTTAAAGATGTAAACAATTCTCAAAAGATAACAAATTATATAATTGATAGGACGACATCAATGAGTTTCAAAGTTCTTAAAAAGTTTTGATATTAACTTTGGCTCTCAGACGTACCGAAGAGGATCACGCACAATAAATAAATTGCACTTGATTAGCATACATATCTTATATTATATTTTTGATAAGTGATTTAACTTTATAAAAAAAAGAATTACCTTTTTCGAAAGGGATGATCAGTTCCTGGATAAACAGAGTCGTCATTTTTTGTTAGTTGAATCACTACTAGTGCAAAAATATAGATAGAGATACAACATGGAGAGGAAGAGAACAAAAATAAACAGAGAAGAAGAATCCTCCATAAAATTACCACTAATGCTATTTCCGTCTATGAGTTACTTATTGATTATCATACACCTGCGCAATATCAACAAAATTAGAATTTAAATTATAACGATCAAAAACATATGAAAACTTAAAAGATAGATGCGTGAAACTAACTAATGAGGGTGGCGTGATATTTATATAGCAAATTAGTTTAAGTTTCTAAATGACCTAGTTTTCAAGAGAAGCTATGAGATATAATATCCTCTAATAAATTTTAATTCAGCTATGCAATAGAATATCTTCTAATAAATTTTTAAAGATATTCTGGTTATAATATATACAAAATTTTGGTAACTAAAATCTTGCTATATATATATTTAAATATTAAATGCATGATAATAGAAAAGAATATATCTCATCAGTTGATTGCAACTGATTTTTGATAAAACAAATCTCACTATAAGGATTTAAATAATAGACAATAAGGAAAGAATAATGAATTTTAACGTTAAAACACCACAACTAATTTTTTTTGGGTAAAAACCCTCAAACTAAGTACTTAACGAAAAACTCCCTAAACTAACTTTATTTAATAAATTAAACTTTGATAGGTCATAGTTACTATTACTACCTGTAAATCTTTAGTTTAGGGGTTTCTACACTAAGTAAACATAGTTAAGAAATTTTACCATTAAAATGAAAAAAATTCAAAATATTGTAATAGGAGGATAAATTTTCAAAATACATTTTATAAATTATGTATAAGCTTCTATAAATGACTTAGAACCTCTTATAATAATTTAAAACGTCTGATTTTTATAAATGTATTTATAATTTTATAAATGATTTATAAAGCATGCATTGAATTATTAGACATTAATAGTTATTATGATACTTTATATACGAATATAATTATTTCTATATAAATATAAAATCATTATATCAATTCAAATAAACACTTTTGTTTATTATTTTATGTAATTTATAAATCTATAAAAAATTGATCGCATTATTACTCTTTCATAGTTTCAACAATTAGTTATCATAAATAATTATTTCTAATATTATGTAGATTATTTGGAAAGTATTTATTTGAATTATCCTTTCATTTTAGATATAATTATAATAATAAAATTAAAAATCATCGGTCAATCAAATTATAACAATTTAAAAAGTTCATTTATTATCAACACGTAATAAAAATCACTTATGTGACTTCTCAATCAATATATAATAAAATTTATATTTTTATATTATAACATTATATAAATAATTTTAAAATTCTGATAAATTTATTTTGTAAACAACGATAAATAATTTAAAAATTATATTAATAAACATGCTTGGATTTTGTAATATTTAAAATAGTTATTATACAATTATATTCGAATACAATTCATCAAGTAGAGTATAAAACTATTATAATTATCTTATATAAAAATTCGTTCATTATATTTTATAGTTTATAAATATTAAAAGTAATAAATATAATATTATTAGTCTTTCTATAATTTCGAGATTTAGGTGCCATAAATTGTTATTTGTAATATTCTTTAGATTATATGGCAAGTGATGATAAATGTTTTTAGACTTATCTTAAATTTTTAGATCTAATTTAAATAAATAAAAATTAAAAACAATCGACCAATCAAATTATAACAATTTTTTTGAAACTTCACCTATGAACGACACGTCACCAGACCTCAGTAAAGTGACTTCTCTTTTAATATATAGGGGGATATTAATAATAAATTAATTTTAACTATAGATTTGAATTTTATTTTCAGTTATAACAAAATCTTTTGAGAAAAATCTAACAAAATCCTACTAAATTTTTAAATAATTTTTATTAAATATTGCATTAATTAATTTTGTAATTGCGTAATTTAATGCTTTCATTTAAATAAATTATCATCTACGAGTAAAACGGGTTCAAAATGTCAGATTTTTTTATACAAATGAAGTTATTAACATATGTTAAAAAATTATTTCTACAGCTATATATTTTCAAAAATCATATGTTGAAAAATATTTTTTATTTGATTATTTGAAATTATGATAACTCGAAAACGTAATAAAAAGGTAAAATGTATAAAACAAACTCTATATTAATAGAGTAATAAGAAACCTAAACAATAAAATTAAAGAGTTATAAAATACAAAATACTAAGATATAAATTGTATATTTAAAATTTTATAATAATATCAAAATTAAATATTTATAAGATGAAAATATATCTGCACGATGTGCGGGATAAACTCTAGTTTATAAATAAATAAGATGTACATATGTATTTTTTTTCAACTCATCAGGTCTAGATAACTTTAACACTGAATCATTTAATTTTTGTAGTCTTATTCGTTTGGATCTGCATCAATTGTTAAAGGCCCATTAGAATGTTGTCCACCACCAATCGTTAATTGAAGTCTATCGAAAAGCATATAGAAAATTGATGGTCCACCAAATATATACGATGGCGTTACTTAAAGCATCTCATTTCTTCTTCCAAAATAAAGTAGAGTAAAAATAAATATGGAGTAAAAATATTTTAACTCTATTCTATTTTCTACTTCATAATAGAGTGATGAACAAACAAAAAATAGATTACTCCACTTATGGAGTAAACTCCATTATGGAGTGAGATATAGAATTGGGTTGGAACATTCTTTACTTCATATTCATTTTTACTTCATTTTACAAAAAAAAAAAAATAGAATGAGGATGGAGATGCCCTTAAACGTAATTTATCAGTAAGTTATAATGACTTCTAATTGGAGAAACCCGTCTTTAAAACCATGAATTTTCAAATTAAAGAAAAAAAATTATAACTCGTATTTGAGCCCAAAAAATATATAACTTTTAAATATTGACCGTTTTATATTTTATTGACCCAACCATTTAGAAAATTCGAATAGTCAATCGTTAAACTTGAGTAACAGCTGTTATACCCAATATGACGCCGTTTTAAAAATCATTGTGTCTAAGAAAAATATCAAATCAATTTCATCTTCCTCACTCAAAAATCTAATGCTCAATTCAATTTCATCTTATCCAAATCGATTTCAAAGGAAATCTCCGATGAAGACAAACAGCAGTGCTTTCTCTGGCGTAACAATCCGACTTTATCAAACTGATGAGAATCATTACTTGTGGTTGGGAAAACCACCACTGCTTGTCTTATCTGAAATTGCCTCTGAAATTGATTTGGGTAAGAT
Organism: Brassica rapa; assembly: GCF_000309985.2. Taxonomy (NCBI): domain Eukaryota; kingdom Viridiplantae; phylum Streptophyta; class Magnoliopsida; order Brassicales; family Brassicaceae; genus Brassica; species Brassica rapa. The sequence goes on along the minus strand of NC_024795.2, from coordinate 18,431,217 downwards.
GGAATTGAATTGGGGAGTAGGTTTTGAATTGAGGAAGATGAAATCAATTTGCGGTTTTTCTTAAACAAAATGAATTTAAAACGGCGTCGTACTGGGTATAATGACTGTTCCTTGAGTTTAGTAGTTGATTAATTAAATTTCTTAAATGGCTGAATCAACAAAATATGAGAATTAAAATGTCTATTTTTAAAAAATTGAGGAATTTTTGATTCAAACACAAATTGGAGGCGTTATGGCTTTTAATTTGAAAATTTAAAGTTTTAACGACCTATTTTAACACCAGAACTATCATATAATAACAAATGCACATCATCATTCATCACGGCCCTAATTGCACACATTATAAGTATCTAAACCTATTACCTCCCTATCATAAAGATCGAAACTCGAATCCGCACAACCAAAATTTTGGGTTGGTTTAATGGTTTAAAATGTTAACCGATATTTAACCAGGTATTGGTTTCAGAACTGAATTTAAAACCGACCCGGCCCAACCCTCTAATAAAATCCCCAAATTGATCTCACCCCTCAAGAACCTTAAAATCAAAAATACAAAGACAACCCCTTTCATTTCCCATAAATCCAAGAGGGACATCAGTCCACGAATTCATTGTTAATTTCTGCCTAAACACTCTCCATTTTTTATCGTACTCTCTCAAACACAAAACAAGTTTTACACAAAATCCAAAAAACCAAGAATATGACCCATGCACATAGGTTTCACAAACACCATCATGCCCACCACACGGTTAACCCAAAGAATAAAGAAACAGAGGAGAGAGACTGGAGAGGAGCTCGGATTTTCTATGCTCCGTGAAGACTCTTGGTTAGTTTCAGTCAAGGTTCGTATGAGGAGCTTCTCAAGACTTCTTCATGGAGTCTTATGCTTCTGTGGCAGTGCGTATTGAGAAAATACTGTCTCTGGAGCTTATGGGTTCGTCGTCTTGGATCGACTTGCTTTCCAGTTATGGTGTATTTTTCTCTTGTCTTCTTTTGTAGCAGGTCTTGAGGTGTGGCAGTCTCACTGGCTTATTCCTTCTAAATAACAGCTTCAGTACACAGCTATTGACTTTCTTTAGTTTTGAGAGATGGTGGAAGGCAGCTCTTCTCTCCAATTAGTGGTGGAAATATTTCTATGTACCTTTCCAACGAAGCTATGGTGATCCTTCGTTGTGGCAGGACTGATGTGGTTGTAGCAGCGTACTTTTCCGGGAAAAGCTTCTATGGTTCTTCGTTGTGGCAGGACTGATGTGGTTGTGGTTGTGTACTTTTCCAGCAAAGCTGTGGCATTCTCATTGTGGCGGGACTGATGTGGTTGTAATTCCGTACTTTTCCAGCAAGGCTGTGATGGTTCTTTGTTGTGGTGGGACTGATGTGGTTGTGGTTGTGTACTTTTTCAACAAAGCTGCAGCGTTTTCGTTGTGGCGGGACTGATGTGGTTGTAACTTTGTACTTTTCCGGCAAGGCTGTAGTGATTTACTGTTGTGGCGGGTATTATGTGGTTGCGGCTTCGTATTTTTTCAGCAAAGCTGCGGCGTGTTTTCTTTGTGGCAGGATTGATGTGGTTGGAGCTTTATCCTAGTTGTGGTGGTCGAGAATCAATTGCTCCAGTACTCCTAAAAAAAGTATTCTCGAGTACTCCTCCCTTTTTTTCTTTTCAATTGAATGTTAATTTAAATCACAAAAATTATTAAAAGACCTACCAACCAGACGAAATCTAGTTATTTACAAATTTATCAGACGGACTATCCAGACCCAAACCATACCCACCCGTTAGATTTTGATCCAGACATAAAAATCTAGACATCAACTAAGTATTTCAAGTTTTACTCATTTTTTCTATTTTTTCACTGAAACAAATCAGTCTTATTTTTTTCATCTTCTTATCACATGAGAAAAGATAATCTTCAAATAAAAGACAAATCAAAATTTTCTCCAGAAAAAATAACTAAATAACAAATCATGAATTATCCATCGAAAGAGAAGAAAAACAAACCCAGAATTGTATAACTTAGTAAAACTTGATATAACTATAAAAATTTGTACAACTTAGTAAAACTTTAAATAGCTTAGATTATATAACTTAGTAATACTTTGTGAATTTTATGATGATGACTTAATTTGATAGTTACGTTTTTCTATGAAGTGTTGCTTTTAAAGGACAAAAATGAAACTATCTGACCTGTGATAATAGAGACATGGAACAATGTGAGCAGGATGGTGGTTTAGGTGTGGAGAGATGAAAAAAGAATTTTGATAAGAGTGTGGAAGAGAAGGATAATAGAAGTAATATGGAAAAAAGAATTATCGTAGAGATGAGCAAAGCGAGAAAGAAGCAATGAAGAACAAATCAACCATTGGTAACCAATACAAGTGACAAAGAAAAAAACCAATCATTGTCAACCGATACAAGTTTTTGTAATAAATTTTTGTTATTTATATTTATGTAACTCGGTATAACTTTGCGAAAGTTCTCCATTTTTGTTTGTCACTTTGTAGATCTTGAGATTACTTTGTTTTGTGTTTGTTTAATTCGGTAAAAATTTATCAAAGTTTCATATTTTTGTTTTTCAAACTTATTATTACTTTATATTAGTATTTGTGTAAATTTGGTTAAGCTTAGAAAAAACTTTACATTCCATTAAGGTGATACAAATTTTGATTAGTTATACATCCAAATTCTTATAACTACTAGAAATAAGAGAACATAGAACTATCATTATTTTCCTTGCACTATAGGGTTTCTCAATCTTCTTACTTGCTTTAAGAAGTAGAACTTCTTCTTTTAACACACTAAATTTGTTGTTTGTGTTTATGTTACTTGGTTTGTTATTTATGTTCGTAGAACTTGGTGTAACTTAGAATAACTTTGGTTAAGTGTCTTATTTTTGTTTGTCAAACTTCGTAAAATTTAGTATTACTTTTTTTTATTTTCATGTTTGTGTAATTAGGTAAAAATTTGCCAAAGTTCTCGATTTTCGAACGTCAAACTATGTATTATAGAACTTCAAAGATTGAATATGAATCACAATAAAGAATAACTCTCTTTATTAACTTGAGAAACTAACTCAAAACTCAAGCACACAATCAATCTCTAATATCCTTAAGTTATGCAACATGTTTGCATCTCCTTATATAGAGATATTATTTCTCCTAATCCTAATAGGTAATATAGTTTAGATAACTCCTAAATATAATTCATATTTCCATAACTCGTAGGATTAGGATAAGCTTGAATCTCAAGCAATCTTCAAGCTTAATCCATCATTCTCCCCCTTAAGCTTGAAGTCTTCTCCTACTACATCTTGAACTCCAATGAGATCTCTCATCTCCTTGAACTTGATTCTTCCAAGTGCCTTTGTTAAGATATATGCCTTTTGTTCTTGTCCTGGAACATGCTGTACCTCTATAAGACCTTTCTCTACACACTCCCTTATGAAATGATATCGAGTATGAATGTGCTTGCTTCTTCCATGAAATACAGGATTCCTTGTCAAAGCAATTGCAGATTGATTATCAATCTTGATAACCACTTTCTCACCCGAATCACCCATAATCTCGACGAGTAAGTCTTGTAGCCATATGGCTTGCCTCGCTGCTTTTGTCCCGGCCATGAACTCGGCCTCACACGAAGATAGAGCCACTGTCTCCTGTTTTTGTGAGCACCATGTGATAGGACTGTTACCAACGTAGAACATGTGCCCGGTGGTGCTCCTACCATCATCTTCATCAACGTTATGACTACTATCACTGTATACTATTAACCTCATTGGCTTCGAGTTAGTATGTTGAAACGTGATACCATAAGTTGTATTGCCCTGTAGATACCTCAAGCATTGTTTCATAGTAACTCCATGCGACTCTCTTGGCGTATGCATGTACCTGCTCAAAACACCCACACTGTATGCCAAGTCTGGCCGTGTATGAAGTAAGTAGCGAAGACACCCGACATTCCTTCTATAATTTGTTGCATCAATTTATTTCTCATGCTCAGCCTTCGACATCTTAAGCCCTGCTTCCATTGGTGTGTGACACAAGTTACAGTTTTTCATCCCTGCTTCCTCCAGGATTCTCAAAGCATAGCGTCTTTGGTTTAACGTTATATCTCCCTCATGTTGTTGAACCTCGATTCCAAGATAATAAGACAACTTCCCGATATCACTCATCTCAAACTTGGATGACATCTCTCTCTTAAACTCCTCAATGACACTCACGCTTGTGCCGGTTACAAAAAGATCATCAACATAAACAGCAAGTAGAAGTAGATCACCATTAACTACCTTCCTGTAAACCGACGGCTCCTTTGAACATTTACTGAACTTCAGCTCCGCTAGTATTTGATTCAACTTGTTATTCCATGCTCTAGGCGCCTGCCTAAGACTGTAGAGGGCTTTGTGCAGTCTGTATACTATTCCTTCAGCTCCCTTCACGACAAAGCCTTCGGGTTGCTTCATAAACACGGTCTCTTTCAACTCTCCATGGAGGAACGCCGTCTTAACGTCAAGATGATGGATTTCCCATCCTCTAGAAGCTGATATACTGATCGGAAGTCTAATTGTCTCGATCCTTGCTACTGGTGCAAAGACCTCCTCAAAGTCAACACCATATTGCTGTATATATAGCCCTTTGCTACGAGCCGCGCCTTGTACTTATTAATACTACCATCTGCGTTTCGTTTTAGCTTAAACACCCACTTAAGGTTAATGGCCTTAGCTCTGTGTGGCAAATCAACAAGCTCCCACGTTCCATTCTTCACTATGCTCGCAATCTCATCTTCACACGCTTTGATCCATTCTTCCATCTCTTATGCTTCCTCGAAGTTTTGTGGTTCACAGTTTATTAACATGAGTAGGCGTTCTCCTTCCTCTTCTTCGATGAGTAGTATATAGTCATCAAGATACTTTGGCTTTGTTGTCTCTCTTTGTGATCGTCTCAGCACTGGAGCCATCTCATCTTCTTCCTCGACTTCATCTGAGACTTCTTCTTGCGTTTTGTCTCCTTCATCTTCATTCATACTTGTTGCAACAACTTCTCCTTTAGCCTCGCTTAATTCTTCACATGAGGTTGGTATTCTGTGAGCTTCGTCTATACCGTGATTCCCAAATTCTCCTACCTTGATGGAGAAGTTTCATATACTTCCAGGCTCGTTGATATGCTCACTCCAGTCCCAGCCTTTTGACTCGTCAAAAACCACGTCTCGACTTACTATGACCTTCTGTGTCTTTGGATCAAGCATACGGTATGCTTTTGATCTAGGCTCCGTGCCCAAGTGAACCAGTATACATGACTTGTCCTCAAGTTTCTTCAGGTGCGGCTTAACTACCTTCGCATAACCAATGCAGCCAAAGATACACAGGTGGCTTAAGCTAGGTTTCTTTCCTCGAAACGCCTCATACAGTGTTATGGCATCAAGTGATCTTGTAGCTAGTCGATTCAAAAGATAAGTAGCATGTCTCGTTTCCTCTCCCCACAAGAAGTTTGGAATCATCTTGTCCTTTAGAATGCTTCGCGTCATCTCCATCAATGTTCGGTTTCGTCTCTCGACTACTCCGTTCTGTTGAGGAGTATACGGAGCCGTTAGGTGTCTTTTGATACCTGAACCTTCACAAAAAGTATTGAATTCGCTTGACACGAACTCTCCTCCTCTATCTGTTCTAAAAGTACCTATCTTCTCTCTTGATTCCCGCTCTACTATCTCCTTAAAGCTCTTGAACTTCACAAACGCCTCACTTTTCTCTCTGAGTAAAATAGACCACATGTATCTCGAGTGATCGTCTATGAGAACAAAGATATATCTTTTCCCTCCAGCCGTACTAGGCATTATTGGACCACACAGATCGCCATGTACAAGTTCTAATACCTTTGTTGCTCGGTAAGACGTTGCTTTTGGGAACACTTGTCTCGCTTGCTTCCCAAGCAAGCATGAACCGCAAATCTCTTTCTCGCAAGACATCTGTGGAATTCCTATTAGAAGCTCACGTGAGATCATAGACTTCATAGTTCTATATTTCACATGTCCTAGCCTAGCATGCCATGTAGCTGATTCTCCCATTGACGTTGATTGTAGGCACAAATATTCTTTTAAACCCATTCACACCTTATAGAGTCTGTTTCTTGACCTCTTTGCCTTAACGAGCAGCTTTCCATCACGATCATGCATCGTCAAGTACGCTTCTTTTAATCTCACATCACATCCAAATTCTGTAGCCTGACCAAGAGAGATGATGTTACTCTTGAGGTCCATGATATAGTACACTTCTGTCATCGTTCTTGCTTCTCCATTACGATCGATAAACTCAATGGATCCTTTTCCTTTGATATCTATCCTCGAGTCGTCTCCAAACTTGAATTTTCCGGTGATGGAATCATCAAGAAGTCTCAAGTACCGTTTGTCGCCGGTCATATGATTGCTAGCGCCATTATCTAAGTACCAAATATTATCTCCACTTGAGCTTGGATCGTATTTGCTTGGTATGATGCCGTCTTCATTGAGATATACAATCTCGTGGATCATCAGCTCATTTGCGTCCTGCGTGTCGCTATTGTTCTCTAACGTTTCTTGCAGCTTAAGCAAACGATCCGAACAATCAGAGGCATAATGTCCTAACTTGTCGCACCTGTAACACATGACCCTTGATGTGTCTCTTCCTCTCCGCCATTCCTGCCGCGACCTCTTCCTCTGTACCACGAGTTTCGTCCACCTCGACCTCTACCTCGGTAGTCCTTGTAACCACGGTTTGCTTGGTTAGGGTTTGTTTGCTCAGAATTCGCATACATCAGCTTGTTTTGATCACCTTGAGGTTCTTCTTCCTCATCTGCGACGCGTTCCTCATAAGCTTTAAGCCGTCCTATGATATCCTCGAAGCTTGTCTGATTTAGGTCTAAGACTTGCTCCAAAGATGCCACAATATGAATATATTTTCTTCGAGGTAGGCTCGTCAAAAACTTCTTCACAAGCTTTGGCTCATCGATGGTTGCTCCAAGTGCCGCAGATTTTGACGTGATCTCAGACAATTTTCCTCCAAAATCATCAATGGTTTCATCCTCTTTCATCTTCAGCCTATCGAATTCACTCATTAACGTTTGCAGTCTTGCTTCCCTAACCCTTTCTGCTCCTACATGCCTTGCTTTAATGGCCTCCCAAAATTTCTTTGCCGTATTAAGCTCGCCGACTTGTAGGATGAGAACATCTGGTATTGATTGAAACAGAAGCACGACAGCCATATCATTCTTGTCTCCTTCGGTTAAGTCTCCTTCAATTGCATCCCATGCCTTATGAACCTTGAGAGCGGCCTTCATACGCATTGCCCATACCGTATAGTTTGTTGATGTGAGCATTGGGCATCGTATTGAAGACGTACCTCCTTCCTTCGGTTTGTCTATTGCAGCAACGATATCTTCCATCTCTTATGGAAGGCTCTGATACCAAATATAGAACTTCAAAGATCGAATATGAATCACAATAAAGAATAACTCTCTTTATTAACTTGAGAAACTAACTCAAAACTCAAGCACACAATCAATCTCTAAAATCCTTAAGTTATGCAACATGTTTGCATCTCCTTATATAGAGATATTATTTCTCCTAATCCTAATAGGTAATATAGTTTAGATAACTTCTAAATATAATTCCTATTTCCATAACTCGGTAGGATTAGGATAAGCTTGGATCTCAAGCAATCTTCAAGCTTAATCCAACATGTATAACTTAGTAATTTTTTCCTTTTGTACAATTCAGTAAACTTTGTCAGAATTTTTGTTTTTCATTTGTCAAATTTCGAAAATTAAAAAAAAAACTCGTCACTGAACTAATTTGATAGAAGTTATGATTAACTGTATAACCAAAATCTCAGAAATACCATGACAGTAGGAATAAGACAACATACAACTATCAATATTTTTATTCATTATTGGGTCCTTAGTCCGCATTGAGAAACCACACGGAGACATCAAATAGTATTGGAAATAAGGATTTGGATCAGATTTGGAGAACTTCTCGATGATACCCTCGTTGCTGCATCAACACTTAATAGGTAGCTTCAGAGTTTTGACTCTTGATTGACCACTATTTTCTAGAAAAAAACCTGAAAATTGCAGATTAGGTGAAGAAAGATGAAAATGAGAAATGGGATGAGAGAAAATGGATTGAGAGGATTGAGAAGATAGTAAAAATGAGAAACCCTAAAAGTTAAAGCAATTATAGTTACCAACTTCGTTTTTGAGGTCTGGAAAAAAAAAATTGGGAGGGAAAATTCTAAAATTTGGACGGAAACATTTTTTACAGCATTTTTGGGGTCGAAGTTTTACCAAGTTTATAGTTTTACAAAAAGCTTCAAAGTTTTACTTTTCTATTTTTTGCATTTTTTTTAGTTTTACTGTACTCAAAAGATTTATATTATAGTTATACCATTTATATTTAGTCTTTTACAATCATTTCCCATCAAATCATATTGTAATATAATTAATTTCGTGGCGTATACAAGTTTTGTAATGTCACAAGGTAAATACTAAGAAAAAAGCATAAAAGAACATTGTATTTCCTCTCTTATAAATAGTACACAACTATGTGATGAAAATTTTGACTATAATTATTTTGAATTTAAATCAGAAAATACTAGCAAATAATAAACATAATGCTTGTAAACAACCAAACAAGTTTAGAATTTTGTATCTTCAATATTTTGTATTTTATCAGTTTTACTAAGTTTTATTTAGTTTTTTCATCGTGTTGAAGAATCATCTTGAATAATAGATGCAACTAATCGTGGTGTGCATTTCCTTATGGTTCCTGAATTTAAACTTTTTCAAAAGCAAGTATGCATTTTATGTATACTTTAATCGAAATACATCAAAATTCTTAATATTCAAAGCTTAGAGTTCAAAATAATAAATTCAAAACAGTTATGGTGTGATGTTTAATCAACTAAATCTTTCACATGTCTCCACGGTATCCAAATCAATACCTACATTGTCTCTATCTTTAATAACAACATCTTCCACTGGCTCAGTCACCTTAAGATGTCGTTATGCTTTTTTAATGGCTTCATAGGTTTTACTACCAATGAAATATAACTCAAATTTTACCTCTTTGTACATGGATTTATGGTCATCTTTCTTTATATCCTGTCCAATAGCATACAAACTACCTTCTTCTGGAATCCATTCATGACCATCTCCGGATTTATAATAGTATTTTTAATAATCAAAGTGTATGTTTTTGAAAGAACTCGTCGTCTCACGTAAAAATCAAAATGATGAACATCAATTTAGATGAACTTGCACGGTTTAACCATAAAATTTTACCAAGTTATATAGTTTTACCAATATAGTTATATCAAGTTATACAGTTTAGTTAGTACCATTTTATCTAGTTACACAGTTTCACATAGTTGTACAACATAGTTTTACCAAGTTTTACGGTTATAGTTATATATAATTATACATAGTTATACCATTTTGTTCATACCAAGTTTTACTACGTTTTTTAGTTTTTAAATCAAAATAATAATCTGATACAATTTTTTATAATTATACCAGTGTTTTTGATTATCCAAATAGATCTAGACCCATTGTTTTCAATTAGTTAATTATGAACATGAATTTAAAATTAAAGTTTCTAATTCTTCATGAATGAATTAATGGAGAAGATGAATGTCAAATTGAATGGAGTTTGAATAAAATATGAGTTTGACATCTACAGTGGAGAGAGAAAGGAAGAAGATATAGTAGGAGAGAGAATGATTTTGATTGGTTTAGCTGAAAAGGGTAATTTAGATATTGATCATGTTTTTGAAAAATATGAGATAAATGAGGAGTATGCCAGAATTCGTAAGAGTATGTCAGAATACGTTTTGCCTCATTAAGAGCATCTGAGATTATGACTCGGTGGTCGATTGGTTTTTTGATGTCTCTTCTTCTAAGGCTGAGTTATTGGTTGTTGCTGTGGCCGTTCTTTGATTATCATTGTTGTAGGTTTGTTTTTACTTTTCTGTTTTCTTAGTATTGTCACTGTATTTCTGTCATAATTCAAAAATTGGTATAAAATTTAATACATGAGAGAGAATAATAAACCAACTTGGTTTAAATTTTCTAATCGGTTCGTTTAGGTTTAATCAGGTTAGTCATTGGTTAAGTTTTAAAACAAAGAATAGCAAACTAACTTTAAACCGCTCCGTGTCTATTTTAGTTTGAACTTTAAACATTGGGTGGATTTGGATTTTGATCTTTTGGATTAGGGGGTAAGAAGTTTAGATACTTATATGTGTAATTAAGACGAGGATGAAAAATGGTGTACATTTGTTACTATATGATAGTTATGTTGTGAAAATATGTCGTTAACCCTAATAAAAATGTATATATGTGTTTGGTTTGTTACTTCTCATTGTGATGACCTATTCAAAAATGAATTGTTTACAAGTTGCTTATCTAATTTTGCTACTTGCGAATTTGTGAATTACTTATAAATATTTTTTGAGCATTTAAAAATTATTTATTAAATAATAATATAATATTTTATTAAATTTGGATATGCGAAATTATTTTGTTTAACATGAGAGTTAATCTAAGCAAAATGTTTTGGTCTATTATAAATAAGAAATAGAAAAAATATAAACTTCCCCAATTGAGAGTTTTGTTTACTTTCCACAAAAACAAAAATGTTTTCTATAGGTTTGGACTTCCAAAATAACTATTTTTCTTTTTACGATGTTTTTGCCAAATATTAGAATTCATTAGTTAACTCTCATGTTTTGCTTTATTGATCTTTAGTAGACAACACACAAAAAGAAAAAGAAAAATGACTGTAAGTTTTTCATACTTGATATTTATCGTGTACTTCAAAAACTATCACAACTCTATTATTTGATAAAGACGAATATTTCAAAACTATAACAAGCAAGGGACGTCAATGGATGTAAGACATAACGAGTATTTGTGCTCAGTTTTGACACCACACTTTCTCATTCTTATTTTGTTATACAAGAGAAAGAAAATGAGCTCAGCATACATATAACTGGGCCTGAACCAATATATTAGGACTTAGTGCACACGTTTCCGTCACAAACCCAACCATCCTGGGACTCGCCACCACCTTCTTTCACAGCATCATCGCCGTTTATGTTGGCATCCTCTTTCAAAGCACACTTGGCATGAAGATCGAAGTCGCACTCGTCACAATGGTAAGACCAGATTTGCCCTTCTTCATCACACTTATCACATATGTAAACCGGAACGCGAGTCAGCTCTAGCTCGTGTTCTTCATGAAGAACATGTTTCACCTTCTCAGGCCACTCTTTTGCCATCTCATTGTACTTGGCTTCAATCTCCTTCACACGTTCCTCGGTAAATGGGTAAGCATCAGCTCCATGGGCTCCCACGAGGTCCCTTGCTTCTTTAGTAACGGTTTTCCCAGTTGGTCCGAGAGCCGCTAGCATGGGGATGCCACCGACCTTAAAGGTTCGTGCCAAAGACGTTTTCCTAGGATCACCAAATGGAAGAGCTAGCCACGGCATCTGCGAGTAGTACTCATCGAATGATTCCTGGTCCCGGTCACTGGAGATGAAGATGAGCTCAAACGCTTCATCCTTCTCCTTTATCTGCTTGTAAACTTCAACAAGCTTTGGTGTGAAACCGCGACATGGAGGACACCAGTGAGCTGAGAAGTACAAAAGAATGTTCTTCCCCACCAGCTCAGACACAAGCACCTGACGAAGGAAGCCAAGTTCATATCAACATCAAAGTGATTAGAAGCTTAAAAGGGTAAATAAAGCTTTTTTTACCTTAGCCCCATCTTTTCCGAGAACGTAGTTGAGATCACCCGAGACAAGAAGAGACTCGAGCGTTTGAGCCTCTAGCTTTGCCTTCTCTATCGCCTTGAGTTCTTCAAACTTCTCCGGAGTGAAAGGATATGCAACAACTCCATAGTCATCAATAGCTTCAGCAACATTCGAGTGGCGGGTCTTTCCATCGGGTCCGAGAATGACCAAGGTCGGTAACGTTGACAGCATGAAGTGCCTAGTCAACTTCGACGAGCTCTTGTCATTGAACGGCAACGCCAGCCATGGGTTGGTCTCAAAGTCCTGCTTAAAAGCCTCCTCATCATCTTCAAGAGATATGAGCACAATCTCAAAATCCTCGTTATTCTCCTTCAGCTTCTTATAGACCTCTTCAAGCTTGGAAGTAAACTCCTTACATTGCCTGTAAGATGCCACCGAGAAGAGAAGACCGATGGTTTTCCCTTCGAGTTGGGATACAGGTACCTTGTTTCCATCTCGAGTAATGACAAAGTCCCGAGAAGGAGTCACCAAGACAGACCTCAAAGTCTGCTCTCTCCTCGCTCTCTCCTCTTCCTCTTTGATCTCCTTCATCTTCTCGGGAGTGAAAGGATAAGCATCAGCTCCATAGCTTCGAATGACACCGACACCATTCTCATTCACAAGTTTACCCTCATCATCAATCATCACCAGGTTGGGAATCCCCCTCACCTTAAAAACCTCATCCAAGCGGTCACGGGTTTCGGAATCGGTGAAAGGGACAGCGAGCCACGGCATCTTGGAGAAGTAGTCTTTAAAGGAGTCTTCATCCTCATCCCCTGAGACAAAGACAACCTCGAAACCAACATTGGAAGAGAGTTCGTTGTATATGTCAACCAGCTGGGGAGTGAAACGCTGACATGGTCCGCACCACGCAGCTGAGAAGTACAATCCAATCTTCTTCCCTTTCAAGCTCTCAATTTTCACCTGCCAAACATCATCAAATTCATAAAACTCAAAACTCTAATTGCAATTCACTCCAGAGAACACACAAAAGCAGCAATGTGAACTAGACTGAAGAGAAACGTTAACAAGGAGACGAAGCCCATCTAATCATAAATCATCTAAGAACACAATACTTCGCCAAGCATAATCTAGAGAATCAACACAAGTTGAAATCAATTGAGAGAAAAGAGAAAGAATGTTTATTACCTGTTCGCCGTTGTTACGAATGAGGAAATCTCTCGCCGGAGAAGAGAGAAGCGAGTGGAGATCCCTAGCATCGCCACCGTTCACTTCCTTCGCAATTTCAGCCATGGATTGTTTCGGAATCGAATTCGATAATTGCGACTGCTCTCTCTCTCTCTTGACTTTTGGTGAGGTACAGATGTGCTCAATGCGTCTATTTAAGCTTTCTTCTCTCCCCCTAAATTTATTATTTTTTCCTTTTAAATAATGCGACTCCTTAAGTCTTAAGTCTTTAACTTATTATGTTCACTAGATTTTTTAACCGCGCTACGCGCGGATAAGATATTATATGTATTTCTCAATTATAAAAAATAATGTATAATATTGTATTATATTATTTAAAGAATATAAAATAAGACCACATAATATAAATATATTTTTTATATTTTCTTTGTGAAAATCATTATGTTGTTTGATTGTTGTACTTAATTCACATATTTGCATAGATATTTGTGATAGATGAATAACTATATTTTTATTATCAGTAAATAATATATATATATTTATTATATAATATAAGAAAAATGGAATTATTTACTTTTTAACAAACTTGTCTCATGTTGGGGACTCGGTTATAGACATATCATATTCGAATGAAACATTTTTACACTTATCAATCTTCTTAACAATCAAGAAACAAATCTGAATATCAAAACAATATCTCATACGATCTCTTTGTGGAATAACTGCTCTGAAGAAATTGAATTTATGCATCAAAAAGGACTGGAAATGGATGTACATATGTGTTATCTAAGTCAGCTTTACAAAAAACTATTTATAGTTCATATATCATTTATGTCCATCCTATTTTTTTGTCCATCATTTCTTAAACATCTTGAAATAAGTAATGCTAATTAATAATAAACTTTTTACTCACAAAATAAAAATCAAATTTGTCTAATTATCGCTTAATTTGTCTAACTGATATATGTATTTCTCAATTCTAAAAAATAATGTATAATATTGCATTACATTATTTAAAGAATATAAAATATGACTTCATAACATAAATATATTTTTTAAATTTTCTTTGTGGAAATCATTATGTTGTTTGATTGTTGTACTTGATTCACATATTTGCATAGATATTTATGATAGATGAATAACTATATTTTTATTATCAGTAAATAATATATATTGATTATATAATATAAGAAAAATAAAATTATTTACTTTTTAAACAAACTTGTCTCATGTTGGGGACTCAGTTATAGACATATCATATTCGAAAGAGACATTTTTACAGTTATCAATCTTCTTAACATTAAAAAAACAAATCTACATATCAAAACAATATCTCATACGATCTATTTGTGGAATAACTACTCTGAAGAAATTGAATTTAAGCATCAAAAAGGACTGGAAATGGATGTGCAGATATGTTATCTAAGTCTGCTTCACAAAGTACTATTCATAGTTCATATATCATTAATGTCCATCTTATTTTTTTGTCCACCATTTCTTAAACATCTTGAAATAACTGATGCTAATTAATAATAAATTTTTTGCTGGAAAAAAATCAAATTTGTCTAATTATCGCTTAAATATTTTATTAATATGGTCTAAGAAGCTTTTAAGTGATATCATAGTTTAATTTATTAGTTTTTTTTGTTAATTTTTAGAGGTTTTTGTATTTAAGTTTTTTTTCCATATTAAGCTTCTATTTCTTTCACAGAATTGATATATATATATATATATATATATATATATATATATATATATATATATATATATATATATATATATATATATATATATATATATATATATATGTATATATATCATAAAAATTACCATCAAATCAGTTTTACTTATTTATTATTTTGTTTTAACGAAAATACACTTTTTAAATAATTTAATTTAAAATAAAATTATATATTAATTTGCTGTATTTTAACAATTTCATTGATTTAATTAATTTGCTTTGGTGGATAACTTAAAAAGTTTTCATATGAATCGGGGAAAGCAAGCTTATGTTGTTATATTATATTTATTTTGTGTATATAGAATCTATATACAATGCTAGTGTAATAAAGAAAGAACATTATTTTTTTGTAACTTCAAAAAGATACATTATTACAATTTGAAATGAATCAAAATTGAATAAAATGGTAATTAAATATTTGTAAATCTAATTGTTTAGTTGGATTCTCATGAAAAAAAAATCGATTGGTTAAACAAATGTTTCAAAATTTGTTGTGGTATTGTTTTGTCTATAAATTATAAAATTTATTGAATTAATATATTTAATTATTGCATCCTTAAATAATATTTTATTAAGACATTAGAAAAATATGTTTTGAGTTGTTTTGTCAAATTGTACAAAAATCTATGCTTTTTCATATTTGTAACTTCAAAAAGATACATTATGACAATTTGAAATTAATCAAAATTGAATAAAATGGTAATTAAATATTTGTAAATCTAATTTTTGTTTTATCTTGTTTAGTTGGATTCTCATGAAAAAAAATCGATAGGTTAAACAAATGTTTCAAAATTTGTTGTGTTATTGTTTTGTCTATAAATTACAAAATTTATTGAATTAATATATTTAATTATTACACCCTTAAATAATATTTTATTAAGACATTAGAGAAGTATGTTTTGAGTTGTTTTGTCAAAATTTTACAAAAATCTATGCTTTTTCATATTTGTCACGAAAATTTATATGTTAAACTTACTTTTACAAAATTCTTAACTTTGTCACGAAAACAAAAATCTATGCTTTTTCATATTTGTCAACGTTTTCACACTTTCTAAGAATATATTAACTTAGCCACTTACTTTTTTTTTTTTACAAAACAAAGTATCGGAGTCTTGAAAGTTGAATTCATATTATTGTAAATGTACATAAAAGTTTGTGATTATATACTTAGTGGTTCTTTATATGTGTCCAAGAAAGTGTCAATGGCTTAGTGGTAACTGTCCTATATATATATCATACCAACCTGGGTTCGATTCTCATCTTCGCATTGTTTTTTTTTATTTTTTACGAAAAATAAATGAGATGATATGGCAATTTCGGGTTCTCTGATTGGTTGATTTTTCTATCCTATGTGGACACCCTCTCCATGGCTTATATCCCCCTTTTAGTATAGTATAGATATCCTATTCCATTAACAATTATTAAGATTTTTCCTTAATTAATAAAAGTAGTTACATCCGAAAACACGCATAAATTTAAAATTTGAACATCTTAATTCCCAAAAACTAAAGTTAAGGAAAAATTAAATTTAAACATATACTCCCTCCGTTCCACAAAAATAATTTTTTTAGTATTTTCACACATATTAAAAAAACAGATTAAACAAATATAAATATATTATTTTCTGTAATTATTAATTTTCAATAACTTTTAACAAATAATATTTTAATTAATTTTTAAAATATTTACAATTTTTTCATAGAAAATATAAAAATTACATTTTTGTGAAATAATATTTTTTTACTAAAAAATCTATTTCAATGAAACGTAAGGAGTATTTCCTTCCATTTTTAGTTTATACCTATTTATAACCTTTTTTATTATTATTATCTTCCCATTAATTAAAGACCAACCTTTAACTTACCATAATATACAAAGACTTAAGACATCTTGACTTTTCAAAGTCTTCCATCTTTGCGAATATAGATGATTTATTTTGTAGAAATCCAAAACACATACAACCGGATCGTATCGGCTGAATCAACTACACGAATTAATGAATTTGATCGGCTCTACTAATAGCGAGCTCTCAAAAATATATATTGGCTGAATCAACTACACGAATTAATGAATTTGGTTGGCATACGAGAGCGAGCTCTAAGAAAATACGTTTCCATCATACAAATACACACGTTATATATATATATATATATATATATATATTGTATGTGTGCATCTCATGTATATTAATGAAAAAATGCGAGTGTTCACAAAAAAAATCATCATGATCCAATAAATTTCATTAGTAATTTTGAAGAAACGAAAAAGAACATTTTACATGTATTTATATTTTCTTTTCATAACTTGTATTTATATTTACAATTGTTTTTTTTTTTGTAAACTATTTACAATTGGTTAAGACTAAAAACTAACGGTTAAGCATGAAGCGAAGTAATGAAAACCCCAAACCAAAAATCTTGAAACTAAAACCATCTAGTGTTGGATGCTGTAATAGTTGTTTCCCCAAACTCACCGTATACTATATACCACTAAAGCTTTTAGTTATCTCCATGAACAAAACCTTCTTCCACCTAAAAATCTAAAACCACTATTTCACCATAGTCAACGACCAGACATCAACTTTCTTCTTGATTATCTCCAGCTTCACGGTCTGGGCTGTCCTTTTCAACTCCTTCGGGACACGACTGATCTTGCAGTGAACCATCAGCGACACTCGATGAGCCTCCTTGAATTACAGAGCTTGGACAATTATCCGTAGGGACAGGTTGCTGCTGCACTACGTCTCCACTGTTACTTGTTTCCCCTATGCTCCCTGTAAATGTAGGAATAGGCTTTTTCCCATAATAAAGCTCACCCATTTGGCCCCTGATATCTGAAAAAACATGAATGATAAATACACCGCAGCAACAAGGTGATCTCTACTCTAGAGCACATCAATACCATTTAGTTGACGACGCGTGATATCAAAATGTTGACACCAGCTCTCTCCATGTGATTTCGCGTCCATTTTTATGTGCATGGCAGCGAGGAAAAAAGCACCAGCTGCTACGTGACGAGGCTGATACTGTAGGCAGAGTGTCGTCCAGAAACTGCAAAATGACTCTTGTTGTGAGTGACTGTATGAAATAAAGCAAGGCCTCTTAGACATTTCGAAGGATCATTTCAGTTTCATACCTATCTTTGACAAATTTCCATGCAGCTGGAGGAAATGTCCCCTGAGTAGCCGTGTCAAGGATGAATTTTTTCATAGCTTGGACAAGAAGGTCAAAAGGAAGATCAACACTGAGATCAAAGTTGAGTGTAGAAAGAACAAGCTTCTCTCCAATTAATACAATCCCTTTGTAGTGTTCATATACTCCCTGAGAAAAAGAAACAGATCTGTAATCAAAAAGTTGAAATGGGGACAAGTAAGGAGGGTTGTACGTAGGAATCTGAAAACAAAAACCTGTCTCTCCTCAGCTGCAATAACCTTCTTGTGTAAGATCTCTTCAGAAGTAATAATGAGGGTTTTCAAATCCACTGGAGTAGACTCAACCTTGGCAGAAAGGAACATGCAGACTTCTGCAATTATCTGGAGTGAAAGCGTAAACAGGCAAAAGGCATCAGAACTAACTACATTATCAAATGCACTTTTATTCAAACCAAAAGCTTGATCTCTACATGGTCCAACTAAACTTACCCATTTGTCATTCTTTGCGTGTGATTGAAGAAGGAAGAATCTGTGACAGAATACCATAGCAGTGGCTACTGTTACCTGGTCACTGCGTTGAGAGATCAATAATCATCAAAGGAACCCAAAGTAGCAATGTTCCCTACTCTCACTATATAGAAACTAAACTAGATTGAAGCAAGCAGAACAGAGGCAGGAAAGAAACTTACAGTTTGAATCTGCGACCAAGATCTTTCAAGAATGAACAGTATGCCTTGCGCAGGCTAGTTTCTTCCGTCAAATCGATACCATCTCGTCTTGATGGTGAGTCATTGTCTATTTCTTCTCTTGAAAAATACCAACGGTCTTCGCCAGGGAACATTGTATATGGAAAGAGATGGCTGATGATCCTAGACACTGATTGATTCTGAACCAAGGGTAAGAAGGGATATCAAATGGAAACTGATCAACCGAAGAAGCACGAACAGAGGATCAAAAAACAAGGTCAAGATGGGATCTTTTCGTAAAGGGTCAAGAAGATTACAAATTTTCAAGAACTTGAAAGTAAACACAAAGTTAAATTCTTTTTGCATTTCAAACAAAACCCACGACGACGAAGAAAGACCCATTTATCGAGAGACGAATGAGAAAAAAAACCCAGAAGAAGAAGAAGGAATTAGAAAACCTCAATTTCGGATGAGTAAGAAGAAAACGATGGAAACTTAACCTAGAAACAGAAGCTATCATGCAGGAAAAATAGAACCCTAGAGAGAGCAGCGAGGAACGAACGACGAGGAAGAAGATTGAGACACTACTCTTCTACCCTCTTTTTCTTAAAGCAAGATTTTGATAATTAGAGGGCGCCAACATAAATACTTAATAGTTTATTTTCATAACTTATAAACAATCTTATTTAGACACGTGTAACAACATTTCATAATAAAAAGCAATAAATTACCCGCGAATTATGTACAAGTAGGCCGGTCAACACGAACCCAAAAATCAAGTATGTGGCAGGTTGGGTTACTGGATGCAAATTGACCCTATTTGACATTTCTAAAATTCTTAATTTTAGATAGAATATAAAGATAAAAAAAAATTAGATCACATAGCCATAAAAAAATTATAATCAACAAAATCTTATATAGTATCAGATCCAGTTCATCATCACAACTTGGTTGAAGCTTTTGCAAGTCCATAGCTCTCTTCTCAGCTCAAACCCAAACTTTGAAACTATTACTATGCGGTTTCAGTTTTTAGAAGAAGATAAAAACTGAAGCGGTTTCAGTTTTTATAAAAAGATAAAAAATGAAGCCATAGCGTGTGTTCTTAGTTCCTCATCGTTCTCTATCGGACCAGATGATGATTCTCCTTGGAAGCAAAGGTGTATGGAGAGACTTGGCTAACCTAACTCCAACGAGCCAGATTAGCCAAAAGTAATTCTCATTCGGTTACAAATGAAATGGTGTCAAAAGTTTGACGCTTAGTAGATATGAAGAAAGGAAGGATCTTTGAGTTGAAGATACAAGAAGATACAAGATGGTGGTCATGAACAGAAGGTGGAGAAGTTGGGTGACGATCCAGACTCTCACACTACAAGAAAACAGCGTAATTCTGACGGACATTTTGACGGAAAATGAGATCCTCGGTATATTCCGATGAATTTCCGAGGAAATTCCGAGGAAACCTTGAGTTTCCTCGGAATATACCGATGAAATACCGAGGAAATCATATTTCCTTGGAATTTCCTCAGCATAGTCCGAGACTTTTCCGACGATTCAGAGCTTTGCTTTTAGGGTTTCTGTTTCCTCGGAAAAGCCTCTGAATATTCCGAGGAAATTCTAAGGAACACTTGTTTTTCCTCGGAATTTCCTCGGAATTTCCTCGGAATATTCCGAGGCTTTTCCGAGGAAGTAGGGTTTTTAAACCGAAAACAACGTTTTGCGGTTTGAATAACACTTATATAACTCCTATTAAGTGTCTTAGACTGATTATGAAGTCAAACGTTTGTTTAAGTGAAACACTTATATAACACTTTTCTGATTGTATGAACGAAATCCCCACAACATAAGAGAAACACTTATACACTTTAATGAACGGTAAAAGGAATACTTACAATTCGTTTTGAAATTTTGTTATTTCATGGTTTATGATCATCTATACAAAGATTCCTCAATGGTATGCATTGCATTTGTATATGAAATGATATAGGGCAAAAAAAATTTGATGTTTTGAAACCCCAAACATGTGTTCCTCGGAATTTCCTCGGAATATTCCGAGGAAATTCCGAGGAACAATATAAATTAATAGAAATACATGCACAGGATATTCTTTTTCCTCGAATTAATGAAAATATTCCGAAGAAATTCCGACGGATATTTAAGTGGCCGTCGGAATTTCCTCGGAATATTTTCATTTACCCGGGCAAACAAGCCGCCAAATATTTCGCGAAAATTGAAATTGAAAATACTGAGGGAATTCCGACGGAAAATATCCGTCGGACCCTAGGTTTTATAAACTCGAAACGCATCTTCTTCCCCATTTCTCTCTTTTTCCTCTCCAGCGATCTCTCTCTCCTTCCGGCGTTCTCCACCTTCTCTCGCGACGATCTCTCCGGCGAATCCTCTCCATTCCCTTACAAATCATGTAAGGACCCTATCCCACTCTCTTAGGTCCTATTTGTTAGGTTTTTAAGTAGATTTGATGATTTTAGAAGTTTTTTGATAGATTTTTGTTAGGGTGATTGGGTAGGATTGTGATTTGCTGTGTAATAGGTTTAGAATTGTGATTTGGTTGTGTTGAATTGATTTAGAACTTTTTTATAAATTGTTTATTATTTTTGTATTTAAAAAACGTTTTTTCTATATAAATTCGATTTTACAAAACATTTTTTGTATATAAATTTGATTTTTGGATTTATAAAATATGATTTCATATTTATAAAAATATTTATATTTATTAAAACTAATTTTGTATTTATAAAACATTTTTTTGATTTATAAACACTATTTTTTTTTATTTTTGTATTTATAAAAACTATTTTTAAATATACAAAACGTTTTTTGTATATAAATTCGATTTTTGGATTTATAAGAGATGATTTCATATTTTAAAACTAATTTTGTATTTATAAAACATTTTTTTGATTTATAAACACTATTTTATTATTTTTTGTATTTATAAAAAACTATTTTGTATTTATAAAAAGATGATTTCATATCTATAAAATATTTATATTTATAAAACTAATTTTGTATTTATAAAACATTTTTTGATTTATAAACACTATTTTATTATTTTTTGTATTTAGAAAAACTATTTTGTATTTATAAAAAGATGATTTCATATCTATAAAAATATTTATATTTATTAAAACTAATTTTGTATTTATAAAACATTTTTTGATTTATAAAACATTTTTTGATTTATAAACACTATTTTATTATTTTTTGTATTTATAAAAACTATATTGTATTTATAAAAAGATGATTTCATATTTATAAAAATATTTATATTTATTAAAACTAATTTTGTATTATAAAACATTTTTTTATTTATAAAAACTATTTTATTATTTTTTGTATTTAAAAATGTTTTCTATTTCATTTTTAATTTTATATTTTCGAATTTCAATTTAAAAAAAATAAATTTATAATTTTTTAAAAAAATTTTGGAAATATTCCGAGGAAGTGTATCTCTCGGGATATTCCGACGACATCTTCCTTGGAATATTCCGAAGACTTTCCGACGAACTTGTGGTCCTCAGAATTTCCTCGGAAATTCATTTCCTCGGAATTCCGTCGGAAATTTCCGAGGGATTTCCGAGGAAAAATGAATTTCCGAGGAGTTATTTCCGAGGATTTTTTTCGTCGGTATGTCGTCGGAATAGCGTTATTCCGACGACATACCGACGATTTTTTCCCTCAGTATGCCGCTGTTTTCTTGTAGTGTCAGATCCAACAAAGTCCTGACTTTTTAGCCATGGAGGTTCAAGAAACCAGTGTTGCTTTCTTGGCTGTAAGCAAAACTTTTTCACATCTTGATATGAGCTTGCGTGTTGCTGGCTGTTGTGGTGTGCATTGATTGAAAACCTGAGGATAATAGTAAGATTGCTAAATGGATTTGTTAGAATCTGTCCCAGAATGCTTAAAAATTTTGTTTGGTGTTTTAGAAGTGAAATGCTTGTCCCAGTTGAGTTATGAGTATGTTAGGATGTTAGATTGTATTGTTTGAATCTGTTAGTTCTAATAAACTTGAAATCGATTTAAGGTATTTTATTGTCTGATGTTGGTTGATGATAGTAATGTTTGGCCTCAATTCTAAATGAGTGTGTGGTAGATTATAGTGTATGATCTCATGTTGCATTCATGAATAGAAACTGAAAAAGGTTAGTGTATATTGCCATCTTGTTGCTGCTTTATGTTGATGCACTTAGATGCATGTTTAAGATGCAGTTTGAAGTGGTTTAAAAATGCCTAAGTACCTTGTGCTGAATCTTGATGAGATATTTCTTGTACTTAGAGAGGTTGTTTGCAAAGATGTGAACTTGATATTGTCTTGTTTAATATGTTGTAATGCTTGTGACATTGGTGATCAAACTTGATGATTAGTCAAAAATTGATCTCAATGCTATTCTGTCTTATCTTTGCTGGAGTTTGAGTGATGTTTCAGGTTCACAAGAGGTATTTTTTGTTCATCATCAATCCGAGTTGAAAGAGGAATATGTTTCCCATTGTGCGTGTGCAATAGAGAGTTATTACAAGTGTAGTGATGCGCTACTAGTTTGAAGACTCACCGAAGCTCATTGCAAGCTTGGACCTAGACTCAATCCTAGCTTGAGGAGGGGAGTTATTAGTAGAGGAGATTGCTTTAGCAACTCGACCACTTGGAAGAGTAATTGATTACTCGAATGAAAGGAGAGGAGCGGAGGGATCAAACAAAGAAGAAGTCATTCTTCATATACCTCAGCTCCAAGAATAAGTGAGTGAGCTATCAGGTGATTCATGGAGTCCATTGCAAGCAGCTGAAAAAGAATCCAACCGAGTCTAGGCAGTGGCGTGTCTAGACAAGAAGCTGTTCACATCAGTATTGGCTGAGTGCAGAACACTATTCCATCAATGTGGCTTCTATGGTAAGGTGGTTGAGGAAGTAACTGAGGCGTCTACCAACATTCCATCAAGGTGGTGAATTCAAAAGAGAGGTTTCAATGGAGTGTTGTTCCGGATCAAGAGGCCATCATCCGTTAAAGCTTGGTTCTTCCTAGATTAGTCCCAAGCTTGAGGGAGAGTGTCAAGAAGCTTCTATAATTTGAGAGAAAGTACTTAGTGGTTATTCAAGAAGAAAAGCAGCCATGTTAAGGAAATGTGGTGAAATATGATGAAACAATCTTCAAAGCGGCTCCTAGTGTTAAAAGTGATTGAAGAAAGGCAGAGGCATCTTCATAACATTCCAGCACAGTGACGACTCATGAAGAAGAAGCAACCAAGGCTCAACAAGTGAGGGATGGAGGTGGCGAGGGTACAATCAGCCACTCCTCACCATCTTAAATAAGAGAGTAAACCTGATCCTATTTTTATGTACATTCATGATAGGTTTATATCTTGAGGACTGATACACTTGTGGGATAATGTATCAGGTACTTGTCCGAGCACTTTAACATAACAAGAAGTTAGGTGAAAGGAAGATAGACCAAGATCGGTTCTGAAGAAGCGTACAAGACGTGTGGTGATGTGAAGAGGCCATGATCAAGGGTCTTTGTGTCCATCACACTGATACTAAGACACAAAAACCCACTGGCCAATCCCCATGCCTTGATTAACCTACTCTTATTCCCTTACAAGGTTTTGTCCTAAAGGATTTTCCTTTTAAAGTTTTTAATGAGGGGATTGTTCAAGGTTCCAAGCTTGACTAAGGATCACTTATAGTCAAGCTTGAGGGGGAGTGTTAACTTGAAGAAAGAGATGGGCCAAAGGAAGAGTTGGGTTGTGTTGGAGAAAAATACGTCGGAATAAAAATCTTCCAGGTCTCAGGCAGGACACCGGCTCCAACCCCTGCTTCCATCCCTGCCTCCGAGTAAAATGGAAGTTTTCTACTTATGAGATTCTTCCATAACTTGAAGAAAGAAATGGGGCCAAAGGAAGAGTTGGGTTGTGTTGGAGAAAAATACTCCGATATGAAAATCCTCTAGGTCTCAGGCAGGACACCGGCTCCGACCCCTGCTTCCATCCCTGCCTCAGAGTAAAATGGAAGTTTTCTACTTATGGAGATTCTTCCATATTTCCGAATATGGAAGAGTTTAACCTATTGAACCGACATCTACTTTACTATATAAGGGGACCCCAAACCCTAGAACAAGGGATTGGCATTCTGAGACTAAGAGATTAGAGCTAGGCGGCTAGAACTAGGGTTTATACACAAACCGTTTTAGTTCCTTCTCATTCAATCAATAAAACATATCTTTCAATCTTAATTCTCGTTTACCTACTGCTTATTCATTGTTCCGAAGTGCTATCAAAGACCCTACACAAAAAATACTTCTAACAGATTGAGTTTGGATCTTGCGCAAGAATAGGACAAGACCTCCAAAGATTGTCTGTAAAGGCTTCATGAGTGTTCACGAGTGCCTAGAAGTATCCAAATGAGGTGTGCAAAGATAGGGTCAAGTCTAGGAGAGACTTATACAACACTTGGAGTCAGTTGGGTGATGTTGCAGAAATAGAGTCGACCATCTATACGGACGATACGGAACCGTACCATACGGTCCGTGCAAACTTAGGGCAACCCAAATTAAGTCAGGTTTGACCTATGAAGATATTTGGGTGAGCTGTGCAAAAATAGGGTGTGGTATGGACATGTGGTCCGTATAATCGAACGTACTTGTTCCAGATCAACCTGAAATGAAGAAGTGCAAAGATAAGGCGACGGTTCAGCATGAAGAGAGACAACCTGATCTGTCTAATCTTGAGGACGTTTGTGGATAAGGTCAGGCTGGTATGAGCTGTAAAGGAGAACCATTGACCATGTATCTGGTCTGATACATGGACAAATTCATTTGAGCCTATAAGGAGCAAATGAGAAGCCAAACACTTGCCTTGACCAGTTTGAATCAAGCAATCATCAGCCAACATCCTCTCCACCAATCAAGTGTATTCATGCAGATTGCAACTAAACTCACTCCATCTTAGCCATCCATTCATCTTAAGTTATTTTTATCCATTATATTTAGGTTTTTAATGTTGCAAATTGTAAATGCTTATATAAGCATGTAGTTGGTGAGACTTGTAATCTCTAAGAAAAAGAGAGAGGGGGATTTCTCCTCCTCCTTCGTTATACAAAATATTATTGGTTCACAATCCCTTAATATTTTCCTACCTTAATCTCTAATCTCTCATAGTCTCTTGTTTTTTATCTGAGTTTACACTATTCTCATTAGATCTTTTCTTCACCATTTCAAGACTCAATTTCGTCCTAAAAGGACTTGTCTATCACACATAGCCTGAACTCTAAAAATATCATACTTCATGCGTCGCTCTGGGAAGACCGCCGAGAAGACCGACATCCGAGGGAACGAGGTTCAATCCACCATTTTAGGTTTAAGGACAATAATTGAGAACGGGGCTCGGGTTACTTAGAGATTCTTGAATAGTCTAGCGTAATGGATCGGTTTAGGTGGTTGAAGCGAAGCTAGTCTATGATATTTGATTGAGATAAGTTTTGGGTGAGTCGGTTTCTAATCGAACTTGTCCCCGGTTTTCGGATTTTTAACTATAATATTTCTATTAGAAAAAAATGTTTTTGTTCGTTATTACCATGCATGTACATATTCTCTAGACATTATTTACAAAGTAATTTTGACACAAGTCTTATCTACAATCAATTCACCAAATTAATGTGACATAGCATGCTATAATGATTACATGGCTCATGGTTAAGTGTGACATGAACAGTTTACATTTATCCTTATTTATAATCTTGGTAAACTCTTTAAAATATAATAGTAAATTATTCATTATCATTAAAGTAAATATATTAAAATATAAAATATAAAATATAATAATAAAAATATAATCATATTTTATAAATATTGAAATATTATTTACTTCTGTATTAAATACGTATAATTTATTACTAAAAAGATTTCAAAATCTTTTACAATTTTAAGAAATTATAATTTATAATCGCAATATTATTCGTTTTTTATATATATCTACAAATTTTAGAAATACTATTTAGTGTTACTTTTTGATAATTATACAACTTTTATATCAATTTTTATTAATTTTATACAAGTTTATTTATTATATTTTATCCAAAGAAATAGATATAAAAATATCTAAGATTATAATTTTAAATATATGCATATTTATTTTTAAATATAATTTTGAATAAACAAAATTATTATTTTATCTTATTTTTATGTTTAATTAAAATATTAAAAAATATCTAAAAATAATAAATTTTATTTTAAAACATAATTTAAATTTCAAAATTTTATTACTGCACATAATGCATGAAAGCTTCTAGTAACTAGATTGACTATAGTGTGTCTGTGCGTATATTGGTTATGACAAATAATTAATTGCATGTTGTTGTCATTTGCTGTATATTTATTGTGGGGATACATAACCAATTTACCATATATATATAAAAAAATAAAACCCGGTTTCAAAAAGATATTTATGGTTCAACATTATTATTTATAATTAAAAGAAAGTTGAAAGCAAAAATAATGTTCTCTTTTAAGTGTAGCTAGGTGTTTCGTTCGTGCATGCGGGACTAATATTTTTTAGTTACTAATTAATACACACATTGCTAATTGAAAGACTATAATGATAAATTATTATTAATAGTAAATTATTATTTATGATTTCATTTTTTTATGTACTATAAATTTCTTGAAATTTGTTTTTGTACACTATATTCCTTATAGATAAATAAATATTAAAAAATCACTCAATATTATATTATCATTATACAAAACTAAAAATTTTACTTGACTAATATTAAATTATGTGCTTTTTTGTTTTTAAATTTTTAACCTTTTTATTAAAAGATATTATTCGGGTAACAACACATAATATATAGGAATTATCTTTTTTTTATAAATATATTTTTAAAATTTTGGATAATTCTTATTAATATTAATTCTAATGACTTATCTAATTAAAAATTCATTTTTATTTTATGGCTGATTTATATATTTTATTCAGTAAGAGTATAAACGATATTAACAACTTTAACTTTTAACGTGAAAACTCGAACGCTGAAAATCATTTCGCAAATAATATATATTTTATTTATTAAGAGTATAAACAATATTAGCCACTTTAACTTTTAACATGAAAACTCGAATGCAGAAAATCACTTCGCAAATAATAGAATAGATTAGTATTTTGTTTTATTTTTATACATAGTGTTGTTTCTTTTGAGAAAATATCTTGTTATTTTAACATTTGGTTTTATTTATAAATTCGAAATAATATTTAGTTCGAACTGCGAGTCCTTTGCATAGATAGCTTTATTTTGTTGGTCGTTATATTCTGATCTGATTACCAAGACCACCTCAAACTTAAGTAATATAATATGTGTTTGTTGTCAAAAAAATAAAAAACTATCCACATACTTTATATTTCGTTTGCATAATTATTCAATATTTATTCACCATTTGTATCATACAATAGTTTACTTTAAAAAATATTTCAACACCCTCTTTTACTAATTTTACTTCAATTCTTTCTCTATTTTTGTATATACATAAAAATATTTAGCTATACAAAAGGGAATTGCCATAAAATAATGTAAATAGTATAATGCATTTTTATATGTTCAAACTAAATAAACCAAATAATATAATATAATATAATAAAATTATAAAGAAATTCATAATTTTTATTCTTTATAAATAGATACTTGGTATTTGAGGTTTTTCAATGTTATTTATTTTAATAATAATATTTTTAATATTATTTATTTTTCAAAAAAAAATTGATTACGAATCTAAATAAAAAATTGTTAAAAATTATTAAAATATGTTATTTTAATTACTTAATCTAATTATAATCAAAATTATTATTAATATGTAGTTAATTATATAAAAAAATTAAAATTATAGAATATGATTTTAAATTTTATTTAATAGAACTATTGTAGATGTTAAAAATGAAGTGAATGTTGAATAGTTAGAGAGAAAATGATGTGTAATGTTAAAAGGATAAAATAAAGGTGTTGAATAAATCAACCATTGTAGATCTTATTGAAGAAAAACTTGACAAAAAAAAAATTAAAGAAATTGTCACAACATTAATATGTGCCCCATTTTTCCCCCTCTCAACGGATTGAATATACTCAACGGAAAGTAATCCACATAGATCTTTTGATTTCTTCAACACCACCATTGCAGGGAATAATAGTTGAATACCTCCAACGTGCCCATTGTACTTACCCTTATAAATGTTCCGAGTCTAGAAGATGATGAGACGTATCAGACGCGTGTTTTCCAAGAGTAGTACCTTTTTATCTGAGAATTCAAGTGACCCTTCGAACCTGTGATTAATTTTTACAATGACATGTACTTAGAGTGATAAACAGAAAAATCAGATACTCAATCCATTTCGCAAAGAGTATCACAATGACATATTTCAAGTAAATTAAGAAAATTATAAAATATACGAAGATACACTAGAATAAGAGATTCTTTAAATGAAAATAATTTTAATAAAAGTTTATTGATTACTCAAAAATTTAAAAAAAAATGAATTTAATTGATAAAGTTATATTGAAAAAGTACAATGACACTCTTTTTAAAACAAAAGAAATACAATTAAAATTGTTATGAACTATTATGTGGATGTCCATTAGATCCATAAGCCCATGTTCTAGAGGATTTCTGAAACCCTAATGTTGTATCCCTATATATTGTATCGTGACTTATGGAATAATAAGATTAACCAATTCTTTCTTTATCTTGATTCACAACACGTTATCAGCACGCTCTAATCCTAGCCGCCCTAGAAAAAAAAATTCATTAGCTGCCGAGTAAAATCTGAAATCCCTAGTCGACGTGCCGAGTTGTCTCCGCCTATCTACTAAAAGGTATTGCAGGATTATTTGTTTCCT
Organism: Brassica rapa; assembly: GCF_000309985.2. Taxonomy (NCBI): domain Eukaryota; kingdom Viridiplantae; phylum Streptophyta; class Magnoliopsida; order Brassicales; family Brassicaceae; genus Brassica; species Brassica rapa. The sequence goes on along the minus strand of NC_024795.2, from coordinate 18,401,789 downwards.
GTAACAGAGAAGAGATCAAATTATACCAACGAGAAACATGAGCAGTTGGAATTTTCATCTCCGTTGCATTTTTCCTGTCAAGATAAGTATTTTATTCTTTCTTGCTTTATACACAAGGTTAATTGAATTTTGATCATTTAAAATAATTTACGTAAAAATTATTACGTGTGATCTAATTTTTTTTCACTAAATTAATTAATTGGGTAAACCTTGGCAAATAGAATGAAAATACAGATCTAGTCCATAAAATAATTACTATAGGATTATTATTTATTTTTGATAATTAGAAATAATTTTATTATTATATTTCATTATCATTTTATACGAGGACTTTAAGCTTAAGGCTTGAGTATAAAAGATCCATAAATTTTGGAGAGCAATCCAAAAAAATGTATACTCATCCGAATGTGATTACGTAAAGCTCATTATGTATTTTGCATCTAAATATTAAAAGACTTTAAATGTGTAAATAAATCTCAACTATGTTGGATGTTAAGTTTAAAAGTAAAATTTCTCAAAGAAATTTTTAATGATGCATATGTATTGATAAAAAAAATCACATAATGTTGTCAAGAAGACACTATTGAAAAAAAAGTTTATAATTATATCTTGTCTTCTTGAGACTGAGAAAAACAATGAGCTATTATTGATGTAAGATAATGAATCATTATGCTCCATTTCCTGAAGTGAATGTGACATTATATATTGAGAAAGAAAAGACCACATTATTGCCTGAGAAAGTGGCTACAAATGTGGATGTAGACGTTAATGTGGATATACAATATATGGTTATTGTAAAGCCCAATGAGTTTCTTTCAAGACAGATAGTCTCACAAGAAGTGAGAAAATAAGGATGATATCAAATAAAAGGTATATCTCTTATATTATAAGAAAATAAACTAGTGTGAGTACAATGTCTTGTAGCATTAAGATTATTGGAAGCTCCAGAGGAGCAGATACATGTTTGCCTATGGAAACACAACTTGAAATCATTAATATGTTATACTTTCCCAAGTCTCAAAGATCAAAAGGATCTAAAATATAACACACAACCTTAAGTTGGATTCGATTCCAGATATATGAACTTGGAGTATCATTATCTTGAAGGGGAGAATTAGAAAATCCCACATCCCTAGTAAGTAAAACATCTAAAAGCATGTTCACACTAAAAATAGACTTGAGAAGTCATTTATAAAATAAAACAACATGATTTATAATCTAGTAATGTTGAGACAATAAGTAAAGGGAAATGTTGAATACCTTCAATCAGAAGTATTACGCAAGACACTATTGTATGGTACTACACAATGATTAGAAAATGGAGATAAATGTAGAAGTAAACCAGAAGTTTACCGAAAGTGTAATGTTTGGCAAATGGGTTATGTCATCCCGGTTTAGTAATGATGCGAAAGATAAATCATATAGATACTCATTAAAGAACGAAAATATTCTTACGAATGATATGTGATATGCTGCTTGCTTACAAGGCAGTATAAGAATACAGTTTTCACCAGTCAAAAAGATTTGGATTCTATTTATACAAAGAGCTGTTTGTGGGGCTTGATCACCCGCTGGTGGACTGACCATCCACCATATCCATCGACAAGAAGGTCGTATGTATCCTTGTCATAGATCCGCAACCTGATGTTTGCGAGACTAATTGGTAATATTGGTGAACAGGCCTTTCATGGTTATTTTATGCATGTGTGGATACATGATGAACATCTTGTAGCTAATGTTCATATTTAAGATGCAGCAGCATTGATTTGCTTAATGCCAAATAGTAATTAAAAAATCTCTCCAATAAATTGGTTTTGGGTCAGGAACCAAAGATTTCCATCTAGAAAAGTTGTAGTTACTCCACCATACTATAAAAGATGGGACCTCAAAGGAGGTTATGAATATGTTGGATATAATCTCCGTTAATATAATTTAAAGACTCAAAAGTTAGTATATCCAACATTAAGGAGAGAAAATAAACAGCTGGAGAATGAATGAGTTGAATGAATTATCATTGATCCTCGGACTAAAGAACGGAAATAAAAGTCCAAAATGAATGTATGGAGAAAATTCTATTACAAAGATTAGCATATGAGTTGCCAGACTCATTTACTGGCCCTAAGAAAGTGATTAAGTCACAAGTACCAGCTGTAAATGTTCCAATTAAAATGAATATCCCAAAAGTCCAACTTCAAACTGCTAATGAGTCTAAAGAACGCCTGAAGCGTGATACACCTATCGGTTCCAAATATAATAATACTCGAAAAAGAAGCACGAATAAGAATGGCAGAATCGAGGAATGAAAGATTAAAGATCTCGAGGAGAGATAGAAAACATGACAAGAAATAAACTCAGGTACCTGAGAATAAAGAAATCTCAAATAGCTATGTCATGTTTGGAACGATATGGAACCGATACCAAATTGACGTCGTAAATACTTATGCATGCAATGTAGCAGTTGATGAAAATGAGAATCATGAATCATCTATTGAAAAGTGTACACAAAGAAAATGATAGACCAAAATGGAAATAAGCAATAGATGAAGGATTAAATCTCTTGGAAAGAGAAGAGTATTCGGACCGATAGTCCGTACACCTAATGGTGCAAAACCAGTGGTACACAAATGGGTTTTTATGTGAAAGAATGAATGAGATGATGAAAAGTTGTAAGATGCAAAAGAGTAGTTGCACAATAGTTCTCACAAAGAGGGAAATTTACTGATTTCTTTCATGATTGAAAGATGTGATTTTGTATGACAAGAAGAATGATCATACTAGTAAAATTTATAAGAGAGAAAATAACTCGTATGTACAACAAGTATGTACAATATGAATGTTTAAAAGATTGTCTATAAAAATGAGGAGAATATGATGATGCGTGTGGTTGTACTCTTTTTTCTTATCATTGGTTTTGTCCCACAGGGGTTTCTATGTCAAGGTTTTAACGAGGCAACAAATAACACGCTAAGGATATACACCTAAAGAGGAATGTCATCAATCTTCCAAAGTATTTTTCGAGATTTAAGAAGCAGGAGAAAACGAGATAGATCAATCATACTTGAAGAAAAATCAATTTATGAACACATTCCATTCTTGAGACAGAATCAAAGGTCAAAAGTTTTCCAATCAAAGGAGACCTTCTAGATGGAATTAAAATATGAAATTTATGTTCAGAGAAAGATATTTGAGTCTGTTTTCATCTCTAATTTGAATCAAGTCATTCTCCATGATAGAACTCGAGATATGGCTATTTTCACGGGACACGTACAAGCTGTCTCAGAATACCTTATTTCGACTGATATCCCAAATATTGCTCGATACTAACATCTTACCAGAGCTAGACCGGTGCCTAACGTTAGACATGGATGCTAGCTTCGATTATCAAGTGGTTTGAAGTCATTTTATCGTACGGCATCAAGATATTCAAGTTTAGTGAGGAGTGTCAAATCTGCTAAGAGAAGTAAACATGTCCAACTCCAAGAAGAAGGAGTTAATTCATCACATTGGATTGTGTTCTATCAGATATCTCAAGTTATGTTTTCATCAGGGGGAGTAGATGTGCGCTGCACTCTTTTTCCCTTCACCAAAGTTTTTTTCACTGGGTTTTCCTAGTAAAGTTTTTAATGAGGTAGTATCTTATGCGCTTTAGAAAATATTTTTTTTGATGTACATCCAAGGGGGAGTGTTATGAACTATTATGTGGATGTACATCCAAGGGGAAGTGTTATGAATTATTATTTGGATGTCCATTAAGCCCATAAGCTCATGTTCTAGAGGATTCTGAAACCCTAATGTTGTATCCCTATATATTGTATCGTGACCTATAGAATAATAGGATTAACCAATTCCTTCTTTCTCTTGATTCACAACAAAAATGATGCTTTTTATGAAACAAAGGAGTACTTTTTTCATTAAATAGTAAAGGCTGATACAAATATTATTGCAAGCAAAATAAAGTAGTTATCCTTCAATGCAAGACATTCTTTATTTTATCTGTCAACACGATTAAATTTCATCCATAGGAAATTTAGGATCGACTGGTTTCTCTGGCAAAGATATCTGACGGACTCTATCCTTACGTGAGGCATTCACCCGTAGATTTCTCAGAACAGTAGAAGCTAATCTTGACGCAAAAGCCGTCCCACCTAAGTTGTGTGTATTGCCTGCTGAGTCATCTTTCTGAATGGTGCTATGTAGTTTGGCTTCTTCTTCACCTAAATCTTTTGAGAGCTTCCTTCTACAATATTCCGTCCATGCTGCCTGTATAAAGCATGCTGCCCAATTCCTCCATTTCCTCGAATGTAACCTGACAAGATCATTGTCGAAAAGAAGAAGGAAAAGGTTACTTAGGGTTATTGTGGTGAGTCCAAATAGTATCACAAGTTAACCTAGTAATTATCAGCAATATATTAATTTACGATTAAGTCAACATGCTTTTATTACTGAAATTCTTGCCTGGATATGTGTCTGGCTTTCTTTCTATGGAGGCGACAATACTGAGCAGCGACAAACTTGAGATCATCAGCTGACAGAACAAAGCCTTCGACTTCTGTCCGGGCTTTAATGATCATACTGGAGATGGGGACACAAGAACTGTGAGGATCCAATAATGCCCAACTGAGAAGTTCTTCTCCGCAGAATTCACCAACAGAGCGAAAGAATGTAGTTTTTTTTTCCGTCACTATTACAGTTCCTCTATTTATGAACAACATATTCTCGATTTGTTCACCTTCGTCAACAATGTAACTGTCTTCTGTGTAAATAACCGTTTTGAGACGAGCGCATACACTGTCTAGTAAGCGATCATCCATATCTTCAAACCAAGGCATCTGAAAAAGTGAATTTAAGAAGTGTGGTTAGGTACTTACCATTTTGTAGTGGTCGCTATGGTGGGACAAAAACACCACATGAAAACATCCATTTGCTACAGAAAATATAGTCCAATCATATTAGGCCTGGGCAAAAAAACCAGAACCAAAGAACCGAACCAGAATTGAACCAAAATATCTGAAATTGGAACCGAACCGAAAACCTCAATTACCCGCGAATGGTTCTTCTATTTTTCTATATCTAAAAAAACCTAACCGAACGGTTACCTGAATATATAAAAATATTAATTATATATACATATAACATAACTAAATATATATTTATAACTTAACAATTTATTAAAAGTATCCGAAAACACTTGAAGATAACTAATTTATTATAAAATATCCGAACTATCCAAAAGTCTCGGAAAGTATCCGGATAGTTTTATCCAAAATATCCAAAGTAATCTAAAATATAAATGTTTTTTGTCTAAATCATCCTAATTATTTGATATTTTATTTTAAATACCCGATAATCTACCCAAACTATCCGAACCATAATCAAATGAGATCCGAATCAGGTGTTTTCTGGTTCCCAGTTTTACTATCCAAACCAAACCCAAAACTATTTGAACCGAACCAAAAATAGGTCAAATACTAAATGGATCCTCTAGCCTCTGCCTGAACTACCCGAAACCCGAATGTAACGAACCGATACCCAAAATGCCCAAACCTACATATAACCATATGGTTTAAACCAGGTTACTGTGACTTGAAAAAACAGGCTCAAGCATAAGCTTAAATGTAAAAGTATTGTGATATACTCTTATAGTCTAATATTAATTATGTAACTTTTCTCTAGATTTAGCCTGCAGATTGTTCAACAAAGTAAAGCTTCAATAATAATATACATCTATACTATAAAACAAGAGCACTAAAAAATATACTTACAAAAAGTCATAGTTGAACTATAACATTTATTTAATATATTATTTATTTTGCCTACAACTCATTTAATTATTATTAAATATATATCCTAACATAACACATTGTTTTAATATTTTCCAAAAATAAGATATCTAAGAAAATATCCTTAACTATCTTTTTATTAGACTGCATTTTAATAATATATTTAATATATTTTAACTAAAATGTAAATATACATATTTATATTTCTAATATTTCTTTTAAATAAGAAAATTTGTAACTAACATTTCTATAACATTTAGACAATATTTATAGAATATATCACAATACTTTTACTTTGTTGAACAATCTGATTCATAGAATAAGAAATAACATTTCTATAAATTATTCATAATTAAATTACTATATGAATTAATAAATATAAAATGACTTAGTATATTTATTAACTATTTTATAAATTATAAAATTACATATACAGAATAACATATATCATGAATTTTATAACATACTTCACCTTATTACAACAAAATATTAAAGTAAACTATTAAAGTAAAATAATAAATAATATTATATTATAATATAAATTTAAATTAGAATATTAAAATATAATTTAAATTATATTAATTTGATAAAATATAATAACAAATTTTGTTGATATTAATATTATTTGACTATATTGTACATTGAACTATATGTTATGTTATACAATTAAAGTTTTAGCAGATTATTTCATAAACATATAAATATTTATCAGGTATGAGACGAATTGAATGATATACAATTAATTATATTATTACCAAATAAATTTTGACTAATATTAAAAGGTTAAAATAAATTCAGTTCTAGCTGTAAAGCTTTAAAATATAAGTAAACGAGGTGGGTTACAGGAATGACTTTTCTTATTTTTATAAAATTTTATTTATGTAAATTATAATTTATCTCCTTCTCTCAATAATACTTAACACATTCAGCACTATACTCTACCAGTTGTATATACTTATATACATTCATGTTTTTTGAGCAAACTAACTTGAGAAGTCTAAAGTTTTTATTTATTTAGGGTTAGTCGAGGAATTCTAGACTGAAACCCTACGTCTCTTAATTGGAAAACATTGTCTCCCATTTTACTCAAAAAGTAGTATTTAAAATATTGGACTTACCAAGTCAAAGAGTGAACGAAGATAGACATCTCAATCATAAGAAGGGAGCTTACATGCTTTAACAGCTTCTGGTAAATTTGGCGTTCGATTTCGAGTCTAAGGTTTTTTGGAAGCCCTCGAAGAAAAGATTCTTCTTTGGTGCCTCTGGTTTCTCGCCATTTGTGATCCTCTGATTTCCTAATGCGTTCCTTAAGAGACTCAGGCAGCATCCGATAGGACATCCATTTTTCTGTATCTCTCCTTTTCTCCTCCATTTCATTTATTCTAACTATAGTTGATTGCAGATACTTCTGTCATGGCCAAAAGCATCTTCTGAGAATCAGCTTTACATGATCAAAATTTGGTTTATGAAGTATGAAATTTACCTGGACATTTCCAATGAGCACAGAAAACAAGAGTAAACCAGAGACGCAGATGGTGATAGCAAAAAAGATCTCCCCTACAGAGTTGCTTGTCTCTAAGTTTTGCCCCAAAGCACTGTATTTGTTACAGTGGGAGTTAAGGTATGATCTTCAGACAACCCTGGTAGGTGTATTTCTATTTGAGGTTAGATTGAACTAACCTAAGATTTCGGAGACCCCACCAAAAACAATAAAAGAACTTCCTCGGAAAATCCCTTGATTCTACCACCCCAGATTTCAATGCATCAATGTACATACCAAAGTTGAAAACTGTGGAATTTGTAATCTCTCCAGGGTCTATTAACGGGCATGAAATTTTCAGAAAATGACTGTTGTCTCCGCCACCGCGCACACAATACAGGTCCAAATTCGTGAGATTGCACATAGATGACTTAGCACACGCATCAGACCAGCATCTGTTTTTCTTCTCTATTGCACTCAAGTACCAGAAAGCCCCAAACACCTGGCCATCATCACAGTTATAATTTTGTTTGCTTATGCGTAGCAAAATGAAGGCAGTGGGATTGTGGGACAAAAAGAAAAAAATACTTACATAACTTTGCAACATGTAGAGAAAAAGGTTTAAAGAAGCCCCAATCCACTTTGTTTCTGCTACCGTACCACATGATCTTGACACTTCTTTGAAAAGCGGATAGATACGAATGCTTCTTGGTATATATTGAGAAAGTATAGTATATTTCAGTATTTTTTTTGACACTAGCGAGTCAGACCGTTTAATGAGACTGAGAACCATAATCTACAAAATATTGGATTGCACATCTTTAATGCTAAATGTCACAATAATAAAATAAGAACTCACTATCGAAAGGAAGTGATTAACACACCTGAGGAATAGGGAGAACAGAAACAATGTCAACGATGAAGTAAAATATGAGGTGTCTTTCGCTTATAGCCACAGAATACACGGTTGTCTCACCTCTAAATGATACTTGAGAACGAGGAGCAATATGCTTGGTTATAAAATGGAAAATTATGTGTATCCCATAGAATGTGTCAATCAAGGTACGAAAAACACAAGCTGTTGCAACAAGTTTCTTGTCGTAAGTGAAGCAGAGTCTATGAGAATCAATAACAGGGATAAAGAGAAACAAAGGATCAATAGCCAATGCCACCAAGCAAACTAGCAGAACAATCTTCCTCGTGTTAAGGGTTTTCATGTTTTTGTAAATCTTCTTTAAACGTCCTCTGACTGATGTAGAGGCTACGGATTGCTCCGAAATCAGACGGTGAAATCTGTTCAACACGATAATATATGCATGTATATAAACTAGTTTGATAAATATTGTGACATATAAATAATGGTTTGTATTAGTGCCGCTGTTGTGTCAATAGCAGGGTTCAAATCTGCATGTTGTTTATAAAACATAACATAAAATTTGTTAATAGGAAATTACCTCATCGTGTGGTTTGTTACAAGGAAATGAAGTCTACTCAAGCGCCGGATCCAGCATGATTTCAGGTCCTAATCAATATTCAAAATTGTGCCCCCGTCCCTTATTTATTATTCGAATTTATAAATGATACCAAATGTTACAAAACAAGAGATTTTCTCAAAACAAACAACATTATGTATACAACTTTATAAAAAAAAACTAATTACACTAAAAAGAGAACACCATTTTTGCTTTCAACCTTTTTTATAAAAAGAAAACAATGTTGAACCGTGAATAGCTTTTCGCAACATGGATGAACCGGGTTTTTTTAAGTTTTTATATATGGTAAATTGGTCATGTATCCTATTGGGGATATATATTGAATATGTGTTAGGATAATTACGGACGTGTTGATAAGTCCAGGTTCTTAGCTAGATAAGGACAAATCTCCTTGTTGAGATTGAGTTACGTTGTTGTATATATACTCAGCCATTGGCTCTCTAATAAACACACACGTTGAATACATAAATCTACATGGTATCAGAGCGGAAGATCCTCAAACTCTGATCTTCTGTTCATTTTTTTGAGTCATGGCTGATTCTACAAGTATTGTAAGTGGTCATAGGAAGGATGAAGCGATGTCAAGCTCACCTTACATGTTGTATGGCTCTGACAATCCGGGAGCCGTGATTACCTCTGTCAAGTTGAATGGAGAGAATTACAACGAATGGTCGTCGGAGATGGTCAACGCTCTGCAAGCCAAACGTAAATTGGGTTTCATCAAAGGAACTCTGAAGAAACCAGATGAGGAGAGCCCTGATCACGATCATTGGTTAACAGTTAATTCAATGATAGTGGGCTGGATTCGAACGTCCATCGAACCAAACGTGCGCTCCACTGTCACATATATCACTGATGCGTATCAGTTGTGGGAAGACCTGAAACAGAGGTTTTCCGTAGGGAACACGGTTCGTGTTCATCAGATCAAGGCTCAGCTTGCTTCGTGTCGACAAGAAGGGCGATCTATTTTGGAGTATTTTGGCAAACTCTCAACATTGTGGGAAGAGTTGCAGGTCTATCAGCCGGTTCATGCATGTACGTGTGGAGCTGCTGTAGCTATGGCTAAAGAGAGAGAGCATGAGAAGATCCATCAGTTTGTAATGGGTTTGGACGATTCTCGCTTTGGGAACATCTCTACGAACGTAATAGGACTTGATCCTTTGCCATCGCTTGGAGAAATATACAATAAGATGGTGAGAGAAGAACAAAGACTAACGACTGCACGTGGCCGTGATCATCAGCCAGAAGCAGTTGGCTTCGTCGCACGTCAACACTCAAATTCTTCTCAACGCGATTCTACAAACGACTCAACGTCAAGTAAAGGAGACAACTCAATTATGCGAGCACGATCGATATGCTCTCACTGTGGACGTACAGGTCATGAAAAGCGTGACTGTTGGCAATTAGTGGGTTTCCCTGACTGGTTTAATGATCGCAGTGGTGGTCGTGGGAATGGTGCTGGCAACAGAGGTCGAGGACGTGGAACAAATAGTCGAGGGCGTGGTCAGGCTAACGTTGCTCAAGCCACAAGCTCCAACTCGTCGTTTCCAGAGCTCACTACTGATCAGTGGAAAGTGCTCAGTCAGATGATTCAAGAGAAAGCTGGTAACTCTGCGTCTGACAAGCTATCCGGTAAGAATCATTTGGGTGATGTCATTTTAGATACCGGTGCCTCGCACCATATGACGGGAAATCATGAGTTGTTGACGGACATGGAGTCGATTCCACCGTGTTCAATCTCCTTTGCTGATGGGAACCGAACATTTGCTGTAAAGATGGGAACATTCTCCTTGTCTGATGCAATAAAACTGCAGCGAGTGCTCTATGTTCCTGACCTGAATTGCACCTTGATATCAGTTGCAAAACTTCTGAAGCAAGTAAATTGTTTTGCGACTTTTACTGATACAATATGTGTTTTGCAGGACCGTTTTTCGAGGACTCTGATTGGAGCCGGTGAGGAACGCGATGGTGTGTATTACTTCACGGATTTGGTTTCAGCTAAGAGTCATCGGGCAGCAGGCGGTTCTGATCCTGTCTTGTGGCATCAACGTTTGGGCCATCCGTCGTTTTCAGTGTTTTCAGATTTATCTTTTGTTTCTAAATCAGCTAGCTCAAGTCCGTGTGACACTTGTTTTCGAGCTAAGCAAACGCGTGAAGTTTTTTATGAAAGTATGAATAAAACAACAGAGTGTTTTTCTCTTATTCATGTTGATGTGTGGGGTCCCTACAGAGTTCCCTCCTCTTGCGGTGCAGTATACTTCTTGACTATAGTAGACGATTATTCCAGGGCCGTATGGACCTACCTCCTCCTCGCAAAATCAGAAGTCCAGCGTGTTTTGAAGAACTTCCTGGCGTACACAGAGAAACAATTCCAAAAACCAGTAAAAGTGATTCGTAGTGATAATGGGACAGAGTTCATGGTCCTGTCGTCTTATTTTAAGGATCTCGGCATCGTACATCAAACTTCTTGTGTCAGCACTCCACAACAAAATGGTCGAGTCGAGAGGAAACACAGGCACATTTTAAATATTGCTCGAGCTCTCTTGTTTCAAGCCAGTCTTCCGATTCGCTTTTGGGGAGAAGCAGTACTCACAGCTGCTCATTTAATAAATCGAACCCCGTCGTCCGTTCTCAAAGGCCGTTCCCCATATGAGATTCTTCACGGCGTCAAGCCAGATTACAAGATGTTGCGGGTTTTCGGTTCTGCATGTTATGTGCATAAAGCCTCTCGGGACAAGGACAAATTTGGTCCTCGAAGTCGGTTATGTGTGTTCGTTGGTTACCCCTTTGGCAAGAAAGGCTGGAAAGTGTTTGATATTGAACGCGACGAGTTCCTTGTGTCTCGAGATATAGTGTTTCGAGAAGATCTGTTTCCTTTTGCTGACCCAAAACCTGCTCCACCAATCACATCAACTGTCGAAGTAGCCAGTGATGAAGATTGGATCATCATGCCATTGGACGACAGGGGGAGTAATGTTGTTCAAATGAATTCTTCTGACCAAGAAACTGATCAATCTGTTCCAGCAGCTGTGGTGACACCAGTAGAAACGACATCACTTCCTGTCTCAGAAGAAACTCCTGCGGCTCCGTTACAAGAAGTCCTGAACTCAACACCAGAGCCATCCTCCTCTACAGACTCATCTTCTGCTCCAGCTACTGAGATTCTAGGTCGAGGACAACGAGAGAAAACACAATCTGTTACCCTTCGTGATTATCTGCTCTACAATGCTTCCGCTGATCCTGATAGTAATACACACTATTTCGTCTCCACATCCTCCTCATTAGAGTCTTCGTCGTCGGTCTCAGGTAAATCCTTGTATCCTCTGTCTGATTACATTACTGATGAGCAATTTTCTCCTAGTCATCGAGCGTTCTTAGCAGCAGTAAGCAAGTCTGATGAACCAAAGAACTTCAAAGATGCTATGAAACTTGATGTTTGGCGTAAGGCTGTGGGAAAAGAAGTAGTAGCTCTCGAGGACAGTGACACATGGGATATCACTGATTTACCACCTGGCAAAGAAGCGATTGGATGTCTATGGATTTTCAAAATCAAATACAATGCAGATGGCACAGTTGAGAGACATAAGGCACGCTTGGTAGTAAATGGCAAGAGTCAGATTGAGGGTGAAGACTATACAGAAACATTTGCTCCGGTGGTTAAAATGACAACAGTTCGAGCTTTGTTGCGACTAGTTTCGGCCAAACAATGGGAAGTGTATCAAATGGATGTCCAAAATGCTTTTCTTCATGGTGATCTCGAAGAAGAAGTATATATGAAACTCCCTCCAGGTTTTCGACACTCCCATCCTAACAAAGTATGTAAATTAAGAAAGTCTCTGTACGGCTTGAAGCAGGCTCCGCGCTGTTGGTTTAAGAAGCTCTCGGATGCCTTAATACGTTTTGGTTTTATTCAGTCCTACGAAGACTATTCTCTGTTTTCCTATGAGCGTAATGGTGTGGAGCTTCGGGTCCTTGTCTACGTTGACGATCTACTCATTTGTGGCAACAACTCCCATATGGTGCGACGCTTCAAAGAATATCTGAGCAAGTGCTTCGCCATGAAAGACTTAGGGAAACTTAAATATTTTCTTGGGATCGAAGTTAGCAGAGGTCCTGAAGGTATCTTTCTCTCTCAGCGCAAGTATGCCCTTGATATCATTGCAGATACGGGCAACCTCGGTTCCAAACCTGCGTCGACTCCTTTAGAACAGAATCATCAGCTCGCCAAGTCTACTGCTCCACTCCTTACTGATCCAAAGAAGTACCGACGTCTGTTAGGACGTTTAATTTATCTGTTGAACACCCGTCCGGAGTTGTCTTATTCAGTTCATTTGCTGTCTCAGTTTATGCAAGCTCCTACAGAAGAACATTGGTCTGCGGCGCTCAGAGTTGTACGGTATTTGAAAGGGACACCAGGACAGGGAATTCTTCTTCACTCAACCAACGATCTCACGCTTACTATCTATTGCGATGCAGACTGGAGTGGCTGTCCTCTGTCTCGTCGTTCCTTAAGTGCGTGCGTTGTCATGCTTGGAGGCTCTCCCATTGCTTGGAAAACAAAGAAACAAGACACTGTTGCAATGTCTTCAGCAGAGGCTGAGTACCGGTCAATGGGTGTTGCATTAAAAACAACAAAGTGGATACGTCGTCTCCTCAAAGAACTTGGCGCGGAACAACCTGGGCCTACGAGATTCTTCTGTGACAGTAAGGCTGCTATACATATCGCAGCGAACCCGGTGTTTCATGAGAGAACAAAACACTTGGAACGTGATTGTCACTCAGTACGGGATGCTGTAACTTCTGGTCTCATTGTCACGCAACATATTCGGTCTGATTCACAAGTCGCTGACATTTTGACAAAAGCGCTGGGCCGGGTTCCTTTTCAAACCATCATGTCCAAGTTGGGCGTAGTGAATCCACATGCTCCAACTTGAGGGGGAGTATTGGGGATATATATTGAATATGTGTTAGGATAATTACGGACGTGTTGATAAGTCCAGGTTCTTAGCTAGATAAGGACAAATCTCCTTGTTGAGATTGAGTTACGTTGTTGTATATATACTCAGCCATTGGCTCTCTAATAAACACACACGTTGAATACATAAATCTACACCCACAATAAATATACAACAAATGACAACAACATGCAATTAATTATTTGTCGTAGCCAAATGTACACACAGACACTGTAGTTAATCTACATGATAATAACGAACTAAAAGACTAATTTCACGAGACTTTGTATCTGAATATGCAACTAATCCATCTAAATGGCACGACGAGATGGCCAAGGCGAATCAAACCTAAAATAAAAATTGCATATGAAATCGTTTTTTCCACTAGACCAATACAGCTGAGTTAACGAACAAAAGCATCTTATTAATGGTTTATGCATGTTCACGCCCCCAAGACTATCTTCAATAGTTTACTCTACTTTTCTTCTTTAAAATAGAGTGATTCTATAATAAAGTTGAGTTATACTTTAATAATATTACATTTAGGAGAAAAAATAAAGTGATAAACAAAAAATAAACATACTTATTTATAGAGTAATTCTTTTTATACTCTATTATAGCACCTCCAATAGTATTCTATTTTCACTATAAAATTTAGTTTAGAATAAAATATGCTCCAATGGTATTTTAATAATTTTTATCATAATTTTATTTATCACTCTATAATAGAGTAAAAATAAGTTTACTCTATAAATAAAGTAGTATTTTCTTTAGTTTTTTCCAGTTTAATTTATTCTCCTAATAATTATAATTATTATGTTATTCTTTTATTCATCTGAAATACCAATTAAAAGTTATATAATATGAAAAAAGGTGAAAAGAGGAAAAAACATTTCTACCTTAATATACAACATGGACTTTATCTTCTTTATTCGGATTCTGAAAATTTTTAATCTATGTAAAAGCACAAAAAATAAGAAAGTGAAAACAAAATCAGACCGAATGTAAAATAAATTCATAAAACTAAAATTTATTTTATTTTATTTAATCTTTATTTTTATAATTTTCAGCTATATTTTATTACCAGACATACATTTATGTAACGCATAATTTTAGTTTCATATTAATAATTGATAAAAATGAACACATATATTTTGGTAAATCTCACAGATAGCACTAAAAAGGTTTATAACAGAAATAGCAGATAAGGTGAAAAATCTCTAAAATAAAATTTATTAAACAAAGAAAGAATAAATTATCTTAAATTCTATCCCATTATCAAAGTAAAACATAAACTTCAATCAATAAACTTTAAATCTAAATCTAAAATATTACTCATTATATAATTCATCATTTAAATTTTTTAAATTTTGTTTTTTTCTTTATTATTTTATATATCTAAGTCACTTAGAGCATATTAATTATTTTATCATTTAATGAATATTATTTTAGAGATATTTGTATAGGCTAAAGGGCTATTTGGATTCGGGACAAGTTACCCCTTTTAATAAAGGATATACAATATACACACTGACATAAATTTAATTTTATCTTAACGTGTGTTGTTTAGAGGAGAATCGCTATAAATTAATATTTGATCAAGTAATAATTATTATAAAATAATATTTTTGTCGGTTTCATCATATTAATTTAAAAATTTTGATTTTAAGTTTGAGTTAATATGTGTTATGATTGCTGTATAATTTTGAGTTACTTCCTTTATAAAATTGCTAACTCAAAAGTTAACTCAACATCAAGGAAAATCTCATGTTTTAAGGTTGAGTTAGCATTTAATGATTTTTTTTTTAAAGAAAAGAAACGAGAACAAATGATAGGAGTAGTCATTAGTATTTTTTGTCAGCTTAATTAGTATTATTTCCCGTATTTATAGCCGTTCTATATGATAGTGACTTTAGAGATGACTAACATAACTATATATTCTACAACCTATTAGGTTATTTTATGGTACATCACTACTAACTATAATAAATATATGATTTAACAATCGAAGCACTCATTGCTGACGTTTACCGCTACTTTGGAACTTCTATCCTCCATTGGTATGCTTGCTTCTATACTATGTAATATATCGTTAATATTTAAGTGATAGGAGTAGTAATTAGTTATTATCTATACCAGTTCTATATAAATTTTACTTTAATTTTGTTATAAGTTGATAATTTATTCTTAAGATATCATTAAAAATAAACGGTTTGATTTACCCCAAAACCAATTTTTATTTAAAAAACTGTAAAACATAATTGCATGGCTTATTTTTGCATATATATATCTGATAATGCATAATTAAACATACGAAATGAAATTTAAAATATGATTTGGAATGCACATTATTTTTACTATTAATTTTAAATTTTAAATTGAATTTATTGATAATTATGTAAGTTATTTTATTATTTATATTAGCATATATTATATTTTTAATAATTATAAAATTTGAAAATAATACATTATGTAGCTTATTTATGAATTATTAAAATTGCATACATAATAATGGGTAATGATTGTTTAACTATTTTAATTATTATTTATTTCCTAATAACTACTTATCATTTATATTTTACTTATTTTAAATTATATAAAAGTATACTGCAACTTGTACATCAAAAATATTACCAGTCATTTATTTTAGTGAAAATGGTAATTCATATTTCTACTACGAACATACTACATAAATCTACAGTTTTTACCACATAAATTTTACTGCAAGTTACATCAAATCATAAAACATATTACAACTCAATGTTAATACTACTTGTCACCAATCGGAGCCAGTGTAAAATTAGCAAATTATGATAAATGAGAAAATAATAATTTTCTAGAAGTCTTATGTAAATATATGCTTCTTATAATAACATAAATTAATAATTATAAACCTAAGCTTATATAAATCTAGGCATATCTAAATAAATAATTTAGTAAAATATGAGCTATTTCTGTTGGTTTTTCTTAAAAATTGGTAATCTTTCTTAGTCTTACGTATTTGACTCATCATTTTCATCTTTCAATACCTTTTAGATGAGAAACCAATGCTAACAACGTGTTGATGAAAAAAAGAATTAATCATAATAAAGTCTCGTCCAAGGAATTAACATGCATAAAAAACTTTAACAGAATGAAAAAAATATGTATAAAAATTCTCTAGAAATGGATTATTAGTATAAATTAAAATACATAAACAAAAAATATAATTCTAAGAGATTACTAACAAAGAATATCTTTATAAATTAATAACTATAAAATAACAAAATTTTAAAATCCCAAACATTATTAATCTATAGATGTTTTACTGTATATATCTAGAACTTTATATCTAGAACTTGTTCTTGATTAAAGCTGATCTTTTTTTTGGAACAAGATTAAAGCTGATCAACATGCCCTTTGCGCATTCGATTCCTTTCCTTTAACAATCTAAGGGGCCGTTATTTGGTAAGTTAAAAGGTTTAATAGCTCTGATAGTATGAAATTCACCAAAAAAAAAAAAGAATAAAGTGTTCAAGATTAAAAAGCCTCCTTTTGATTAATCTATGTTTAATGGGATAAATATTTTGTTTTTGTTTGGAGCCAGTCTTTATTGTGTACATGATCATAAATTCAAGCTTGCATAGAATCCGTGACAAAATTTTATCGCAAGAGAAATCGCCATTAAAAAAAAAAAACCTTCCTGGGAAAAAAAAACTAACAAATAACAGTATTAAAAGGACTAACCTCTTGAAGAATCAAGAAACTGTCTCGTTGCTGCCTTTTAGGAAGAAGAGAGTTGAGTGCTGCTTTGTTATATAAAGTCTTAGCTTACGATCGGTAAAAACAAGTGTATTATTTTTTTAAAACGACAGTGCAACAGCTAAGCAATTTACGAAATAGAATTAAATCGTCCAACTGCTCTCTTGACGAAAAATCTTAGAACATATCTTGTGTCACTTTTTAATGTTTGTTTCTTTCTCTTGTGTCATTTAATGAATATTATTGTAGAGATATTTCTATAGGTTATTCTTAGAACATATCTTGTGTCACTCATATATCATCAGGCCCACTCCTCTTTAATAAGGCACAAAAGTGATTGTGGTCACAATGATCATTTGTTTTTACTGTTACTATCTACCGGGGCTAAGCAAAATATCCGTAAATTTTGAGTCGATCTTTTATCTTTATCAGTTTCGATTCGTTATTTTTTTCGATTTGAACCAAAAAATTCGGATATCCATAACTCTACGAAGTAAAATAAATACTAATATACAATATCCGTAAAAAACACATTGGATTGCAGTTATTAATATTTTTAGGAACATATATCTGATTGGATTCATTATATGCATATATATATACATATATTTTAAAACTATATAGATGAATTATATAAATATAATATCTTATGTAAGCTTTATAATATTTTTTTATTATTTAGTTATTAGAATTTTAAAAGTAAATAACCTTTTTGTAATAAAATATTATTATTTTATATTATTGTGAATTTTTATTTATTTTTAATTTTAATTTTATTAATAGGAATCAAATCGAATATCTGTTACAAAATTTTAATTTTTTTTGGATATCCAGACACCAAATATTCGGTTAGCTACATATCGAATTGATCAGATAATAGATTATTCCGAATAATTGCAAATCAAATATGATGCAAAATAAAAAAATAAACACAAATTAGTTTAAAGCCAACATAATGTGTATCCGCTAAATTATAGAGTTATACGTTGTGTAAGATATGTAATGTTTGGCTAAAAAGGAGTTAACCATTAATATATATTGGATATGTAACACAAGATATTAGCTGCTATATAATATTTTATTAACATAAATCCCGATTCGATCTTCCATATTTTGTCTTTTTCTTCTTTTTCAACACATAGTCTTTTTATTAGTTCGTGCTTTATAATCTCCATAATTTTCGTCGCTTGTCTCTTCCTTTTCTCTTGAATCTTAAATTTCGCTCACTCTATCAAATAATAAGAACATAAATAAGTATAATACACATTGCAATATATCCGCCATTGATGCAATTTTTTGGTGAAGCTTACATGATCTTTTTACTGTTGTTTTGTTTACAGTGAAAATAAATATTATTTTTTTTGGTAGATCTAGTACACTTTCTCTGGTTATTAGGTAAAGCCTCCTACGTACTATAGACCTGCAAACAGCTTCATACAATGTTTTTTTCTGACACCTCAATCTTATTGCCAGTTCTTATCTATTCTGCAGGGGCAAAATTGTCAAAAATGATCGAAAAGGATAATCAGAAATTCATTAAGTATCATTAATGGCATTTCTCTAGTTTGTGCTTCAAATAAGTATATTTACCTAAATGATTCTATTTATTTATATTTATTTATTGATTTAGTTTTTTTTTGGATAGTAGCATCTCATTTTTTGGTATATGGTGGTTTAAAAAATTAATTCTATTATCTATGCTATCAATATACACTTATTTATTTGCTAACTTGTCCATCCAGAAAGAGCTTCAAGATTAAGTGTGATTGAGTTGAAATAGAAGAAAATAATATATGAAAAAGTGATTCGCATTGTAGTGCCAAAATCTCTACTAATAAAAGGGAGCTTTTGAGGCTCCATAGAGCGTCCACATCAGCGGAAAAAATTTCTCCCGAAAGATGACACGTGGCATAAAATGTAGTTTTACATTTTAATATTACTTATTTTCGAAAATTGTAAAAAATATGTAAACATACAGCATAAAAAATGGAAAAACTACATTAAACATATGTAAGATTACTATTTTTCACTTTAAAAAAGACGGTTTATCTCCCTACTAATAAAAGGGAGCTTTTGAGGCTCCATAGAGCGTCCACATCAGCGAAAAAAAATGCTTTTGAGGCTCCATAGAGCGTCCACATCAGCGGAAAAAATTTCTCCCGAAAGATGACACGTGGCATAAAATGTAGTTTTACATTTTAATATTACTTATTTTCGAAAATTATAAAAAATATGTAAACATACAGCATAAAAAAATGGAAAAACTACATTAAACATATGTAAGATTACTATTTTTCACTTTAAAAAAGACGGCTTATCTCCCTACTAATAAAAGGGAGCTTTTGAGGCTCCATAGAGCGTCCACATCAGCGAAAAAAAATTCTCCCGAAAGATGACACGTGGCATAAAATATAGTTTTACATTTTAATATTACTAATTTTTAAAAATTATAAATAATATGAAACATAGAGCATAAAAAATGGAAAAACTACAATGAACATATGTAAAATTACTATTTTTCATTTTTTAAAAAAGACGGCTTAATTCCATAATGTAATATTACCATTTTACATTTTTATTTTTTTAAAAAATAATATGTAAATATACAACATAAAAATGGAAAAACTACATTAAACATATGTAAGATTACCATTTTTCACTAAAAAAAGACGGTTTATCTCCATAATGTAACATTACTATTTTGTAAAAAAAAACATTATATATAATTTCGAAAATAATAAATAATATGTAAACATACAACATAAAAAATGGAAATACTACATTAAACATATGTAAGATTACCATTTTACATTTAAAAATAGCAATAAAATGTAAACATACAACATAAAAAAATGGAAAAACTACATTAAACATATGTAAGATTACCATTTTTCACTAAAAAAAAACGGCTTATCTCCATAATGTAAAATTTCTATTTTATATTAAAAAAAAAACATAAATATAACTATTTGACTATTTGTCCAAGTTCTTCTATTAAACATTGCCGTTTTACATTAAAAATGGAAAAATACATTGAGATTTAAACATCTATCTTAAAATATAAAATATAGATATTAACTAAATATAAAGTATAAGAAACAGAAATACTCAATATATTGAAAAATAAATAATAATTAAATATTATAAATATACGAATTATATATACAATAATAAGTAAATGCACAATTTTTTAAAAATGGAAAGAGTACATTAAATATAAAACATCTATCTTAAAATGTAAAATATAGATATTAAGTAAATAGAAAGTATAAGAAAAAGAAATACACAACTTAAAAACAATGGAAAAAGTATATTACGATTTAAACATCTATCATAAAATGTAAAATATAGATATTATGCAAATAGAAAGTATAAGAAAAGGAAATACACAATTTAAAAAAATAGAAAAAGTACATTAGTATTTAAACATCTATCTTAAAATGTAAATCTATCTTAAAATATAAAATTATTAGTAAATAGAAAGTATAAGAAATAGAAATACACAATATAAAAAAAAAAATAAGTAAATATATAATATAAGTAAATACCCAATTTAAAAAATGGAAAATTACATTAAGATTTAAAAATATATCTTAAAATTTAAAATATAGATATTAAGTAAATAGAAAGTATAACAAATGGAAATATACAATTTAAAAAAAAAATGAAAAACGTACATTAAGATTTAAACATCTATCTTAAAATGTAAAATAGAAATATTAAGTAAATAAAAAGTACAAGAAATGGAAATTCATATACAGGAAAATAAATAATAAGTAAATAATGTAAATATATAATATATGAATTATATATATAATAATAAGTAAATACACAATTTTTTTTAAAAATGGAAAAACTTCATTAAGCATTAAACATCTATCTAAAAATGTAAAATATATAATATAAGTAAATACACCATTTTAAAAAATGGAAAAAGTACATTAAGATTTAAATATCTATTTTAAAATATAAAATATAGATATTACGTAAATTAAAATATAAGAAATGGAAATAAACATTTAAAAAAATGGAAA